>NC_092154.1:14334542-15012876 GCF_045791955.1 Oncorhynchus clarkii lewisi
AGGCCCCCACCCCGTGTTTTACCTGAGGCTGCTGTTCTATCCTGCCGATAGAGTGTATAACCCGCCAGTTGTATGTTGTTAATGTCATCGCTAAGCCACAACTCGGTGAAACATAAGATATTACAGTTTTTAATGTCCCATTGGTAGGATATATGTGTTTTCATTTCGTCCTATTTATTTTCCAGCGATTGAACGTCAGCTAGCAGAACAGAAGGCAAGGGCAGATTAGCCACTCGTCACCTGATCCTCACAAGGTATCCTGATCTCTTTCTGCGAAACCTACGTTTCCTTTTCCAGCGAGTCACGGGCATCTGGGCCTGGTTGGGTGTCCGTAGTATATCCCTCGCGTCCGACTCCTTGAAGAAGAACTCCTCTTCCAATTTGGTATGAGTAATCCCAGTTCTGATGTCCAGAAACTCTTTTCGATCATAAGAGACGGTAGCAGCAACATTATGTACAAAACAAGTTACTAACAATGCAAAAAAACTAACAAAACAGCATGGTTGGGTAAGAGCCAATAAGACGGCAGCCCTACCCTCCGGCTCCATCTTTTTTCATGACCCTACCTCGGGCACTTCTGCTGTCATGGTCCCCCCCCTCCTCTAGGGCTTGTCTATACTCCCTCTTATTGTATATTGATGGCTTAATACCTTAACATACCTAATGCCTATTAAGCATAGCCTAATGCCTGCAAATTCATGTTATGCCTTGAGCACATGGACAAGGTTATTTGAGTTCCAGCTCCTTGCCAGACCTGGGTCAGTATGTAATTTCACGAATGTCTCCTAAATGGATTTTTGATAGATTCATCACCCTCTTTGAGAATCCCGGTCCACTATGCAAGGTGATGTGCTCTGCGGGTTAATAAATAGGTTGCGTTCCTCGTCTTTATGGCGAGAACAAAATGTGCTCCGTAATCAATGGAAATGTAATAGAGTGACCGGGGCAGAGGGTCCTAACAGGCACATAATGCCCTCCTTTGATGTGATTTCAAAGCCTCTTTTTATCTCCATCCAATTAATCAGGATAATCAAGACGGTTAGATGCGTCAGGTGGATGCCTCGGAAAAGCACACATCACATGCAAGGGAACCAGTCTCTACACTCTTATGTGTAGACCAGGCTGAACCTTTGAACCCACTGACATAGCCACAAAAGGTGACCAAAGTCCCATATACAGATCACATTGTTTCAAACCCGACTCCAGGTTTTGTAGGGAAAACGTTTTGGGAGATATCAGAAATTTAGTTGAGAAAATCCGCATGAAGGTTAATATGGCTCAACGCTGCGTAAAGCCGAGCACAGGCCTGGTAAAATGAATATGGCGGATTAAAAATTGTGAAATCAGAGTGATTGCATAACAACGCAGTCCTGTACCTCAAGGCTAAGGGTAAAGTGGCACGCAGACTCTTAGGGCTGCCGAAGCTATTTGGTCTCGCTGAAATCCTTCGTATCGCTTTGCCTATATGATGGTATAATTTTAGGAGTTTTTCTCTGCTGCCCCATGTATGACAAATATATCGTCGTCCTTACAAAATCTTTCACCTAACCTACACAATAAATTGCAAAGTCTATTAACTTCTCTATAAGGCTGAATCATCATAATACAACCACTTCACTGTTTTAGGTCTTCCAATAAGGGACTGCTCCATTGCTGGGGTGAAGACAAGGTGGTGTGTAGGGTGCACCTGGGTGTTGTGACCTTCATCAAGTCCTTTCTTCTCCTAACTCTGAGCCCCTAATTAGTATTTTTAAGGCCCCAATTGCGTTTAGCCTGTTTTCACAATTTTCATACTTTCATTCAGATGGTAATTGTGGAAATTGTATAATGACACAATCAGCTCTGGTGCCCCATTTGTGGCGTCTCGCTTTGATGTGTCGTGTTTGGTTAGTAATTCAGAAACTAAGTATATAGTTCATTTTAGGACAAAGTGGCCTTTCTTTCACTGGTAATGAACATTCCCAGATGGTTATATATGGTTAGTATAGTTAGGTAGGTGTTGTCTATTTCTTTTTCTTTCCACAATGTGTCTAAATTCCTTTTTGGTTTCTTTGGTCATACTAATCTGCTGTGACTGATGTGATAAAGCCCGAGGAGGTGTGGTACTGTATGTGGCCAATATACCACAGCTAAGGGCTGTTCTTTACGCAAGAGTACCTGGACACAGCACTTAGTTGTGGTATATTGGCCATAAACCACAAACCCCAAAGGTGCCTATTGCTATTATAAACTGGTTACCAACGTAATTAGATCAGTAAAAATAAATGTTTTGTCATACCCATGGTATACGGTCTGATATACTACGGCTGTCAGCCAATCAGCATTCAGGGCTCGAACCACCCAGTTTATACTGTTTCAATAAGTACTGAGTAAACAATCGATGGAATCTAATGCTTTTGCTGGTCATTTAGAATTCCAACCCGAGTTAAGCGTGCGTAAATGGAACATGATTCCAAATGTATACACTTTTCTCTATATGCCTATGCTGACCTTGCTGGCGCTATTCGTTCGGGGTGGAGATCTAAGAAATGAACGTCTACAGTTATTCTGACCATGACTTAATTCCCTCTTAATTCCTCCACCAGGTCGAGCGAACCTGCCGGGTTCCAAGTGGAAAAAGCATCTACCCTAAGTTTTCTAATAGAAATAACAGCATTCTCCATGCACTGTAATTTATACATTGATAAGCTATTTATAATAGCTAGGTAAATTAGTATCTGTCTTGGAGAAGGGGATTGTAAATACACATAACAATTGTTTTAGATGATTTTTCCTTATGATTCCAGGAGACGAATGTGAAGCCAGTCATATGGAAGCCAACTGAAAATCAAACCAACATGACTTTCCACTGTGAAGTAGGCTATAAAAACCTGTGCCGTTTTTCCGAATTCTTATTGCGTACCCTCATAATTTCAGTGGATGAAATGTGGACACCCAAGCTATATGTTTCTGTAGGGCTGAACCTGCTGAGTTGATGAAATGTGGACACCCAGGCTATAGGTTTCTGTAGGGCTGAACCTGCTGAGTTGATGAAATGTGGACACCCAAGCTATAGGTTTCTGTAGGGCTGAACCTGCTGAGTTGATGAAATGTGGACACCCAAGCTATAGGTTTCTGTAGGGCTGAACCTGCTGAGTTGATGAAATGTGGACACCCAGGCTATAGGTTTCTGTAGGGCTGAACCTGCTGAGTTGATGTATGCGCTTTAGAATGTTATAATTATATGCCGTCTTTTCTCTGTTTTATTTTACAATTTGTATCATGTTAAATATTAGCCCCTATTGGGAGCCATTTTCAGTGATACGTTTAGAACTGTCACTTTAGTGTTAGTTTCCTTACATTTTTAGCTTACGTTTTGAAACATTCCCTTTGGTTTACCTTTCTTTCCTCTGTCACGTAGTTGTTGCTGAGGGTCGCTAGCATTAGTGGATCATGTTAGTCTAACGTTGTGTAATAATTTGAATCATTATGGAACTCAGACCATGTAGCAGGTTAAATGTGGAGCCTGGAGCATGGTTCACCATGACTGGGCCGTTGTCATACAGTTCCATGATTAGTGAGGATTAAGGTAGATTTATAGGACTATTATTCAACCTTTATTGTACACTTTTTTTCTACTTTCCAATATTTCATGGTTGAACAATTGATTATGGCAACATTCAGGATGAATCAAACCACTATTTTTGATTGACCAATGTATTTTGTGCCTAAAGGATCTCCAAATCTTTTTAAAAATGTATTATTCATAAATACTTTCCTAACCCTAAATAATATACAAGATCAGAGTATTTTTTTAAATCCACCAATTGGTGCTGAAAACAAGACGAATATGTTTGTATTTACATGTCTTTCTTTCATTGATCCCTAATATTCTGAACCTCTCTCCATATATTCCAGTGAGTCTGTCAAGAATATTCCAATTAAAGGTACACCAAATTTAAAGGGATGGCTTTAGATGAATGTACTGAAAACCCAATTGAATGAAAACTACACGAAAAGATCTGTTGGCCAGCAAGTGGGATGTTTTTTTATCGGATTAATGTAATTTATTTAGTATGCACAAGGGAACCACACCTGCAAAGTCCGTTCAGGTAAGTCTGAATATCAACTACTGAGAAGGAAAGGCGTGCGTAGGAAAGGCATAAAAAATGGCTGAATCAAATCAAAGGACCTTTTTCTGCATCCAATAGCTGGTCAAAGGTTCAGTGACAGCATCCAATAGCTGGTCAAAGGTTCAGTGACAGTATCCAATAGCTGGTCAAAGGTTCAGTGACAGCATCCAATAGCTGGTCAAAGGTTCAGTGACAGCATCCAATAGCTGGTCAAAGGTTCAGTGACAGCATCCAATAGCTGGTCAAAGCTTCAGTGACAGCATCCAATAGCTGGTCAAAGGTTCAGTGACAGCATCCAATAGCTGGTCAAAGGTTCAGTGACAGCATCCAATAGCTGGTCAAAGGTTCAGTAACAGCATCCAATAGCTGGTCATGGGTTCATAGGTCGGTCGGATGGTCAGTCAGTCAGGCAGGCGTCAATCTAATCTCTTAGTCGACAGTTAGTGGACTCGTTACCTGCCATTTAGGGTGATGGCGCACTTCTCCTCTCCCAGTGGCTGTAATCAGTTTGGACAATGTGAGTGGGCCCTGGAGGAGCAACCGCTGCGTGCCTGCCAGAGTCAGCCAGAGCCACTGACACATCCTGAGTCATCATGTCTGGGCGAGGGGACACAGGCACAGGGTAAAGGGGGCGTGTTGTTGTGTAACAGGGGCCTCCCCACACTCCCACTGCGGGGGCTCCCAGCCCTGTCGCCTCCAGCTTCACTGCCCGATAGTGACGAGCCGCCCGACTGTCACTCCAAACCTCCCTGTGTCCTGTGGAGTTGTTCCTTGGTCGTGACAGCTCATGACAGCCCCGGGATTCAACCAGCGCCTCCTCAACTGTCACCTGAGAGACTTGGTTCAGCAGCACAAGATGCCCCCGAGGCCTGGGAGTACTTATACTTATTATACTTATCTATAGTGTACAGTGCATTCAGAAAGTATTTAGACCCCTTGACGTTTTACGTTACAGCCTTATTCTAAAATCGATTAAAATGTTTTTATTGTCTCATCAATCTGCACACAATACCCCTATTTTAAATAAATTTGCAAACATTTCTAAAAACCTGTGTTCACTTTGTCATTATGGGGTATTGTGTGTAGATTGATGAGGATTTTTTGTATTTACTCCATTTAGAATAAGGCTGTAATGTAACAAAATGTGGAAAAAGTCATGGGGTCTGAATACTTTCCAATGCACTGTACACCCTGGTTGAAGGACTGTGTGCACTGTGCATTACAGAGTCTAACAGAGTACTTAGACTGTGTACCAAGCTCTGCAAGGTCATTTACAGAGCAGTTCTACAGTTATCCGTAGCCTACAGTATACCATCCTGGGTGAAGAACTCTGAAGAGTAGTACCCAGGACACAAAGGATATACAATATAAATATTTCCGTAGTAGTTATGTTGGCGCAACACAGCCATTTCCATTCGACCTCGGTTGAGGAACTGTGGAAGTGAACATTGACATGGGGGGAAAACCTTGAAACCCTCGGCTAGGCTGAACACCAACATCAGCAGACTAGACATAAGGCATTCTGCATGAGCTACTGCTTAGCGGTCTAATGATGCATGTGGATTGCCTGGCCAGGAGGGAGTTTGTCGTCCAGACGTAAGGTAACAACAGCAGCTTTGACTAGGGGCTATGCTGAATTATGAATACAGCAATGAGTTAATACATCTAATGTTGCAAAGGAGAAGTAAAGAATAATTTACATAACCACGACAGCAGTACAATTTTCTTGAAAAGACCAATCGAGGTCGCACCCAAGGTTATTGACAACAGAACCTGTTGATCAGTTGGTGAAGTAATCCCACATTCATCCCTTGGTTTTACAGTCCTTCTCAAGGTTGACAACAGGGAGCATATCAATGGAGTGAGGGAAACGGTGTGAGATGGGTGGAGCTGCAGGGAGCGACCTGTGACATGTGGTGCCCGGTGTGACAAAGCGTGAGGATTAGAAGACAATGAGAGATTAGGACTGGCTGGCGGATGGTTGACACAACAGCCCTGGCTGATTGAGCCGTTACATTCAGTACATTTAGTGAATGAAACATAGAACATTACGTGAAAATATTGCCATTTACTTGATAAATTCCAGTGTCGATCAATCTCATTATTCATTTTTGTTAAACAGTTTAGTTCCTACAGATGTGGTCAAATATATTGGCATATTTGCACGATTCACTATTTCTTCCTAAATTAATTGAAATTGAAAACTTTTGTTGTTCACCTGTATTTGTTTGATTTACAACCACACAGGGCCCCACAAAAATTATAATCTTAACTGAAATTGAGATTTATTCACTTCAAACCAAATTAAGTTATCGCACCTGGGGTAAGTGGCAGGTGCCTACAGTGTAGAAATATCAATTCAACACGTTTTGAAAAGAGACAACAGAACATTCTGCTCCATTAAAGCCTCTCCATCTCCCCTATAGGACAAGGTGAAGAAAGATAGAGATGGAAAACTCATTGGAAAATAACACAAGATCTCAGGATAGAGAGATAAATGCTTTAACGCACAGTAGATGGAACTAAAAATAGCTAAGTGTCGTCAGGAGGTTAAAGTTATGGCTTCTCATTTCGGGGATGCAGAGCCAAAGCCCAGGACAGCTTTCCCTTTCCAAGAGGCAATGTATCATTCGTAATGGTTGTCTTTTTTTGGCAGCGTGGCGGGTAAGGCTTTAAAGTGATTTGCCTTCAGAGAGACAGATTAGTTAACCACACAGGTTGGTGTGACAATAAAACCATATCCCTTGAATTTAAATCAAACGGCAAAGTAATTACTTTCAAACAATTGGACAGTGTTTTCCATTTGCAGCGTCATTGTTATCTAAGACCGGGTTGCAAGGCTCTCGCATGCAACGGGTCTTCTGCTTAGTTGACAACCATGTTATATTACACGTGTGTGGGACAGGATGTGTGTGGGACAGGATGTGTGTGGGAGAGGATGTGTGTGGGACAGGATGTGTGTGGGACAGGATGTGTGTGGGAGAGGATGTGTGTGGGACAGGATGTGTGTGGGAGAGGATGTGTGTGGGATGGAGGTTGGCTGCACTTTTGATGGTCGGTTAAAGGTAGATTTTTTTAACCTGAACAATACTTCACCTGAAATGTGTCAGGGTGCATGGCAGATCACTGGTTCGGTGGGTTTGTAAGCTCGGCCAGCTCAGCAAGTGTCCACGGGATGACTCATTTCTTAGGAACTGCTGTGAAGTGTTAAAAAAAACGTATTCCATCATCTCAAGTGGTTTTAAGTGTCTCTCTAAATAAGTGCAAGATCACAAAAATCGGTTTATCATCTCCTAGCAACCCTTTTAAGAGAACTGTGCCAATCGTCGAATCATATGTCATTATTTCATTATGACATTGACTTCTAGAGTTGGGCTCTCTGCTTAATTTGGGACTCTCCCTCTGGTATTTATTTGTCTTGGACCAATCCTGTCACAGCCTGTTCAGTTGGCCTGGTAATAGTATAATTAATGATAATACAAACCTTGTACACCTACCTGTAACATGATCAAAAACAATGCCCCTAACTGATCTGTATTCAAAAAGAATGAGCATTCATATTGAGAGCAAGTGCATCTCCTCCAAACCCCATGGCTCTCGATCTTATTTAAATTTCATAAAAAATGTAAAGTGCTAATTAGAAGCAACTGTCCGTAGTGGTCTATACTCGCCAAACCCCAGAGAGACTGACTCGTTATGAATAATTCAAGGCCTCTCTCTCCCACAAGACATCAATACTGAGCCAATCTCACCACCACTACTGCTGTGCATTCATAACTCCCTTGCATTCTCCCAGAGCCTCTCAACATTAATCAGATGGGCTGTTTTAAGAATATACAATTGTAGTGAATTGGCATTCTCGACCTTCACCTATCTGACCGGGTTTACTATCTCAATTGACTAACTAACTCAACTGACTAACTCGACTAACTAACTCAACTGACTAACTCGACTAACTCAACTGACTCAACTAAGTAACTCAAATAGCCCAACTTTGTAACTCAACTAACTCAACTCAACTGACTAACTCAACTGACTCAACTAAGTAACAACTAACTCAACTGACTAACTCAACTGACTCAACTAAGTAACTCAAATAGCTCAACTTAGTAACTCAACTAACTCAACTCAACCTACTAACTCAACTGACTCAACTAAGTAACTCAAATAACTAAATTGACTAACTAACTGAAGAAACTGCCTATATTTAGTCTTTTCCATCCCACTGACTCTCTACCCCTGTCTCTTCTCTGTCCTAGGTTACGGCCATGCTGCCCCCAGCACAGACGGGGGGAAGGTGTTCTGTATGCTCTACGCCCTGCTGGGCATCCCTCTCACCCTGGTCATGTTCCAGAGCCTGGGCGAGCGCATCAACACCTTGGTGCGCTATCTGCTGCACCGCCTGAAGAACTGCCTTGGCATGCGGCGCACCGAGGTCTCCATGGTGAACATGGTGGCCATCGGCTTCATCTCCTGCATGAGCACGCTGTGCGTGGGTGCGCTCTCCTTCTCCCACTTTGAGGGTTGGAGCTTTTTCCATGCCTACTACTATTGCTTCATCACGCTCACCACCATCGGCTTTGGAGACTACGTGGCGCTGCAGAAGGACCAGGCTCTGCAGACAAACCCCAAGTACGTGGCCTTCTGCTTCATGTACATCCTCACCGGCCTGACTGTGATTGGCGCCTTCCTCAACCTGGTTGTGCTGCGCTTCATGACCATGAACGCGGAGGATGAGAAGCGGGATGCCGAGCAGCGCGCCCTCCTCTCCCAGAATGGCCAGGCAGGAGGGCACAACCACCCAGGCTGCGCCCCCGACCCGCCTTCCTCCTCCTCGGCCGCCTCAGGGTGCAGTGGGGGAGCTGGAGGAACGGGAGGACCAGGAGGGGGCGGAAACGGTGGTGTTGGGGGAGCGGGGCGGGGGCTGCGTAACGTGTATGCGGAGGTGCTCCACTTCCAGTCCATGTGCTCCTGCCTGTGGTACAAGAGCAGGGAGAAGCTGCAGTACTCCATCCCCATGATCATCCCCAGGGACCTGTCCACCTCTGACACCTACATGGAGCAGGGGGAGGCCTTTTCCTCCGACGCCCTCCACCCCCTTCACTCCAACGGCTGCGTCTACAGCATGCACCACCCCCATTCCGCCATCAGTTCTGTGTCCACGGGCCTGCACAGCCTCACCCCGTACAGACTAGGACACAGCAAGCGGCGCAGCTCCATCTAGAATTCTGGAGGACTCAATGCTTAAAAGAACCAACCCACACCTCTTGTCTACCGCATGGAAGGACCCTAATACTGTGGGACTATTTTCGATGGACTAAACCAAGATCTAAATCAGGGGTGCTCAACTTACAGTCCTCAGGGGATCCCTGTCCTGGGGTGATGTGTTTTTGTCTGGCACTTTTAAATGATCGATTAATGCCACTGATTTTCCAAAAACAAGAATAGGCCTCGAAGACCGAAGTTTTGCACCTGTGAACTATGTCCCTGCTATATTTTCAGCATCCCTTCACCGTTTGCCGTATGTAAGGTTGAAGTTATTGCTCTTCACCATGTGCAGATTTTTTGAACGATAAGATGACACGTTACACTGTGAGAGAAAAATATTTTTATGCGAAATAGAGGGATTATGTATTTTAAGAAACTGTGCATCATGATAAGTCACATGACTTAACAAAACCTGATTTTAAGTTTGGTGAGTGAAGTTTGTCTCTTTTTCACAAAGAAGAAAGGGACGTATTGAAGTGTTGCTCCCAATAATCATCCATTAAATAAATGTAAATATATTTGTAACATGGATACTGTATTTAAGCAATGTACTTACTAGGGAAGAACCAATTTTATTAGTGAAAGTGTTCTAAAAACTAAATTGGCTCAAGCCAAACTTTTGATTTGCTTTAGTTTCTTACTGTATTTATCTCTCAAACCACAAAACCATACAGTGGCCATACATTGTGCTACGTTTTGTCATTTTCTTTTTAATGCTTTTTTCTTTGTGTGTATAATTGTTTTACTGTATGTTTGCTATTTATCTGTTTTATGTTTTCATAATAGGGTTTTACTCAGATCATGTGGGCTCACTTTGTGCATAGTAGACAGTCTAATCTTGTTCACTGCTGCACTTTATAACATTATTGTATGCTTTAGGGCGCTGGATACCAGTGCATTACATGGAATTGAAGATCCTAATTTATGCTAACTCACCTGATGTTTTGGTACCTAAATAATATATTCCTATGGATGTCATGCTCTTAAATGTTGTCAGAGGGAGATTTGAAATGGGTTAGTTTGGCTCGTAGCCCAGCAGGCAAAAGTGGGTCCAGTTACAGTGCCTTTAGAATGTATTCATACCCCATGACTTATTCCACATTTAGTTACGTTACAGCCTGAATTTGGTATAGATTAACAAAACAAAAAACAGACATGTATCACCTACACAATACCCCATAATAACAACATGAAAACGTGTTTTTATACATTTTTGCAAATTTATTGAAAGTGAAATACAGGAATATCTCATTTACATAAGTATTGATACACCTTTGCTATGACACTCCAAACTGAGCTCAGGTCCATCCAATTTTCCTTGATCATCCTTGAGATGTCGCTACAACTTGATTGGAGTCCACCTGTGGCCAACTGAATTGTTTGGACATTATTTAGAAAGAAAAACACCTGTCTGTAAGGTCCCACAGTTGACAGTGCATGTCAGAGCGGAAACTATACCATGAAATCCAATGAACAGTCCACAGATCTTTGAGATATAATTGTGATGATGCATATGTCTGGGGACGGGTATAAAACCATTTCTAGAGTGTTGAACGTTTTCAAGAGCACAGTGGTCTGCATCATTGGGAAATTGTACCCAGACTCTGCCTAGGGCTGTCCGTCAGACCAAACTGAGCAACCGGTCAAGGGAGGGGAGGTGACCAAGAACCCAATGACCACTCTGACAGGACTACAGAGTTCCCTGTCTGAGATGGGAGAACCTGCCAGAAAACAACAGACTCTACATTACTTCACCAATCTGGGATTTATTGGAGAGTGGCCAGAATGAAGCCACTCCTGAGAAAAAGACAACAGCACGCCTGGAATTTGCTAAATAACATGTGAAAGACTCTGAGATCTCTTTGGCCTGAATGCAAAGCGCTGTCTTGAGAAAACCAGGCACAGCTCATCACCCGTCTTACACCATCCCTACCGTGAAGCATGGTGGTGGCTGTATCATGCTATGGGGATGATTTTCAGCTGGCAGGGACTGGGAGACTGGTAAGGATAGAGAAAACAATGAATTGAGCCAAATACAGGCAAATCCTTGATGTGAACCTGATTCAGATTGCAAACAACCTCAGACTGGAGCGAAGATTTACGTTCCAAAAGGACAATGACCCCAAGCATACAGCTAAAGCAACACTGGAATGGCTTCAGAACAAGAATGTGAAAGTCCTTGAATGGCCCAGCCAAAGCCCAGACTTGAATCCCATTGAAAATCTGTGGAAAGATTTGAAGATTCTTTTTCACCGCCACTCCCCATCTACCTTAAAACAGAGCTTGAGAAAATCTGCAAGGATTGGAGAAAATTGGAGAAAATCCCCAAATACAGATGGGTATCAGCTTTGCACAAGACAACTCAAAGCTGTAATTGCTGCCAAATATGCTTCTACAAAGTATTGCCACAGGGGTGTGAATACTTATGTAAATTATATATTTCTGTATTTCATTTTTAATAAAAGAATGTTTAAATCTAAAAACATGTTTTCATCTTTTCATTATGTAGATTGCCGAGGAAAAACAATAGTGTAATCAATTTTGAATTCAGGTTGTAACACAACAAAATGTGGAATAAGTCAAGGAGTATGAATACTTTCTGAAGGTGCTGTATGTCTTTGTTTGGGTTGGTTGAAAATAGATTTTTCAATGCCTTTTTAGGATCCAGAAAAATGTCTACAACTGGCTGTAATCTAGTTATTTTACTATATAACAACCAACATATGACTTCTTGATGACATCAAGAAAAAGGGTGTCTTTAACTGCTTGTAATCTGTTTATTTGCTGACTCCTCAACTAGAAAACAAATGTATAACCAGAAAACAGCATCTTCATTTTCATCTTAGGGATAGCCCCCTTTTTTTCAATTTTCGCCTAAAATGACATAACAAATATAACTGCCTGTAGCTCAGGCCCTGAAGCAAGGATATGCATATTATTGGTACCATTTGAAAGGAAACACTTTGAAGTTTGTGGAAATGTGAATTGAATGTAGGAGAATATAACTCAATAGATCTGGTAGAAGAAAATACAAAGACAAAAACAACCGTTTTTTTTCTACCACCATCTTTGAAATGCAAGAGAAAGGTCCCACTGGTTGCAATTCCGATGGTGTCCACAAGATGGCAGCATTGTATGTGCAAAGTTTCCAAAGGATATCTTGAAGTATGAGCGAACTACATGACATTTAGTGTGAAGTCACCCAGGTACATTTGGGCAAGTCGTGAAGGTGACATTTGCATTCATATGACATTTTTCTGCAAGAATATCGTACAATCTGTATACTTGTACTTTGATTTAGCTTTTCCAGTATTAGTAGCATGTTATAAGTTCAACATTTGCAAAACAACCAGTTTTCATAACTTCATAACTCTGAATATTCTTATAATTTTTGTCCAAAAGGAAAAGGCATGCTGTCGCACAAGGTTAATAGCTACATTTTCCAACAGATACATGGTTTCTGGATACTCCCATAAAGCCCAGCTCATTGGCTATCTAGCTGGATTGGTTTGACCCCGATTGGTGCTTATTTGGCAAATTAGGTCGTTCAAGTGAAGACCGCCCGCTTCTTCAGCGTGCCATGAAGGTTTCGCTCTCTGACCAAATATGTGTGAAGTCTGGTTACGTTCTAGGATCTCTGACGAATACATACGAACGTGATTTGACTGGCTGAAACAATGTTTAGGGTTAGAGTTTCACAGATTCCTTTCTTTGCAAATTGAACGAGTGGAAAAACAAAATTGATCATATGGACCTTTTTAGGATATGAAAAATGATTTTATCTAACAAAGCAACACTTCATGTTTTCTCTGGCACCCTTTGGATGATAAATCAGAGCAAGTTTTCAGAATGTAAGTACACATTTCACCTTCAGAGGTGAATTTATCAAAACTATCGCAGTGAAAAAGTGTTTTGTTGTTAGGAACTCTCCTCAAACAATAACATGGCATTTTTTTGCAGTAAGAGCTACTGTAAATTGGACAGTGCAGTTATATTAACAAGAATTTAAGCTTTCAGCCGATATAAGACACTTATATGTACCGACATTTGTTGTTTCTATAAAATCTGCAATCGTGACACAACTGTCCGGGATGGGACGGGATGCCGATCCCTAAGAAGTGTTTTAATTCAAATCCATCTGAAGTGATTCAATCAAAACAGTTTCAATGAACCTTAGTGAAATGCTTTTAAAATCCTTCAAAAATATAAGTAGCATCTCATGATGTTTTAAACAACGTCTCATTGTTTGACCTCTTCAGCATAAAGACTATTCAGTAAATCACATATTTGTGATCCAGATATCACCACAGACACTTTTAAGACTGTCCTATTTCTTTATGAGTTGGATTTTTTTTTATCATTCTACCACTGATTCGTCTAATCTTCTTAATAAAGTTTATTAATTGGAAATTGACTACAATTTTTTGTTGTTGTCATTTATATTTATTTGCATCATGATTCGGTGGTACTGGTTACCCAAGTTGAAAGTCAAAATCTCAGTTCATCACATTATTTCTTAACTGCTTGGTGAAACAAAACGGAGACCCACATTGCCTCAAATAGAGCCAGTCATAGACATCTCCTTCACACCTTGAGATCAGCAGAAGGTCACAACCATAGGTGCTGCTGCATCAGGAAGAGGGTCCATCCCTCCTATGACTACAGCATCTGCCGTCCAACACCTTCCACACGCCTGCACACCCGTTGATACCGCCCCCAGACGAATAGCAGTAGGATCTTCAAACAAAGTTGTCAGCTGAGTATACAAGTCTATTCTCTGCACGTTTGGTGTCTTAAATAGACACTCCAGTTTGTCCAGAAGTAGTGTAATAATGGTCATTTTTAACAGCTTAGCTAAACAACAAGCTAACTTATAAACTCTGAACAACAACAACCATTTAAAAAACAATTGCATTGAGGATTTTACATACTGTAGTTTGTATCACAATCCTACATTAGAAACTAGTTACACTTTACTTAGGGTGTACATTTATAATGTATTGTTACTTGTTTTAAGAATGTACTGTATGAGTCCCTTTAGAATGTATTATAAATCAGTTTATATACCATTTTCTTTGTGTATTATAAGCAGTTCATAGATACTTATGACTTATAAATCTAATGCATTATAACAGAATCAGCATGTTTCTTCAGTAAAGTTTTACAAACCTTTTTCGATAACTTTTTCATAATGTTACGGAAATATGGTCAAGGCAGGGCAAATAAAAGTTTAGGCAACTCCTCCTTAACTGGCCAAGCCCACGCCATGACACATTTTACGTAAGCCCATGTCAAAGCGCTGACAAAGTCCCACCTTGATTCGAGTGATTCTCCTCTCCACTCCCCTCGTCCTCTTTTCCGCTCCATTTCCTGTTCGACCTGCCTATGCTGCGACAGGCTTGGCTCCTCCTAATGCGTCTTATGCCATTACCTTGCATCCTTCACTCACTGTTGTCCCGGACCATCGCTCGGTCCCTGTTGCTGTTTGACTTCCTCTCAGTAATCATCAAGGTTGGTTGTTTGACCTCTCTGTCTTTGGCTCACCTCTCACCACCTCACAAACCCAGGGTTGTCATTTTCTTGGAAGAACGAGGAAATGAATTCTGAAATTCTTCCTTTCATCATTCTCCATTGCTTAAGGATGGAGAAAGTAGCTCTGGACAAAGAAAAAGTTAATAAAATCATCACAAAATCGTTATAAGAGGGGACGTTCAGGATTCTTCAAGTTGATGTAAAAACATGCACATATCACTCACATTGATTTTTAGCTAGCGGTGGCTAAAGTTAACTGAAGTTTGTAGTGGCTGTTTAGAGAAAAGTGAACCATGGATTACAGTTTCCCCTGGTCCATAGACTACTTTCAGGGTTAAAAACCATCTAACATCAAGTTGTAAAATATTTTTGTAAAATCCTTAACTTCCCTTTTAAGCAACAAGTAACAGCAGACATTTAGTCTTGGTTCATAATAGTCTCTACTAGTCTAATTTGTGCATAGCTCTTGTCAATAATGGATATAGTCGGATTGTACTGTAGCTAAGTACATTCTTTGCTCATTTTAAGTCTGTTCATAGGTTTCAACTCTCCTATTTCAAATGTGCTGGTTATTTTACAATGCCATTAAACATTTGCATTCCTAGAACTGCCAGAAATCCTTATTTGACAGAAAGCACATATCCAAGGCCACACAGGTTAAATTCCAACTGGAAATGAAAATGTTCGATGGATGTGATAGTTGTTGATCCAATGGGAGCTGGTCAGAGTGCTAGCAGTTGTTTCAAGCAGCTACAGAGAAACCAGCTGGAAGGCATAATATTTTCACTCTTATTTGATAAGAACAATCTGAAATCATACCATCAAAGAGACATGGCCATAATATCAAATCCCAACATTAATTTAGTGAGTGTAAGGAACAAATGTGGAGAAGATAGATTAGTTAATTTTTTCCCCTTCTCTCTCTCTCTTTCTTTCTCTCTCTGTCTCTTTCTTTCTCTCTCTCGTTCTCTAACTCTCTCTCTGTCTCCGCTCCTCCCCTACTTTCATCCCTTGTTGCAACTTCAGAACAGGCTATTATCATTTCACAGAATCATCTTAGCAATGCATCCTTTCTTTTGCGAGTCTCCTAAGAAAAGTGGGAAAACACATTCATTGGAATAAATGAACGCTGGGAGGGTGACGGTGTGGTGAGTGTTGCGGCACTGGTACATTATGGCAGCTTTTAGTTAACACACACAACACAGTGATTTATCTGGAGCCTCCACTTGTGACTGTTGATGATTCAGCTCCTCACGTTTCCAGTCTCCAGGCTCGTTGCGTTTAGCCAACTCATTTTCCACAGGAAACAGAAAAACATGTCTGTCTAGGCCTTTATTACAGCAGCACTGAATCTCATTAATGACCTGGCTCTTCTCATTGCCGTTAATCATACAGGCACAAAATAGTTGCTTCAACCCCTGAAATTCATCCATCCAGGAGAATGGGCCAGATTGGGGTGTAATAACTAATCTTTTCAACACCCACAAATCACACCGTCTTCTTAGTTTTACTCGATTCTCATGTTTTATGTCTTTGTGTTGGGAGTTTTGGTCCTCACACAAACATAAAGCAGATCATTTGTATGCTGTCGTCATTTTCTTGAGATGAGAAATTCTTATTCGCATTTTTATTCTTATTCAGGATTAATATTCATATTGATATAGAAAGTGAAGAAAGTTTGAATGATTCTACAGAAACATTTGTCATTCACTTTAACAGATAATTGAACCTAAAATTATATTTGGTCTCATAAATTTGCAATGCATAAAGTCCTGTTTCTGCATATATTCACAGAACAAACTCAGAAAAAACGTATGTTCACTATGTCCATGTGAAGTCAGATGGGCATTAGGGGATTGGGGAGACTCTGGGGACTGAATGTGTCCCTGTATTGGCAGAGGAGTGGGGAGTCTGGGGAATTAATGTGTCTGTCTCTGTCTCTGTCTCTGTCTCTGTCTCTGTCTCTGTCTCTCTCTCTCTCTCTCTCTCTCTCTCTCTCTCTCTCTCTTGCTCACTCTCTCTGTCTCTTGCTCACTCTCTCTCCTTCTCTCTCTCTCTCTCTCTCTCTCTCTCTCTCTCTCTCCTTCTCTTTCCTCCCTCCTTCTCTGCCCGCCTCATCTTCTCCCTCTGGCTCCCTACCTCCTCTCTTCCTTCTCTCTCTCCTCTCTCTCTCCCTCCCAGCCTCCTCTCCTTCCTCCCCTCTCTCTCTTTCCTTCTCTCCTCCCTTTCTCTCCCTCCCTGCCTCCTCTCCTCACTCTCTCTCTGCTCTCTCCCTCCCTCCTCTCATCCCTCCTTCTCTCTGCTCTCTCTCTCACTCCCTGCCTCCCTCTTCTCTCTCTCTCACTCCCTGTCTCCTCTCCTCCCTCCCTCTTCTCTCTCTCTCTTTCACTCCCTGTCTCCTCTCCTCACTCTCTCTCCTCCCTCACAGTAGAGTTCCAGTAGCCTGATTTCCCACTGATGCCTTTATATGCAGAGGATCCACTGGACCAGGTATGTGTGTGTGAGTGTGTGTGTGTTTGGCATACATGTGTGTGTTTACTTGTCTGTGTGTGCACAGGGGATACGGAGGCTCAGGACAAATACATGTCATATACAGAGAAGTGTTAAAATAGATCAGATGAATAAGGGCACGTTGACCCCATTCAATCTTATCCAACGCTGCTATTTACTTTCATTTCACACCCATTCAACTGAGCAGGCTGGTCTCGGTGACAGAGTGCTTGGTCGTGAAAGATGGTTCAAATCAGCTGTAATGGGTGATTGTTTAGCTGATGCCTCGAACTCAGAGGGAAAATGGCAGCCAGCGTCAAGGATCCCGGGGAGGGTCTCATCTCATGCAATGGGGTTGACATTAGCCGTGTTATGCAACCGTAACCTCCAGCTTTGAAGTGGGAGGGAGTGGCAGGGGGCTTATGCTATACTGACACAAGATACAGCACAGCATCTGCCCCCTGCCACTCCCTCCCACTCCATTCTCCCCAGCCCACCCCTAGCTGTGTGTGTGTTTGTTGCTGCTGCCTGACACCTCCCCCCACCCATCTTCTCCAGATCCCCCCCATTCTCGCAATCATTCTGCTCCCCTGGCTTCAGAGACGAGCCCAGTGCGGCGGCCCTATGCAGCAAGTTTTTGGCACTAGGCAAAAAAAAAATTAAGTTTGATAACGCATGTAGCTCGCTCACTCAGCTGAGGTTTGGGGACCACTTACGCACATGATCAAATGGCGGGCATGGTTTGCAATACCGTCACCACAAGCATTTCAACATTCAGTCGAAGCAGAGGATTATAAGGTAAACATCCTCCAGGACAAATAAATAGAGGTCAGTCGATGTGTCAAAACTGAGTCATACCCAATGAACGGTCTAGATTTACTATCAACACTCTACTGTATGGAACCCTTAAATTAACCACTACACTGTCAGGGACCCCTAAAGGAACCACTGCACTGTCTGGAACCCCTAAAGGAACCATAGCACTGTCAGGAACCCCTAAAGGAACCACTGCACTGTCTGGAAACCCTAAAGGAACCACTGCACTGTCTGGAAACCCTAAAGGAACCATAGCACTGTCTGGAAACCCTAAAGGAACCATAGCACTGTCAGGAACCCCTAAAGGAACCACTGCACTGTCAAGGACCCCTAAAGGAACCACTGCACTGTCTGGAACCCCTAAAGGAACCACTGCACTGTCTGGAAACCCTAAAGGAACCATAGCACTGTCAGGAACCCCTAAAGGAACCGCAGCACTGTCAGGAACCCCTAAAGCATTTTTTAAAATAAATAAATAAAATATTATTGATTTTTCAAAAAATTAAAAATGACATTTTCAGACAGTCCATATATATTTTCCAAAAGGGCTATACATTTGGGTGAGTTTTTTGTCTCGCTTGAGTAGCCTTGTTTCACATCCAGAAATAACATTAAACCATCTAGTGTTCAGTGAAATAACAACACAATGTCAAATACAGGTAGCCTAGTCAAATAATTAACATCCAATCACATTAACCGTTACTCTCTCGTGGGAATTCCACTAACGGTCCTAACACCCATTCACATGAACCATTACTCTCTCGTGGGAATTCTACGTATGAAGCCAAACGTAGCTGCTGCTCATTCCATTTGTTCGAAAACGGATAAATGGTTAAGAAAAGTAAGGCCCATGTCCATAGAGACACATAGCAGCTCTACCAGTAGTACTGCTACTACCAGCAGTACTACACCTGCACCTGTCGACGACACAAGTTGTTCTGCTTCCACGAGTACATCCAATGCTAGTATCAGTAATTCTACATTTGTTGTAAGTCCAGCTAGCATTGACACTGACAGTTGTGAATCTGATGCAGCCAAAGAGCTACTGCCCACTTACCTGGGAAAGCGCCGAACAACAGACAGGGACGTTGGACCATCAGAGGCACAAATATGATGAGAACTGCATTGATTTGGGGTTCACTTATATTGGGAGTAATGCCTTTCCTCAGCCACAGTGTGTTATATATACAAAAGTACTATCTCACCAAGCGTTGAAACCTTCACTCTTGTGCAGACATTTAGAAACCAAACATGCCAATTTGGAAAACAAGCCACAGAGGTTTTTTGAGTGAGAATTAAGACTCGTTTTGAGTAGTAAGACATGTATAAAAGCAACAGATACCATTAATAAGAGGCTAGAAGCGTCTGATATGGTGAGCTACCGAGTGGCTAGGACAGGCAGGCCCCATACTATTGTGGAGAATTTGTCCTGCTGCCACAGATATGGTTGGGACAATGCTGGGGGAAAAGGCCCAAAAACCTGTACAGACAATGCTTTCATCAAACAACACTGTTTCACGACGCATCAGTGACATGGCAGGAGATGTTTGAAACAATTATTGCTTTGCATACAAGCCAGTGAATTCTATGCATTACAGCTGGATGAGTAAACCGATGTGGTGGGCCTGGCACAGCTCCTGGTATATGTCTGTTGCGTTTATGGGGGGTAAATTAAGGAAGACATCCTCTTCTGCAAACCACTGGAAACCAGGACAACATGAAAGGGTATTTTTAAATCCTGTTAAGCACAGGCAAAATCCTTCCTGCTGTAAGATTAAATAATCTTACAGCAGGACAATAACCTAAAACACAAGGCCAAATCTACACTGGAGTTGTTTATCAAGAAGACAGTGAATGTTCCTGAGTGGCCGAATTACAGGTTTTACTTAAATATCCTTGAAAATGTATGACAATATCCCTCCTTGTAACACAATAAAATGTGGAAAAAGTCAAGGGGTGTGAATACTTTCTGAAAGCACTGTTGGTCCACTATATTTGTGACCTTACAGTAGCTGGTATTCAGTCCAGTAGCCAGTACAAAAAAAAATTTTTTTTACAAATTAACTTTTTTTTAACCACACACACTTGTCATATTATTATTATTAATTTTATTTATTTCACATGTATTTATAAAGGAAGGGTAGGGTTAGCTGGTATTCAGTCCAGTAACCACACACCCTTGGTAGTTTAAGGAAGGGATAGCTGGTATTCAGTCCAGTAACCACACACCCTTGGTAGTTTATGGAAGGGTTAGCTGGTATTCAGTCCAGTAACCACACACCCTTGGTAGTTTATGGAAGGGTTAGCTGGTATTCAGTCCAGTAACCACACACCCTTGGTAGTTTATGGAAGGGTTAGCTGGTATTCAGTCCAGTAACCACACACCCTTGTCGTATTATGGAATGGTTAGCTGGTATTCAGTCCAGTAACCACACACCCTTGTCGTATTATGGAAGTATCTATTGTACCTGTGAGCAGAGCAAATCAAACACAACTGTACGTCTTGCTCTACACTTCAGCATAACCATCTATTGGAAGCACTAGCAATGGACACAACCCCCAAAACATACAGTGGGGCAAAAAAGTATTTAGTCAGCCACCAATTGTGCAAGTTCTCCCACTTAAAAAGATGAGAGAGGCCTGTAATTTTCATAGGTACACTTCAACTATGACAGACAAAATGAAGAAAAAAATCCAGAAAATCACATTGTAGGATTTTTAATGAATTTATTTGCAAATTATGGTGGAAAATAAGTATTTGGTCAATAACAAAAGTTTATCTCAATACTTTGTTATATACCCTTTGTTGGCAATGACAGAAGTCAAACGTTTTCTGTAAGTCTTCCCAAGGTTTTCACACACTGTTGCTGGTATTTTGGCCCATTCCTCCATGCAGATCTCCTCTAGAGCAGTGATGTTTTGGGGCTGTTGCTGGGCAACACGGACTTTCATCTCCCTCCAAAGATTTTCTATGGGGTTGAGGTCTGGAGACTGGCTCGGCCACTCCAGGACCTTGAAATGCTTCTTACGAAGCCACTCCTTCGTTGCCCGGGCGGTGTGTTTGGGATCATTGTCATGCTGAAAGACCCAGCCACGTTTCATCTTCAATGCCCTTGCTGATGGAAGGAGGTTTTCACTCAAAATCTCACGATACATGGCCCCATTCATTCTTTCCTTACACGGATCAGTCGTCCTGGTCCCTTTGCAGAAAAACAGCCCCAAAGCATGATGTTTCCACCCCTATGCTTCACAGTAGGTATGGTGTTCTTTGGATGCAACTCAGCATTCTTTGTCCTCCAAACACGACGAGTTGAGTTTTTACCAAAAAGTTATATTTTGGTTTCATCTGACCATATGACATTCTCCCAATCTTCTTCTGGATCATCCAAATGCTCTCTAGCAAACTTCAGACGGGCCTGGACATGTACTGGCTTAAGCAGGGGGACACGTTTGGCACTGCAGGATTTGAGTCCCTGGCGGCGTAGTGTGTTACTGATTGTAGGCTTTGTTACTTTGTTCCCAGCTCTCTGCAAGTCATTCACTAGGTCCCCCCGTGTGGTTCTGGGATTTTTGCTCACCGTTCTTGTGATCATTTTGACCCCACAGGGTGAGATCTTGCGTGGAGCCCCAGATCGAGGGAGATTATCAGTGGTCTTGTATGTCTTCCATTTCCTAATAATTGCTCCCACAGTTGATTTATTCAAACCAAGCTGCTTACCTATTGCAGATTCAGTCTTCCCAGCCTGGTGCAGGTCTACAATTTTGTTTCTGGTGTCCTTTGACAGCTCTTTGGTCTTGGCCATAGTGGAGTTTGGAGTGTGACTGTTTGAGGTTGTGGACAGGTGTCTTTTATACTGATAACAAGTTCAAACAGGTGCCATTAATACAGGTAACGAGTGGAGGACAGAGGAGCCTCTTAGAGAGTCTGTCATAGTTGAAGTGTACCTATGATGAAAATGACAGGCCTCTCTCATCTTTTTAAGTGGGAGAACTTGCACAATTGGTGGCTGACTAAATACTTTTTTGCCCCACTGTATGTGCCAACGTTTTCCAGAAACTCTACAGAAAGAATGTGGTGTCAGCTCTGACATGGCACCTTGAGTATGAAAAAAATCCCTTTGGTTATTGAACTACAGTAAGTGAAGTGGATTTACCTCCAGTAACAGAATTACGGTAACGGAATTACATCACAGCTCCCTGATCTGTAATACACAGAAATGTAAAATTATGGATATGAATGCAATTCTCCTCATGTTTCACAAGTTTGGACATCACAGAGCAGCACACCAAAGTGAAGTACAGTGTAGTGCAATACAGAAGAGCAGAGCACAGAAGAGTAGAGTTCAGTACATTGCAGTAGAGAACGGTAGAGTAGTGGTTCCCAATCAGGGGTACTAGGCCCCCTGGGCGTACTTGGCCTATCCACATGGGCTACTTGAGACCATAGGCTTACTGGTAAAATGCACATGTGGGAGTACTTCAAAGGTACTCCGGGCAGAGCAAAATTAATTTGGGTGCACAGTAATCAAAAAAGTTTGGGAACACTATACTGTACTCTACTGTACTATACTCTACTTTTATTTACTGTACTATATTGAATTGTATTGTACTGTACTGTATTGTACTGCACTACTGTATTGTACCGTACTGTGCTCTACTCACTGTACTGTATTGTACTGTATTCTACAAGGCTCTACTCACTGTACTTGTACTGTACTAAACAATTTGTCAAACATAATGTATGTCTATCATAGGTTCAGATTCGACACAGTCTGGTCCGGCCAAGGTAGACTGACCAAATTTCTACTACTTTTCAATATCCATGGACATCCTTTGTCCGTCGGTGCACAGTCAGCAGTTGAGGATGCTGGTTACAGTAAAGGAAAAGAGAGGGGGCTCATGGGTATGTGCGAGAGCTGGAAAAGGTGACATTAACTGGAGTGTGAGAGTGAGAGTCAGAGAGAGAGGGGTTGTCCAGACTCAGACTGTTTCAACACTCTTAGTTTGACCATAAGATGACAGAGAAACAAAGAAAACAGTTATGAGCTGAGCATCACAGAATGCCAGTGGAAGGTAGCAGATGACCCTATTGTGGTTTGAGACTATTATGATTTCCCATTGTAGCCAATTCAGTTGCAGTAAATGTATTACCAATTTGGTAATGGAATTATGAGTTTTAATCACTTAATAATTCATAAAAGCAAAACTAGTAAAATCACTCCAACTAAATGGTAGGTCTACCATTACTTGTTACTTCTGTGAACTTTCATTATCTTCCCTCTTCATGTGAGTTTATGAGTGAAATCATAACATATCTTAAAGATATGCAGATTTTTAGTAACAGAATTACAGTCAAAGTCGGAAGTTTACATACACTTAGATTGGAGTCATTAAAACTGGTTTTTCAACCAATCCACAATTTTCTTGTTAACAAACTATAGTTTTGGCAAGTCGGTTAGGACATCTACTTTGCGCATGACACAAGACGTTTTTCCAACAATTGTTTACAGCCAGATTATTTCACTGTATCACAATTCCAGTGAGTCAGAAGTTTACATACACTAAGTTGACTGTGCCTTTAAACAGCTTGGAAAATTCCAGAAAATGATGTCATGGCTTTAGAAGCTTCTGATAGGCTAATTGACATAATTTGAGTCACTTGGAGGTGTACCTGTGGATGTATTTCAAGGGCTACCTCCAATCTCAGTGCCTCTTTGCTTGACATCATGGGAAAATCAAAAGAAATCAGCCAAGAACTCAGAAAAACAATTGTAGACCTCCTCAAGTCTGGTTCATCCTTGGGAGCCATTTCCAAATACCTGAAGGACCATGTTCATTTGTACAAACAATAGTATGCAAATATAAACACCATGGGACCACACAGCTGTCATACCGCTCAGGAAGGAGACACGTTCTGTCTCCTAGAGATGAATATACTTTGGTGCGAAAAGTGCATATCAATCCCAGGACAACAGCAAAGGACCCTGTGAAGATTCTGGAGGAAACAGGTACAAAAGTATCTATATCCACAATAAAATGAGTCCTATAACAACATAAACTGAAAGGCCGCTCAGCAAGGAAGAAGCCACTGCTCCAAAATAGCAATAAAAAAGCCAGACTATGGTTTGCAACTGCACATGGGGACAAAGATTGTACTTTTTGAGAAATGTCCTCTGGTCTGATGAAACAAAAATATAACTGTTTTGCCATAATGACCATTGTTATGTTTGGAGGAAAAAGGGGGAGGCTTGCAAGCCGAAGAACACCATCCCAACCATGAAGCACGGGGATGGCAGCATCATGTTGTGGGGGTGCTTTGCTGCAGGAGGGACTGGTGCACTTCACAAAATAGATGGTATCATGAGGTAGGAAAATGATGTGGCTATATTGAAGAAACATCTCAAGACATCAGTCAGGAAGTTAAAGCTTGGTCGCAAATGGGTCTTCCAAATGGACAATTACCCCAAGCATACTTCCAAAGTTGTGGCAAAATGGCTTAAGGACAACAAACTTAAGGTGTTGGAGTGGCCATCATAAAGCCCTGACCTCAATCCTATAGACAATTTGTGGGCAGAACTGAAAAAGCGTGTGCGAGCAAGGAGGCCTACAAACCTGACTCAGTTACAACAGCTTTGTCAGGAGGAATGGGCCAAAATTCACCCAACTTATTGTGGGAAGCTTGTGGAAGGCTACCCGAAACATTTGACCCAAGTTAAACAATTCAAAGGCAATGCTACCAAATACTAATTGAGGGTATGTAAACTTCTGACCCACTGGGAATGTGATGAAAGAAATAAAAGCTGAAATAAATCATTCTCTTCACTATTATTCTAGCATTTCACGTTGTTAAAATAAAGTGGTGATCCCAACTGACCTAAGACAGGGAATTTTTACTAGCATTAAATGTCAGGAATTGTGAAAAACTGAGTTTAAATGTATTTGGCTAAGGTGTATGTAAACTTCCGACTTCAACTGTACATGGAAACGCCCAGTAGTAACATCCTCATGAAACCTCACCTACTGAGGCAACGTTGCAACAGGGTTTGTGAGAGTGAACATACATAGATTTTATCCCCCTGTGTGTTCTAGAGATATTTATAAACTGGGTGATTCGAGCACTGAATGCTGATTGGCTGACAGCCGTGGTATATCAGACCATACACCACGGTATGACAAAACATTTATTTTTACTGCTCTATTTACATTTGTAAGTTTGTAATAGCAATAAGGCCCTTTTGGTGGTTTGTGGTATATGGCCAATATACCACGGCTAAGGGCTGTATCCAGGCACTCCTCGTTGAGTCGTGCGTAAGAACAGCCCTTAGCCGTGATATATTGACCATATACTACACCCCCTCGTTCCTTGTTGCTTAAGTAAGCGCTGTACAGAAGGAATTATACAACCACAAAATTCCTAATGACTCCATGGCAATGGTGCCTACTGCACTTTCTTTCAAAGGGAGTACCACAGAGTGCTGAGCACTGAAATGTTTCGGACTTCACCGCCTATTAGCATCAAATATGCCGCGTTGCTCCTGGGTCAGTTATGATTAGGTGTCCTCCCCGAAGATGTTGAGGAAGCCCGCTCAACGGCTACAGCTCTTTGTATCATGTTACCACTCGAATCGAGGAGGTTAGATAACTAGCCAGACCTGATTCAAAACGATTCAGTGAAATTCACACACAACATTGGAGACTGAAAAGGACAGTAGTCCTTCACAATTGATGGCAATAAGATAATAAATAAATAAATAAATAAATAATGAGATAACGCTTAACAGAATGTATTCTCATGCAATATTTCATGCAAACATGTTTTGATTCACATAATATGCATAGGTTTTCTTCACGTTGTGTCATTCAGATTTTTTCATAAATGTTATTGTGTTATTGTAGTACCCAAAAAAGTGTTAAACAAATCAAATTATATTTTATATTTGAGATTCTTGAAAGTAGCCACCCTTTGCCTTGATGACAGCTTTGCACACTCTTGGCATTCTCTCAACCAGCTTCACCTGGAATGCTTTTCCAACAGTCTTGAAGGAGTTCCCACATATGCTGAGCACTTGTTGGCTGCTTTTCCTTCACTCTGCGGTCCAACTCATCCCAAACCATCTTAATTGTGTTGAGGTCGGATGATTGAGGAGGCCAGGTCATCTGATGCAGCACTCCATCACTCTCCTTCTTGGTCAAATTACCCTTACACAGCCTGGAGGTGTGTTGTGTCATTGTCCTGTTGAAAAACAAATGATAGTCCCACTAAGCGCAAACCAGATGGGATGGCGTATTGCTGCAGTATGCTGTGGTAACCATGCTGGTTAAGTGTGCCTTGAATTCTATTTAAATCACTGACAGTGTCACCAGCAAAGCACCCCCACACCATCACACCTCCTCCTCCATGCTTCACGGTGGGAACTACACATGCGGAGATAATCCGTTCACCTACTCTGCGTCTCACCAAGACACAGCGGTTGGAACCAAAAATGTCTAATTTGGACTCATCAGCTGTCATCAAGGCAAAGTGTGGCTACTTTGAAGAATCTCAAATATAAAATATATTTAGATTTCTTTAATACTTTTTTGGGTACTACATGATTCCATATGTGTTATTTCATAGTTTTGATGTCTTCACTATTATTCTACAATGTAGAAAATAGTAAAAAAGAAAGAAAAACCCTTGAATAAGTAGGTGTGTCCAAACTTTTGACTGGTGTTTCATCGATGTGTCATTCCGGTCATGCATCCCATGTCTAGCTTAGTTCGTTACCTAAGCTAGACACTTGTAGCTAGCCAGCAAATCCTCCAGTATGTGTTGACGTCATTTCACAGGATTTGTTTTTGGATGGAAGCTGTAGAGATTGGTAAGAAATGGTACTTTTCTGTGTTGGAATGGTGTGGGCATTCCTCAACAGCAGTGGTGTAAAGTACTTAAGTAAAAATACTTCAAAGTACTACTTAAGTAGTTTTTGGGGGGTATCTGTACTTTACATTACTATTTATTTTTTGGGACAACTTTTACTTTTACTTCACTACATTCCTAATTAAAATAATGTACGTTTTACCTGGCACCCAAAAGTACTCATTGCATTTTGAATGCTTAGCAGGACAGGAAAATGGTCCAATTCACGCACTTATCTGGTGGACTCACTAAACACAAATGCACAATTTGTAAATGACGTCTGGGTGTGCCCCTGGATATCTGTACATTTTTAAACAAGAAAATGGTGCCGTCTGCTTTGCTTAATATAAGGAATTTGAAATGGTTTATACTTTTACTTTTGATACTTAAGTATATTTTAGCAATTACATGCCTAAGTATATTTAGAACCAAATACTTTTACTCAAGTAGTATTTTACTGGGTAACTAACTTTTACTTGAGTAACTTTCTATTAAGGTAATTATACTTTTACTCAAGTCTCACAATTGGGTACTTTTTCTAGCACTGCTCAACAGAATGGTGTGGGTGTAGTCATTAAAAATGTTCATGTGAGTAGACCACTGATTGGCCAGCTCATCCTCCTCAGGAGGTTGACATCATCCTCAATGACGAAATAGCAAGCATTCTTGAGATACAAGTTTGAGGTGTTTTTTTTAACTGTTTTTTCTCCAATGTATGCTTTGGCCACAAATAAGAGTATAGGATGAGTCAACAACATTATTTGGGTATGAATTAAGAGAATATTAACTTTTGAAAGTGAGATTTCTACTGGACAGTTTCCTCTCAAACTCATGTCAAAATGTGTGGAGTAGAAGACAATTTGCTTCAAAAAATGCAACATTTTCTCTCAGATTCATGACAAAATGTGTAGAATAGCATTATAAAATGGGAAATGAAATCATTCTCTGCCACATGGCTAGATGTATTGAAATGCAGGAAAAAAATGGAGGCCTTCCGCATATCTTTCCACTTATACTGAGTTTTCAAAATACTCCTCCATAAACCCCTCACAATAACCCTCAAGAGAGGCATAATAAGTCATGTAAAACTGTGTAGAATTGTAGGAAATGTGTTTTAAATTGTTTTTCATAATCTGGGGCAGTACCCCATGTCTACTGTTCGTTCCTGCACCACAATTTCGCCCTTGGCCTATGTTGTTGTTGTTTCTTTCTGCCATCTCTTTGGGGATGCGCTGATGCCTGCACAGTGATTCTCTCATGGACAAGTGCATTCAACAGCCTCCTCTGGCAAACACGAGAACTTGAGAGCATCGATTCTATCCAAAAGTACATAGAGGATCACTGGAGAGTGATTGCGTAACCAATGACAACCTGCTGTGACTTTGGCTGATGCATGATGATTAGACACACTAACCAGGGGTTGGCTGTCTCATGTGCTGATCAACTTTTGTTACCTGTGTACCGTTGAGAGTGTGATGCTCTTGTTGGACAATACATGAAGGCCATGTGACAATAGTTTATAATAGAGTAGGCCTATTACATGTGAGAGAGAAGGTCTGAATGACAATAGTGGCTAATTGCTTAGAATCAGTCCTGTCATTGTCTCCCATGATGAAATCTGGGACGGACCTCTGGCTTTCACATCCAATGTGTTTTCAGAAGGAGACGAGAGAAGACGCAAGGAGTATGCAATAGAGATTCTCCATGTGACTCAAACACACAAAACCTAACTTGTTAATAAAACACCAACACCAACATATAACACCAACACAATTCATTCAAGAGGTGATTTGGCCATGAAATTAAAAACATGCTAAACAGTTGACACTGACTTAGATTGTTTTTTTAAATATGTAATTTTGTCAAATTATCCCTTTAATGTTTTTGCAGTACCTAGAGTTGAGGGCTGCAGAGTTTGTGTTTTGCCATTGGAGATTTAAGATCCAACTAAATTAGGTGAGCTCACCCTCCAACTTGGAGAGATATCTGTCGCAGTCTTCACAGCCAAATATGGAAACGTGAGATTGCACTTGTGGCTGAGAAAGCAAAACACAGACAAACAACTTCAGGAATGTGACACAGTTATAAAGCAACTGACAATGACAGGACCAATGTTATTCTTCTACAACACGAAGAGGCCATTTTATCTCCTCTTCACATTTTCATCTGATTTACTGATTAGATTTTTTTTATACTTGCCAGAGGGTTACATAGAAAACTTTGCCATCATGTTGTATTCTCTCTCCCTCTCTCTCCATCCAGCCATTATCCCCTTCTTTTCCCTTTTATGTCAACACCTACCTGAGATTTCAAGCTTTGGCAATGATGACCGTGTCCCCAGTGCGTGTTCAGTTGAGTTTGAATGCCTTTCCAATTTGAATCTCTGATCTCCTATGAAAATGGCATCCAGGAATGCTTCGGCATGCCTCAGTTGGAAATAAGTTATTACGATGATGCAGACTGATTGTTTACATATTCTCTAAGGGATATGGAGGGCTGCCAATTTCATTACATCTGCACTGCTAAAAATCAAACATAGAATGGGGAAACAATTGCTTGAATTAACCTTTCTGGAGTAGGCGCTCCGCTAGCGACCCACCTCGACAACATCCGGTGAAATTGCAGAGCGTTAAATTCAAAAATACAGAAATAGTCATAACATCGGCGTAAAAATGTACTTCTTGTTAAGTAAAACATTCTGGCAATGGCATGAGCAAATTTCACTTGACAAGATTTCTTGAAATAAGTAGAAATAGCTAGAGTTGTTGAGAAAGCGCTAGTGATCTCAAAAGTAGTAAAAAGGGATTTTTTAAAACTTGATATTTGTATTTATTATGGATGCCCATTAGCTGCTGCCAAGGCAGCAGATACTCCTCCTGTGTTCCAACAAAATTAAGGCAGTTTATTCTAACCTGCCTTTCTAAGCCAAGTTAACAAACAGATTACCAACCATTTCGAATCTCACCGTACCTTCTCCGCTATGCAATCTGGTTTCAGAGCTGGTCATGGGTGCACCTCAGCCACGCTCAAGGTCCTAAACAATATCAAAACCGCCATCGATAAGAGACATTACTGTGCAGCCGTATTCATTGACCTGGTCAAGGCTTTTGACACTGTCAATCACAATTTATTGGCAGACTCAACACCCTTGGTTTCTCAAATGATTGCCTCGCCTGGTTCACCAACTACTTCTCCAATAGAGTTCAGTATGTCAAATCGGAGTGCCTGTGGCAGTCTCTATGGGGGTGGCACAGGGTTCAATTCTCGGGCAGACTCTCTTCTCTGTAAACATCAATGATGTCGCTCTCGCTGCTGGTGATTCGTTGATCACCTCTACGCAGACGACACCATTCTGTATACCTCTGGCCCTTCTTTGGACACTGTGTTAACTATCCTCAGATGAGCTTCAATGCCACACAACTCTCCTTCTGTGGCCTCCAACTGCTCATAAATGCAAGTAAAACTAAATGCATGCTCTTCAACTGATCGCTGCCCGCACCTTCCCACCCGTCCAGCATCACTACAATGGATGGTTCTGACTTAGAATATGTGGACAACTACAAATGCCTAGGTGTCTGGTTAGGTTGTAAACTCTCCTTCCAGACTCACATTAAACATGTCCAATCCAAAATGAAATCTAGAATCGACTTCCTATTTCGTAACAAAGCATCCTTCACTCATGCTGCCAAACATACCCTCGTAAAACTGACCATCCTATCGATCCTCGACTTTGGGGATGTTATTTATAAAATAGCCTCCAACACTCTACTCAGCAAATTGGATGCAGTCTATCAGTGCCATCCGTTTTGTCACCAAAGCCCCATATACTACCCACCACTGCGACCTGTATGCTCACGCTGGCTGGCCCTCGCTTCATACTCGTCGCCAAACCCACTGGCTCCAGGTCATCTACAAGTCTCTGCTAGGTAAAGCCCCGCCTTATCTCAGCTCACTGGTCACCATAGCAGCACCTACCTGTAGCACGCGCTCCAGCAGGTATATCTGACTGGTAACCCCCAAAGCCAATTCTTCCTTTGGCCGACTCTCCTTCCAGTTCTCTGCTGCCAATGACTGGAACAAACTGTAAAAAACTCTGAAGCTGGAGACTCTTACCTCCCTCACTAGCTTTAAGCACCAGCTGTCAGAGCAGCTCACAGATCACTACACCTGAACATAGCTCATCTGTAAATAGCCCATCCAATCTACCTCATCCCTATACTGTATTTATTTATTTATCTTGCACCCCAATATCTCTACTTGCACATTCATCTTCTGCACATCCTACCATTCCAGTGTTTAATTGCTAAATTGTAATTCCTTCGCCACCATGGCCTATTTATTGCCTCACCTCTCTTATCCTACCTCATTTGCACATGCTGTATATAGATTTTTCTACTGTATTATTGATTGTATGTTTGTTTATTCCATGTGTAACTCTGTGTTGTTGTATGTGTCGAGCTGCTTTGCTTTATCTTGGCCAGGTCGCAGTTGTAAATGAGAACTTGTTCTCAACCTGGTTAAATAAAGCTGAAATAAAAATAAAAATAATATGATTTTAAAAACATTACAATACATTCACAGATTTCACAACACAGTGTGCCCTCAGGCCCATACTCCACAACTACCAGATATCTACAGTATAAAATCCATGTGTACGTGTGTTTATATTGCGTATGTTATCGTGTGTGTGTGTGTGTGTGTGTGTGTCTGTGTGTGTGTGTGTGTGTGTGTGTGTGTGTGTGTGTGTGTGTGTGTGTGTGTGTGTGTGTGTGTGTGTGTGTGTGTGTGTGTGTGTGTGTGTGTGTGTGTGTGTGTGTGTATGCATGTGTCTGTACCTATGTTTGTGTTGCTTCACAGTCCCCGCTGTTCCATAAGGTGTTTTTTTACATCTAATTTTACAGTTACTTGATATGGAATAGAGTTCCATGTAGTCATGGCTCTATGTAGTACTGTGCACATTCCATAGTCTATTCTGGACTTGGGGAGTGTGAAGAGACCTTTTGTGGCATGTCTTGTGGGGTATGCATGGGTGTCTGAGCTGTGCACCAGTAGTTCAAACAGACAGTTCGGTGCATTCAACATTTCAATACCTCTCATAAACACAAGTAGTGATGAAGTCAATTTCTCCTCCACTTTGAGCCAGGAGAGATTGACATGCATATTATAAATATTAGCTCTCTGTGTACATCCAAGATTCAAGGGCCAGCCATGCTGCCCTGTTCTGAACCAATTGCAATTTTCCTTAGTCATTTTTTGTGGCATCTGACCACACGACTGAACAGTTGTCTAGGTGCGACAAAACTAGGGCCTGTAGGACCTGCCTTGTTGATAGTGCTGTTAAGAAGGTAAAGTAGTGCTTTACTATGGACATACTTCTCCCCGTCTTAGCTACTGTCGTATCAATATGTTTTGACCATGACAGTTTACAATCCAGGGTATAGTCAACTCCAAGCAGTTTAGTCACCCCAACTTGCTCAATTTCCACATTATTTATTACATGATTTAGTTGAGGTTTAGGGTTTAGTGAATGATTTGTCCCAAATACAATGCTTTTAGTTTTAGAAATATTTAGCTTAACTTATTCCTTGCCGCCCACTCTGAAACTAACTGCATCTCTTTGATAAGTGTTGCAGTCATTTCAGTCACTGTAGTAGCTAATAGTGTTGAGTCATCAGTATACAGACACTCTTGCTTTACTCAAAGCCAGTGGCAATTCATTAGTAAAGATTGCAAAAAGTAATGGGCCCAGACAGCTGCCTTGGGGAATTCCTGATTCTACCTGGATTATGTTGGAGAGGCTTCCATTAAAGAACACCCTCTCTGTTCTGTTAGACAGGTAACTCTTTATCCACAATATATAAGTAACATAGATACAGTTTCACTGCACAATAATGCACAAGTAATTAATACTATAATATTTATCTTGTCTATAAATAAGATTATGTTTATATTATTTGAAATCTTAAATTGACACATTAATACTTGAATCAAGTCATTAGAAATAACATTTCTTAAATAAAGAGTCACATAAATCATTTTCTTTGACAAAGTATTGTATTATTTATTCTTAAGGTTACATTTGAATTCAGCATGTTCATGACTAAGCTTGACAGCAGCCTTCTAACGCTGTATATACATACACAAAAAGGGAGGTAGGAGCAACGCCTGTATGTTTGTAATTTTATCAGATCATTTAAAACATAACACTCATGCATACCGGGTTTGCATGGTGTGCAAAAAAGGTTAAGATCTGCCTATATGTTTGGGATAGTAACTTGTACCAGATAAGAACAGTTAGCAAAACATTCCAAAATGCATCCCTCACCCATCTGGGTATTCACATGATGTGAGAACATTTTTAAGTGCTGCCATTGTGATAGTAACGTTTATCAGAATAGAATAATGATACCGTACCTGATAATGAATTGCACACACCTGGAGTTCAAGGTTTAAATCAGTCCCTGATTAGAGTAATCAAGTAAAATGCAGTGTAACTGGCTTTGAGGTCCAGAGTTGAGTTTGAGGGGTTTAGGGACTAGTTTGGAAATCAGCCCTAAACCCTGGTGCTGAGAGCAATCAAGTTTATCCTTTTGAGTTTAACTTAAACTCTTTTTAAACTATAAACCAGTGGACAGTGCAACAGCCTGATAAGGGCATATTCCAAAACAGTGACAGCTTCCTAATGTTTGAGTTGACACAAGATTTAAATGTGTTGTTTGTAAACAGAGTATTATCATCATCGTGATCTTCACTCTCTGGGGTGCTGGATCTAAATTGGGACTTGCCAAGAAGTACCGTGGAGCCAACACAACTGCAGTCATAGTCATCAGTTGATGCATCATGGATGCTGTCGTTCAATCCAGATCAAAACTGAGGCCGCCATTTCTTCTCCCTTTCAGGTGTAGGGCCCTTGGTCTTTTTTCCAAGTGTGGCATCCTTGGGCTTCTTTCCAGGTGTAGCATCCTTTGTATTTCTGTCCTTGGTCTTCTGAGAGGTCCACACAGTCTCTTCATCAGTAGTTGTGAGACAGTTTTGTGTCATGACACATGATATGTCTCCCTTTAAAGGGAAACTTCGGGATTTGGCAATGAGGCCCTTTATCTACTTCCCCAGAGTCAGATGAACTTGTGGATACTATTTATGTCTCTGCATGCAGTTTGAAGGAAGTTGCTAACTAGTGCTAGCACAATTGTTAACTAGGGTTAGCATGATGACTAGAAGTCTATGGGTATCTGATAGCGTGCTAGCAGATATCCATGGACTTCCAAGTCATTGCGCTAATGCTAGAGATGAAGCAAGCTTCCAGAAAATTGGAACGGAAATGGCGACACACCAAACTGGAAGTCTTCCGACTAGCTTGGTAAGACAGTACTGTGCAGTACCGAAGAGCCCTTACTGCTGCTCGATCATCCTATTTTACTAACTTAATTGAGGAAAATAAGAACAATCCGAAATTCCTTTTTGATACTGTCGCAAAGCTAACTAAAAAGCAGCATTCCCCAAGAGAGGATGACTTTCACTTTAGCAGTGATAAATTCATGAACTTCTTTGAGGAAAAGATTATGATTATTAGAAAGCAAATTACGGACTCCTCTTTAAATCTGTGTATTCCTTCAAAGCTCAGTTGTCCTGAGTCTGCACAACTCTGCCAGGACCTAGGATCAAGAGAGACACTCAAGTGTTTTAGTACTATATCTCTTGACACAATGATGAAAATAATCATGGCCTCTAAACCTTCAAGCTGCATACTGGACCCTATTCCAACTAAACTACTGAAAGAGCTGCTTCCTGTGCTTGGCCCTCCTATGTTGAACATAATAAACGGCTCTCTATCCACCGGATGTGTACCAAACTCACTAAAAGTGGCAGTAATAAAGCCTCTCTTGAAAAAGCTAAACCTTGACCCAGAAAATATAAAAAACTTTCGGCCTATATACGAAATGCTTCAGTCTGGTTTTAGACCCCATCATAGCACTGAGACGGCACTTGTGAAGGTGGTAAATGACATTTTAATGGCATCGGACCGAGGCTCTCCATCTGTCCTCGTGCTCCTACACCTTAGTGCTGCTTTTGATACCATTGATCACCACATTCTTTTGGAGAGATTGGAAACCCAAATTGGTCTACACGGACAAGTTCTGGCCTGATTTAGATCTTATCTGTTGGAAAGATATCAGTTTGTCTCTGTGAATGGTTTGTCCTCTGACAAATCAACTGTAAATTTCGGTGTTCCTCAAGGTTCCGTTTTAGGACCACTATTCTTTTCACTATATATTTTACCTCTTGGGGATGTTATTCGAAAACATAATGTTAACTTTCACTGCTATGCGGATGACACACAGCTGTACATTTCAATGAAACATGGTGAAGCCCCAAAATTGCCCTTGCTAGAAGCATGTGTTTCAGACATAAGGAAGTGGATGGCTGCAAACTTTCTACTTTTAAACTCGGACAAAACAGAGATGCTTGTTCTAGGTCCCAAGAAACAAAGAGATCTTCTGTTGAATCTGACAATTAATCTTAATGGTTGTACAGTCGTCTCAAATAAAACTGTGAAGGACCTCGGCGTTACTCTGGACCCTGATCTCTCTTTTGAAGAACATATCAAGACCATTTCAAGGGCAGCTTTTTTCCATCTACGTAACATTGCAAAAATCAGAAACTTTCTGTTAAAAAATGATGCAGAAAAATTAATCCATGCTTTTGTCACTTCTAGGTTAGACTACTGCAATGCTCTACTTTCCGGCTACCCAGATAAAGCACTAAATAAACTTCAGTTAGTGCTAAATACGGCTGCGAGAATCCTGACTAGAACCAAAAAAAATTGATCATATTACTCCAGTGCTAGCCTCTCTACACTGGCTTCCTGTCAAAGCAAGGGCTGATTTCAAGGTTTTACTGCTAACCTACAAAGCATTACATGGGCTTGCTCCTACCTATCTCTCTGATTTGGTCCTGCCGTACATACCTACACGTACGCTACGGTCACAAGACGCAGGCCTCCTAATTGTCCCTAGAATTTCTAAGCAAACAGCTGGAGGCAGGGCTTTCTCCTAGAGCTCCATTTTTATGGAACGGTCTGCCTACCCATGTCAGAGACGTAAACTCGGTCTCAACCTTTAAGTCTTTACTGAAGACTCATCTCTTCAGTGGGTCATATGATTGAGTGTAGTCTGGCCCAGGAGTGGGAAGGTGAACGAAAAGGCTCTGGAGCAACGAACCGCCCTTGCTGTCTCTGCCTGGCCGGTTCCCCTCTTTCCACTGGGATTCTCTGCCTCTAACCCTATTACAGTGGCTGAGTCACTGGCTTACTGGGGCTCTCTCATGCCGTCCCTGGAGGGGGTGCGTCACCTGAGTGGGTTGATTCACTGATGTGGTCATCCTGTCTGGGTTGGCGCCACCCCCCCCTTGGGTTGTGCCGTGGCGGAGGTCTTTGTGGGCTATACTCAGCCTTGTCTCAGGATGGTAAGTTGGTGGTTGAAGATATCCCTCTAGTGGTGTGGGGGCTGTGCTTTGGCAAAGTGGGTGGGGTTATATCCTTCCTGTTTGGCCCTGTCCGGGGGTGTCCTCGGATGGGGCTACAGTGTCTCCTGACCCCTCCTGTCTCAGCCTCCAGTATTTATGCTGCAGTAGTTTATGTGTCGGGGGGCTAGGGTCAGTTTGTTATATCTGGAGTACTTCTCCTGTCCTATTCGGTGTCCTGTGTGAATCTAAGTGTGCGTTCTCTAATTCTCTCCTTCTCTCTTTCTTTCTCTCTCTCGGAGGACCTGAGCCCTAGGACCATGCCCCAGGACTACCTGACATGATGACTCCTTGCTGTCCCCAGTCCACCTGACCGTGCTGCTGCTCCAGTTTCAACTGTTCTGCCTTATTATTATTTGACCATGCTGGTCATTTATGAACATTTGAACATCTTGGCCATGTTCTGTTATAATCTCCACCCGGCACAGCCAGAAGAGGACTGGCCACCCCTCATAGCCCGGTTCCTCTCTAGGTTTCTTCCTAGGTTTAGGCCTTTCTAGGGAGTTTTTCCTTGCCACTATGCTTCTACACCTGCATTGCTTGCTGTTTGGGGGTTTAGGCTGGGTTTCTGTACAGCACTTTGATATATCAGCTGATGTAAGAAGGGCTATTTAAATACATTTGATGTTGGTATATGGCCAATATCCCACGGCTAAGAGCTGTTCTTATGCATGACACAACACGGAGTGCATGTATACAACCCTTAGCCATGATATATTGACCATATACCACAAACCCCTGAGGTGCCTTATTGTTATTGTAAACTGGTTACCAGCGTAATTAGAGCAGTAAAAATAAATGATTTGTCATACCTGTGGTATACGGTCTGATATACCACCGCTGTCAGCCAATCAGCAATCAGGGCATCAACCACCCAGTTTATAAATAACGTTAGCTAGCTAGCTCACTAATGCGTTAGCAAGCTAGCTAACTTAGATAATAATTCAAATCAACAGTTTACTTTGAAGGGTTGCAATTGAAATATCATCCAATCTGTCCATGACTTGATGTAGACGTTTGCTGATAAATCTATATTGTTTGCACAGGCACACACACAATGTCATGGCTGCTGTTAATGACAGTTGAACTACAAAGTTGAACTTGCTGGATTTGAAAAGGAACATTGGGTGGCCGGTGTGCTTCTTGTCTAGCTTGTATACATTACTCTCATTCGCAAACCAAGGGGTGTTTGTCACATCCATACAGATGATTGTGCATGTTTTTAAATGTTTTAAACAATTGAAACCACAAATTCACGGTAAAACACAAACCAAAATAGAGATATCTGTTGTAATAAAATATCGTACTGAATGGAATAACATAGCTGTCTTCCACCGTTATATGTTGGATAATGGGGTGACCCTTACATTCAATCATTGTCACTCCTCTTTCTTTTTCCCAACGCAGTTAAGCCAAAACCACGCCCCATTATTCAAAGAGGCATTCTACAACAGTGAGCACTCTCCAAGTCTCCAAGTCTGGAAGTGAATATCACGTAGCGCAAAATTTCAGTCACTGATTAATAACATTTGCCCTTGTATTTCAAAATGTAAAAATTAAAAATATATAACATAATGTCATGAACAGCGCTAGCCATTATTGTCACGGATCCCTCCGGAACTGTCATTACGCACACCTGGTCCCTATTCGAATTTGATTAGTAATTGTATAAGTGTGCTCTTTGTTCACCATTGTCCAGTCGATCACTGTTCCAATGTCCGTTGGTCCTGTGAGTACCTATGCTGTTGTTTTGGCTTTTGTGCCACGTATATTTTGCAGATGATTACGGGTCTCCTCCCTTGTGATAATCATTAAATCATTAAATCATCATTAAATAAAGGTGAAATAAAAATAAAATAAAATTGTGCGATTGTGTATTTCTACCCTGTGTTTTGTATATGTGTTGGTTTGGTCTTCGTCCCCGTGCCTTTACATGGCACACTGTAATTTGGAAAATAAAAACCCATTTCACGCATTCCTGCGCCTGTCTCCCGATCCCTTTATACCAGCGTGACAATTAACGTCCCTTAACGCTCAAAGACCAATTCAATGGCTGTAGCATAGCGTATTCAACTGAATGATTAGCTAATAAATATTTGAGAAATTATGAATAAGCATATATATGCTTTTACCTGATAATAGACTACTAATGATAATATAACAACTTCAAATACCAAGCTAGTAACTTTAAGTAGCCTAGGTAAACATAGCTGACCTTCAATTGAGGGAATTCAGAGACATTTTTACAACTCATTGAAAATAAATACATGGGCAAATGTTACCAAACACGATAATAATAGGCCTGCATTACGGTAGGCAGCTAATTGTTAAATTACACTTTCCATCCATCCTTGGAAGGCCACTGTCTCTGCGCTGATCGCCTGTGAGTGAGACAACGCTAGCTAGCCAATGGGAGCCTAGTAGAACGTCCCTCTGAGTAACGGGGCGTGGTTTGGGCTTATCTGCATTGGGGAAAAGACTGTTGTCACATCAAACATTTCGGTCTTTCCACCTGCATTCTGCATCAGTGAGGGAATTAGTTCAAGTTTGATGGGGTACTACAACTGAATAAAAGGTAGCTGGCTAGTTGGCACTGTGTGATCTGGTATGTATCTGTGGCTCTGACACTTAAATCCTTATTGAGTGACATAAATAGTACTCGTAGTCATAGTGCTGATTATTGTGTTGTATGTGGCATTGATGGCTGCTCTGAAGAGTTACTTATCAAGCCAACCCACTTTCGGCACCTCCTTGCCGCCAAGATGTATGGACAGACGGACAACCGGGGATCACCATGACCAAGGGGTATTTTCGTTGTTAGCCGAGAACAACATGCGACCACATGCAACCAGAACCCCTTGTCACGTTCGTCGTAATGAGTATACCAAGGCACAGCGTGAATAGAGTTCCACATATTTTAATAAACTGAAACTCACCAAAACAATATAGCACAAACGAAACGTGAAGCTACTGGTGTGCACTCAGGCAACTAAATGTAGACAAGATCCCACAAACACAAATGAGGCAATGCTACCTAAATATGATCACCAATCAGAGACAACGATAAACAGCTGTCTCTGATTGCGAACCATATCAGGCCAACATAGACATACAAAAAAACCTAGCTGACCCACCCTAGTCACTATCACACCCCAACCAACATAGAGAATAAACATTTTGGGAATTTGGCATGTGTTGGCAAAGCACCGGAACATTTGGGGAATTTTGATTCTACTGGTTTGCCAAAATTTGACCGACAGTAGTTAGCTAAGTGAGTTTGTGGATAAACCAGTTAGATTGTACTTCGTGTTATTGCTATTTTGACTATACCGGCACAATACACACACAGACACCAAGGTGTAGCCTAAAACGTTGTACTCTTGATTTCATAGGCGAGCAGTATAAGCCAGGACTCGGAAGACAAAATTATGGCCAGACATGCAGCAGCTTTCGTGTAGACAGCAAGAGAAATACACCTCCTGTCACAGTTATGTTTCTGTGTAGAGTCACAAAATGGATGGATGAAAGATTATTTTGAATGTGACAGGAGTACAGAAGTACAGGACAGTATTGGCAAAGAGCTGTGCCCAAATACAGCGTATCCAGAAAGTATTCAGACCCATTGACATTTCACATTCTGTTACATTACAGCATTATTCTAAAATGTATTAAATTGTTTTTTCCCCCTCTTCAATCTACACACAATACCCCATAATGACTAAGCAAAAACAGGATTTTAGACATTTTGGCAAATTTATCAAAATAAAAAAAATTGAAATATCACATTTACGTAAGTATTCAGGCCCTTTACTAAGTACTTTGTTGAAGAACCTTCGGCAGTGATTAAAGCCTCAAGTCATCTTGGGTATGATGCTACAAGCTTGGCACACCTGTATTTGGGGAGTTTCTCCCATTCTTCTCTGTAGATCCTCTCAATAGCTGTTAGGTTGGATGTGCACAGGTATTTTCAGGTCTCTCCAGAGATGTTTGATTGGGTTTAAGTCCGGCCTCTGGCTGGGCCACTCAAGGACATTCAGTGATTTTTGCCAGAGCCACCCCTGCATTGTTTTGGCTGTGTGCTTATGGTCTGTGTCCTGTTGGAAGGTGAACCTTCGCCCCAGTCTGAGGTCCTGAGCACTCTGGAACAGGTTTTCATCAAGGATCTTTCTGTACTTTGCTCCGTTCATCTTTCCCTCGATTCTGACTAGTCTCCCAGTCCCTGCAGCTGAAAAACAGCCGCACAGTATGATGTTCCCACCACCATTCTTCACTGTCGGGATGGTGCCAGGTTTCCTCCAGATGTGACGCTTGGTATTCAGGCCAAAGAGTTCAATCTTGGTTTCATCAGACCAGAGAATCTGGTTTCTCATGGTCTGAGAGTCCTTTAGTAAACTCATGTGCCTTTTGCTGAGGAGTGGCTTCCGTCTGGCTACTCTACCATAAAGGCCAGATTGGTGGAGTGCTGCCCTTCTGGAAGGTTCTCCCATCTCCACAGGGGAGCTCTTTCAGAGAGACAATTAGGTTCCCTGACCAAGACTCTTCTCCCCCGATTGCTCAGTTTGGCGTGTTGGTGGTTCCAAACTTTAAGAATGATGGAGGGCACTGTGTTCTTGGGGACCTTCAATGCTGCAGAAATGTTTTGATACCCTTCACCAGATCTGTGCCTCGACACAATCCTGATTTGAAGCTCTACGGACAATTCCTTCGACCTCATGGCTCGGTTTCTCTTCTGACATGCACTGTCAAATGTGGGATCTTACATAGACAGGTGTGTGCCTTTCTAAATCATGTCCAATCAATTGAATTTACCACAGGTGGACTCCAATCAAGTTGTAGAAACATCTCAAGGATGATCAATGGAAACAGGATGCACCTGAGCTCAATTCCAAGTCTCATAGCAAAGGGTCTGAATACTTATGTAAATAAGGTATTTCTGTTTTTATTTTTAATACATTTGCTAAAATTTCCCAAAAACGGTTTTGTCATTAGGGGGTATTGTGTGCATAATTCTGAGGAAATATTAATTTAGAATAAGGCTGCAATGAAAAAGTCAAAAGGTCTGAATACTTTCCGAATGCACCGTATATCATCATCACAAGTCATCCTCCCTTTAATGTTTTTGCATGATCTGCATGATCCAGCAGTGTCTGATTAATGTTAATTTCTCCCTATTTTGTTCTTGTGTTTTTCAGAGAAGCCTTAACAACATTGTGGCAGGGGTGCAGCAGTACCAGGGATTACTCAACAACCTGAGGGATCGGCTCAATGGTATTTCAGAATTCAGTCAACAGAGATATTTGATATGTTTGAAGATCCATTTGCCAGACTTCCAACAACACACATGCAGGACCATGCCATAAAATAACAGTTTAGCATGGTGGAATCGGACATTGGGCAAAATGCATGGCGGCTGAAAGGTACAGCACAGTGGCCTTGCCATCAACAGTGTGGGGTTGATGCAATATTCTAAAGAATTCATGAGGACTTGGTTCTATTGTACAATGGTGTTCAAATTCAAACTGTCAATAAGGAGAGAGAGACATATGGTGCATTGGTTTCTCTGCAGAGACACTTTAGCTCAACGTGAGCTGTGTGGATTTAAAGAGTGGGTGGGATTTGCATTCAGCGAATGTAGACATTGTGAATGTACTTTTGACAATATGCAGATTGTCACGTTCGTCGTATACATAATGAGCGGACCAAGGCGCAGAGTGAGTAGAGTTCCACATATTTATTAAAGTGAACCTTCCAAAAAACAACAAAGAATAAACTAATGTGCAGTTCGTAGTGCACATAGCACTAAACCAAAACAAAACAATATCCCACAAACGCAGGTGGGAAAAGGACCACACTAAGTATGATCCCCATTAGAGGCAACGATAATCAGCTGTCTCCAATTGGGAACCATACTCACACCAACATAGAAATATTAGACTAGAACATCCCCTAGTCACGCTCTGACCATTTGCACTACAGAGAACCCCAAGGGCTCTCTATGGTCAGGGTGTGACACAGATGTAATTTAATGAGGATGTTTTTGTGCAAAGGACATTGGACAGACATATTCGACAATGCTGTGAATTTGAAAAGGCCAGCACTGACTTCTTAAGAAACAGACTTAACACAACATATGGTATAAACAGAAAGAGCAAGCTAGTTGAATTCCCTGTTTTTAATCTTATACAGTAAACACGGCATTGATCCATTAGAAATGAAGTGTGTGTTGAAACACCTAGTTGTTTCAGGACAATTGGACTTGGACACTTTAAATGCTGCTCTCCTTGATTTCCCCTACTCTTCCCTGGTTGTAAGAGCTAAACCATACCCTGTAACCAAACATTGACATCAAATTATAATAAAATCAAGCAGTCCTCAGGGCACATGCTTTTTCGCCTTTAAATATTGCAATTTTTATCAGACACTGTTGAAGGAAATGAATATATTAAAGTTATTTTGACATTGATAGAGATGGTTCAGATTATCTTTGTACCCGTTATTACTCTTCAAACGGTATGAAATTGGAAATGTGTTATTGAGTAACATTTGAAGCATGTGAAAGAGATTTTCCCTGAAAAAAATATTATACCAAATCAACATTATTTGATTCATGTTCCATCTCAGATTAAATTATTGGGTCCAATGGTCAGAGATTTGAGTCCAAGCATTGTTTTTTTTGTTTTTTTTACCTTGGTCCTCAAACCTGATTTTCAGAAACATCTATAAGTCTTTGATAAAACATAAGCAAATGTTTGAATGTTGTCAAAATGCTAATGAGTTACACAACCCTATTTTTCCAATAAGCGGGAGTTGGGACCAGTGTCAGAAGTGAAGAATATGCAATATCTGCAAGCAAAAGTGAGAGATTTCCTTGGTATAGAGGGAGTTGACCATGCAGTAAAAAGGCTTATTGTAAATGTATGTCAGAATTCCTTGTTTGTTGTTTGTTACCAATGTAGAAGGTGATGATATGCCTGAATTTGGATTTATATGATACATATTTGTCATAAACTTAACATTGTATTGCTTTGAGTTTCAGGCATATGATAAATACTGTGTGCTTTGATAGAGATTGTATGTCCTATAAATTTGAGGTCCCTAATCTTGCTCAGGCCACTGAGCTGGAGAATGTGAAAAAGCTTGTTTATTTCACCCCGTACTACACCTTCTATAACAGAAACGGCACATATGTTCCTATGAAGTACTACCTTGGTGATATCATTGGGCTACACAAAGCATCTAATGACTACAATGTACAGTACCAGTCAAAAGTTTAGACACACCTTTTCATTCAAGGGTTTTTCTTTATTTTTACAATTTTCTACATTGTAGAATAATAGTGAAGACATCAAAACGATGAAATAACACATATGGAATCATGCAGCAATCAAAAAGTGTTAAAAATATATATTTTAGATTCTTCAAAGTATCCACCCTTTGCCTTGATGACAGCTTTGCACACTCTTGGCATTCTCTCAACCAGCTTCACCTGGAATGTTTTTCCAACAGTCTTGAAGGGGTTCCCACATATGCTGAGCACTTGTTGGCTGCTTTTCCTTCACTCTACGGTCCAACTCATCCCAAACCATCTGAATTGGGTTGAGGTTGTGTGATTGTGGAGGCCAGGTCATCTGATGCATCACTCCATCACTCTCCTTCTTGTAGTGGTGTCTTTGCAGATATTCGACCATGAAGGCCCGATTCACTTGAACTATATGAAGCATTCATTTGGGCTGCAATTTCTGAGGCTGGCAAATCTAATGAACTTATCCTCTGCAGCAGAGGTAACTCTGGGTCTTCCTTTCCTGTGGTGGTCCTCATGAGAGCCAGTGTCATCATAGCGCTTGACTGTTTTTGTGACTGCACTTGAAGAAACTTTCAAAGTTCTTGAAATTTTCCACATTGACTGACCTACATGTCTTAAAGTAATGATGGACTGTCGTTTATCTTTGCTTATTTGAGCTGTTCTTGCCATAATATGGACTTGGTCTTTTACCAAATAGGGCTATCTTCTGTATACCACACTTACCTTGTCACAACACAACTGATTGGCTCAAACACATTAAGAAGGAAAGAAATTCCACAAATTAACTTTTAACAAGGCACACCTGTTAATTGAAATTAATTCCAGGTGACTACCTCATGAAGCTGGTTGAGAGAATGCCAAGAGTGTGCAAAGCTATCATCAATTTCAAAGGGTGGCTACTTTGAAGAATCTAAAATATTAAATATATTTTGATTTGTTGAACACTTTTTTGGTTACTACATGATTCCATATGTATTATTTCATAGTTTTGATGTCTTCACTATTATTCTGCAAAGTAGAAAATAGTAAAAATAAAGAAAAACCTTTGAATGAAGTAGTTGTTTCCAAACTTTTGGCTAGTACTGTATATTTATGTGTACTGTAAATGAGAATGAATTGCAGAACGTTTGCTATTTTCTGTTTTTTAGTTAGATCATGTAAGATGAGCCTGGTTCTTTAAACAAGGGAAACAATCCTGATGTAATATCATCAACATTGATGGCATTACATGATAACTTGTTGATTGTCTAGTTTTGCTAGTCTTGCTCATCTCAGTGATACATACTGAATACATGATGGGATTTCAATGGAAAGTTTTGTATCAGTGACTGACTGTGTCACATTCCAATGGGGGTTTGAATGCAGTCAGTTAGCCCTGCACGCTCTGTAAAAAAAGGTACCGAACTGCGCTTAGAGTACAAACAGTTGTCACTGTAGTGGTAACCTGTTAAGGTACGCCCATTGTACCATTAGTTATACGTGCATAATTTTACCCTTGCAGTTCGTACCTTAAAAGAGCCAAAATCTACACGTTTGTCTTTCTAGGGTACCCCCCCCAGTGACAAAGCAGTTTCTCTTCTCTATACTAAGTCCCTCACATGTACACGGAACAAAAATATAAATGCAACATGTAACAATTGCAACGATTTTACTGAGTTACAGTTCATATAAGGAAATCAGTAAATTGAAATGAATTCATTAGGCACTAATCTATGGAGTTCACATGACTGAGCAGGGGCACAGCCATGGGCAGGCCTGAAATACTTCTCAGTTTCATCAGCCGTCCGCGTGACTGGCCTCAGACGATCCAGCAGGTAAAGAAGCCGGATGTGGAGGTCCTGGGCTGGTGTGGTTACACATGGTCTGCGGTTGTGAGGCAGGTTGGACGTACTGACAAATTCTCTAAAATGACGTTGGAGGTGGCTTATGGTAGAGAAATGAATATTCAATTATCTGACAACAGCTCTGGTTGACTTTCCTACAGTAAGCATGCCAATTGCACGCTTCTTCAAAACTCAAAATATCTGTGGCATTGTGTTGTGTGACAAAACAGCACATTTTAGATTAGCCTTTTATTGTCCCCAGCACAAGGTGTACCTGTGTAATGATCATTCTTTTTAATCAGCTTCTTGATATGCCACCTGTCAGGTGGATGGATTATCTTGGCAAAGGAAAAATGCTCACTTACAGGGATGTAAACAAATTTGTGCACAAAACTTGAGAGAAATAAGCTTTTTGTGCTTATGGAATATTTCTGGGATCTTTTTGCCTACAGGAAAAAAAAAAAAAAAAGCCTAATCAGAATTAAACATTGTGACTGGTTGTGTTTATGCCAGATACTGTATAAAAGGTAATACATTTTACAAATTAAATGATACATATATAATCAATATTGAAGTGTTAGGTTCTAGGTGAGCGAGGAAAAGCTGCTTGATTGAAGAGGAGGCAAGATAGCGGGGTTAAGCTTTTCTGAGTCACTGGGTCTGCCTCGAGTTGAGGCAGGCCCTATAACATTATTATAGGACAACTTGGGAGCAGTGGTGTAAAGTACTTAAGTAAAACTCCTTTAAAGTATTTTTGGGGGGTGTCTGTACTTTACTTAACTGTTTATATTTTTGACAACTTTTATATTTACTTCACTACATTCCTGAAGAAAATGATGTACTTTTTACTCAATACATTTTCCCTGACATTCAAAAGTACTCATTACATTTTGAATGCTTAGCAGGAAAGGAAAATGGTTCAACTCACGCAACAATCAAGAGATTATCCCTGTTCATCCCTACTGGTAATCATGCAGACTGACAAAACACAAATGCTTTGTTTGTAAATTATGTCTGAGTGTTGTAGTGTGTAGTGGCTATCCGTAAAAAAAATACAAAAATTGTGCCGTCTGGTTAGCTTAAAATAATATTACCCCCAAATCGGACTCGAACCTCTGTCCAGCAACTGTCAAGCCAACATCTTAACCATTATGCCAAGAGGTCTGCACCTCTTGAAAAGGTCGCTCAGTATTAAGGTCTGTGCAATATTAAATACAGCTTTTTATTTTTACTGGCTCTTATGTAAGCCTTTCTAAAGACTTCTGAACTGGCAGCGGACATGCTCAAGCTTGAATTAACATAACTCAGTTCTACCCCCCCCCCCCCCCCCCCCCCCCCCGGGTATACGTTTTGGCTTTTGCCTGAGCATTACACACAGCTGAATCAAATAATGACAGCTTGATGATGAGTTGGTTATTTGAATCAGCTGTGCAGTGCTAGGGCAAACCCCCAAAAGTACACCCAGTGGGGGCAGGACCAAGTTAGGGAAACTCTGGTTCAAACTATCAAGGCATTATGGCTGAGGTTGAGCCATTTCAAGCGATAAACACATTGTACGTCTCTTCATGTGCGAAATGAGGCCTCTGGTTCTCAATGACCAAAGGAGGGGAAAATCAAACAAGTAAATAAAAGAAAGAGATGAAATATCACAATTAGATTGATTAGGGAGTCTGGGACAGACATCAAATTAGTCTGGAAAGATGTAGCTTAGCAACAGGCTTGATTAAGTTGGAGGCACTATTTCCTAAGTGCCTTGCTGCTTTTGATAGGCTTATAGGTGGTTGTGACCTGAGCAAGTGTTATGTATCACTCACTATTCATCAAAAGCATCCATTGTCAAATTAGCCTCTCAGTGTCACACACACAGACAGAGTGATTCCAATGTACATTACTTTTTGGGGGGGGATATGGGGTTGTATTTTTTATTCACACTCAGTAGTAGGACGTACGACTAATTCATGATTTAATTGCAAACACTGTTACAACATCTACAAACATACGCTCATCAACTCTATGTTGTAAGAGCATAATATGACGAAGAGCTAAAATAACCTACTTCATTTGACCAAATATAATATTACCCAGCACGTAATCCACCCATACACTGAACTATAACATAGGAGCATCAGACGACCATAGGATCATGTGTGTACCTTAGGTTAATGTAAGGCAGGATCATGATGCCCAGGCTTGGTTGAGCCGTTAAGGCATTGGCCTCCGGGACATATCCTATTGTATTTCCCCCATTGAATCCCGGCCCCACTGTCCTTTTTCCACACTGTGTCTCCTGTCTATTTCTCCTTCATTTCATGTCTCTAGTCCAGGGATAGGCAACTGGCCCGCTCAGATTGCAGGTGTGGGTGTGGATATGCAGACCTGCTTGCCACTGAAGCCCCTCATGATGAGTTCAGATTTTTTGTGGCCCGCACCCTCATCAAAGTTGCCCATCCCTGATCTAGTCTATATCCATAAAACATGGAAATAGACTACTTCTTCAAACTTCGGTTTAGATTATTTAGTAGGCAGGTTGACAGAACAGGTTTGCCATTACGTCAAACTCCTTAACCGGCATCTACAGAGCTCCCCATCTGACCTTTCTGCGTTCTACTTGGTCCGACAACAGAACAGCCTGTACAGTTTTCCCCGAGATCCTCTTCTCCAGTTCTCCCTCAGGTCCCACCTGACAAAACTGGATGCAGCTGTCAATCAAGTGTTTCTTCGTGGTCAGACGGTATGAAATCAACATGCTTCTAGCTATTCATCTTTTTTTCATGTGTCTCCTTCACACAGATGTTACAGCACTTCAAGGGCACGTCTGTAGATGGGTAAACATTTATGCAGCATATGTTGCATAGGCATTTAGTTTTTTTGTGAGGTACACAGTACACAAATGTTTTGCTGCATGCTATGACTGATTGACAATGTCAACTTATTGATATTAAGAACTATGGTTTAGTGAACAACTATGATCTACCTATGATTTCTTCCACCCCTCTTTTTTTGTTGGCACTAAACCTTATTCATGGTTTAGTGCCTTTAGAGATGAATGTTTGTTTGGAAGCTTCATGTTGTGTTTTTGCTTTCTTCCCCCCTTTTTTTTGCAATCTCCATTACGTTATGATTATGAATACACTGTCTATTTTCCTGTCCTGCTCTGTTCGTAACCTCAAAATGCCCTTGCCGCATCAACCATCTGTCAGTTCAACTGCTTTTGAAAATGTGTGAGCACTGAAAAATGTATGCCGCTCAGTAACACAATCTCATCAAAGTGATCCAACGATGCACCTACAGTGTCTTGTCTTACTGCTTGGTGTGATCTTTCATTTTTAATGTCATAATGCAACGTTGACTGCAAACACTATCCCAAAATGGTAAACAACCCGAGGACAATAGTCTGTTCCCGTTTGGGAGCCCTAGCTATGCAGTATTTACCATACCCATCTCCAGATGAGAGTGGAAGCCTGGGCAAACCTTGTACCATAAACACTTTGACAAGATACAGTACATAGGAATACCATTCTCAGAGGATCGAGGCGAGAGCTGATTTGTTGTGTCACGTGGAGAGGCACTTGAACAGACCTTGTGGTGGTGAGAGATGAGAGGACTCCAGTCTGCAGTGACGAAAGACAAGTGGCTTCACAGAGAGTGAGAAGGGTTCCTAACTCGCTCAGTGGCTTGAGAAGTAGTCCCTGGCATTTGCCTGCCCTGAAACCATTCTCATCACAAGTGCTATTTCTGTGGAGAGTGCACAGACAGTCACAGGCAGGAGGGAATGCAACAGGCAGCCCATTTCAGTTCATTTAATAATCATCAGATGAGAGGGCCTGAGCCCTGGATATGAGGTCATTCTAAATCAATCTGAACTTAAAACCCTATACTCTTATCTATCTTATCTTACTAACTTATATGTTATGCATTTCTTTCATGCCTCAATATTTTAAGGAATTAATATTAGTCTAGGCAGTGAACATCATGGGATTGAAATGATGCCTGAGGAAAAAGACTTGTGCGTATTCATGTCAATCAAGCCAGGTCGGTGTGTATTATGTGACGTCTGGGGGCCTTTCTTTAAGTATGATGGTTGTCCTTGACAAAACTGCTTTGCTCACCGACCTGCCTTGATTGACATCAACACTAGCCCTGAGCAACTCAGAGACAGAACAAGCCAGAGCCAGCCAAGCAACTTTGGACTTGGCTGCCATCTGCTGTTCATATTTGAAACATTCAATGATTCCTAATGTATTTGAATACAGCAAGTAACCTGGAGGTTGGAGCAAGTTATTCATGTGACCTCAATTAAGCCAAATCATGGGAGATTTACATGTCAATATTGATACTTTGCCACAGAAATTGAATAACCTGAGTTAGCCTATGTACTAGAATTATACTAAGGACAATTAAGCCATTGATTCTAACAACAGAAGAAACATTAACCCTTCATGTCATGAATGCATGTTTACATCAGCTATCTATGGATCAATTAATGTATGAATGTGTAGTGACCTTTGTGTCTGGATGTTAGCATGGATTAAAAATACTAGTTTTAGTTTCTATTCTCTGAGAAATTGAATAACTCAATGCAAAGTTGAATTGTTATTGATTTAATTAAACCTTTATTTCAAATCAAATCAAATTGTACTTGTCACATGCGCCGAATTCAACTGGTGTAAACCTTACTGTGAAATGCTTACTTACAAACCCCTAACCAACAATGCAGTTCAAGAAATGGAGTTAAGAAAATATTTACTAAATAAACTAAAGTTTTAAAAAAATTAAAAAACACAATAAAATGACATAACAATAATGAGGCTATTTACAGGTGATTTGTAGGGGGGGGGGGGGGGTGCATTTGATCAAATGGTGGCCTTTTGGAACTAGACTTGGCACTCCGGTACCGCTTGCTGTGCAGAAACAGAGAGAAAAGTCTATGACTTGGGTGACTGGAGTCTTTGAAAAATGTTTGGGCCTTCCTCTGACACCACCTAGTATATAGGGGTGGCAGGTAGCCTAGTGGTTAGAGCATTGGACTTGTAACTGAAAGGTTGCAAGATTGAATCCCCGAGCTGACAAGGTAAAACTCTGCCGTTCTGACCTTGAACAAAGCAATTATCCCACTGTTCCTAGGCCGTCATTGAAAATAAGAATTTGTTCTTAACTGACTTGCCTAGTTAAATAAAGGTAAAAATAAATAAGTAGGTCCTTGATGGCTGGAAGGTTGGCCCAAGTGATGTATTGGGCTGTATGCACTACCCTCTGTAGTGCTTTATGTCATAATGTAGTCCATGAATGATAACGTTGAATACTTCATTGTTTATTTTAATTAAACCTGGGGGGGATCCCCACCGGATCCCCACCGGATCCTTCATCTGCAGCCTTCAGCTTCATCTAGCCCATTCTCATTCCCCTCCTGAATTCTTTTCACATCCATTCAATTGCCTTAATAAATATTCTAAACCCATTTCAATGTCTGGTCCTTAAACTTGTGAACATGATGTAAGCTCCATCATGATCTGAACATTTAGGGTGCGTTCCTCTGCCCCAGGCATTGTTGACACATGTCAGATCTTACAAATGCCTGGATAGGTATTTTACATTTCAACTAATCACGTATGTTATAGCAATCTGTCCGTAGGTGGCACAGTCGACGACGTGGCACTCCACCATAGGTTGATGCATGCAACGTTTGAGCAGGGGAACGTTTCTTTGGCAAATGACTTGAGTTGCAAGGAGTGGTATGTAATAGCTGAACAGAGACAGCAACCAGGCTAGGTTGAATGTGACCTTTTTCAAACAGTCCATTTATATTTTCCAACGGTGTTATACATTTGGGTTAGGTTTTTTTCTCGCCTGAGTAGCCTCGTTTCACTGCCAAAAATACAACTAAACCATCTAGTGTTCAGCAAAATAACAACACAATGTCAAATACAGGTATCCTAGTCAAATAATTAACATACAATCACATTAACCGTTACTCTCTCGCTGGATCTCTACTAACGGTCCGAATGTAGTCAAACGTAGCTGCTGCTGATGTTGGTATCTGTACTGATGGTTCAAAAGCCATGACAGTGGAGTGGTAACGCGAGTGCAAGCAGTTGCTCCCGATGCCACTTGGGTACACTGCAGCATCCACCGAGAGGCTCTTGCTGCCAAGGGAATGCCTGACAGCTTGAAAGACGTTTTGGACAATACAATGAAAATGGTTAACTTTGTTAAAGCAAAGCCCCTGAACTCTCGTGTATTTTCTGCACTATGCAATGATATGGGCAGCGACCATGTAACGATTTTACAACATACAGAAGTGAGCAGGTTATCAGGACAAAGTATTGACAAATTTTTTAAATTGAGAGACGAGCTTAAAGTTCTCTTTACTGACCATCATTTTAACTTGTCTGACCGCTTGCATGATGACGAGTTTCTCACATGACTGGCCTATCTGGGTGTTTTTTTTCCCGCATGAATGATCTAAATCTAGGATTACAGGAACTCTCTGCAACTATAAGGACAACACACAGGTCTTTCCATCATTGTATGATTTTTTTGTGTGGAAATTAACTCAAGCTTACGGACAATGTTAAATGTGATATAGCGAGGCACCTGAGTGCGCTGGGTTATTCACAATTATGCAGGTATTTTCCCGAAATGGATGACACAAACAACTGGATTTGTAATCCCTTTTATGCCTTGCCTCCAGTCCACTTACCAATATCTGAACAAGAGAGCCTCATCGAAAGATTGCAACAAGCGGTTCTGTGAATATTGAATTTAATCAGAAGCCAATGCCAGATTTCTGGATGTCAACAGTCTTTAGAAATTGTTTCAGGCTTGTATTCTGAAAAATGAGGGCGTAAGAGCAGTCTGAATGAGTGGACCCTGCCGTGTCACAGAGCTTTTTCATGCGAACGACCGAGATAGTGCCTTTCTTGTTTACCTTTTATATTGACGACATTATTGTCCGGTTGAAATATTATCGATTATTTAGGCTAAAAACAACCTGAGGATTGAATATAAACATTGTTTGACATGTTTCTATGAACTTTACGGATACAATTTGGATTTTTTGTCTGCCTGTTGTGCCTGTGGATTACTGAAGAAAACGGGCGAACAAAATGGAGGTTTTCGGATATAAAGAGAGACTTTATCGAAAAAAATGAACATTTATTGAAAAAAGTGAAAGTATTCTGAGTGCAACCATACGAAGATCATCAAAGGTAAGTGATTAATTTTATCTCTATTTCTGACTTGTGTAACTCTTCTACTTGGCTGGTTACTGTTTGTAATGATTTGTCTGCTGGGCTATGTTCTCAAATAATTGTAAGGTATGCTTTTGCTTGTGTCACGCCCTGACCGTAGAGAGCGTTTTATGTCTCTATTTTGGTTTGGTCAGGGTGTGATTTGGGTGGGCAGTCTATGTTCTATGATTTTCTATGTGTTTGGCCGGGTGTGGTTCTCAATCAGAGGCAGCTGTCTATCGTTGTTTCTGATTGAGAACCATACTTAGGTACCCTTTTCCCCCACCTGTTTTGTGGGAAGTTAACTTTGACTTTGTTCTGGGCACATAGCCCAAAGCTTCACGGTTTGGTTTTGTTCTGTTCTTTGTTTTGTTGGCGTCATTTTTAATAAAGAGAAAATGTATGCTTACCATGCTGCACCTTGGTCCAGTCCTTCAGCCAGCCGTGACAGAACTTCCCACCACCAACGGACCAAGCAGCATGGTAAGGTGGACTCCTGGACATGGGAGGAGATCTTGGCGGGAAGGGATCGCCTTCCATGGGAACAGGTGGAGGCAGCTAGGAGAGCAGAGGCAGCCGGAGAAAGGAACCAGCGGTATGTGGGAACACGGCTGGCAAGAAAGCCCGACAGGGGGCACACGGGGAGTGTGGCAGAGTCAGGAAGCAGACCTGAGCCAACTCCCCGTGGAGAGCATGGGACTAGTCAGGCCCTGTGCTATGGGGTGATGCTCACGGTGTCGAGGCGGAGCATTCACAGGCCGGTGTGCTCGGTGCCAGCGTCCCGCATTTGCCGGGTGGAAGATGGCATCCAGCCAGAACGGCTGGGGCCAGCTCTGCGCTCGAGACCACCAGTGCGCCTCCACGACCCAGTGTATCTGGTGCCTCGGCCAACGAAGAGGCCTCCTGGATGTCTCCCCAGCCCGGTGAATCCTGTGCCTGCTCCCAGAGCCAGGTCTCCTGTGTGTCTCCCCAGCCAGGTGAGTCCAGTGCCTCCCTCCTGTCCGGAGCAGCCAGAGTCTCCCTCCTGTCCGGAGCTGCCAGAGTCTCCCTCCTGTCCGGAGCTGCCAGAGTCTCCCTCCTGTCCGGAGCAGCCAGAGTCTCCCTCCTGTCCGGAGCTGCCAGAGTCTCCCTCCTGTCCGGAGCTGCCAGAGTCTCCCTCCTGTCCGGAGCTGCCAGAGTCTCCCTCCTGTCCGGAGCTGCCAGAGTCTCCCTCCTGCCCGGGGCCCGCTACAAGGGTGCCCAGTCCGGGGTCAGCGGCGAGGGTCCCCGCTCTAGAGGGTGTGGTTCTCAATCAGAGGCAACTGTCTATCGTTGTCTCTGATTGAGAACCATAATTAACCCTTTCCCCCACCTGTTTTGTGGGAAGTTAACTTTGACTTTGTTCTGGGCACATAGCCCAAAGCTTCACGGTTTGGTTTTGTTCTGTTCTTTGTTTTGTCTGCGTCATTTTTAATAAAGAGAAAATGTATGCTTACCATGCTGCACCTTGGTCCAGTCCTTCAGCCAGCTGTGACAACTTGCAAACAAATTCAAGTTTAAATGATGAACCAACTCCCTGCATAATTAGTTTTAGCAGTAAGATTGACGCTAGTTTATTCAAATACATTTCATGAATATCACAATTAATTGATCCAGAAGTTGAAGTCAACACTATTTGTTTCTGACGCAGCAGGAATCATTTAGTCACTTGTCAGTACACTTGTAAAAAATATTATATCGGGGCGGAGCTAGCATGTTGGAGTGAACGGCTGTGCGTGAGAGGCTCCTGCAACTTTTTTGCGAAATAATCTAATTTAACCTACTTTATGGCACTTTTTACAACAAACGTTTCTTTCTAATACAAGATTGTAACTTTTTATATGAAAATGCCGAGTAATAAGCGACCAAAGGACAATAAATCCACAGCGGAGGCCTACTCCCCACTAAACAACGAGACAGACATGGCGGGAGGCACCTGCAACAACGTGACACTTACAGAACTTACCCGGGCTTTGGGGGAGCTACGTGTTGCTATAGCTGAGGATCTTAAGACCACTATTGCTGAACTGGACACCAAAATCGAGAGCATCATTCGAACGGTCGCTTCGCATGGCCAGAGTATTGTGGACCTTGAGAAAGCTTCTGAATTCAACGCTGGTAGGATCGACGAGTTAGAGAAGCTATGCACGTCATTGCAGGATACTGTGCAGAGGCTTTCTGTGAAAGTGGTGGACCTGGAGGGCCGATCCAGACGTAATAACCTTCGCGTTGTTGGTCTGGCAGAGGGGGTAGAGGCGGGCTCTCGCCCCACCGACTTCTTCGCCAAGCTATTGAAGGATGCAATGGGATCGGATGTTTTGGATTCGGATCCCCAGCTGGACCGCGCACATCGCTCCCTTGTCCCAGTGCCTGGACCGGGCAAACGTCCTCGCCCAGTAATCATCTGCTGTCACAGTTTCAAGACCAAGGATCTTATCCTGCGTGAAGCTCGAATGAGGGGCAACCTGTCACATAAAGGGCATCCATTCCGTGTCTATGAGGATTATGCGCCCGATGTGGCAAAGCATCGCGCCGACTACAGAGATGTCATGACCAAACTCTACAAACTCCATCTTCGCCCAGCCTTACTCTTCCCTGCAAGGCTAAGAATTACCCCGCCTTCCGGTGAGAAGATTTGGCTCTCCTCGGTTTTGGACGCAGAGAAGTTTATCCGGGGATATACACCAATCCCCCGTACAGGTTAGAGTGCCTTGTTATTGCGTGTTAGGGTCTGCTCATGGACTCGAATCCATACTATACCATACTGGGTGAAAACGTATTAAACGGGCTCAACAAGGGCTACCGAACATGTAAAACGCTGAGCAGACCAAGGGATGGCGGTCAGAGCTCTCAATGAACGTTACATTCACTTTCATCCCGGCTGTGCTCAGCGATGCATATTTTTTACTTCCAGGTTTGATCACTGACACCTTCGGACGGATATACTTATATTCCCCCACTTTTGTTTTGTTTCGTTATTTATTTTACAATCCTTACATTATTCTTACTACCATACCATTTATTTATTGCTTGCAGGGGACTGGGGGTGATGGTTGGGAGGGGGCAGACACCTGGTTAGCAGGTTGATGTTTTGTTCCGTTCTGCCTTTGTCTGGCCGTGGGCCTCTCTCCCGACTAGAGTCCCACCAGCCCGCTGTAGGGTTTATGTCTGTGTAGGTGTGCGTACATATAATTACTATTTGTACTTTATTACTACTTTCTCTTAATACTAAAATGCTATGTATGTGTATATTTTAAATCAGGGTAGATTGTTATTCTGGGGTATGAATGTTTGTGTGTGTATGTGTGCATGTGGATGTATATACATATTCTTTAAATATATATTTTTATATATGATTTTTTTTTTGTGTATGTATACATACATGTATATATGGGTGTGTATATGTGTGTATGTATGTGTGTATGTATGTATGTGTGTATATATGTATGTATGTATGTATGTATGTATGTAAGTATGTGTGTATGCGTATACATATATATGTATGTATGTGTGTATGTATGTATATGTGTATGTATGTGTGTACGTGTGTATGTATGTATATATGTGTGTGTGTATGTGTGTGTATGTGTATATATGTATATATATATGTGTATATATATATATGTGTATATATATATATAATGTATATATTTGTATTTATTTTTTATTAAACATATTTTGTTTATGGGGGGAACGTTTAATTTAACAAATCCTTGTTCCGATCTCCTGACCCACAGTATGTAAAGGTACGGCTGACTATGTCGGTTGCGGATGGTTTATTTTTTGACCGGCAGTGCTTAGCAATATAATCTTGAGGCTATATCTTGCTTATCTCTGGGATTGACCCAGGATGACGCTTAAATTCGCAATATGTTTAAGTTGCAACTTATTCTGTTTAGGTTTATTAGATGTTAACTGAACACTTAACTCGCGGGAGCCTCCTCAGTTCATATGTTAGTAGAAGTTCTAGGATAGTGAGAGGTGAACGTATAGTTGGGATTTTATTTTTGTTTTACCTCTTGTTCGAGGTCGCGCCGTGCTTTTTTGGCATCGGCCAGACAATGTGTTTATTATTTTTATTTTTCCTTTTTTTTCTCTCCTGTTTGTGCATGCCTGTTAAATGTGGGTTGATGGGGGGGGGTAAGTGTTGGGGAAATTAGGGGAACAGGGTGGGAAGTAAAGGTGCTTGCAGGGGGGGAGGGGTGGGTTGGATACTGCTCGGGTGTAGGTGCTACATATGCTGATCGTGATGGTTTGGTGCGCTTTCTTACCTTTTTACCAAGTTACATGGTATGCAGGCCACCATAGGAACTACAAACGAGAGGAGGGCGGGGCTTACATTCACTTCCTGGAATGTCAAGGGTTTAAACGAACCAATTAAGAGGGGCAAGGTCCTAGCCCACTTGAAAGCACTCTCGTCTGATATTATATTTTTGCAAGAAACCCATCTGAAGAATAACTCTCATGGCAGACTTAAGTGTAGGTGGGTGGGGCAAGTGTATCACTCTAACTTCTCTGCCAAAACTAGAGGCACAGCGATTCTGGTACGGAAAGGAATTCCCTTTCTACATAAAACGACTATTGCGGATAAAGAGGGTCGGTATGTGATCGCAATAGGAGAAATCCACTCTACCTCAGTAACTCTACTAAATATCTATGGGCCAAACATTGACAACCCCTCTTTTTTCAAAAGAGTCCTTGCCCTGATTCCAGATATCTCCCATACTAACCTGGTCATTGGAGGGGACCTTAACCTCTTGGAACTCCCCATACCGGATCCGGTATCAGGAATACAGACTCAAGCTCATTACCATAACGCAACGTTAACTATTCATGAAAATCGCAAATGAAATGAAATAAATATGCCATCTCGCAAGCTTAGCCTTTTGTAAACAAAACTGTCATCTCAGATTTTCAAAATATGCTTCTCAACCATAGGAAAACAATAATTTGTGTAACAGTAGCTAGCAAACAAAGGATTTAGCGTTAGCATAGCGTTAGCATCCAGCACGCAACATTTCAACAAAAACATAAAAGCCTTCAAATAAAATCATTTACCTTTGAAGAACTTCTGATGTTTTCAATGAGGATACTCTCAGTTGGATAGCAGATGCTCAGTTTTTCCAAAAAGATTCTTTGTGTATTAGAAATAGCTCCGTTTTATACATCACATTTGGCTACCAAAAAAAAACCGAAAATTCAGTCCTCAAAACGCGAACTTTTTTCCAAATTAACTCCATAATATCGACTGAAAACATGGCAAACGCTGTTTAGAATCAATCATCAAGGTGTTTTTCACATATCTCTTCATTGATACATCGTTCTTGGACACATGCTTTCTCCCCTGAATCAAATGGTAAAGTGGAAGCAGCTGGCAATTACGCACCGAATTCGACGCAGGACACCAGGCGGACACTTGGAAAATGTAGTCTCTTATGGTCAATCTTCCAATGATATGCCTACAAATACGTCACAATGCTGCTAAGACCTTGGGCGAACGACAGAAAGTGTAGGCTCATTCCTTGCGCAATCACAGCCATATAAGGAGACAATGGAAAACAGAGCTTCAGAAATTCTGCTAATTCCTGGGTGATGCATCATCTTGGTTTCGCCTGTAGAATGAGTTCTGGGGCACTTACAGACAAAATCTTTGCAGATTCTGAAACTTCAGAGTGTTTTCTTTCCAAAACGGTCAAGAATATGCATAGTCGAGCATCTTTTCGTGACAAAATATCGCGCTTAAAACGGGAACGTTTTTTATCCAAAAATGAAATAGCGCCCCCAGAGATCCAACAGGTTAACTGTGTGCTAGACCAATATTTGGATAGATCCTCTACCCGGCGAACCCCTACCTCCTATTCAAGCGAATTCTTGAATACCTACATAAAAAAATCGAACTTATTTGATATATGGAGGATCGCTAACCCTACGGGTAGGGAATACTCCTTTTACTCTCATGTTCACAAGGTTTACACTCGAATTGACTACTTTTTGTTGGATGCTAGACTACTCCCCTATACCTGTAATGTGAGGTATCATGATATTATAATCTCGGACCACAGTCCACTCACCTTCTCCCTGAGATTGGGTGACATTGTACCAAACGAGAGGGTCTGGAGGTTGAATCCTCAGCTCCTCACAGAACCAACATTCTGTGAATATCTTAAAGACCAAATTACATTTTTCTTTGATACCAACGACAACACAGAGACCTCCCCAGCATTATTGTGGGAAACACTGAAGGCTTATCTGAGAGGCTGTATCATCTCCTTTCAGGCTGCCAGGAGTAGGCAAAACAGAGGAAAACTGGAAGAACTGGAGGGACAAATTCACTTACTGGATAGGGAGAATGCTAGCCACCCATCTATGGAGAAACATAAAAAAATTACCTCTTTAAAATTTGAATATAATCAGATTCTCTCAGCTAAAATTGCTAAATCTTTTCTCTATGCCAAGCAAAAATATTTTGAGTTTGGTGACAAACCACACAAATTACTCGCCAGACAACTTCGAAAAAATGTGAGTGACCGAATGATTCACAGGGTTAAATCTGCATCTGGGGAATTACTCTCTTCCCCCAAAGACATCAACGACAGATTCCGGCAGTTTTATGAGACTCTATATACATCTAAAGCGGATCCTAACCCCTTAATTATGCAAATATTTTTGGAGGACTGTAATCTTCCTGCCCTGAACCAGGAAGATTCTAACTTCCTGAATAAGGAAATATCTCTTGATGAAATTCGAGAAACAATTCAATCTCTAAAGAGTGGCAAGACCCCGGGCCCAGATGGATACCCTGGTGAATTCTATAAAACATTCAGCAACATGCTCTCTCCCTATCTGCACAAAATGTTGGTTCAGGCCAATGAGGATGGAGCTCTCCCTTCTACTTTGGACGAAGCGTTCATTACAGTTATACATAAGAAGGGTAAAGATCCAGAAGAGGTAGGGTCATACAGACCAATTTCTCTCCTTAATACAGACCAAAAGATTTTAGCAAAAACTCTGGCTAACAGGCTTAGCACTTTAATTGGCAAATTGGTCCATTCGGATCAGACCGGCTTTATCCCTAACAGAAACTCATTCTTCAATCTCAGGCGCCTCTTCAATATTATGTATTCTCAGAGGTTACCCAACGTGGACCTTGCCGTCATATCTCTTGACGCCGAAAAGGCCTTTGACCAAGTTGAGTGGCCCTATCTATTCAAGGTCCTACAGAAATTTAATATTGGAGATAGGTTCATAAATTGGATCCAGCTTTTATATAGGAACCCCTGTGCCAGAATACTCACTAACCAATCATTGTCGCCCCGATTTAACCTCAACAGGGGGACAAGGCAGGGTTGTGCGCTGTCGCCTATGCTCTTCGCCCTAATTATCGAACCGCTCGCTCAGACGATTAGATCTCATGCAGCAATACACGGCTATAATACTAAAGATACTCTAAATAAGATCTCCCTATACGCAGATGACATCCTCCTCTATGTAACAGAACCCCAGGCTAGTATCCCAGCTATTCTTGATGTGATCAATTTGTTTGGTACCTTCTCGGGATACAGAATAAATTGGAACAAGAGTGAATTAATGCCCATACGGTCGCAAAATACCTCCTGGCTAGAACATCTCCCATTTAAGTTATCTTCAGAAAAATTTACCTACCTAGGAATTGTAGTTACCAAACAATACTCCTTACTGTTTAAAGAGAATTTCCCCTCTCTGATACAAAAACTCAAAGCAAACATACTATTTTGGAGAACTCTCCCAATTTCTCTGCTCGGAAGAATTAATGCCATTAAAATGGTCTTCCTCCCACAACTGCTCTACCTATATCAGAACATCCCAGTATTCATACCTAAATCCTTTCATAAACAACTGGACTCAATTATCAATCCTTTCATCTGGGATTATAAAACACACAGGATAGGTAAAAAACACCTCTGTAAATCTAAGATGGAAGGAGGATTGTCTCTCCCAAATTTTATATTTTTTACTGGGCCGCTAACCTCTGCATTGTTACGTTTCTGCTGGATGACGTACTTCCGGCATCCAGCTGGCTCAGTATGGAGCGTGAGGAGTGTCACCCCTTCTCTATTGGCGCTGTGATTTTGTCGCCTGTCAATCTGGAGATGTCACTTTATTGTAACAATCCTATTATACATAGCACCGTTCGAATCTGGAAGCAAATTAAAGTCCACTTTGAGCTTAGACCAATGTCATTCATGCTCCCTGTCGCCAGGAATCCCTCCTTTGCCCCTTCTAACCTTGATAACACCTTTGAGCGATGGGGAGAGTTGGGGATAAGTACCATAGGGGATTTATACATAGAAGGGACCTTTGCTTCCTTTGAGTTGCTGAGGGAAACTTATAACCTTCCCAGAAGTAATTTTTTCAGATACCTACAAATTAGAGACTACGTTAGAAAACACCTCCCAACATTTGGGAATGCTAAACCTTCCATGTTTGACGGATGCATAAAAATATGCCCCACCTCCGATAAACTGATATCGCGTCTATATGATGCTTTTCAATCTGTTAGCACACCTTCCACTGATGCCATCAAGGCAAAATGGGAGGAAGAACTAGGGACTGACATCTCGGTGGCAGACTGGGAAGAGAGCTTGGAGTATATCCACACATGCTCCATTAATTCCAGACATCGTCTCATACAATTCAAGGTATTACACAGATTACACTATTCCAAAACTAAACTGCATAGGATATTTCCTGAGACATCCCCTACATGTGATAAATGTCAAGCTACGCAGGGTACACTACTCCACTGCTTTGCCCTATGCTCTAGCTTGCATGGTTATTGGAGTGGAATTTTTGGGATCCTCTCTGAAGTTTTGGAGACTTCAATAGATCCAGACCCGCTTCTGATAATCCTGGGAGTATCTGAGTCCCTAAACGGATTAACCTACCCCCAAAAACAACTAATCTCGTACGGTCTCATCTCGGCAAAAAAACTAATCTTGTTGTTTTGGAAGAGGAGGGAAGCGCCCTCTACCAAATTATGGCTCAGTGACTTGGCAAACACTGTACACTTAGAAAGAATTAGATATATTCTGAACAATAAACTATCAACATTTGATCAAATCTGGCAGCCTTTCCTCTCCTACTTGGACGAGTCGGCGCTATGAATTTGTACTTATTAACGCACTCTCAAATGTAATATTTTAATCTACCTTTGGGCAGCGTGTGCTGGCCCCGCCACCCGAGCAGTTGGGGGGGGGGGGGGGGGGGGGGGGGGGTGTCCTTGTTTTGTATGTCGTGTTTTGTATTATTTGTTCTGCACCCAGGACTCTGGGTCTTGTTGTTCCTTTATGCTCTTTTATGTTTAGATGAGAATTGTATACCTGTATTGTATTCCTTATACACCATTCTTGTGTGTGTTTAATAAAAATATTTGAAACAAAAAATATTATATCAAACACCATTATATACATATGTACAACAGCTAGCAATATCTAAACCACAATGCAGTTATGAGCATACTTATCACTACTCAGGATATGACCCAGATGTAGACACTGGATGCGGATAGTACAGTTTTCAGATGATTTATGTGTCAGAGTCAGGCAGGTACAGGACGGCAGGCAGGCTTGGGAACAGTTTGCGGGACTCTACCCGGAGGGGCAGATTCCGATTAGACAGCCTCTGCCTGAGACGATAACGGGGAACCAGGGTCCGGTGGCGGTCCGCCTGTCGTCGATACCAGGAGGTGGTCTTGAGAAGAGCAGACCGGGCTCTCTTCCAGGTACGGCGACAGCGGCGGACGAACATCTGGGCTGAGGGTATGCTGACCTCTTCCTCTTGCACCGGGAAGAGCGGGGGCTGATAACCTAGGGAGCACTAAAAAGGAGACAGACCAGTGGCTGGGCAAGGGAGGGTGTTGCGGGCGTACTCTACCCACACGAGGAGCTGGCTCCAGGTAGTGGGATTGGCGGAGACCAGGCAGCGAAGAGTCGTCTCTAGGTCCTGATTGGCTCGCACAGACTGGCCATTAGACTAGGGGTGGAACCCGGAGGACAGGCTGGCTGACGATCCAATGAGCGTGCAGAACGCCGTCCAGAACTGGGACGAGAACTGAGGACCCTGATCGGAGATTATGTCCACCAGAAGTCCATGGATCCGGAAGACGTGCTGCACTATGAGCTCTACCGTCTCCTTGGCTTTGGAAAACCGGTCCACCACGGTAAGGATAACCGTGTTGCCATCAGACAGGGAGACCAGTGATGAAGTCCAGGGATATATGTGACCAGGGGGTGAGGGACGGGAAGTGGTTGAAGGAGGCCAGCCAGAGCTTGCAGAGGAGTCTTATTCTGGGCACACACGGTGCAGGCGGCGATGAACGCGAAGATGTTAGGAACCAAGGTGGGCCACCAAAAACGTTGTCGAACAATGGCCAGGGTCCAACGGGAGCCAGGTTGGCAGGCCAATTGAGGGGAATGAGCCCATTCCAGAACCAAGGAACGGGCAGAGTCCGGGACAAACATCCGGTTAGTCGGGTCCCTGGAAATGCTAGGTCTCACGGACCCGGTTCCCTATACGCCAGAAGAGTGCAGCCACGAGACAAGAGGTAGGGAGGATGGTCTTGGGGTTTGATGGTCTAGCAGTGGGGCAATAGAGGCTTGACAGCGCATCCAGCTTCACATTCTTGGACCCCAGGCTGTAGGAGATGGTGAAGTTAAATCGGGTGAATAGCAGGGCCCATCAAGCTTGCCTGGAGTTGAGGCGCTTGGCGGTGCAGAGATATTCCAAGTTCTTGTGATCTGTTCTTACTATGAACGGGTGTTCAGCCCCCTCTAACCAGTGTCACCCCTCCTCTAACACCATCTTCACCGCCAGAAGTTCCCAGTTACCCATGTCGTAATTCCTTTCCATGGGGTTGAGACGATGGGAGAGGAAAGCGCAAGGATGCCGCTTTCGGTCTTGGGCCAAATGCTGGGACAGGACAGCCCCCACTCCGACATCCGAGGCGTCGACCTCCACCATGAACTTCCGGGATGGATCTGGATGGATTATGATGGGGGCGGTTTGCGAATTAGTGTTTGTCCTAGAACGTCTGGTCTGCAGCTGGAGCCCACGTAAATGGGACCTTGGGAGAGGTGAGTGCTGACAGGGGGGAATCCCGGGTGCTGTAGCCCCAGATTAACTGGTGGTAGATATTGGCGAACCCCAGGAAGCAATCCACCAACACTCTCACCTTTTCAGGATCCATCTGGATGTTGCCTGCAGCTATGATGTACCACAGGAAGGAGATGGTGGGGTGATGGAATTCGCATTTTTCCGCTCTGATGTACAGCTGGTTCTCCAGAAAACACTGGAGGACTTGTCTGACATGGAAGACATGTCCTTGAGCCGAGTGGGAAAACACAAGGATGCCATCAAGGTAGACGAATACGAACAAGTTCAACATGTCCCAGAGAACATGTTTACCAGGGCCTGGAACACAGCAGGAGCGTTGGTCAGTCCGAACAGCATCACCAGGTATTCGTAGTGCCCGCTAGCCATGTTAAATGCGGTCTTCTACTCATCCCCTTCCCGGACCCGTACAAGATGGTAGGCATTCCGGAGGTCCAACTTGGCGAAGATGGTAGCCCCCTGGAGAGGCTCGAAAGCCGATGCGATGAGTGGAAGCGGGTAACGTTTTTTAACCGTGATGTCATTTAGGCCTCGGTAGCCGATACATAGACGCAGGGTTTTGTCCTTCTTCTCCAAAAAGAAGAACCCTGTACCGGCGGGGAGGCAGAAGCACGGATACCCCATTGCAGCCAGGGAGTCCTCAATATACGCCACCATCACCTTGGTCTCTGGACCTGACAGGGAAATAAAGCCACCCAGAGGCAGTGTAGTGCCCGGGAGAAGGTCGTGGCCCAGTCATAGGGCCGATGCAGAGGAAGCGTGGTGGCACGGCTCTTGCTGAAAACCTCCCGGAGGTCCTGGTACTCCGTTGGAATGGCGGAGAGATCCAGGGCTTTTCCCAAGCCCTTGGGAAGACGTCCCAGGGCAGGCAGCGCAAACTTAAGGCAATGCCAACTTCAGGCAATGCCCATGGCAAAACATGCTCCAACCCAGGATATAAACCAGTAGCCCAGTCGATCAGGGGATTGTGCCTCTGGGTGCATGAGGGGATTTGATGGGCAGGAACTGCATAAACTCACCGAAGCGTTCAGGTTAACGGGACACGTGGTGTGGGTGACTCTGCCAATAGTGCGCCCATCCAACGCTCTGACGTCCATGGGAATGGAGAGGGGTTGTGTGGGGATTCCCAGCTCTGACACCAGGGCAGCGTCTATAAAGCTCTCATCGGCCCCAGAGTCTATGAGCACCCAGAGAGATTTGGACCAGTCATCCCACTACAGGGTAGCATGGAGAGCAATGGAAGATGGGAAACTCCCCGTACGGCTCACCAGCGTACTCATACTAGTACCTTCTTGATGAGCCTGGTTCTTTAATGGACAGGTAGATTTAAAAAAGTGGATGTTAAGTCTGCGTAAGCGCTCAGCAGGAGACAATCTAGTCCTGCCCAGTTGCATGGGCTCCGGAAGAGACGACTCGACAACCCTTGGTGACCTCCGAGAGACTTCGGCCGACATCGGAATGTGGGCATCGGGGATTTCCGGGATTCCTCAGAGGCGATGTGGAAATCGAGGACGAGTGTCGGCGACAGGGAACAGACTCCCTCTCCCTCCTACAATTCCCATAGCCGCCCATCGGCTATGGGAATTCATGAAAATCGCAAATGAAATGAAATAAATATATTCAAACACAAGCTTAGCCTTTTGTTAACAACACTGTCATCTCAGATTTTCTAAATATGCGTTAAAGCCAACGCTAGACAAGCATTTGTGTAAGTTTATCATGGCATAATGCTATGCTAGCTCTGCTGGCAGCAGGCAACATTTTCACGAAAATAAGAAAAGCAACCAAATTAAATAATTTACCTTTGAAGAACTTCGGATGCTTTCACTCAGAAGACTCCCAGTTAGATAGCAAATGTTCCTTTTTTCCCAAAATATTATTTTTGTAGGCGAAATAGCTCCCGTTTCTTCATCATGCTTGGCTAAGAAATCGACCGGAAAATGCTGCAACTATAACGCCAAACTTTTTTCAAAATTTGCTCCATAATATCGACAGAAACACGGCAAACGTTGTTTAGGATCCATCCTCAATGTGTTTTTAACATATATATTAGATAATATATCCGTCGAGGCAATTGGTTTCTCATTAGAAGCGATTGGAAAAATGGCTACCTCAGTATTTTACGCAAGATTTTCTGCGGGAGACACCATGTGACCACATGCTATATATGGTCCCTTACAGCCATTCTTCAATGGAAATGCCTAAAAAGACGTCACAATGCTGTAGACACCTTGGGGAATACGTGGAAAACGTAAGCTCATTCGTAGCTCATTCACAGCCATATAAGGAGTCATTGGCATGAGGCGGTTTCAAAAAATGCGGCACTTCCTGGTTGGATTTTTATGTGGGTTTTGCCTGTAACATCAGTTCTGTGGCACTCACAGACAATATATTTGCAGTTTTGGAAACGTCAGAGTGTTTTCTTTCCAAAGCTGTCAATTATATGCATAGTCGAGCATCTTTTCGTGACAAAATATCTTGTTTAAAACGGGAACGTTTTTCATCCCAACATTTTAATAGCGCCCCCTAATGCATAACTGAGGGCTGCAGCTCAAAGATGAGAGAATACTGGGAGACAAACGCCCAGCATAGTGCTCTGTAATAGGTAAGAGGGATTATTGGGAAGCCAGGGTAGAATAGAGAGAAACGCTGCTGGTAGCGGGGTAATTCACAGTCTGGGGGGTTACTGTAGTGGCGGGCTGCCTCACATACAATCCACGGAATTGCTCCAGTAATGTGTTGAAGGCACAGTCTTAGCGTTCCGTCAAGGTCTGGAATCCTCCATAAGACGTTGAAGTAACTCCTTGTGTCTTCCAATGGTGGCTCCCTGGAAGGAGACGGCGTTGCAGAGTCTGCTGGGTCAGTCATGGTCAGTTTGAACTATCACGACTCAGGATATGACCCAGATGCAGACACGGGAGGAGGATAGTACAGTTCTCAGATGATTTAGTAGAAACACAGGGCAGGCAAAGAGCAGGTCGAGGGCAGGCAGATGTTCGTGATAAGGTCAGAGTCAGGCAGGTACAGGACGGCTGGCAGGCTCGGGGTCAGGGCAGGCAGAATGGTCAGAACTGGGGAAAAACCTGGAAACAGAAGTAGAGAAATAGGAAGGTGGGAAAGAACACTGGTAAGACCTGACAAGACAAGACGAATTGGCAACAGACAAACAGAGAACACAGGTATAAATACACAGGGGATAATGGTAAGATGACCGACACCTGGAGTGGGGTGGAGACAAGCACAAAGACAGGTGAAACAGATCAGGTGTGACAATACTAGGCATTCTATATTATACTACAATATCAGTCTAACTGAATATGGATGTTGTGTTGGTTGAATGTTCCAGACAGGTTCCAGAATGTGTTCTTGTGTTGGGTAATGGCAGCTGGTTTAGCAGGCTTTGGTGCTATGTTCTTCACCACCCACTGCTTCGAGCTCTTGTAGAAGATTTGTATGTACTGCAAGTCTCCTGGAAATACATGAAGACTGATCATGAGGATGTGTAACCATACAGTAAAACATGTTCATCTGTAAACAAAAAAGGGTACAGTACTGGTATTTTTTTTGTTACACTCAGAGTCAATGTTGGGGCATTAAGATGGGCTGTTAGCAAAGATGAGAAGAGTTTGAGGGGGGCTTGACTTGTAGACAGTTTAGGGTATTAGTGATTTTGTGATTTCATAAATACCTTTGGCTATCCTGGCTTGTTTCAACGTCAGATGATGTTGAGCTTGAGCTTATTCCAGGCTGAATGCTTTCATTCACTGAGTCTACAGGCTCTGTACTACTAAAGTTGGCATCAAGGTCTTCAGCAACAGCAGGAGTAGTATGTAGGACACACAGTAGTCAGTGATTAGACACCATTTTACTACTTTGTCCCCATTAATACAAACTCAAACAAGGTACAATATCCCCCCCCCCCCTTCATGTCAATAGATCATTCATACTAAACTTTAGACACAATACCACCCCCAACCATCACCAGTCAGTCACCCACACCATCCCCTCCTTACTAATAGCTAATTTTCTCTAATTGAGAATTCAAGCCTTGCATGAACAATCAATTAACCCTCCATAATACAGAGAAAACTACAGTAGAAGTTGTAGCCTACTTGTAAACACACCAACTATGACAACAAGACATGGAGCATGTTTATGCGTAGCTCCAATACAGTGGCGCAAAAAAGTATTTAGTCAGCCACCAATTGTGCAAGTTCTCCCACTTAAAAAGATGAAAGATGCCTGTAATTTTCATCATAGGTACACTTCAACTATTACAGACAAAATGTGAAAAAAATCCAGAAAATCACATTGTAGGATTTTTAATTAATTAATTTGCAAATTATGGTGGAAAATAAGTATTTGGTCACCTACAAACCAGCAATATTTCTGGCTCTCACAGACCTGTAACTTCTTCTTAAAGAGGCCTCCACTCGTTACCTGTATTAATGGCACCTGTTTGAACTTGTTATCAGTATAAAAGACACCTGTCCACAACCTCAAACAGTCTCACTCCAAACTCCACTATGGCTAAGACAAAAGAGCTGTCAAAGGACACCAGAAACAAAATTGTAGACCTGCACCAGGCTGGGAAGACTGAATCTGCAATAGGTAAGCAGCTTGGTTTGAATAAATCAACTGTGGGAGCAATTATTAGGAAATGGGAGACATACAAGACCACTGATAATCTCCCTCGATCTGGGGCTCCACGCAAGTTCTCACCCCGCGGGGTCAAAATGGTCACAAGAACGGTGAGCAAAAATCCCAGAACCACACGGGCCTAGTGAATGACCTAGTGAATGACCTGCAGAGAGCTGGGACCAAAATAGCCGCCCAACACACTACGCCGCCAGGGACTCAAATCCTGCAGTGCCAGACGTGTCCCCCTGCTTAAGCCAGTACATGTCCAGGCCCGTCTGAAGTTTGCTAGAGAGCATTTGGATGATCCAGAAGAAGATTGGGAGAATGTCATATGGTCAGATGAAACCAAAATATAACTTTTTGGTAAAAACTCAACTCGTCGTGTTTGGAGGACAAAGAATGCTGAGTTGCATCCAAAGAACACCATACCTACTGTGAAGCATGGGGGTGGAAACATCATGCTTTGGGGCTGTTTTTCTGCAAAGGAACCAGGACGACTGATCCGTGTAAAGGAAAGAATGAATGGAGCCATGTATCGTGAGGTTTTGAGTGAAAACCTCATTCCATCAGCAAGGGCATTGAAGATGAAATGTGGCTGGGTCTTTCAGCATGACAATGATCCCAAACACATCGCCCGGGCAACAAATGGGTAGCTTCGTAAGAAGCATTTCAAGATCCTGGCGTGGTCTAGCCAGTCTCCAGATCTCAATCCCATAGAAAATCTTTGGAGGGAGTTGAAAGTCCGTGTTGCCCAGCATCAGCCCCAAAACATCACTGCTCTAGAGGAGATCTGCATGGAGGAATGGGCCAAAATACCAGCAACAGTGTGTGAAAACCTTGGGAAGACTTACAGAAAACATTTGACCTCTGTCATTTCCAACAAAGGGTACATAACAAAGTATTGAGATAAACTTTTGTTATTGACCAAATACTTATTTTCCACCATCATTTGCAAATAAATTCATTAAAAATCTTACAATGTGATTTTCTGGATTTTTTTTTCTAATTTTGTCTGTCATAGTTGAAGTGTACCTATGATGAAAATTACAGGCCTCTCTCAACTTTTTAAGTGGGAGAACTTGCACAATTGGTGGCTGACTAAATATATTTTTGCCCCACTGTATATGTATTTGCTCATCATGGAGTCATGGAAAGATTTAGTAGATTTTAGTAAGATTTTAGAAGGTGACATACAATAGTTCCTGGTGCTGAGCTTGATGTTGATGCCTCTGCAGATTTGATGGGATTGGACTCTAAATAGAACACATAACGTTAGTCACGTTAGCTTCTGCGGTTGTACGTTAGCTTGCAAAGTTACATATCACATTGCCAGATAGCAGCTGGCTTACATTGATATGCTTTGGAATGTCTATCCAACGTATTATGAAAGCTATCTAGCTAGATTTTAGTTTAGATAAACAAATGTAGTTTGCTAGTTAGCTAGCTAGGTAATGTTAGCTTATTTTATGCTGCGCTGCTGTTAGCTGATCAGATGCCTTCCTCTTTAAAGTGAAGGGGAAAATCGATGGAATAGCATCATTTTTTCAACATTCGACAACATGGCAACCCATGAGTTGAAACTTCTATTCCGTTTCGAAATCCTCTGGTTGAAAGTGCTGGCTATGAACACAGACATTTAGCTATTTCTCATATCAATTGGATACACCTCCACAGAGCGGTCCTCCACATCCTGAAATCGCTATAAATTCTGTTTATTGTGGTTTGCTTACAACAAGGAAATGTAGCTGGCCCGTTCCTACCGGTGAGATGCAGAAACGCTGGCATTTTTGTGTAGTGGAGATATTCTAAATGTGTATGACATATATGATATGCTAATAACATATTAATGAACATACACACTACCGTTCAAAAGTTTGGGGTCACTTTGAAATGTCCTTGTTTTTGAAAGAAAAGCACATTTTTGGTCCATTTAAAATCAAATTGATCAGAAATACAGTGTAGACATTGTTAATGTTGTAAATGACTAGTGTAGCTGGAAACTGATTCTTTTTTATGGAATATCTACGTAGGCGTACAGAGGTCCATTATCAGCAACCATCACTAATGTGTTCAAACGACATGTTGTGTTAGCTAATCCAAGTTTATCATTTTAAAGGGATAGTTGATCCTTAGAAAATCCTTTTGCAATTATGTTAGCACAGCTGAAAACTGTTGTCCTGATTAAAGAAGCAATAAAATGAGCCTTCTTTAGACTAGTTGAGTATCTGGAGCATAAGCATTTGTAGGTTCGATTACATGCTCAAAATGGCCAGAAACAAAGACCTTTCTTCTGAAACTCGTCAGTCTAAAGTCCGTGTTGCCCAGCAACAGCCCCAAAACATCACTGCTCTAGAGGAGATCTGCATGGAGGAATGGGCCAAAATACCAGCAACAGTGTGTGAAAACCTTGTGAAAGACTTACAGAAAACGTTTGACCTCTGTCATTGCCAACAAAGGGTATATAACAAAGTATTGAGATAAACTTTTGTTATTGACCAAATTCTTATTTTCCACCATTTTTTGCAAATTAATTAATTAAAAAATCCTACAATGTGATTTTCTGGATTTTTTTTCTAATTTTGTCTGTCATAGTTGAAGTGTACCTATAATGAAAATTACAGGCCTCTCTCATCATTTTAAGTGGGAGAACTTGCACAATTGGTGGCTGACTAAATACTTTTTTGCCCCACTGTACCTCTTAAACTGTCTGTATCCGACTGACTCGTGTTTTTTAAGAAACTAAATATGCTTCTCTGCATCTCTGCTAAAAATCTGGGGGAAACATTTAAAGGAATGTGAATCTTATTCAGTAGATTTTTTTATTGCTTGCTTTTCTTAAGTCTACCAACCATGCCAGGAGGCATACCAGCTAAGATAGACTATATATATATATATATACCTGTTCCCTGATACATTATAATCGTATGTGTCTAAAAGGTCGTTTTTCGGGAACAAAAACGACAGTCCTTCGGACTGAATGACAAGAAGAAGCAACCCGTCGGACTTTGACAAAACCACAACAGGAAACGATCCTTTAACTGCTTGTGCGCACTCGGTCAGCTGACACACTCGAAGTCATGTGATTTCATTCCTGTAGGCAGAGAGAGTGAACACAAGTCGCTGCGTTTGAAACAAAGTATCTAGTAGTTGTATTTTCTATCCCGGCACGTCCAACATGGCTTGGACAAAGTATCAACTCTTTCTTGCGGGTCTTATGCTCACAACCGGCTCTATCAACACGCTATCGGCAAAGTAAGTGAACGCTTCATTCACGTTGTCAATTGACTTCACGGTCTACGATGTAGCCAATGGCATAGGCCAGTGTTGAGCATCTGGTTGATCGCAAAGCCATTCCTATTCGTTCAACAAACATTTATGTAAAAAAACAACAACGATAAAGCCTTGGGTCCCTAATTGTGTTATTCGTTTCGCGGTAGGTGCGCTTGATTCAGTAGTCATAGCCCCGGGAAGGCAAAGTGTTCCAATTTTGAACCATTTTGTGTCTGAAGATAGAACTTTGCCTACCCGGTAGTCCCAGATAGCAAATGAAGTGGACCTATAGTTCTACTGCTGGCCAATCCGATAGTTTAGATCACGGAGTCTGCAGTTTCCTCGAGCGATAGACTGTAAAAAGAATACTCAAACGTACAGCAACGTTGATCATGTGAGATTTAAAACCGTGACTAGTGAAAAACTCGACCAATACAACAAAGAGCTGCTGTTTATATAACTAAGTTCATGTTTAAGTTTTCGATCAGAACTGTCACTTTTTTTCAACAGTTTTACTAGTCATAAAATGCGCGTTACCAGCACTGCAGTTGTAATGAATGAGTCTAGCAGTGTTTTGATAAGCTTGCGTTGTTATTAATTGTGGCTTGTGTATTTGTTAATATCGAGGAATATTTCACTTTCTCTGGTTATAGGAGTAACAACCTGAATTGGCGCAGGAGGCAAAGTAATGCAGTGCGATTTCAATTTCACCAACAGCTGGAAGACTGTGTCCCCTTTTCTCAGCCTATGGCGGGAGAGAGAGGAGGCACTGTAAATCGGGAGAGAGGCAGACTCACCGCTGCTCCCTCTCATACTGACCATCAGATGCAGGCCATCAGTCCAGTAAAAATACTATTATTATGCTCACTCAGCTGTGTCTCAAAAGTAATACAAAAAATGATGTATTACCAATGTTCTCATATACCTACAATTTTGAAATATAATTTCAAAATGGTCTGAGAAGAACATTGGCAAGGAAATTCAAGCTTAGCCAATATGCAGTGATATTGTATTGGGCCTATAGCCTACTGCACAAACCTCATTGTTACAGAACTGTTTTTAATTGGATAATGTTGCATAGTCTTACATTTAAGTCATGTTAAAAATAAAAATACATCGGAGCAGTAGATCTCTGCTTGCATTTTGACTCAAAGTGATCTTGACTTAAAAGGTTGGTGACCACTGTCCTAGACATCAAGATTTGGGCCACAGTGTTTATTGCACTGTTGAATCCTTGTGAACTGAATTATTGTGGCTCAATCTCTTTGTATATTTTACAGTAGGCTAAATTAGGCGATGCTACTTGACATTTTATTGTACTTTTGGGAAAAAGCTAGATTTCCATGATGCCATTGTTGTAGGCCTAAATGCCTGTTTTAAATTGCTTTGGTCAGCAACGAGCCAATCTGTCTGTAAACAATGCCTGGTTGAGAATTAGAAGCTGTACGTTTGCTTACTAGCTTAGCTTAGGTGTAGCCTAAATGCAATGTATGACTACATTTGAAATTGTGACATTTATAGACATTAGACAAGTGCCAGACACAGGGAGGGAAACCTTTCACGTGCTCTTGCGTCACTGTTGATTAATACATGTATTTTGATGACATGAAGCGTGAGGACACTGCTGTCTCTGCAAATCACATTTGCTTAGTTGCCACAAAAGAAGCAGACTTCTCTAAACTACGGCTTGGCGTCTCAACTTCTCTTTCGCTGTCATGCAAAATGTGATATAGGCTGGGCCTATAGGTCATAGTTGTGCTACTGTGTGCTCTTTTATGTCATGTGGAAATGGCACTTTATCAACGTGGTCTAGTCTGGCAAGTCCCATCAGTATGTCTCAAGTCACAACTGTACTGGAATACTGTATAAAATACATGGTTGCTCTTGCTCAGTGCAATGAGACAATGTAGCAAATAGAGAGATCACGTTTCATCTGCTTTCTTTGGGCTTCTTTCCAGAGCGTTCACCAGAAACCAAACACTTCACTGTCTGTGCTTCACTGAGGAGAATGTTATCTTGAGCTGAGGACAGTTTCCTCTTGTTGATTAAAAACGTAGATGTCAGTAGCCTTTTGAGTTGATTTAACCAACTCTATATGTTATTGGAACACACATTCTCCCACCCGTTTGTACAGGTACAGTCTCCCTTCCCCTCATAAAAAACACAGAATATAACTATATAAGCTAGACCTAAATGAGTTACTTGATGTTTATCAACCGTGTTGATAGGAAGGTTCCTAAATGCTGTCATTGTCTCTTCTGTCTCAACTGTGTGTCTCTGGCTCACTGCCCCCCCCTGGCAAGTCCCATCAGTATGTCTCAAGTCACAACTGTACTGGAATACTGTATAAAATACATGGTTGCTCTTGCTCAGTGCAATGAGACAATGTAGCAAATAGAGAGATCATGTTTCATCTGCTTTCTTTGGGCTTCTTTCCAGAGCGTTCACCAGAAACCAAACACTTCACTGTCTGTGCTTCACTGAGGAGAATGTTATCTTGAGCTGAGGACAGTTTCCTCTTGTTGATTAAAAACGTAGATGTCAGTAGCCTTTTGAGTTGATTTAACCAACTCTATATGTTATTGGACTTGGCAATGTGTAAATGTAAAACTTTCTCAGATCAATAGCTAAATTCAGTCAATCAAACAGATACTCAACTGGGTACAGTGGTGTTATGGAGCTCAGACTGCTACTGTGAGGAAAGGGCCACATCATCACTTTGAGGCGCTGTGACCACAGCCCTTAGTCTATATTCAATCAGCAAGGAGAACTCACATGCTGGTCATGCCTCTACTGATCAGGCCAATTGGACTATAAACGTCAGTGGGTGTTCAGGTAGCTAGGCACAGACGACTAAGTCACTCATTAACCCCTATGTCACCGTATCATACTTTGAGCATTTGATTGAGTCTCCCTGGAGTGCCAGATGGGTGTGGTTTGAACGTTTGGGACTATATTGTTGGTTCCATTGCGCAAAGCAAGCTCAATCAAGCGCAAGTATTTGAAAGGAGACAGATTGGTCTCATGAACAGATTGGTTTCTGACTGTTGGTGTGACATTCTTGAGCAAACTTAATAAACTTTCTCCTGTTCTCCCCCAGATGGGCTGACATGTTCTCCGCAAAGGGTTGCAAAGACTCCCCTGAACACACATTCTCCCACCCGTTTGTACAGGTACAGTCTCCCTTCCCCTCATAAAAAACACAGAATATAACTATATAAGGTAGACCTAAATGAGTTACTTGATGTTTATCAACCGTGTTGATAGGAAGGTTCCTAAATGCTGTCATTGTCTCTTCTGTCTCAACTGTGTGTCTCTGGCTCACTGCCCCCCCCCCCCCCCCCCCCCACATCGCTCTGTCTCTCTCTCTCTCTAGGCCGTAGGGATGTTCCTGGGGGAGCTCAGTTGTCTGGTCGTCTTCCACATGCTGCTTTGTCACGACAGACGAAGACCAGAGCCCAAGATGAACACGGGCCAGAGCTTCAGCCCCCTCCTCTTCCTCCCCCCTGCCCTCTGTGACATGACCGCTACCTCCATCATGTATGTTGGTACGTGATCCGAACATCCTAGATATTTATCTTAATTTTGTGTTGCAGCGGGCTCCAGAGTTTTCTGGGAATGTGTCGCTCGCTGCTTAGGCCACCATTTAATTCCCTCGCACTTTACATAATATTTTCATAATTTGACAATTCACACCAAAAAGGGCTTCCGAGTTTGATTCTTCAAAAATATTCTTAAAAAACTGCAAGAAAGTCTAAATGATCTATAAAATATTATGGTCAGAGGCACGATTTTAAACTGTATTCCCCTTTAAGGTCTTGTGAAGTGTCTCCCATTTGTTTTAAGGAACTGGACACAATAACCGAGAAGTCACGATTTTTGAGTCATCATAGTGAAAGTTTGTGCTGACTGTCTGTGGACCTGGGATCAATTAGTATTTGCTTTCTTTTGCCAGACATTAATTGCCAGTTGAGACTAGAGGTCGACCGATTAATCGGAATGGCCGTTTAATTAGATTTCAAGTTTTCATAACAATCGTAAATCGGTATTTTTGGACACCAATTTGTCCGATAAATCAAATATATATATATTTTTTACAAATTTTTTTTTACACCTTTTATTTAATCTTTATTTAATTAGGCAAGTCAGTTAAGAACACATTCTTATTTTCAATGATGGCCTAGGAATGGTGGGTTAACTGCCTTGTTCAGGGGCAGAACGACAGATTTTTACCTTGTCAGCTCTGGGATTCAATCTATTAACCTTATAGTTAACTAGTCCAACGCTCTAACCACCTGCCTCACAAGGAGCCTGCCTGTTACGCGAATGCAGTAAACCAAGGTAAGTTGCTAGCTAGCATTAAACTTAACTTATAAAAAAACAATCAATCATAATCACTAGTTAACTACACATGGTTGAAGATATTACTAGTTTATCTAACGTGTCCTGCGTTGCATATAATCGATGCAGTGCGTATTCGTGAAAAAGGACTGTCGTTGCTCCAATGTGTACCTAACCATAAACATCAATGCCTTTCTTAAAATCAGTACACAAAAGTATATATTTTTAAACCTGCATATTTAGCTAAAAGAAATCCAGGTTAGCAGGCAATATTAACCAGGTGAAATTGTGTCACTTCTCTTGAGTTCATTGCACACAGAGTCAGTGTATATGCAACAGTTTGGGCCGCCTAATTTGCCAGAATTTTACGTAATTATGACATAACATTGAAGGTTGTCCAATGTAACAGGAATATTTAGACTTATGGATGCGTTAGATAAAATATGGAACGGTTCCGTATTTCACTGAAAGAATAAACGTCTTGTTTTCGAGATGATGGTTTCTGGATTCGACCATATTAATGACCTAAGACTCGTATTTCTGTGTGTTATTATGTTATAATTAAGTCTATGATTTGATAGAGCAGTCTGACTGAGCGATGGTAGGCACCAGCAGGCTCGTCCAATTTGTTGAGTAGAGTGTTGGAGGCTATTTTGTAAATGACAAGGTACGTCGAGGATGATCAGTTTTATGAGGGTATGTTTGGCAGCACGAGTGAAGGATGCTTTGTTGCGAAATAGGAAGCCGATTCTAGATTTAATTTTGGATTGGAGATGCTTAATGTGAGTCTGGAAGGAGGGTTCACAGTCTAGCCAGACACCTAGGTATTTGTAGTTGTCCACGTATTCTAAGTCAGAACCATCCAGAGTAGTGTGTGTGTGTGTGTGTGTATATATATTTTAACCTTTTTATTTAACTAGGCAAGTCTGTTTAGAACAAATTCTTATTTACAATGACAGCCTACACCGGCCAAACCCAGACGACGCTGGGCCAATCACGTCCGGTTGTGATACAGCCTGGAACAAGAAATAAAACAAATCCTATTTGAACCAAGGTCTGTCTGTTACCCTCTGTGACTCTATCCTTTCTCCCCAGCCCTGAACATGACGAGTGCCTCCAGCTTCCAGATGCTGCGTGGGGCGGTGATCATCTTCACAGGCCTGCTGTCGGTGGCCTTCCTGGGGCGCCGCCTGGTGGCCAGTCAGTGGACGGGCATCTTTGTCACTATTCTGGGCCTGGTGATGGTGGGCCTGGCCGACTTCATAAGCGGAAACAAGGATGACTCACACAAACTCAGCGAGGTCATCACTGGTAAGAGAGAAAGAATGGTGGTTTGAAGGGAATACTTCCTGTGTCAAAGGTATGCCTGGGTTAGGACACATTGTTAAGAGGGTAGGCCTGGGTTAGGACACATTGTTAAGAGGGTAGGCTTGGGTTAGGACACATTGTTAAGAGGGTAGGCTTGGGTTAGGACACATTGTTAAGAGGGTAGGCCTGGGTTAGGACACATTGTTAAGAGGGTAGGCCTGGGTTAGGACACATTGTTAAGAGGGTAGGCCTGGGTTAGGACACATTGTTAAGAGGATAATGAGTAGCCACTTAGTGGCAAAGGTAGGGTCCTGATCGAAAATAATATTTCCCTTCTTCCACACTTGAATTATTCACAGATCTAACTCATGATTGTATATGTAAACGCAAGCTTTCCAAAGCTGTCAGTGTAAGCTTAAGTATTGTTGTCCATTAGTTTGCTCCAATTAGGGGAGGGGTGGTAGGGTTATGGGAAAAGAGTAAAGGGTGTGTGTGTGTGTGTGTGTGTGTGTGTGTGTGTGTGTGTGTGTGTATACATCTCACACATACTACCGTTCAAAAGTTTGAGGTCGCTTAGAAATGTTCTTGTTTTTGAAAGAAAAGCACTTTTTTTTTGTCCATTTAAAATTAAATTGATCAGAAATACAGTGTAGACATTGTTAATGTTGTAAATTACTATTGTAGCTGGAAACTGATGATGTTTAATGGAATATCTAAGTAGGCGTACAGAGGTCCATTATCAAGCATCTACCACCACTTTGTTCCAATGCACGTTGTGTTAGCTAATCCAAGTTTTCCTTTTAAAAGGCTAATTGATCACTAGAAAACCCTTTGCAATTATGTTAGCACAGCAGAAAACTGTTCTGATTTTAAATAAGCAATAAAACTGGCTTCTTTAGATTAGTTGAGTATCTAGAGCATCAGCATTTGTGTTCGATTACATGCTCAAATTGGCCAGAAACAAAGGACTTTCTTCTGAAACTCATCAGTCTTTTCTTGTTCTGGGAAATGAAGGCTATTCCATGAGAGAAATTGCCAAGAAACCTGAAGATCTCGTACAACGCTGTGTACTTCTCCCTTCACAGAACAGCACAAACTGTCTCTAACCAGAATAGTTAGAGGCGTGGGAGGCCCAGGTGCACAACTGAGCATGAGGACAAGTACATTAGTGTCTAGTTTGAGAAACAGACACCTCACAAGTTCTCAACTGGCAGCTTCATTAATTAGTACCTGCAAAACACCAGTTTCAACGTCAACAGTGAAGAGGCGACTCCGAGATGCTGGCCTTCTAGGCAGAGGTGCAAAGGAAAAAGCCATATCTCAGACTGGCCAATAAAAATAAAATATTAAGATGGGCAAAAGAACACAGATACTGGACAGAGGAAGATTGGAAAAAAGTGTTATGGACAGAAATGTAAGTTTGAGGCGTTCGATCACAAAGAAGAACATTCATGAGATACAGAAAAAATGAAAAGATGCTAGAGGAGTGCTTGACGCCATCTGTCAAGCATGGTGGGGGAGAAGTGATGATCTGGGGCTGCTTTTGTGGTGGTAAAGTGGGAGATTTGTACAGTGTAAAAGGGATCTTGAAGTAGGAAGGCTATCACTCCATTTTGCAACGTCGTGCCATACCCAGTGGACTGCGCGTAATTGAAGCCAATTTCATCCTACAACAAGACAATGACCCAAAAGCACAGCTCCAAACTATGCAATAACTATTTAGGGAAGAAGCAGTCAGCTGGAATTCTGTCTGTAATGGAGTGGCCAGCACAGTCACCGGATCTCAACCCTATTGAGCTGTAAGAAGTGCCCATCAAGCCAATCCAACTTGTGGGAGGTGCTTCAGGAATCATAGGGTGAAATATCTTCAGAATACCTCAACAAACTGACAACTAGAATGCCAAAGGTCTGCAAGGCTGGAATTGCTGCAAATTGAGGATTCTTTGATGAAAGCGGAGTTTGAAGGATACAATTTATTCCTTCAATTAAAAATCATTATTTATAACCTTGTCAACGTCTTGACACTATTTCCTATTCATTTTGCAACTCATTTCATGTGAACTCAGCAAAAAAAGAATGTCCCCTTTTCAGGACCCTGTCTTGAAAAGATTATTTGTAAAAATCCAAATAACTTCACAGATCTTCATTGTAAAGGGTTTAAACACTGTTTTCCATGCTTGTTCAATGAAACGTAAACCAATTAATAAACATGCACCTGTGGAATGGTCGTTAAGACACTAACAGCTTTCAGACGGTAGGCAATTAAGGGTCACGGTTATGAAAACTTAAGACACTAAAGAGGCCTTTCTACTGACTCTGGAAAAACACAAAAATAAAGATGCCCAGGGTCCCTGATCATCTGCGTGAATGTGCCATAGGCATGCTACAAGGAGGCATGGGGACTGCAGATGTGGCCAGGGCAATACATTGCCATGTCTGTACTGTGACATACACAGTTTACATACACAGAGTTGACTGAGCCTTTAAACAGCTTGGAAAATTCCAGCAAATGATGTCAAGGCTTTAGAAGGTTCTGATAGGCTAATTGACATAATTTGAGTCACTTGGAGGTGTACCTGTTAATGTATTTCAAGGCCTACCTTCAAACTCAGTGCCTCTTTGCTTGACATCATGGGAAAATCAAAAGAAATCAGCCAAGACCTCCATAAGTCTGGTTCAACCTTGGGAGCTATTTCCATACCCCTGACGGTACCACGTTCATCTGTACAAACAATAGTACGCAAGGAATAAACACCATGGGACCACGCAGCCGTTATACTGCTCAGGAAGGAGACGCGTTCTGTCTCCTAGAGATTAACGTACTTTGGTGCGAAAAGTGCAAATCAATCCCAGGACAACAGCAAAGGACCTTGTGAAGATGCTGGAGGAAACAGATACTTCTGTATCTTTATCCACAGTAAAACGAGTCCTATATCGACATAACCTGAAAGGCCGCTCGGCAAGGAACAAGCCACTGCTACAAAATTGCCAAAAGCCAGACTACGGTTTGTAACTGCACATGGGGACAAAGATCGTACTTTTTGGAGAAATGTCCTCTGGTCTGATGAAACAAAAATAGAACTGTTTGGCCATAATGACCATTGTTATGTTTGGAGGAAAAAGGGTGCGGCTTGCAAGTGTAACAGTATAACTTTAGACCGTCCCCTCGCCCATACCCGGCGCGAACCAGGGACCTTCTGCACACATCAATAACAGTCACCCTCGAAGCATCGTTATCCATCGCTCCACAAAAGCCGCGGCCCTTGCAGAGCAAGGGGAACTACTACTTCAAGGTCTCAGAGCAAGTGACGTCACCGATTGAAACGCTATTTAGCGCGCACCGCTAACTAAGCTAGCCGTTTCACATCTGTTACACAAGTACGCCATCCCAACCATGAAGCACGGGGTGGCAGCATCAGGTTGTGGGGGTGCTTTGCTGCAGGAGGGACTGGTGCACTTCACAAAATAGATGGCTAGATGAGGAAGGAAAATTATGTGGATATATTGAAGCAACATATCAAGACATCAGCCAGGAAGTTAAAGCTTGGTCGCAAATGGGTCTTCCAAATGGACAGTGACCCCAAGCATACTTCCAAAGTTGTGGCAAAATGGCTTAAGGACAACGAAGTCAAGGTATTGGAGTGGCCATCACAAAGCCCTGACCTCAATCCTATAGAAAATGTGTGGGCAGAACTGAAAAAGTGTGTGCGAGCAAGGAGACCTGACTCAGTTACACCAGCTCTGTCAGGAGGAATGGGCCAAAATTCACCCAACTTATTGTGAGAGGTTTGTGGAAGGCTACCCGAAACGTTTGACCCAAGTCAAACAATTTAAAGGCAATGCTACCAAATACATTCAGTGTATGTAGTGTATGAGTTTAAATGTATTTGGCTAAGGTGTATGTAAACTTCCGACTTCAACTGTATCTGTAATATTAAAGCTGATCTACAACCTAAAAAATAAATAAGTGTTGTCTGATCAGTGATTACCCAAAGGAAAGTTGGAAGGAAGGATACATTTGAATGGTCTTCAATTCAAACAGGGCCCATGATTTAGTTGGAGTCAATATTTTACTTTTTACTATTTACATTTTACTTCTCCAGAGACTTGTTTTCCCTCAGCAGCAACATCTTGCCAAAACAAATATCCAATGAGGAACTACCATGTAAAGGCCATCTCTTCTGACCCCCAGGTGATCTTCTGATCATAATGGCCCAGGTCATTGCGGCTGTCCAGATGGTTCTGGAGGAGAAGTTTGTCTACAAGCACGACGTTCATCCTTTACGGGCCGTGGGCACTGAAGGTACAGTGAACATATACGTTTCTGGGTGTATGCATTGGGTTAATGTATAACTCTAGCTACAGAATGTAGCAGTGGTGTTTGTACAGCTTTGAGAGTGAAGCTTACAGTGAAGATATGCAAGTGTAGCAACCAGATTTTTACATGTGTAAGTAGTACTTAGTAACCTGTTTGACATTTCTCTTTTGTTTCTGTGGAAATAATCATAATGTCTGTGTTGTCACCTTTAGCGCTGTATCAAAGACAGAATGTTAGTAATTCATCCAGACTATATTCATTTCCACCCTCCTCCTTCTCCTCCATCTCTCTAGGGTTCTTTGGCTTCTTCATCCTCTCGCTGCTCCTCATCCCCTTTTTCTACATCCCGGTGGGGAGCTTTAGCAACAACCCCCGACACGTTCTCGAGGACGCGCTGGACGCCTTCTGCCAGATCGGCCACAACCCCATGATCATCTTGGCGTTGCTCGGCAACACAGTGTCCATCGCCTTCTTCAACTTCGCCGGCATCTCCGTCACCAAGGAAATCAGCGCCACCACGCGCATGGTGCTGGACAGTCTGCGCACCGTGGTCATCTGGGTGGTCAGTCTGGCTCTGGGCTGGGAGCAGTTCCATGGTTTACAGGTTCTGGGTTTCATTGTGTTGTTGGTGGGTGCAGCGCTTTATAATGGGCTTCATCGCCCCCTGCTAGCCAAGATTCCATGCTGCGCCAACATGGTGGAGGAAGAGGAGCGCAACCCGGCAGAGAGGGCAAGACTGCTGGATGAGGGAAGGGTGCAGGAGGAGACCTAACTGACATGATGAACTTGCAAAATGCTGAAAGTGGTGGTGATGGTGAGGGGAGCGGGGTCTGACATCGATATGATAACCTCGCCATACTCCTGACCACACCGGGGGTGTGTGACATGAAGACACCACATTTCTCAGATTACTGTACAAGACCCAGTCTTTAAAACCGTGTTCACTCCTGGTAGTAAATTGCAGGTGACATGTTTATAGGATCTTGGAATAGCCTTCTTTATGGCTTGTTGCAGCATCAGTTAAATATGTGTGTTAATGGTGGCAGGCATTTTATAAAGCACCAAAACATTAAGCATAACACCGTTTTGATAGAGTGCCATACTGTGCTCATTGATAGATACAATCACAACTGAAATTGTTTGCACACTTTATAAAGATGAGCAAAAACAACTAAAATAAATCATACAAATACTGAGCTATATTGTTTTCTATTTTTGGTGGGAAATTATATTTTATACTAATACAATTACTCAGATAAATGATTTTGTTTAACAAGTCATAAAAAAAGCTAGAACGTTGATTTAAAAATGTAAACCTGAACTTCCACGATGCGGGTCGAATAGAGACCTAAGTTAATACAAGTCCATGATTTCATACCAGGGGAAGTCAGAAAGAGGTCAGTACAAATGTCAATGTTCCCTCTTTAGCAGAGACTACAATTGAGCCAACATTTATTTATTTATTTCACCTTTATTTAACCATGTAGGCCAGTTGTGAACAAGTTCTCATTTACAACTGCGACCTGGCCAAGATAAAGCAAAGCAGTGCGACAAAAACAACAACAGAGTTACACATAAACAAACGTACAGTCAATAACGCAATGGAAAAATCTATGTACATTGTGTGCAAATGTAGAAGAGTAGGGAGATAAGGCAATAAATAGACCATAGAGGCGAAATAATTACAATTTAGCATTAACACTGGAGTGATCGATGTGCAGATGATGATGTACATGTAGAGATACTGGGGTGCAAAAGAGCATGAGGGTAAGGAATAATATGGGGATGAGGTAGTTGGGTGTGCTATTTACAGATGGGCTATGTACAGGTGCAGTGATCTGTGAGCTGCTCTGACAGCTGGTGCTAAAAGTTAGAGGGAGATCCAAGTCTACAGCTTAAGTGATTTTCGAATTCGTTCCAGTCATTGGCAGCAGAGAACTGGAAGGAAAGGCGGCCAAAGGAAGTGCTGGCTTTGGGGATGACCAGTGAGATATACCTGCTGCAGCACGTGCTATGGGTGGGTGTTGTTATGGTGACCAGTGAGCTGAGAGAAGGCGGGGCGTTACCTAGCGAAGACTTATAGATGACCTGGTGCCAGTGGGTTTGGCGACGAATATGTAGTGAGGGCCAGCCAATGAGAGCATACAGGTCGCAGTGGTGGGTAGTATATGGAGCTTTGGTGATAAAACGGATGGCACTGTAATAGACTGCATCCAATTTGTTGAGTGGAGTGTTGGAGGCTAATTTGTAAATGACATCGCCGAAGTCAAGGATCCGTAGGATAGTCAGTTTTACGGGGGTATGTTTGGCAGCATGAGTGAAAGAGGCTTTGTTGCGAAATAGGAAGCCGATTCTAGATTTAATTTTGGATTGGAGATGCTTAATGTGAGTCTGAAAGGAGAGTTTACAATCTAGCCAGACACCTAGGTATTTATTTTTACAACTTTGTTGTAATATCGCAAAGGGGTGTGGCCGTTTCACCATTAATGATTCCAGCTTTAATGTGTGAAATTAATATCAAATCCAGTGCAGGTGTCACCTGTGTACTATCAGACCACCACAGGACCACCAGCTGGATTTAATGTCAGCCTGGTCCTGCCTGCTTCCATGGAACTTCCTCCATAATGGTTTAGGTCCTTATTGCGGTCAGAGGTTAAACCCGAGCATAACCTCTGTAGTAGGATGTCTCTTGGGGGTATCCGTACCTATGTAGGACATGTGGGGGTTAGGTTGATAAACAGGCTGGAGCTAGAATCTCGTTGTCGCGCGTCCTTATTTTAGATCATACTACATGGTGTCAGAAGTGGTTTTAAAATTCACATAAACGTGAAGGACGTACCAAGTAAATCATACATTCAGGCTGTTTCAAATCAGGGAGGGCACGGTGTTGGAGATAAAACAGCGCATATCATTATTTTGCTAGCTAACGAGCAAGGACTAAGTTACTGCTAAGTAACATGTTGCAAGAGGAAGAAGCTGGCGGGATTTCAGGGTTTGCGACTCCCAAGTTCAATGGGCTCTGGCGCTAACACGGACAGGCCAGTGGCTAGTGCTGACGGATTTCGCATTAGTCCCCCGGATAATTTTGTTTGTATGGACATTCAAAACTGACTGAAATGGATCAGGCGCTTTGAAAGGTACAGGGTAGCTTCAGGCTTAAACGTGAAAAATGAGGCATTTCAAGTTAATACACTGATCTACTATATGGGTGATGAAGCCGAGGATATATTAAATGCTTCAACGTTGACCGAGGAAGAGAAACTTAACTACAGTGCCGTTTAAGACTGTTTTGAAACGCATTTTGTAGGGAGACACAACATTATTTTTGACAGAGCTAGGTTTAATATGCGCAAACAGGAGCAGGGTGAAACCACCGACAGTTTTATCACAGCTGTTCACAAACTAGCAGGACATTGTCAGTTTGGCGCGCTCAGGGATGAGCTGATCCGAGATCGGATTGTAGTCGGAATAATAAATATCACTTTCTGAAAAGTTACAGTTGGATTCCCAGCTTACCTTGTCCAAAGCTGTTAGGCAGAGTGAGACAGTGAAAAGACAGCAGACGATACTGCGCAACAGCAGCTCCTTGCAGAACGAAGAGAGTGGGGAAATGCATGCATTTTCATACAGAGCTAAAAAAAAAAAAAAAAGGAGGCGAACACAGAACAGAGACAGACGTGGAGAAAACAATCACAGACAGCACCAGTAGCTAGTTCAAGTGTTTGTCGCAAATGTGGGAAATCCCCTTTCCACAGATGGAAAGATTGCCCAGCAAAGGATGCTGAATGCAGGAAATGTCACAGGAGAGGACACTTTTCAGCTGTTTGTCGATTAAAGCAAATGCATGAGGTTTCAGAGGTACAGCAGGACAGCATCTTTCTGGGAGAAGTAAAGGGAAACAATACTGGCTGGCATTCAGACATTAAACTCAATGGGAGGTTGTGTCATTTAAACTAGACACTGGGGCAGCAGTGACAGCTATCCCAACTAGGCTGTATAGCTATAGCAGAGATGGCCCTTTGCTCTCTACAAACAAAAAACTGTACGGGCCCAGTAATAAGATTTTAGCAGTGGTAGGGCACTTGTTGATTAAACTGGAGAGTAAAGACAAAAGTGCCATCCAGCCTGTCTTCGTCATTGACTCTCTAGCCAGACCGTTGCTGGGGCTGCCAGCAATTGAAGCATTGCAACTCATTGAGAGAGTGAGCGAACTGGAGGACCCAGGTGAGGTTTTCAAAAATAAATTCCCCAAAGTGTTTTCTGGTCTAGGAAGGATAGAAGGTGACTACAAAATCCGCCTGAAAGAAGATGCTGTCCCCTATGCCCTTACCATTCCCCGCCGTGTGCCTATCCCTTTATTGGCCAGAGTAAAGGAAGAGTTGGTGAGGATGGAAGAAATTGGGGCTGTGTCTAAAATAGAGAGTCCCACAGACTGGTGTGCAGGGATGGTGGTGGTCCCAAAAGCCAATGGGGAAATAAGGATCTGTGTGGACATGACTAAATTGAATGAGGCACTCTGCAGAGAGAGACACATCTTACCATCAGTGGAGCAGTCATTGGCTCAGTTGGATGGCTCACAAGTCTTCACAAAGCTGGATGCCCGCTCAGGTTTCTGGCAGATACCGCTGTCATCAGAGAGTAGGGCACTCACAACGTTTATAACACCGTTTGGCCGTTACTGTTTTAATGTTTTTCCATTTGGAATCGCTTCCGGTCCTGAGCATTTCCAAAGACGCATGTCCCAGCTGTTGGATGGGCTGAGTGGCGTCATAGTCCACGCGGACGATGTGCTCGTGTGCGGAAGGGACAGAGCAGAACATGATGTAAGGCTCACAGCAGTTCTGACCCGACTCCAGGAGACTGGCCTGACACTCAATGAAAAATGCACTTTTGCACAATCTGAGGTCTTGTTCTTGGGACACAAAATCAGTGCAGCTGGAATAGAGCCGGACCCGGAGAAGATCAGCGCCATCACAGATATGCCCAGACCCCAGAATGTGGCTGAAGTCAGGACCTTCTTAGGCATGGCCACATATGTGGGTAAGTTCCTCCCACAGTTCTCAGATACAACCAAACCTCTGAGAGACTTACTAGCCAAAGAGAATGACTGGTCATGGGGTCACATGCAACAGGTAGCGTTTGACAAAATCAAAGGAGATCTGGCCTCACAGAGAGTGCTGGCCCAGTACCGTCCCCACGCTAAGACAAAAGTATCAGCAGATGCATCATCCTTTGGGCAAGGGGCGGTCCTCACACAGATGCAGGACAACTTGGAGTGGCGTCCAATAGCATACATCTCCCGAAGCTTATCCGACACAGAGCAAAGATATGCTCAAGTGGAGAAGGAGGCGTTGGCTATCCCATGGGCATGTGAAAGGCTCAGCCAATACCTTATTGGCCTGCAGTTTACAGCAGAGACTGATCACAAACCACTGTTGGCTCTATTAGTGACAAAAGCACTGGACGACTTGCCTCCCAGAGTACTGCGCTTCCGCCTCAGATTACTGGAGGTGAACCTTGTAGGTGAACCTTCACCTACAAGATGGTGTATTTTCCAGGGAAGGCACTGATCACAGCAGATGCACTCTCCAGGGCCCCAATTAAACGTCCATTATCAGAGGAGGAGCAATGTCTAGAAGGTGAGGTACAGGTGTCCATTAATGCAATAAGGGACAGTCTACCTGCATCTCAGACCAAACTGCAGCAGATTGCAGAGGAGCAACAACGAGACCACATCTGCCAACAGATAGTGCAGCAGTGCAAAAAGGGATGGCCCAGGCAGGAGGAACTGCCTCAACTGCTGAAGCCCTATTGGGTGCATCAAAGTGACTTCCACTGTAATGGAGACCTTCTCATGAAAGGACAACGGATAGTTATCCCAGAGACTCTACAACCAGAAATGCTAGACAGAGTGCATGATGGACACATGGGGATAACCAAATGCAGACTGAGGGCTCAACAATCAGTGTGGTGGCTTGGTCTGAGTACTCAGATTGCCAAGCTAGTGGCCCAGTGTGAGGTCTGTACAAAATGTCAACCTTGTTATCCAGAGCCAATGATGGCAACGGAGCTGCCAAAACGGCCATGGCAAAAGGTAGGGGCGGATATGTTCTATTGGAAAAATGACACTTATCTGCTAGTGGTAGATTACTACTCAAGATACATTGAAATAGCAAAGACACCCATAACTACATCAGTTGGTGTTATCAATGGATTCAAGTCAATTTTTTCCAGGCAAGGGGTCGCTGAGGTCCTGGTTACAGATAACGCTCCCCAGTTCTCTGCGAGCTCCTTTTCTGCTTTTGCCGCAGAATATGACTTCATACATGTGACCAGTAGCCCCTACCATGCACAGAGTAATGGTGAGGCAGAGAGAGCTGTTAAAACAGTCAAGGGACTGCTGAAAAAGAACAAGGATCCATACAGGGCTCTGTTAGCTTACAGAGTTACACCACTGCATCATGGGCCGTCGCCTGCCGAGCTCCTGATGGGCAGGAGGCTGCGTTCCCCATTGCCTGTCTCGCCGGCTCAGCTCAAACCCCGATGGCCTAACAGGAAGGCCTTCGCTGAGAGGGACAAAAGTCTGAAACAAACACAAACTGGAGACTTTAATCGGAGATACCGTGCTAAGGAGAGGCCAGAGCTGACCGAAGGTCAACGGGTGTGGATTACAAACTCAAAGACACCAGCAATAGTGCTGAGGAAAGCGGATGCCCCACGCTCCTATGTGGTGGACACAGGCTCAGAAGAGGTACGAAGGAACAAAACACACCTCAGAGCTCTTCCAGATCTACCAGCCACACAGACCGAGGCCACAGAAAATGCACAAAAAGAGGGTGAAGGAGAGAGAATGCTCACAGAGCCACAAGCGTGCCCAAAAAGGGATGTGAAGCCACCAGAATGGCTGAAAGACTATGTTACGTGAAGAGAAAACATACTGTGGGGGACCATATCCAGCAAAAAGAGACTGTACCTAAGTTAGTATGAACATTGTGTGATTTAATGCTTTCATGCTACTTCCCATCCTGAAACAGTATGTTAGAGAATAATACTGGTTTCCAAATTGCATTTCAGTTATGCTTCAGTGGTTATGCATGTTGAGTTCTTGTTCATGGGAGAGGGGAAGATGTAGTAGGATGTCCCTTGGGGGTATCCGTACCTATGTAGGACATACGGGGGTTAAGTTAATAAACAGGCTGGAGCTAGAACCTCGTTGTCGCGCGTCCTTATTTTAGATCATACAATGCTAACTCCAACCATCTCCAATAGACTAACTGCAGCTGGCTCATCTGGAACGTCCAGTTAGTGACTGATCATGTGTTTTCTCCGATTTTGTGGTGCCATTAGATTGGGTTTCCCCCTACAGGAAACTGAAAGTTAATATTTCCATCAAATGTCATGACTTGGTTGTAACATATGTGGTAATGTAGTAAAATGGCTATGGCTTCAACTCAACCCAATATCATTTTGTTCTGAAAACCTGGGTATGCCTGGTTATTCAAGCTCAAAGTTTTCATCCTAAGAGTAGAAGACAATGTAATTTTAATGGCCGATTCTGAAAAGAGAAATGGGCTAATTGGATAAACTACGCATGCTTAACAAAAGAAACCGCGTGTGCTCCCATTTTAAAACTTACCATTTAGCCTAAAATGGAACAATGAAACTGAATCGAAAGTGTCTCTTTAGGGGCAGTTCAGTTCCACAGCAGACTGTCAATTCACAAGTGGACAGCTGAATCTTTAACATTCTTACCACAGCTGAACTTGTGCTATGAGTAAAGACAAATAGATTGTTTATTGGGATAAGTTAACGGGATGAATCCCACCTGTCGTAAATTATTCGCACTTGACAAGCATGTTGTGCATTAGCCTAGGCCTACGTGTTGAAGTGAAGATGCGCCTGGTCCAAAATATTCTCACTGCTCCTGGATTGAACGAGTCTCATGGGCTCTATATCGGAACCCTGTTCGACTGGCTCACACTCAATGCACTATACATAGCCCAAAGTGTTATCCGGATTGAGATGTCGTTAGGATGTGCAGTGATGATTTAGAGAAAAATAGCATGTTTTTCTACACATAACTGAACCCAGGTCAACAGATTTTATTGCATCGCCCTCAGCATCCGAGTCTGACTGACATTTTGTTTAAGTTTTCCGTTATTTATGTGCAATATTCTACAGTCACTGCCATAACGATCATAGATAGGCCTATGTCTCTACGGCTGCGTTTACACAGGTAGCCTAATTACCTGACCCCCCCCCACTAATTGTGTCTTCGACCAATCACGTTAGCTATTTTGCCAATAATTGGTTAAAAGCTCAGGTTTGGTCTGCCTGTGTGAAAGCTGTCGTGATCATTTTCATTTTTTAGATGCCAGATTGTTTCTAAGAACCACCACTAGATGACAGCATTTTGTTAAAGTTGACCTGTGTATTGAGTTTATTATGCTATAATAAGGACCCCAAGTAAAGACCTGCATGAGGACCAGAATGTCTGATCACATAGTTGAGCGCATTACAAAAAAACAATCATGTGCATAACAGATGGATTTATGACCAAAAAATGTATCCGATTTCAAGAGTGGTGTTAGACTATATTAAAAGGATGCAGTAGATACTGGTGCCTAATCAGTGAATAAGCAGTGTGTTTGATTAAAATTGAGAGGCTCTGTGATAATAGTTTAGGTGATCCCATTATCTTAGTAATGTAGTCTAAATAATTTATAAGTAGGGTATCATCACGAGGCTAGGCCTGCACCTTATAAACATTTTAACAAAGGCAGTGTTTTAAGTGTGTGTTTTTTTACACTGAACAAAAATATAAATGCAACATGTAGTGAGCATTTCCCCTTTGCCACGATAATCCATCCACCTGACAGGTGTGGCATATCAAGAAGCTGATTAAACAACATGACAATAAAAGGCCACTTTAAAATGGGCAGTGTTGTCACACAACACAATACCACAGATGTCTCAGGTTTTGAGGGAGTGTGCAATTGGCATGCTGACTGCATGAATGTCCACCAGAGCTGTTGCCAGAGAATTGATTGTTAATTTCTCTACCATAAACTGAATCCAATGTCTTTTTAGAGAATTTGGCAGTACTTCCAACCAGCCTCACAACCGCAGCCCAGGACCTACACATCCGGCTTCTTCGCCTGCGGGATCATCTGAGGAGTATTTCTGTCTGTAATAAAGCCCTTTTGTGGGGAAAAACTCATTCTGATTTGCTGGGCCTGGCTACCCAGTGGGTGGGCCTATGCCCTCCAAGGCCCACCCATGGCTGCACCCCCAGCCCAGTGATGTGAAATCCATAGATTAGGCTCTAATGAATTCATTTCAATTTACTGATTTCCTTATTTGAACTCTAACTCAGTAAAATGTTTGACATTGTTGTATGTTGCATTTCTACTTTTTTAAATGTGTGTGTGGGCCTGAAATCTGTTGACTGGATAATAGAAAATTATTGTCTTCACATTACATATTATAATTTTATAACATGTAGTTTACTTGCCCAAAAGCCTCAATTTAATAACCCTTCTTTGGAAACGATAGCCTCTAGAGATAATTATTATTTGACAAGCAATAAACACATTTAATGTAATATAATCACTTTAATTTATTTAAATAGCATGAATAAATTCAATTAGACTACTGATATGCACAAGGCACTAGAGTGTTCATAGCACCAAAGTAGTTTGACGTGCCTCCAAAGTAACTTATTTGCATAATAAAACAATTGGCTACTGTAGTATCTGTATATGGACAGCAGATAGCCTAGCGGTTAAGAAGCCGCGTTGGGATGGTAACCGAAAGGTCGCTGGTTCGAATCCCCGAGCCGACTAGGTGAAGACGTGTCGATGTGCCCTTAGGCTGGCACGAGAAAATATGTTCTGAAAGGCAATTTATATTAAAACGGTACATGAAATATAAGGCGCTTGAGATAGTGTGGAAAACTATTACTGTTGTGTTTTTAACTGAATCTATGGATGTTCTCCTCCTGACCTCTTCTCTCTGGGGTGTGATCCTGATAAGTGAAAGTGCATTGTTGCCTTCTGTGGCTGTCCAGACGTCCATAATGAAAACTGCACAAAAAAAGGAAACGCTGATTTATTGATTAGAGAAAACACTATTGCCAACCAAAGACGTCCAGGCCTATATGCATTTTTCAAAACGTTAGGATAATATATAGGCCTAGGCACGAAAGCATATAGGAAGAATTGAACGTAGGCTTCTTGTCTTACTCACAAAAATGAATAATTTACTCATGTTTTGCTATAGGCTAGGCTACTTTAGTCTATATTCGACGCTATACAATTTGATTTATGCCCATGTCAAATTAATACCCAGATTCGTGATTGAATTAGGCCTATGTGGATTTAGACGCGATGACGACTCGGAAATTAAACAAAATAACCATCATGAGTGTTCAATTTATGTTATTATTTTATTTTGCCATTGCTTAGATGATGTTTCTGTTTTAATGACAATTCCGATTTAGGCTATTCGTAATTTTGACAGCTGTACTTTCAGAGGTCGTAAAACACGGTCTGTTTAGACAGCTCTGGAGCGTTGACAAAACTGGAATCCATCAAGTTGATACCTGCGGTGTAAAATGTTGCTTTGTGAGAACACGCCCGATCATAACCTTGATTTAATTGTTTTGGTAGCGACCACAAATCAAGTAGAGAGGTATAACAACATCATTTTCTGAAGTCAAAATAACTTGGCCTAGGTAATGTTCCAGGCCTATTATAGATATCGAACGTTATCCAGCTCTAGTAATATGTGAGATGTTTAGGCACGGGATCACGCACGCACGCTGCAGGGGCTTGCTTCGATTCAGCCTCAAGAGCATTAGTGAGGTCGGGCTCTGATGTTGGGCGATTAGGAATGTTGGGCCAGTTCTTCCACACCTATCTCAACAAACGATTTCTATATGGACCTCGCTTTGTGCAGGGGGACACTATCATGCTGAAGCAGGAAAGGGCCTTCCCTAAACTATTGCCACAATGTTGGAAGCACAGAATCGTCTAGAATGACATTATATTCTGTAGCATTAAGATTTCCCTTCACTGGAACTAAGGGGCCTAGCCAGAACCACGAAAAACAGCCCCATACCATTATCCCTCGTGCACCAAATGTTACAGTTGGCACTATGTGCTCGGACAGGTAGTGTTCTCATGGCATCCGCCAAACACAGATTCATCCATCGGAGTGCCAGAGGGTGAAGCGTGATTCATCACTCCAGAGAACGTGTTTCCACTGAGAGTCCAATGGCTGCGAACTTTACACCACTCCAGCCGATGCTTGGCATTGCGCATGGTCATTTTAGGCTTGTGTAAGGCTGCTCGGAAATGGAAACTCTTTTCATGAAGCTCCCAATGAGCAGTTCTTGTGCTGACGTTGCTTTCAGAGGCAGTTTGGATCTCGGTTGTGAGTGTTGCAACCCGAGGACAGACGATTTTTACATGCTATGCACTTCAGCACCCAGCGGTCCCATTCTGTGAGGTTGTGTGGCCTACCATTTCACAGCTGAGCTGTTGTTGCTCCTAGACGTTTCCACTTCACAATAACAGCACTTACAGTTGACTGGGGCAGCTCTAGCATGGCAGAAATTTTATGAACTGGCTTGTTGGAAAGGTGACATATTGAAATTCCCCGAGCTCTTCAGTATGGGCCATTCTACTGCCAATGTTTGTCTATGGAGATTGCATGGCTGTGTGCCAGATTGTATATACCTGTGAGCAATGGGTGTGGCTGAAATAGTAGAATACACTAATTTGAAGGGGTGTCCACATACTGTCAGCACCTGCTACTCTGCAGCCTCCGGTTCCATTGTTGTTTAGAATTCCCACCCGATCATTTGCACATTTGTTTCCATAGTGGCGTGTTATTACAATTAATTGACGCAGCAAGCGCTGCTTCTGGGACAGTGTGACACGGGTATAGATCTCCTCCGCACTGGGAGGCTCTGCTTTTCCTCAATAGTGAAGGGTTGTGGTAAACACATGCAAAATTGATCACTGGCAGTCACAGACCATGCTTAAATAGAGTCTATAAATTGAGACGTTTTCTTTTTTTGCGCGGGGTTGCGGAGTGCGACCCGAGCCAACGGTCACATGGGCGTCATTATGTGCGCGGTGCCTTTTCTCTTTTTGGCCTCCTGGGATGCATGCCAGGACACTGGAGAGAAGAAGCAGTAATGGTTTGTTATGATGACCTTTTGCGTTTCCATTAGTCTCCTCTCCTATTTAGCACTGCGACCCCAGAGTGCTCAGCAAACATGGTTTAACCCTGTGTACATTGACCCAGCGAGTAATCGGAAGACCTTAAAGGCACCAGTCACAAGAGGCACGGAGTGGAGCGACTTTAATCTGCGCCAGGGCCGTTTTAAAGTAAACACATAAGTTGTTAATGTACAGACAGTGGGACACCATCATATTTAAAAGCTTCCATTAAAGAAGCTCTTCGATTGTTTAAACGACAGGGCAGACTGAGGAGAGTGTGGTTAGTCTACCACTCCTAATGACCACCTAATGTCTTTATCTATGTCCTGTTGTGTGGGGGAAAGCGCAGGAGAACTGTGCTATTCTATGACCACACGGGGGGGGGGGGGACATTTCGCCATTTCACTGTAGCCTTTCAGGAACAACTTTACAATAATGTGATTGTAATGATGTCTTTTAGTTAATCATTTTAATTTTAGTTTAATATGGCCTTAAACCACAGGAACTGTGGAGACATTCAGTTTTGGTTGTGAACTCTCCTGATGGTGATTGCTGGCCTAGGATAGGGTAGGATAAAATCCTTGAGGTTTCCAAATTTTCCCATGATCAGCGCTGGAGGATTTTGATATTTCAATGTTTATGTTTCCTGCGTGATGAGTCCCGTCTCCACTGATGGGCAGCTGGGGCTCCCAGGCCACTGTATCCAAGGAACTAGCTTCGATCCACTTGACCCGGCCCTTAGCAACACATCAACATGGATAGGCCTCCAAGTATCTAGAATAAAATAAAATATATATAAAAAACAGTCTCCAAAAGGGTCCTAATGCATTTACATGATGTTAACATCACAAATACATGAACACATTAAGAGCTCTCCCCTATTAGATTAAAAACCTGGATAGTTGGGTCTATGTCCTAATAGTTTACAAAGGCCTGTTGTGGGGATTTATTTGATGTGCTAGCCAGTGTCCCACCCCTACCACAGAGTTTATGGGATTACTCATATGGACCACAGTCATAACACAGACAATTTATGTTTGTTGCACCATTGGCTGGACAAACACCCCGAAACAATCCTCAAAAACATCTCGAGACCTTTTCACACATGTGGAGAGCCGGGTTCCCTCAAAACATGGGGAACAGAACTGATTCAAATATTATTGAATATAATAAAAGACACATTTGGGGTCACATAAATGAGACAAACCTGTTTTCAATTCACTTTGGATAACTCCCTTAACTTTTTGTTGTTGCTGTGGAAACAATGGCACCATGCCATACAGAAGGCCATGTACAATGGCCCAGGTCCCATTAAATCTGTGAAAGTTCCTTCCTGAGACAAACATTTCCAGAAATAGTCATCTTGGCCTAGGTCTAAGTTTTACCAAAGGGGAGTAATAATTCTCTGTTTAATAATGGAAATTATTTAATTTGCGTCCCTCCCAACTTCTTGATCAGAGACAGTTGTTGGCTGAGGCGCTCATTCAGCTTTCCTTAGGTCTGATAAGGCTTCCTGTAAAATACACACAGAGCAATCAAGTGACAACAATAGGCTTGTGAATGCTGGCTCTCAATGGTTAGCTGTACTGTAGCTGTCAAACTTTGTTTTTAATCAAAAAGTGTTGACTTGGACTCGTGTAGTTTTACATTTTATTTTCAACATGTGTTTGTTTATACAGTAGCCTAAAGAAGTTCTGACAGCCTCAACCAACCTTTCCAACATACAGTACAATGCAAAGCACAATTCCTTTTATAAATTGACAATATGCTATTAGAATGTTATTGGTTTTATGCCACCCATATTTTGTTATGGTTTTGTAATACAATCCTGCATTGATGTAATTGAAAACTAAAGGCAATAACAATTATAATAGAACTGAAACAATCTCTGAATAGGCCTACAGTATGTCACATGGGTCAAACATTCATTTTGAACTGGACAAACATAACATTCAATCACATATGAAATGATTGACCAATGAAATAGCACTATTGTATGACATTCCAGAGTGTAAAATAAAGACTCCAGTGCTTTGACATGTTTCAGCTTGTCTTCATGTTTTAACAGGGGCGAACTGGGCCTGTAACGAATCTCTTCTTCGTCTGAAGAAGAGTAAGAAGGATCAGACCAATATGCAGCGTGGTAAGTGTTCTTCATAATTTATTGACTGAACGCACAAAACAAAATAACAAAGTGAAATGGAAGAAACGAAACAGTTCTGTAAGGTGACATACACTAAACAGAAAACAACCACCCACAAATCATAGTGGGAACACAGGCTACCTAAGTATGGTTCTCAATCAGAGACGATTGACAGCTGCCTCTGATTGGGAAGCACACCAGGCCAAAAGCAGAAATACCAAACATAGAACAAAAACATTGAATGCCCACCCCAACTCACGCCCTGACCAAGCTAAAACAGAGACATAAAAAAGGAACTAAGGTCAGGACGTGACAGGGCCAAAAATTCAGTCCTAGCATTTTAGCCACACCAGCCCACATCACAGCGAGTCTATTGATCACATGCACAGAATACAAGATGTAAATGTTGCGGTGAAATACATACTCACAGGCTGCAACACACACACACAACCAAGTAATAGACAAATATTTTAGTAGGAATGGTAATACAAATATATACACAATAGGAATATCCAGAAAATACTATGAATATACTATGAACAGTGGCGATTTAGCATGATTTACCCAATAAATTATTGGGAGTTTATATATATATAGAGTGTGCAAACTGATATGTGACATGTATTAATGCCAAAATAACATGCTTTTTATTTGCAAAAAATGTGGGGCTCAAAACAGGGTCACCACTGACTATGAATACTACAGCATATGCTGGGATGTGTATAAAGGTAAATAATGGCAGCAGTATTGACTGTGTGTGTGTGTGTGTGTGTGTGTGTGTGTGTGTGTGTGTGTGTGTGTGTGTGTGTGTGTGTGTGTGTGTGTGTGTGTGTGTGTGTGTGTGTGTGTGTGTGTGTGTGTGTGTGTGTGTGTGTGTGTGTGTTTCTCTCTCTGTGTTGTCTTCCTATCTCCACTACAGTTGACTCTGCTGCAGCAGCTGAGCTGCCTGTGCTGTGCCTAGCATCACTGTGACAGGAAGATGATGAGACCACACTGCCTTGTGAATGAATAAACACACATTTTCAGACAAAGAAAAAAAATCACTAAATCAATGCATAATAGATGACAATTGGCTCACAATACTTTATAACAGCCTAGCTACTTATATTGCAAATGAGTGCCTGACATCACCTATGTGTTCCACCCTACCCACTTAGCTGTGTTTAATACTAGGCTACATATACAGACAAAACATTAAGGAACTAGCAGTACATCTGTGTCAGAGTCTGTCCTCTGCTCTCTCTGTTTTCCTCTATTGAATTCAATTTAAACCTTTCTGTGTTTGTCATAGAACGACGGGACTAGTTTCTGTGGATGCGTACAGATTTCCAGTTTTGGGCTTCTTTTGACAGTGTCGCGAGGGCCCGTCACAAATCAGTGACGGGCCCTCGGATTAAAAAAATAGATTTTAGGTGGGAATGTAATCTGACACCAGAGTCATTAGTCACCACAGTCAAATATGATCTATTATATTGGCAAGTCGAGCTCTAACAATGGAAATACAATACTTCCTCAAATATGGAAGGCAGGCGGGAGCAGGCGAGGTCAGGTGCAACCATTCTCTGCTACAGTTCAAAAACACTAGTTGCCTTGCTGCCTGAAGAGACACAGATTTACAAGCGAAGCAAATCGCCTAAACATTGATAAAACAATTCAAATACAGAGACCCCGACTTCACCTTTAACAGATGAATTAGGATTATTTAGTATGTATGCATTCATTCAATGTTTTATTGTAATACATGATGACTTGTGTTTAATGAAAAGTACTGTATAAATAGCAGATGGCTATTGCTTTACCTGTGTTATAAAAGCCAACCTAACGCCTAGTTAGGCTAGTGTCTAAATGTTCCCCCGAATCCCCCCTTCCTTAATTAGCCTACTATGTCATACAATATAAAGCCAGAATATTAGGCCTAATTTGCAGCAGTAGGCTACATGATCTGTGTTAGTGTGCTTGAGTGTGTCTTTCTCTGTTTTCTTCCTACCTCGACTGCCCCACTGTCCTCTGCTGCAGCGGCAGCAGCAGCTGGTCTGTCATCTCTCACATTCACAGCCACAGCACTCGGACCAGCAGAACTTTTTGCATATAAATCGGTTAATTTCGGACATTTAGCAGCATCGGCATCAATAGCCTTTTTTTTTATCTCTCTAACTTATTTTTTCGACATCTTTCAAATGTTTTTTAATGATCCATGAGTTTCAGTTCTGACTGAGTGAGAGTCAGAGCAGATCTCACTTTTTTTGTTGATGCGCGTTTGACTGACTGTGAATGTGAACTTGCGACACCTCAGCACAGCCAATCACAAAACCTTACCGGACCACTGGTCAGCCAAACGCTCAAAACAGATTATTATGACAACAGAGAAATTGTGCAAAAATCCTTTAAAAAAACAGGCCCATTTAAAATATATTGAACAATAATATAAATGAAACATGCAACAATTTCACAGATTTAATTTAGTTACAGTTCATTTGAGGAAATCAGTCAATTGAAATAAATAAATTAGGCCATAATCTATGGATTTCACGACTGGGAATACAGATATGCATCTGTTGGTCACAGATACCTTAAAATAAATGGGCCTCACAATGGGACTCAGGATCTCGTCACGATATTTCTGTGCATTCAATTTGCCATTGATAAAATACAATTGTGTTCGTTGTCCGTAGATTATGTCTGCCCAAATCATAACCCCACCGCTACCATGGGGAACTCTGTTCAGAACATTGACAACAGCAAACTGCTCGCCCACATGACCCCATATACGTGGTCTGCGGTTGTGAGGCCAGTTGGGCATACTGCCAAATTCTCTGAAAAGACGCTGGAGGCGGCTTACGGTAGAGAAATTAACATTCAATTCTCTGGCAACAGCTCTGGTGAACATTCCTGCCGTAAGCATACCAATTTGCACACTCCATCAAAACTTGATACTGCACATTTTAGAGTGGCCTTTTATTGTCCCCAGCACAAGGTGCATCTGTGTAATAACCATGCTGTTTAATTGGCTTCTTGATATGCCACACCTGTCAGATGGATGGATTATCTTGGCAACGGAGAAATGTTCACTAACAGGGATGTAAACCAAGTTGTGCACAAAATTTGAGAGAAATAAGCTTTTTGTGCATATGGAAAAAATTGTGGATCTGTTATTTCAGCTCATGAAACATGGGACCTACACTTTACATGTTGTGTTTTTTTTTTAATCAGTGTATATATATATATATATTTTGGCAGAGATAATCTACAGACAACGAATATATATATATATATATATATATATATATATATATATATATATATATATATATATATATATATATATATATATACTCCACCAGTTCACCCAAATAAAAGGTGGTCCTTCTGGCATTTTCCAGAATTGCCAGATGGCCAATCCGCCCATGTATGCTTCCCTCTGAAGGCTCATCAGCACCTGAAATAACTGAGGCTTGCTATCCCGCTGTGCCTGCCTCTGCTACATATTTCTTTCCTGAATTGTGTTAACTGCATGATCCAGGGTAAACGTTAGATTTCATTTCTAATTTTAACCTGGAAAAGTGTCACTCGAAAACACCGTGACAGGAGGCAGTCAGGCCAGGGTCATAGTTTCTTCCGGGAATGAATCAAGTCTAATGAATGCAGTTGGAGGATGAGACGCGCACGTAATGACAATGGATTAAAGACAGTACATGCATGGTCCTATGTGACGTGGGAATTTGGGAGCTAACAATCGAATGTGTAGGACACACACACACACACACACTACTAAATTGTAGCCATGAGTAAAATGTGTTTATATTATAATTTAAAAAAAGTTTAGTATGTTATTATTCATCATTATCAATATGTATATGAGTGTTCATTATTGAAAGTAAAGTATTATTATTATAATTGTTTTTGTTGTTTATTTTGTACTATTACTAGACTTCACCTTTACAGATTAATTAGGATTATTTAGCATGTATGCATTCATTCAATGTTTTATTGTAATACATGATGACTTGTGATAAATAAAAAGCACTGTATAAATATCTGGTATATGGCTATGTGTTATAAAAGCCAATCAAACGACTAGTTAGGCTATTTTGCAAGTTGCCTAGTGTCTAAATGTTCCCCCGAATCCCCCCTTCCTTAATTAGCCTACTATGTCATACAATATAAAGCCAGAATATTAGGCCGGACTTTCAGCAGTTTCAACATGATCTGTGTCAGTGTGCCTGAGTGTCTTTCTCTGTTTTCTTCCTACTTCAACTGCACCGTGCAGTGGCAGCAGCAGCTGGTCTGTCATTTCTCACAGACACAGCCACAGCACTCGGACCAGCAGAACTTTTTGCATATAAATCGGTTAATTTCGGGCATTTAGCAGCATCGGCATCAATAGCCTTTTTTTAAAGCTAACGTTTTTTTTGCGACATCTTTCCGTTTTTTTAATGATCCGTGAGTTTCAGTTCTGACTGAGTGAGAGTCAGAGCAGGTCTCACTTTTTTTGATGATGCGCGTTTGACTGAATGTTCATTTGCGACACCTCAGCACAGCCAATCACAAAACCGGGGGCCGACAGTTGCCCACTGGTCAGCCAAATGCTCAATACAGATTATTATGACAACAGAGAAATTGTGCAAAATTCATAAAAAAACAGGCGCATTTAAAATATACTGAACAATTATATAAATGAAACATGCAACAATTTCAAAGATTTAACTGAGTTACAGTTCATTTGAGGAAATCAGTCAATTGAAATAAATAAATTAGGCCATAATCTATGCATTTCACGACTGGGAATACAGATATGCATCTGTTGGTCACAGATACCTTAAAATAAATAGGCCTCACAATGGGACTCAGGATCACGTCATGGTATTTCTATGCAGTCAAATTGCCATCGATAAAATGCAATTGTGTTCGTTGTCCGTAGTTTATGCCTGCCCATACCTGCCACCATGGGGAACTCTGTTCACAACATTGACATCAGCAAACTGCTCGCCCACATGACGCCATACACGTGGACTGCGGTTGTGAGGCCAGTTGGACATACTGCCAAATTCTCTGAAAGGATGTTGGAGGCGGCTTAAGGTAGAGAAATGAACAGTCAGTTCTCTGGCAACAGCTCTGGTGGACATTCCTGCCATACTCATACCAATTGCATGCTCCCTCAAAACCTAATACTGCACATTTTAGAGTGGCCTTTTATTGTGTAATAATCATGCTGTTTAATTGGCTTCTTGATATGCCACACCTGTCAGATGGATGGATTATCTTGGCAAAGGAGAAATGCTCACTAACAGGGATGTAAACAAAGTTGTGCACAAAATTTGAGAGAAATAACCTTTTTGTGCATATGGAACATTTCTTGGATCTGTTATTTCAGCTCATGAAACATGGGACCTACACTTTACATGTTGTGTTTATATCTTTGTTCAGTGTATATATATATGTATACATACATACATACATACATGCATATACATATACATACATACATACATACATACATACATACATACATACACATACACATACACATACATATATATATATATATATATATATATATATATATATATATATATATATATATATATATCCACCAGCCCAACCCAATAAAAGATGGTCCTTCGGGCATTTTCCAGAATTGCCAGATGGCCAATCCGCCCATGTATGCTTCCCGCTGAAGGCTCATCAGCACCTGAAATAACTGAGGCTTGCTATCCCGCTGTGCCTGCCTCTGCTACATCCTTTTCCCTGGATTGTGTTAACTGCATGATCCAGGGTAAACGTTACATTTCATTTCTAATTTTAACCTGGAAAAGTGTCACTCGAAAACACCGTGACAGGAGGCAGTCAGGCCAGGGTCATAGTTTCTTCCGGGAATGAATCAAATCTAATGAATGCAGTTGGAGGATGAGACGCGCACGTAATGACAATGGGTTAAAAACAGTACATGCATGGGCCTATGTGGTGTGGGAATTTGGGAGTTAACAATCGAATGTGTAGGACACACACGCGCGCGCGCGCGCGCACACACACACACACACACACGCACACACACACACACACTCACACACACACACACACACACACTACTAAATTGTAGCCATGAGTAAAATGTGTATGTTATTATTCATCATTATCAATATGAATGCGATTGTTCATTATTAAAAGTAAATTATTATTATTATTATTGTTTTTGTTGTTTATTTTGTATTATTTTAGACTTCACCTTTATCATATTAATTAGGATTATTTAGTATTTATACATTCATTCAATGTTTTATTGTAATACATGATGACTCCTGTTTAATAAAAAGCACTGTATCTGGTATATGGCTATTGCCTTACCTCTGTGTTATAAAAGCCAATCTAACGACTAGTTAGGCTATATTGCAAGTAGCCTAGTGTCTAAATGTTCCCCCGAATTGAAAATGACAACACTCACATTCCCATCCCTACAATAATAATAACATCTAATTTACCCTTTGATCTTTTGTCATTGTCATAATAATCAGTCCCCCATTATGTTCGTTACTCGGTGAGAAACATGCGAGTCTCGAATACGGATGAAGTATGGCCTCTGAAGTTATTGTCTTTTCGTTTTAGAGGGGAATAGATTTCCTCTGTTTATTATGAGCATAGGGGCGGATTTGCGTCACCATGCAACTTGCAGGTCGAGATAAAGTTGCACAAATATTGAAAGGAAGTTGCAACAGTCATTATAAAGTTTCCCTCCTCTGCTCCGGATGAAATAAAGATTTCGCTTGTATCCTAAAATACTAAAACAGGTTCTATTTCGGGACAAATCTAACAGGCTCATTTAGCACGAATCACAGCCCATCAAAAACAGGATGACCTGAATTCTAATAGAAACTCTCTAGTTTCCTGCACTCTAGCTGCCTATATAGTGTAAATCACGTTACTTCTCTTAAATTGGCTTGTAACCCAGATGTATTTAAGATGTTCGATTGATGATATTGCCTGAAATTTAGTACCCCTATGACGCAAAAAAAAAGTAGCTATTTTTCAAATAAATAAGGTCTTATTTATTGACCGTGTTAACTTTTTGGAGCCTACATCGTTTGAAAGTCAGTTGTTTTTCCATTTCAACGATTCAAACTCAACCGAACCACCCTAATGTTTAGCAGATAATAATATGAACAGATGATTCCATTTGCAGGCCTAAAGCCTAGAGGTCAGATTTTTATCTACGTTTTTTTTTTTTTTTAAAACTTATTCAGAAACAAAGCCGAATGTCTAAAAGCTAAGTGCAAGGATAAACATTACTGTTACATTACTATTACATTAGTATAACATATATTTTAAAATGTTCATATTGCACTTGCATTTATTGTTGTTGTTGCTGCTGCCATCCATGAAGACGATGAAGATGGTGACGAAGATGATGATGGTGTCGGTGGCTGCAGTTGAAAATGTTTAAGAAGATATTCAAGAGGTCAACGAGCATGTCGCTGTCATTAGCAACACTTAACTATGCGTATCTCCATCACAAGGGCGTGTTTCGGTGTTCGAGACCAAACTTCTATTGGCTAAAAAGCAACCAATCAGTGTCAGAGGAGAAACTTCACTGTGGAAGTACTTAGACCAAAGACTAAAATTTCAGAGTTGTTTGATAAAGATTTCTGGCACTTACATAAAGACGGCAGCTTTCTCTGACTACACTTAACTAAAAGTTGTACCGAGGGGCAACATTACGAGTTAAGGATGTATACGGCCGGACTCAACCCGTTTTACGCATCGAATTTTAGTCTTTGGTCTGCTTATTGTGCGGGTGGTTTCGCTATGGATACAATGAAGAAGCCCTCATTTTGCATTGCTGACATTTTGCAGGTCGGTGATGCTGAGAACATCCCGGGATCCTCGGCCCTCATGACTCATATGGGACACCGTTCTCAGGTTCACGCCTCTGGATCGCCATTGCGTCCTTCACCAGTGGGGCCAGAGCAGTCGATCTACGGTGGGAGAGTGAACCCCGGGTCTCCGTATCACAGACACGGAATACACTTAACTTCGGTATCTAGAACGAGTCTCAGCTCCCAACAAGCTCCCCCACCTTCAAGCAAGGACCTCAAGTTCGGAATCGATCGGATATTGTCAACAGACTTCGACCCCAAAACAAAAGACATATCGTCTTTAAGAGGTATGCTTTGAAGTTCACTTTTCACTGAATTCTCTAAAAGAACTAATGTATAGCCTACATCAAGGTTATCTCACTGCCAAAGAAAGCGTTTAAGAATTCCATTATGTTGTAAAGGCAAATTTTTATAAGATGGCTAAATTGACTTAAATATACGTTTACAAAGTACTGTTGCATTGTTGGACTGTTGGAGCTAGGAACACAAGCATTTCGCTACAACCGCAATAACATCTGCTAAATATGTGTATGTGACCAATACAATTGATTTGATTTGATTTTAAGTACTGACCTTGAAGGCACCAACACCACTGAGGCAGGCAACACGTACTTTTTATCCTTTAAGCAGTCATAGAAAAACCTCTATTTGAGTATCCAAGGTTCCACAGTTGCCAAACTATAAAACTAGGAACTCTCTAGCTTCAGACAACATTCAGACTCGCACACAAAAGTTCATTTTTAGCTGAAAAGTTTCAGCGTTGAATACTCGTGTATACGTTGCGGTAATTTCTTACTTATCTCTCGCCCTGTGACAGATCTCACGTCCATTGTTAGCTCGAACCGTCAGTCAGGGATCCAGCCAGCGAGCCAGTACTTCGCATCCATAGACCCGGGGATGAGCGACGCGTCCTCCATGATGAGCTCACTAAACAGCGCCAGGCAATCAGGGCAGCATCAGTTTCAGGACACCTTTCCAGGTAGTGTAGCCGTCCGCATATTTCAAATGGCCTTTTTACGCACACAGCGCATTTAAGGATTCGAACAATATTTTTACATAGTCTTTCATATTCAGACTGCTTTTAAACCTTAGGCATATGTTCTGTTGTTCTTGTGTTTCTGCAGAGTATAATTGACCAAAGATCGTTACACTTTGAATTTTGAACGAATAAATAACATTGCTCAACCTTTATGTCCCTTTATTTATACAGGTCCATATGCTGTCCTTACTAAAGACACGATGCCACAGACGTACAAAAGGAAGAGGTCCTGGTCCCGGGCGGTCTTCTCCAACCTGCAAAGAAAAGGGCTTGAGAAACGATTCGAAATACAGAAATACGTCACCAAACCCGACAGAAAACAACTGGCTGCAATGCTTGGCCTAACAGACGCACAGGTAGGATAAGTTACTGTAACCTATAAGCCTCAATTGGGCTATTTTATGGACAAGCAGGCCTTTTCAATTAACCATGTTTAAGCATAGACCATGCAAATCTGGAGTTATTTTTTAGAATTCTTGATTCTTTAGATGGAAAGACATAATAGTGTAAAACAATCAAACTTGGCCTTGTGCTGTTACGACAGGAAGCCTCCACTCAGAGGAGGACACGCCCGGTAATATAGCCCAGTAGGCAACTACACAATTACGCAATGGAGAACTTCTAAGGAAATGAAATTCGATTACAACGAATTATTGCAAACGGATGAAGGTTATAGTTTTACCTAACCCCATTGGGGTTAAGCAATACAAATGTAATATATATATGATGTTTTAATAGTATTTGTGTTGTTCTTGTAGGCTAGGACCACCTTTATGCCATGTAGATACATTTTACGCAAAATCGTTTTGTTTTTTTATTCTACATTAACTTCATTGTAGCCTACCTAGGCTACTGTAAAGTTGTATAATTAGAAATGTAGACTATGGGTCATATTTATATGAAGCATATTTCATTGTCAACCTGTTGGCGAGTAATAGACCTCGGGCTCAGGCCGACGACGTCTAAACGAGTTCGTGCACTTTCTCGGCAGGTCAAAGTGTGGTTCCAAAACAGGCGCATGAAGTGGAGGCATTCGAAAGAAGCACAGGCACAGAAAGATAAGGAGAAGGAGACCCCGGACAAGTCACTGACAGAGGCCGAGTCCAAGGAGCCGGAAGAGTCCGAGTGTGAGAGCGAAGCAAGCGAGTCCGATTTCGAGGATGGACAGGAGGACAAGAGTGACATGGACATTTCTGAGCACAACAAGACTAGTGTGATCATGACCGGGGCCATCCCTGTGAGTACCGAGGAGGCGAACTCAGTCAGTGCCCTTACAGAAGCTGTGCCATCATCGCAAATGTTAATATGAGTGCACAGTCAAACGTTATTTTTTTATGTCAAATGTATAATTTAATATAAATATTATTTAGAAAAATTGATATACAGAGCGGAGTTGTCGTAAAGTGGAGGGCCAGTAGGATACTCTACAGAGTGTATGGGATATTATGACTCCCTCCATCTTTCACCTCTGTCAGTCAGTATTAGGCGATGTGCATGACTTTTTCCTCAACTGAAGGAAATATTCTGTTGTGAATTTTAATCTGAACCACTTATTCCGTGTCCTGAAATCCAAAAACATGACACAATGTTACATGTAATTTACTGTGGAAGCGTTGATAAATATTGTTGTATTATATGTTGGTCAATAATTATTTGCACTGAAAATATTGTAAATAAAAAGTTTCTTACTTTTGATTTTCGATTAAAAAAAATAATTTTATGTATATAGAATATTATTACTTTGGGGGCATTATTACCTTCTCTTTAGGGGAATAATGGAATATTGAAAACAACACTGAAGGAGAGACAACTTCACACCTGACAAGGTCTTGAGTAGCCTATAATATATGCTCTCAAAACAGTGCTCTGAAGTGGATATTAACGTTTATTTTAGAAACCTTAAATGAATTCGTCTTGGACTTCACTGCCACGTAGGCCTTATTTCACTGTGTGAAGGAATCATTGTTATGAGGGCTGAAATATGCTTATGTTTCATGTTTAAATAATCCATATACCTAATATATCATTATATATTACAATTACGTCATTCATTAGGTCATATTTCGATTTCTGGGTATAAGCCAAGCAGTATGGGTACACTCAAGCCGAAATGGACACAGTTATTGACCCAGTCGAAACATGGTGGAGTATGTAACTGCTCGTCAGTTTGCTCGAAGTAGATCAAACTTATCAGGGCTTTTCAAATGAGTTAGTCATACTCTCTCACAATTCCAACACCATTTAATCGTTTGTATTTACGGATGCCAAGTTAGGCAAGTCGTTAAGAAAAAAAAATCCACATGCGTTTTCAACGAGCAGTTTGCCCAAGTGAATGTACGCTATCTTGTCCCGTTGCATTGATTAACTCTATGTAAATAATTGACATAGATTAATTAAAGTGTCTAATATAAGGTGATGGCAAAACCAAATGGCTACACATAAGCCTACAAATAGGCCTCCTCATAATTCTGAGTCAGTGAGTGATCAATGAAGATGAGTCAGCCGAAGTAATGAATAATTAGATACGCCTTATTTAGCATTCCACTATGCTACTTGCACACACAATAATGGCGTAATAACAACATTTCAATTGCATTTTAACACATGCCACAAGCCTATGTTATTGATAGCAGGTTGTGTCAAACTTCTTGTAGTAAAAATAGTCCTAATCACTATGTATTAGCATATAGCCCTAGAGCCAATATTGTAGTGCAGCGTTATGGACCACCTAAAGTGGTAGGGCTTATTACTTCACTTGGTCCAGACCCACTGGACGTGTGAACATATTCTGTGCAATAGTTGTATAATACTATCGAAGCACATTTTTTCTTTCTCTTTAGTGATACTTGCACATTTCTGGGTTTGGCCTAATTTAGCATTTCAAGCCTTAAAATACCTGTTGGTTTTTCCTGATGAAAAATGTGAATACAAATGTTCTAAAGCGGAGTCAAGAGTTGGATATGGAGACGCGCAACACCAACAGCATGCATCACAGAGACAGGATAACGATGCCATCCCGTCAAGCCTCGCTAGGTCTACTTCACGAAGACCGTTTGTTGCCTATCGGAATCATAAGCTCTTGATAAATGAAAATGTGGACATCTCTTGGCTTCCAAGACCTTTATCTGGGCATGTTAATGTAATTCCGCTAAGGCTAAGCCCTTTCCTCCAAAGAATGTTATTCAGAAGAAATCTGGCGCTCCAAATAGAGCTCAGAGAAGAGGGGGAATTTATAGTTTGTATACATTCGCTGGCTCCAGATATCATCGACGAAACGGATGAGTAGCCCTAGATCTAAGAATCGACCCCTACTCCATGTATGGACCTCTAATGCTTCTCTCTTAAACTGGCCGACAAGCAATAAAGTTGGTTGCTAAATGCCCTGTTTTAAAAACATATATATTTAATTGATTACAGCAACAAGGCAATAAACTTCACATTTATAAACGTCTTATATAATTCTCACCACATTCCTACATATATGGTATGTTCTGTATCAGCATGGCCTAGGCCTACATGGGACTTTGCAAATGAATGTAATGTAGCCTACATTGGTGTTCTCTTTATGTGTAGGCCTGTAAAGTTGACCAAAATATTCAACATTTGTAAAGAAGTCTCTGAATGAAAGTATATCATTTTTACAAACACAAATCTCTTATTAGCTGAATGCACGAAGATAAAGGAAATAGACAAATTCGATTGTCAAAAGTCAAATGATTACATATTATCATTAGGAAAAATATACAAGGGAAATATATTATAAATTGTAATAGCATAAAATATGCGTATTGTAATACATTTCAAAGTGAATATTGATTGAAGGGAAGAGCGTGCCTCAACGTTATGAACTGGAGTACATTCCAGATAACTTAATCTTGAAATACATGCACACATTCTGCACACTGAATGAAATGCAGCCAATTGCACGTTTTAACGTTGCATAAACAACCTGATGTCCTAGCACCATTATGCAGCCCCCCCCCCCCTCCCCCGTGTGTACATGTCTGTTATGTCCATCAGTGTCTGTGAGAATTATTAGATGTTAAAAGACACTCATAAATCTATAACGTCCCCGTTCTCTCTTCAATGAAACATGTCAAATCCTCCCTGTCATCAGACTGGGGGTGTTGTAGTTGAATGGCGGTGTAGACCACATGTTGCTTAAACTTGAACATGTATGAACATATTGTATTGATAGGGTGCATTGACTTGATCGTGTCATGTGACTATTATTGATAAGGTGCATTAATAAAGCTCAATAAATGACATTACTGACAAACATGGCCAATTCTAGTATTCATCTACATAAAATACCATTCATTTTATGAGGCCTATTGTAGTATTGTGAGGCCTATTATTTATGAGGCCTATTGTAGTATTGTAGTAGTTTTGCCACGATTCCAGCCATATCAGCAAATGCTAAAAGTAAACCCATCTCAGATAGGCCTATAGGGATTACTTCAAAATCCAAATATGGAAGCAGCTTCATGATATCAACTTTCGTTAGGGAGGCGCATTGCCTAGTACATTAATACCATTACGTCAAGGAGGTTGAGACCATTGTGACCATTGAAAGGACCTTTATCCGAGGCTTGTGTCAGGGAAACAACTTCATAGACAGTGACCCTGGGAGGCAGCCCGGCTCAGACCACCAGAAGCTCTCTCCACCTTGGGGTCCACTTTCCTCTTCTCCGGAAAGACGACTTGCCCCTGGAGAACGGACGTTTCCCGTTTAAGCCCGGCACCATCTTGAATTTCACTTTTCATTTTCCCCTCTCCTCGCCTGCTACCTGCTGCCCTCTTCTTTCCTTTCAGAGGACATTTTACACCAAAAACCATTTGACTAAATAAATAAAATGCCCTTGCACATAAAACAAAGAGCTTATAGCCATAAAGTAGCCTAGGTGCAGTATTATAATCCCAGGTCTTAATTCAAAACTGTAGAAAGTTGGTTGTTCTTCTGTTATTACGCTGACCATGTTTCCATGGAATATAGCCTCAAAGCTCTAGACAGTTTATCAGCCAAGTATCAACTGTTAAGCACACACATAAAACGTCAGGGTGGGTTGATTCTCGAATGATCCTTGAAAAGTTGTAAATTACATGAGTATTTACAAACATAAAATAACAATAACAATCTCAAACGCTTAACATAATACTGCAAGGCCTTGATTTGTGAACTGTCCTAAGAACTTTTATGACCAGGATAGGAGAAAATCCATCTGGCCCATATGTAATGTCAGTCTCCCTCCCTCCCTTAAAACCTATCCTATATGTCCTGGCAATTCAGAGCTGGGCTAGCCCATAAAACAAATCAGCCTCACAGATTTCCTCATATTTAACCTTTTGAAAAAGTAACTGTTTAAAACAAATTGCCTTTGGAAAAACCATGGAGGTTCTGCTTCCAAACACATTGGTTGAGGGATTATTATGACTGTGAAGTCTCAAGGTCTTTGAGGCATTATCTGTGAGGTTGGTTGATAGGCTGATGATAGGCTGATGGAGAAGTCTGCTGTAATGCCACAAATCTCAGTGTTAGCAGCCAGTGTCACACTTGAAAGACAAAAAGCAACATCATGATTCCTCCAGTGCCTGGAAAACTGGAGACCTAGAGACCTGAAGGCAAAAGTGACCAAAGCCAAAAGCACTCAGGTTGACTTGTGTTTTGTGTTGTGTTTTGACTTGTGTTTTGTGTTGTGTTTTGAGTTATGTTTTGACTTGTGTTTTGTGTTGTGTTTTGACTTGTGTTCTGACATACAGCATTTGTTTCTAAACCAGTTTGTTTACCACATCATTTACTTGCTGGGTTTCAAAGTCTATACAAGTGCAGAATCCTAAAGGACAGACCTTTTGTTAATTTTTTATTATGTTATTTCATCAATCATTCAGATATCATTATTTGTTTTTGAGGCATAACCCTTGGGAGTTGTTTTTCAAATCATGTTCAATTTGTTCTATCTGCATCTGTACCGAATACAGTGGCTCACAAACACAAACTGATCCCAAAAGGAAAATAAACACTTTTTTTAAAGTAAGTCAAACAGTTACTTTGAGCTAGGAAGTGTTCAGGACAGTTACATTTTAGGTGCATTACATTTGTTCATCTCAATGGGGCATTTTATTCAGTTTCTCTAACGGGAAGTGTCTACTCTCTGGAGGTATGGGGTTCTGCACCAGAGGTATGTTTGATCCATCAAAGCCTTGATTTGTGTGTGTGTGTGTGTGTGTATTTGTGTCGGTGTCTCTCTGTGTGTGTGTGTGTGTGTGTGTGTGTGTGTGTGGTGTTGTTTCTAGTCGTAATTTTAAACCAATTCAATGGAATAACATCTATCACAACCTTTATTTATGAGACTTTATTGAAAATCCAGTTGGGAGGTTTCTGTGTTCCCGTATGGAATCTTCAGCCTTGAACGGTTTGAATAGAATTAAAAAACACTCATTGGTACCAACTTCTTTTTAAATGTATCAACTTAAATGTCCCTGTATATACTGCATTAAGGAACAACTAACTTTACAAGACTCACACTACTCCTTTCAACAACAGCAGCAATTGTAAATCCCAAGGGTACATCATGAGGTTGGAGTAAAACCTTTCAGATACAAAGGCCCAACTGACTGGAATCATTTACCTATAGAAATCAACGCATTAAAATCACACAGTCAATTTAAGAAAGCCCTTTCCAAAATGTTAAGAACAAACTAATTGAAACATCACCATGTGAAGATATTTGTAAAAATGTATGTTTATATAATAGGTACTTAGTTTTATTAGCCATATTAATATTTGTAGTAGCAGCTACATTATTAAATGTAGGCCTATTAGTAGTTGTACAACAACTTTTTTATGCTGTAAAACTATTTTATTTTTTGGGACACTCTTGAAAACAAGATGGTGCATCTCAAGAGATTTCATCCTCAAATTAATCTAAATAACTACTGCCTCTGGAGCAGACCTTCTGAGTGTTTGGTTTGCTTGAGCCTGCCTAGACAGTCAAATATGCGGGTTTGTACTTTGGGGACTATTCCATTGGTTTAATTGCACTAGGAAAGCTCAATCAATCTGTGAACTATCCCATTAACAAACTGGTTCCAGGAGAGGGCTTAATTTGAATATTAATGTAACATTTTGCCAAAACAGGGATCTGTGGAAAAGTATTTACATTTTTTATTAATTATATTTTCAAAAGTAGGTATCAATATATCCTCTCACTTTTGCCTGGACAACCAATGTCACAACATTTGTCTTTCTCCCTTTTATCAATGGTAGATTATACTGTAAATCAGTATTCTGAGATCTGATCACTTGGAATTTCAGATTATTCTAGCTAGACTTGCCCAAGTTTCAGTCTGAACCAAACATGTTCACCGAAGCTGGAAGCTGAGCTCCTTATACAGAAGCCTGTCGCCACATTATTAAGTGTTTTTTTAACATGGTCGCAGTTTCCAAGCAACTTGGCCTTGCTTTCGAAACCGAGCCATTGCCAACTGTTAGGGAGCGGAGGGAAAAAAGGCATCTCAAGTTAAATTTAAAGATGTGTTGCTCTTGGAAGGTTGTCTGTGCTGCCATAAACCAAGGGAGACATTTTCATACTCCACATTTTTCATGGTTTCTCTCAGAGTTTTCTCCCTTCCTTTCTCACTCCACCTTGGCTCCAGAGTTACCTACTGCTGCACTGACAGGGAGACCACAGCCAGCAGGGCACCATGGGGCAGTGAACACCCCGTTGTGACTCCCCCTTTCCACCCCACCACACCCTCCTCTTTCTCTGGCTGAGCAAAAGCTCTCCCACTGGACTAGGCTTAGTTGTCCTTGGACGGCCGACAGAAAGGAGAAAGCTTGCGACCTGGATACGACTACTTAAGAGCTCTTTCACCACCTCTCGCTACCCTCAGCCCTCAGCACACGCACACACAGACACAGCTGATTGCCAACGGTCATTAGTTGTAATCTAAAGGCTTTCTGATCCCCCCCACACCCTTTTTTTCTAAATGTAACCTTATAAAGGAAACGTTTTTAAAACAGATACGAGACCCAGTTGTCCTGAGACAACCTTGTGGAATAAAGTAAATTGTTAGGAGTGGTTGTGCTTGTTATTCCTCCTCCCTTTCCATTCACACAGTGATGGAGATGCAAGGTGGAGGATTATGGCTATGCCCTGACGGGACTGCCTGCTGAGACACAAACACAAAAGGGTGGGTGTAGAAAATCTCTTTCATTTCACATGACTGTCATCAAACATAAAGACAACCAAAACGTTCATTCCCTGTTTCTAAAATGGAGCCGAACTGAGGCTGCGGCTTGGAGATTTATGTTGAGTTTCAGACAGTCCAAGCTTGGTGGTGGGCGGCTATGGCAGACCAAATATATGTGAGAGAGTTGTTCTTTGATTCAACTCGCCTTTCACAGCAGGATTTCCAAGGGTAATTTGTTGGTTGGAGGAGTGTTTGGTTCTTATGTTTCACTTGGTGATGGCAAGGGCTCAAGCTAATTGTACACTGGGTAATATTGTAGGGCTTTTCCCAGCCTGATGTATGAGATATTCAAACCTTACTGATTCATCTGAACTACAGTAGACTATGTGATTATATTTAATACGTGTATTTATTATAGATATTTTGTAAATATATATTGTTTTAAAGAACAAAGGCTGAGACACAAACATTTCCTCCCAGGCATGCCTCAATAAAAATGTCAGAATGCTGAAATTTAACAGTGACATATAAGTAATATGTCAGTATAGGTGACATAAAAGTACAATGGTTAAATGTCACTATTTTTACATATTCTAATGAGACCATGTTGTCATTCATGGGAATATACTGTAATATCTGTCAACACCCCAATGTGTTAAAGAATCACACATAATCTCATACTGCATACCAAAGTGAATTATACCCGAGGGGGAGGGGCATAATAGTAAATACATGGAGTAAAGACTGATTGTCAAACAAGTCACTTGGAAAAGAAGGCTACCTTTGCATGTTTGTCCACTCCAAAATAACTCCAGCATCTAAACAGTGCACTGTGCACCTGCCATTGGATGAGTGGAAAGGAACATCTGTCACAAACGCCATAAGTGTAACGACATTCAGAGATTGTCATTAGGCCTACACAGTATTCATGGATGCCAAGAGAAGCCATGCTTACTCAACATTTTTGAACAACAAAAATAAATTGATCTTAAGAAATAATGACTATCTTGTCTCTCCGTTTTTTAATAATCTTCCTTCAATTTGCAAGTGGCTGAAGCTATCTCACTGGAGAAATTATTAGAGTGAGAGAAACAGCGGCCATTGTTTTCAGTATGTGTAGCCCATGTATCTGATGATGTCAAACTCATTTTGTCCAGACAGCATCAGATACATGGGCTACACATACTGAGACAGAGGGGCGCTGTTTCGCCCACTTTCTCCGGTGAGATTGATGCATCTTGCTGTCGGAGAGCGTCTCGGTGAAATTATCAATATTTAGAGACCCCTCAAAGTTTGACTTTTGTTGCATTTAGGGGAGCCCATGTCTCACTGTATACATCATTGATGCTGCATACATCATTGAGGTTACCTGGTGTTGAGGAGAGAAATGTTGAGTGTCCTCTGCATTGTCTGAGGTTTACTCATTTCCCCTTTCCAGGCTTATCAAGGCTCACAGATGGTCTTTTATTTGAAGAAGAGCAGCTGAAATGAAACACCAAACTGCGAATAACAAGAAATAATCTATTTCTCACACTTCTCCAACAGCAACAAAGGTTTTCTTTGTGCAATCATTAATAGATCACAAAAAAATGTGTTCACACTCGAATAACAGAGGGTGTATTTGATTACTATTAGGCAAATGTGGCCAACTATAGGCGTCATTGTAAACTCCATAGTCCAATTACATTTTTCTCCCCGCTCTGCTGACAGGTATCTTTCTCTACTCATACAGGAGTAATAAAGGCCTAGTGCACAAATTTGGTGAATTTGAATATTTTTTTCATTTAAATGTTTTTATTTTTTTTCAGCACCCCTGCTTCCCGTGGCTAAGCCCATGGATTGATGTATCAGCCTTGTTTTTTATTCATGAAAAAAATTATAATCTCTTAGTTATATATATATATATATATATATATATAGTCAGCATTGTCTCAATTAAGAATTTGACATTTGACATTTGACTAGCCAACTGCACGGGCAGTTACATGCCTGCTAGAGTTAGCGGCAGGCAGAAGAGCAATATCCACTATTGTAGTATGGATGACATTTGAGCTGGAATGTGAAGCTAACTGAAGCTGGTTAGCTTTAGAAAACCCTGAGTAGATCTAGCTTGCTTCATAGGATACCCCTCTGGCCCTGTGTTGTAGCACCAGTCTTGGTCAAGCTCCATTGACCGTGTGTGTGTGTTTTATGTTCTTGTGTGTGTGTGTGTGTGTGTGTGTGTGTGTGTGTGTGTGTGTGTGTGTGTGTGTGTGTGTGTGTGTGTGTGTGTGTGTGTGTGTGTGTGTGCGTGTGCGTGTGTGTGGGAGCCGCACTGTGTCAACACACTCCTGAGCACACACTTTGCCTTCACTGATACTGAGGGATTATCGAGGGCTTGTTAGAAAGAGAGGGCAAAGAGAGAGAAAATAAATAAAGCATCACTTTAATTAGTCTTGCTCTTGTTCCAAAATAAACAGAGCAGACTTAGTGGGTACCAGGAGCAACAGAACCGCTGGCTGGTGTTGGTGTGATGATGCCTTGGACCAAACTAATCAGCTGAGTAGGACCGTGTGTACGCACGACTGAGCGTGTGCGCGACTGTGCATGTCTGGGCATGCATATTTGTAGGTGTCTCCGTGTGTGTGTCTGTGTGCTTGTGTCTATGTCGGTGTCTCCTTGTGTGTGTGCCTGTGTGCTTGTTTCTGCGTTACTGCATCTGCATCTGCATGCCTATCGCCACAGCAACCAGAGTGTAGTCACACACAGCAGCCAGAGTGTAGTCACACACAGCAACCAGAGTGTAGTCACACACAGCAGCCAGAGTGTAGTCACACATAGCAACCAGAGTGTAGTCACACACAGCAACCAGAGTGTAGTCACACACAGCAACCAGAGTGTAGTTACACACAGCAGCCAGAGTGTAGTCCCACACAGCAGCCAGAGTGTAGTCACACATAGCAACCAGAGTGTAGTCACACAGCAGCCAGAGTGTAGTCACACACAGCAGAGAGAACACAGGCGATTTATAGAAAGCACTGCTTGGTTTCACATCCTATATTCATGTTTCCTTCCAACAGACACGGTTGAGAGAGCCAGACACGGGTGAGAGACCATTATTGCTTTCCTTATTTGCATCCACAGAGCTGTAACACACAACAATGCTCTGGGATAGAAAGGGCAATATGTTTTACACCGTGTAAGAGACAGAGCCTCTGGATGAATGGCTGTGTATGTGTGTGTTCTACACAACCTGCATGAATTTGAGTGTGTGTCTGTGTGTGTGTGGCTGTGTGTATGTGTGTACGTGTGTGTACGTGTGTGTGTGTGTGTGTGTGTGTGTGTGTGTGTGCGCGCTCCTGAGCTCTGTAACCTATGTGTGTGAGAGGTGAAAGTTCAGGCCCTCAGGGTTTGTTTGGGAATATATGACACCGCACAGCTGGCCTGATCATCTGTGCATATCTGACTATAAAACTTTACGGAGTGTCGCCAGAGCCAGCTGCTTTTATCAGCTGAGATAGAGTTGTTCCCACTGTTATTCCCAGTTACTCCAGACAGAGCCGTCAGCATCAGGCCTGGCGCTCTTCGCCTTTCTCTTTGGCCTTCTGCCTGAAATGGCCTGGGCTTTCATATGGACTACATATCTATCTACAGTATACAGTTGAAGTCGGAAGTTTACATAGACCTTAGCCAAATACATTTAAACTCAGTTTTTCACAATTCCTGACATTTAATCCTAGTAAAAATTCCCTGTTTTAGGTCAGTTCGTATCACCACTTTATTTTAAGATTGTGAAATGTCAGAATAATAGTAGAGAGAATGATTTATTTCAGCTTTTATTTCTTTCATCACATTCCCAGTGGGTCAGAAGTTTGCATACACTCAATTAGTATTTGGTAGCATTGCCTTTAGATTGTTTAACTTGAGTCAAACATTTCAGGAAGCCTTCCACAAGCTTCCAACAATACGTTGGGTGAATTTTGGCCTATTCATCCTGCCAGAGCTGTTGTAACTGAGTCAGGTTTGTAGGCCTCCTTGCTCGCACATGCTTTTTCAGTTCTTCCAACAAATTTTCTATGGGATTGAGGTCAGGGTTTTGTGATGGCCACTCCAATACCTTGACTTTGTTGTCCTTAAGCCATTTTGCCACAACATTGGAAGTATGCTTGGGGTCATTGTCCATTTGGAAGACCCATTTACGACCAAGCTTTAACTGACGTCTTGAGATGTTGCTTCAATATATCCACATCATTTTACTTCCTCATGATGCCATTGATTTTGTGAAGTGCACCAGTCTCTCCTGCAGCAAAGCACCCTCACAACATGATGCTGCCACCCCCATGCTTCACGGTTGGGATGGTGTTCTTCGGCTAGCAAGCATCCCACTTTTTCCTCCAAACAAATTGATGGTCATCATGGTAAAACAGTTCTATTGTTGTTTCATCAGACCAGATGACATTTCTCCAAAAAGTAGGATCTTAGTCCCCATGTGCAGTTGCTGTTGTTCTAGGATTGATTTGCACTTTCACACCAAAGCATGTTAATCTCTAGGAGACAGAACGCGCCTCCTTCCTGAGCGGTATGACGGAAGTGTGGTCCCATGGTGTTTATATTTGCGTACTATTGTTTGTACAGATGAACCTTCAGGCGTTTGGAAATTGCTCCCAGGGATGAACCAGACTTGTGGAGGTCTACAATTTTTTTTCTGAGGTCTTGGTTGATTTCTTTTGATTTTCCTATGATGTCAAGCAAATAGGCACTGAGTTTGAAGGTAGGCCTTGAAATACATCCACAGGTACACCTCTAATTGACTTAAATTATGTAAATTAGCCTATCAGAAGCTTCTAAAGCCATGACATCATTTGCTGGAATTTTCCAAGCTGTTTAAAGGCACAGTCAACTTAGTGTATGTAAACTTCTGACCTACTGGAATTGTGATACAGTGAGGTATAAGCGAAATAATCTGTCTATAAACAATTGTTGGAAAAATTACTTGTGTCATGCACAAAGTAGATGTCCAAACCGACTTGCCAAAACTATAGTTTGTTAACAAGAAATTTGTGGAGTGGTTGAAAAACAAGTTTTAGTGACTCCAACCTAAGTGTGTGTAAACTTCCGACTTCAACTGTATATGCACTTACGATGGCAGCATTCCTAGAGTTTGATGATAGCCTTCCTAGAATTTGATGATAGCATTCCTAGAGTTGATTGACAGCCTTCCTAGAGTTTGATGATAGCCTTCCTAGAGTTTGATGATAGCATTCCTAGAGTTTGTTGATAGCCTTCCTAGAGTTTGATGATAGTCTTCCTAGAGTTTGATGACAGCCTTCCTAGAGTATGATGATAGCCTTCCTAGAGTTTGATGATAGCATTCCTAGAGTTTGTTGATAGCCTTCCTAGAGTTTGCTGATAGCCTTCCTTGAGTTTGATGATAGCCTTCCTAGAGTTTGTTGATAGCCTTCCTAGAGTTTGCTGATAGCCTTCCTTGAGTTTGATGATAGCCTTCCTAGAGTTTGTTGATAGCCTTCCTAGAGTTTGCTGATAGCCTTCCTTGAGTTTGCTGATAGCCTTCCTAGAGTTTGATGATAGCCTTCCTAGAGTTTGATGATAGCCTTCCTTGAGTTTGATGATAGCCTTCCTAGAGTTTGATGATAGCCTTCCTAGAGTTTGATGATAGCATTCCTAGAGTTTGATGATAGCATTCCTAGAGTTTGATGATAGCCTTCCTAGAGTTTGTTGATAGCCTTCCTGGAGTTTGATGATAGCCTTCCTAGAGTTTGATGATAGCCTTCCTAGAGTTTGATGATAGCCTTCCTAGAGTTTGATGATAGCATTCCTAGAGTTTGTTGATAGCCTTCCTAGAGTTTGATGATAGCCTTCCTGGAGTTTGATGATAGCCTTCCTGGAGTTTGATGATATTTTTTATAAATACTAGATTGGCAAACAAAGTGTAATTAATTTATTCTCTCTAGAATGATTTCATTAGTAATAACAGCCTATAAAGCTTAACAGATTAATCAATTAATCAATCATGTGTGGTTTACATCTTTTTTGACCTCTTTCTCTCCTTCCACCCTCTCCCCCTTCTCTCTCCCCCTCTTCTCTCCTTCCACCCTCTCCCCCTCTTCTCTCCTTCCACCCTCTCTCCCTTCTCTCTCCCCATCTCCTCTCCTTCCACCTTCTCCCCCTTCTCTCTCCCCCTCTCCTCTCTTTCCATCCTCTCCCTCTCCTCTGACACATGTTTGAACTCAGGCATCAGGTGATCACTACAAGCTCGGGGTCGTGACCTCTACACACTCCTCTCCTGAATTCTTATTCTGCCTCTCTGGCTGGGAGCACTGTGCTCAGTGCTTTTCCCAGGGAACAATGTATATGGAATGTTTCCCCACCATGAGCTAGTTGATTGAGATATAAAACAATCTCTGTGACTGCAGGAAACAGTCACAGGAAATGGAGATGCACTGAATCGCTTCGAGTGCCACTTCAGCTTATTTATTTGGACAGGGAAAAAACTTTTCTGTAAGATTCTTCCATCTCCCAAAATTCCCTGAGAGAGCAAGGAACAGACCTGGAGATGTCATGTAGCTTGTTGAGGCCACAGAGAGGGATCACTTCCCTGAGCCAGCACACACACAAAAATGCACACACACACAAACGCACACACACACACACACACACACACACGCCACCCCCTAAACCACATATCCCAACACGAATCCCACCTAACAAAACTAATGTCCAGAATCCAATTAGTTTATCTCACTCTTGACACACTTCCAATTGTTTGCTCTACAAGACACGACATTCAGATACTCTCCTAACAAATTGTTAGTACGAGTCGGGCTGGGGCTGCGATGAGCGGGGCTATTGATTAGGAGCCTTAAACAGACAGGCAGCCACCTGGCTTTCATTAAGTGGTATATGAGGGGATGCAGTGCTCTAAGACTTACACACAGCCAGCAGCTGCAGGTCGGGCCACACTGCCGCACCACTGTAAAGACATGTTACACAGCCTTGTAATTACAGCCTGTGGAGGCCGGCAGGCTGCTTGGGGGGGGGGGGGGGGGGGTTAGAACCAGCCGAGGTTCATTCACAACTGAAGCATGCTTAATGTAACCATGTCATATTTATCCAGGAGCTGTCAGACTGATTTTTGCCTTACTCTCCTCGTTTGAACCTGTCAAATAATTGAGATGGTCCAAATGGAGAACTCAGCTATTTTGGTGATAACAACATTAAATGATATCCTATACTGAGATCATGTACAAACACAAAACAGAAGTATTGGGTGTGTGAGTGGCTTTTGGGATTCCCACTTCCAAATAATCTTTCACATGCAGTATATTGCACTGTGATCAAGCAAGAAAGGATATTAATGTGGTGGTGAGGGGCTTTCCTAACAGTACTATGTGTCTGAACACTTCACATTGTGCAATGTTTTATAACCATATAATTGTGTAAATGACCTGTCTGATTACCCTTAGGGTTGTAAGCAGCAGCAGCAAGATATCACCAGCAGCAAGATATCACCAGCAGCAAGATAGCACCAGCAGCAAGATAGCACCAGCAGCAAGATAGCACCAGCAGCAAGATATCACCAGCAGCAAGATAGCACCAGCAGCAAGATAGCACCAGCAGCAAGATATCACCAGCAGCAAGATAGCACCAGCAGCAAGATAGCACCAGCTGCAAGATATCACCAGCAGCAAGATAGCACCAGCAGCAAGATATCACCAGCAGCAAGATAGCACCAGCAGCAAGATAGCACCAGTAGCAAAATATCACCAGCAGCAAGATAGCACCAGCAGCAAGATATCACCAGCAGCAAGATAGCACCAGCAGCAAGATAGCACCAGAAACGCAAACCTCCCTCTTTTGCATGAGTGAAGTGAGTTCAGAAAAACTGAAAGTATGCATTTTAGAAATAGTTTTCACTTACAAACTTTATATTTCGGAGCTAAGAATAACAGGTTTCCCAAAAACAACATGGTCGCTTTAATATAGCATGCAGTGGCGATTTTAGCATGTAAATCTTGGTGGGGCAAACTTCCATTTTTTTTTAGATGCATGCCAACAAAGCCACTACACAACACATCGCAACACTAAACAATACATTAATTGCACTATAACGGTGCCCACAAACTGTTAGGACCTACATAAAGCTGTCTCAACAGCAGAGCTTTCTTTTCAGCACCATGGAGTGAATCCTTATCATTGCTACACCTGGATATCAGCAGAGCCTTGTCTGGCAGCGAAACAGCTCATTCAGCCTCATTTACTGCCTTTAAAAAAACATAGCTGATATGGCTGACCTGCTTGAACAAATGTGGTTTCTACTGACAAATGAGATGTACAAACTATGACATAAGGGAACAATGAGCGGAATAGAGGCAATCCGGAATTTCAATTAAGACATTAATGAGCGAGCTAAGACGGACGTAGTCAATATAACTATTTGTTAAGCACTTGGAAATGTACAGTGACAGAATTCAGAACATGGGCCGTTCTTAGAGTATTCTCCCCATTGACACCAAGTCAGAACCGTAGGTAAAGGGGGCATATGAGGGGACAATGAAAGCTCTTACAATAATCAATGATGATATTTCTCTTAAACAGGCTATAGGCTACATGTGCACCACCAAGTCAGAACAGTTATGAGTGGGGAAAGGGGACCCAATTATTAGGGTGAGGCACATAAGCTACTAACTGCTTACTACACAACATACACTTAGTATTACTTTCTTAGCTACAGCATACTCCCTTGCATATTACATAATATATGCAGCAGAATACAATACATTTTTGGAATCATCGTTGTGCTGTGCTCACTTGAACAGGAAGGTAGCACAGCGGTCCTTCTTGTGGGCAAATTTTGTCATCAAACTTTGTCATAAAAGTCTGCCATTCTCTGGATTTATGGTGCTTTCAAGACAACAGGGAACTCTGAAAAAAAACACAAGGTTGAATCATTATATCAGTGATCTTTAGGTCGGAGCTCTAGAAAGAGGCCAGAGTTCCCGACTTGGAATTCAGAGTTGGATGTCCGGTATAAAATGTATTTTCTCAATCGGAGCAATTTTTTTTTAGAGTTTTTAGAGTTTTTTTTAGAGTTCCCAGTTGTCACGAACTCACTGAAGTCAGAGATTTCCTGTTGTTTTGAAAGTGGCAGAAGTCATGCTGGATTGACAGCATGGCCAATGTATTCAATATTTTCTGGCCCATGGTGTTGCATGTGAATGTTTATCCTTTTAAGCTTGGAAAAGAGACTGGCAGCTTCATTAAATCATACCCGCAAAACACCAGTTTAAATGCCAAGAGTGAAGAGGCGACTCCAGGATGCTAGCCTTCTAGGCAGAGTTGCAAAGAAAAAGCCATACCTCAGACTGGCCAATAAAAAGAGAAGATTAAAATGGGCAAAAAAAACACAGATACTGGACAGAGGAACTCTGCCTAGAAGTACACAGCGTTGTACGAGATTTTCAGTTTCTTGGCAAGTTCTCGCATGGAATAGCCTTTATTTCTCAGAACAAGAATAGACTGACGAGTTTCAGAAGAAAGTCCTTTGTTTCTGGTCATTTTGAGCCTGTAATTGAACCCACAAATGCTGATGCTCCAGATACTCAACTAGTCTAAAGAAGGCCAGTTGTATTGCTCCAGTCCTCAACTAATCAGGATAACAATTTTCAGCTGGGCTAACATAATTGCAAAAGGGTTTTCTAATGATCAATTAGCCATTTAAATTATAAACTTGGATTAGCTAACACAACGTGCCATTGGAACACAGGAGTGATGGTTGCTGTTTATATGTATGAATATGTAGATATTCCGTAAAAAATCAGCCGTTTCCAGCTACAATAGTCATTTACAACATTAACAATGTCTACACTGTATTTCTGGTCAATTTGATGTTATTTTAATGGACAAAAAAACAGCTTTTCTTTCAAAAATGAGGACATTTCTAAGTGACCCCAAACTTTTGAACGGTAGTGTATGTTATTTCATCGTTCTGATGTCTGATGTCTACGATGTAGAAAATAGTAAAAATAAAGAAAAACCCTGGAATGAGTAGGTGTGTCCAAACTGGTAGTGTATATATTTTTTCTGCTAAACAGGTGGTGCTTAAACTACGTTGAATGACAGGTCATCGCTGACAGCATGTAAACATTTTTATCAAACTATTATATTATCCTGATTATTCACAATAATCGTAGTATTGTGTGCAATAATAGTATTCTTGTGAGCATGTAAATATACCCACTGACAAACTATTGTAACTCTTTAGACCTAAATCACTGACTAAACATTTTGGCCAGGATTCCGTCAAATCTTAACACTTAACACTTAACATTTTAACACTATCTATCTATAACACTGACTAAACATTCTACTTATAACACTGACTAAACATTTTAACACTATCTATCTATAACACTGACTAAACATTCTACTTAGAACACTGACTAAACATTTTAACACTATCTATCTATAACACTGACTAAACATTCTACTTATAACACTGACTAAACATTTTAACACTATCTATCTATAACACTGACTAAACATTTTAACACTATCTATCTATAACACTGACTAAACATTCTACTTATAACACTGACTAAACATTTTAACACTATCTATCTATAACACTGACTAAACATTCTACTTAGAACACTGACAACATTTTTTAACACTATCTATCTATAACACTGACTAAACATTCTACTTAGAACACTGACTATTTTTTTTTTACATTACATCTTTAAAGCCGCAATATGTAACTTTTTGGGCGACCTGACCAAATGTATATAGAAATGTTCGTTATAGATCTGTTATTCTCATTGAACGCAAGTCTAAGAAGCAGCATATCTGTTCTATATGCACTATTTCTATGCTTCCTGTTCTTAAGTTTTGTTTTTGTGTCTTTTACTTTTGATTTTGTACACCAGATTCAAACAGCTGAAAATACAATATTTTTGGTTATGGGAAAGATATTTCACAGTGGTTTAGATGGTACATTGATTCTTGTTTTGTCCCATAAACTATAATCAGGCAAACTATTAACGTTTTAGCAAACATGAATGGGTGGAGCAATTTCTGTATAGTGCACCTTTAACAATGAGAAAAACTTTACACTTAAAACACTGAGTAATAACTTTTACACTTTGCATCTGACTAAACACTTAAACACTTCCAATCAATCCTTTCAAGTTCTTGAAAATAGTTGTGGTCGAGGTGCTTTCACTACCAAGACAGATTACCAACATCCATGGCCTGTTTCTTTGCTATGCTCACACTCAGTCGGTCAACAGAGGCAGAAATGATGGGTTAGTCTTCCTGCAATTTCACTAAAATAGAGATTGTTTACATAACTGGTCCGCACATAGACAATGAGAGACAGTTGAACATGGAAGATGCCTTGTCAAGCTCTGAGAGTTGATTTACATAGGCAATGAGAGACGGTTGAACATGGAAGATACCTTGTCAAGCTCTGAGAGTTGATTTACTTCTTTAGATGAGGAGATTACAAAAACATAAAATACCCTATACTTCACATAAATAGCAATAAGTCTGGTATTATTCTCAAAATACAAGTAGTCAAACTCTATCCTTTAAAATATATATGTGCTGTAACTGGAGCATCATTTTTCCCCAGACAAACTTCTCTAAATTTTCATGTCATCATGAAAAGACTAAATATCCACTGGGCACAGACATTAGTTCAAAGTCTAGTTTTGATTTACATTTGGTTGAATTTTCAACTAACGTGAATTGAATGTGAAATCAGCAAAAAAAGGTCACCATGTCATTGGGTTTAGGTTAAAAGTTTGATGGAGAAAACCCCCCGAAATATTCTTACATTGATGGCTTTTGCAAATCCAATACGTTTTCCACATTGATTCAACTTCGTCACAGATTTTGGGGTTAAAATAAAGTGGAAACAACGTTGATTCAACCAGTGGAAGGGCTTTATTCCTGCAAGAGGGGGGAAAGAACCCAGACTCTGTCATTTAGTGTGAGTGATGTTGCCTTAACACCAGCAACACTAAATCACCTTAAAACTTAAATTAATCAGAAGACAGACAGTCCAGACACACACATAAAGAGTGTGACAGAGCAGTGCCCAGGAGATAAGTGTGTGTGTGTGTGCGTGCCTTTGTGGGTGTGTGTACGTGCGTGCACGTGAGTGTGTCGAAGACATGACGGACACAGCGGCTAAGCCACCGGGCCATAATTTACTAATGCACTCCAAAGCCGCGCTCCCTGGGCCTGTCTGTGGGGCCTGATGGATGGTGACGGCTCCTGGTGATAGGGAGTGGCCAGCGGTGAGCCTGATTAAAAGTACTGGAGCACGGCAGAGCCTGATAACCCCGATATAGCAGTGATGAATCCACCCTGGACAGGCTGCTGTCTCATTAGCTCCACTCCGACCTAGTCAGAGTGTTTCCAAATAAACTTGGTGTGAAACGGACTAGTCTCTAGCTTTATCGTCAGTCAGGATTATGTTTGTTTTCCTTTTCAGATCTTTCCTTGTGTGGGCCCCATGTTTCTTTAAGAGAAACAATCTCTGTCTCTGTAAACTGGAGGTGTGACTCACTCCACCACCCCAGACTTTCTCATGTTTATTTTACCCAGTGGTGTATCTCTTTGAATTAATGAGACCAACAGCACCATTAGACAACTATTTGCCTGGGGCCGGTGAAATAGTGAGAAATTTTTTAAATAATCTGCCTTTATTTGTTATTACATAAACAGAGATGTTTTAAGAAGAAGATAACATTAAATATTGGGCCTGGGAGAGGGGAGAGAGAGAGGTAGTTTACATTCTCGCTGGAGTAGTCTTGATAACAGGCCAGCAGGAATATGAGCCGCTTTAAATGTGTGCATTGGTGTAATTTATTGGGCTTCCCACTCGGCTCTGCAGTTCCTTCACCTCCTTTCCCAAACAAAAGACAAGCCCAGGCTTCGAAAATGGATGGGAGTGAAAAATCATTCGCAGTTGATAATCGCATAAAAAACACCATATTTGCAGACTAATAAGCACCAAACGTTCCTACGGCCGCCTCCCCGCAGATCGGCATTAGAGAACTCCTCCGAAAAGTCTGGATGATTTACGTGGAGCGATTTAGAAATGCTTTTCGTTTGGAATGGGGACGGGATAAAGAGAGAGAGGGAGACAGAGAGGGAGGGAAGTAGGGGCAAGAGAAAGAGAGGGGGGAATGAGGGGTGGGGGAGGGCTTGAGATTTCATAACTCTTTGTGTATGTCTGGAAGTCTTCCACGCGTTCCGATTTTTAACCAATTTATGTCCAAATGGAATTAATGAGGCTCTCTCTCACTGTGAGTTCCAGCTCAATGAGGTCAAAACCATGCTTTAGAGCTCCACACTCCTCCCCACTCTCTCTCTCCCTCTCTCCCTCCCTCTCCCTGACTCCACATCCTGCGCAACGGACAGACAAGGGGGCCTGAGAAATACCACCTCATCGACACGTTCTGTGTATCCTCTAGAACATATTTTAGGGCGAGCGCGTCAGCTGGCTGTAAAGCCTGCTTTTAGTGGCGTCTGAAGCAGCTGATGAATGGGAGTAGGGGTACAGCAGCGAGGCCAATAAAGGTCACTTTCTTCATTTCACATTTCATTAGCAGATTGTTGATGTTATGCACATTGCTCTCTCCAGAGGGGCCATGTTTCCATTTAGGAACCCAGTTTTATTGGAGTCTTTTTATACATGATTTAGCAGTACCATATACCTTTGAATTAATATGTGGTGGTTAATTGTTAAATCACTCGGAACACGTTTATAATGTGGAAAAGGATGACATCATAGAAATGAGTACAGAGAAACCTAATGGAGGAACACATAATGACTGCTGCAGATCAATCAAGCCGTCTTTTACACCATCATTTAAAAAAATAGCAATTCAAATTATATATGCCAAATTCTGTTTAGTATTTCATATGTAAGAGGAGAAAGGTGCCAACATCCCTCACATGCATGAAATTTGGATACGTCTCATCGGTCAATGGAACGTAGAAGCAAGACGACTGCTTCGGTATTAATTCAAAGGCCTTGCCAAGCATTTGGCTGCTTGCTTTAAAGCAGAAATCGCTCCGCCATTTCCTGGTTGCTAAAATTAGAATAGTTAGCCTAATTTCAGTTTAAGTGGCAAAACAAGCACGTATAGTGTGTAGTTTGTAGTTTCCTCATCTAGAAAAGTAAATCAACTCTCAGAGTTTGACAAGTCATCTTCCATGTTCAACCGTCTCGCATTTTATTTGATTTATTTATTTAACCTTTATTTAACTAGGCAAGTCAGTTAAGAACAAAGACTTATTTACTATGACGGCCTTATTGCCAATGTGCGGACCAGTTAAGTCAATAAACTCTATTTTAGTGAAATTGCAGGAAGACTAACCCATCATTTCTGCCTCTGTTGACAGACTGAGTGTGAGCATAGCAACGAAACAGGCAATGGATGTTCGTAATCAGTCTTGGTAGTGAAAGCACCTCGACCACAACTATTTGCAAGAACTTGAAAGGACTAAATCAGTGTTATAGATGGGAAGTGTTAAAGTGTTTAGTCAGTGTTACAAATGCAAAGAGTAAAAGTTATTAGTCAGTGTTTTAAGTTTAAAGTTTTTATTCAGTGTTAAAGGTACACTATGCAGAAATCGCTCCACCATTTCCTGGTTGCCAAAATTCTTAATATTCGCCTAATTTCAGTTTATGTGACAAAATCATTGTACCATCTACACCGCTGCAAAATATATTTTCCATAACAAAAAATATTGTATTTTAAGCTCTTTGTAGCTGGTGTACAAAACCAAAATTCAAAGATACAAAAACAAAACTTAAGGGAGGAAGCATAGAAATAGCGCACATAGGACATATCTATCACTTCTTAGACTTGCTTTCAATGAGAATGACAGCTCTATATCTGACATTTCTATGTGAATTTGGTCAGGTCGCCTAAAAAGGTACTTACTGCAGCTATAAGCCAGGCCAGGGCATACCCCAACAGATAGAATTGCACTGAAAAGTGAAAATATACAGATATGGTAATCTTTCTGTGTCATCGCTGATTGTTTTATGGACTAGGTCCTGTACAAACATGTCAACATTTATCACCCCAATTCAATCCACTCCCTCAATATCAGTGGCATCATCTCAGATACAATTTGTGAGGAGGACTCACTCTTTTTAGCCTCTAGCGATGAATAAGTAGCGCCAGCCGCCAACTCACGATGCATTCCGTATAGAAAGTTCCCTCCTCTCTCTCTGGTATGGGTTATACTTTATCTTGTTTATAAGATTATTCACCAAGTAACAGTTAAGTTGATGCATGGATTAGGCTGGGGCGACAGCTCTCGGTATAAATCTGACTTGTCTGCAATTAGACCTCCATTACATACTTCAGGCCCTTTTAAAATAAACGGGAGATGATGTCAAGCGTCCACTGCCGAAAGGCACTGAGGAGAAGCAGTCTCGGCGCTCTTGGCCGATGGCTCCGGCCGAAACACCTTGATGGCTGTAATTACTGTCATGTTCCAAGAGGGATGAGAGATACCAGAGACCCAAATAAAACGTAAAACGGTTTTGATATGATAGATGTCCACTGGCTTTGTTTGGACATTCCTTGAACTGTCTGCCCAGTGTTTTTACAGAATGACTTGTGCGCCGACCTCCCCACCCAGCCACTCTAACCTCTTACCAGTATTTTAGGATTTCTTGCAATAGTAAAAAAAAAAAAAAGCAGATTTTATTCGTGATACAACTAGACTCATCTTTGGGTGACTTGTTTGATTGTTGCTTGTTCTTTTGTGTCTGGTTAAGGCCTGTTCCTTTGTGTTTACATAGTAACTAATGCTTTTAGATGACATCGAATCTAAACACATTCACACAGAGACTTGCTGGAGAGCTTAAAGGCACATTCCAAGTAATCTTTATTAGTTTCATTATCTATCCATCCAGAAAATGTAACGACACAGTAGTAACTATACATAAACTCAGCAAAAAAATTAATGTTCTCTCACCGTCAACTGTGTTTATTTTCAGCAAACTTAACATGTGTAAATATTTGTATGAACATAACAAGATTCAACAACTGAGACATGAACTGAACGAGTTCCACAGACATGTGACTAACAGAAATTGAATAATGTGTCCCTGAACAAAGTGGGGGTCAAAATCAAAAGTAACAGTCAGTATTTGGTGTGGCCACCAGCTGCATTAAGTACTGCAGTGCATCTCCTCCTCATGGACTGCACCAGATTTGCCAGTTCTTGCTGTGAGATGTTGTCCCACTGTTCCCCCAAGGCACCTGCAAGTTCCCGGACATTTCTGGGGGGGAATGGCCCTAGCCCTCACCCTCCGATCCAACAGGTCCCAGACGTGCTCAATGGGATTGAGATCCGGGCTCTTCGCTGGCCATGGCAGAACACTGACATTCCTGTCTTGCAGGAAATCACGCACAGAACGAGCAGTATGGCTGGTGGCATTGTCATGCTGGAGGTTCATGTCAGGATGAGCCTGCAGGAACGTGCCCATAGGCGACGTTGTTGCTGGTGATGACTGGTGAGGACCTGCCTTACAACAGGCCTACAAGCCCTCAGTCCAGCCTCTTTCAGCCTATAGCGGACAGTCAGAGCACTGATGGAAGGATTGTGCGTTCGTGGTGTAACTCGAGCAGTTGTTGTTGCCATCCTCTACCTGTCCTGCAGGTGTGATGTTCAGATGTACCTATCCTATGCAGGTGTTGTTACACGTGGTCTGCCACTGCGAGAACAATCAGCTGTCCGTCTTGTCTCCCTGTAATGCTGTCTTAGGCGTCTCACAGTACGGACATTGCAATTTATTGCCTTGCCACATCTACAGTCTTCATGTCTCCTTGCAGCATGCTTCAGGGACATTCACGCAAATGAGCAGTGACCCGTGGCATCTTTCTTTTTGTGTCAGTGGAAAGGCCTCTTTAGTGTCCTAAGTTTTCATAACTGTGATCTTCTTTGCCTACTGTTAGCATCAGGTGCATGTTCATTAATTGTTTATGGTTCATTGAACAAGCATGGGAAACAGTGTTTGAACTCTTTACAATGAAGAGCTGTGAAGTTATTTGGATTTTTACGAATTATCTTTGAAAGACAGGGCCCTGAAAAAGGGACATTTCTTTTTTTGCTGAGTATATATTATCTGAAATGTGCTGTAAATCTACTAGGGAAACTAGAAATGAAGTCTACTTAATCCTAACATTAGGATTAGGATAGACACTTACACAGTATTTAACACTTTTAAGTGTTAAAATAATCATAATGATTAAATCATTTGGTGGAGCTAAATTGAGTATAGAGCAAAATCTATTTGAAGTATTTCTGAGAAGGAAGTACATTTTACAATGATCTAAATAACTAGATATAATAACTTGAGATTTTGATAATCAAATAACAACAATGGTATTTTCTAACCTTTGCCTGCAATTTAAATGTAACAAAAATGTACCAGGTAAAATCTACCACCAGCTGATTTGTGTGCCTCACATTCTTTTACCATAACATATTCAAGGGATGTCAAAGTAAACTATCCATTTTTTATTAATAGCAGTCCCAATTTCTTCTTGGAGCATGCCAAAAAAACAATTAGATAAATGGCTTTAGCGATCACTTGAGGTTTCACAGTTTTCTTATACAGTGTTGACCGATTGGAATCGCCAAGGAGATCCAAATCTAATTTTTGCAAATGGGATTAAAGCACCAAGAATAACAAAAAGGAATGAATGGAGTTACTGTATTAAACAAAAGATGTACCTGATAGTCCCTCTGAGGGTTCTGCTTAAAATACTTCTATAAATGGGGAATGGTTTGGCAAGTCCATTAAATAAAAAAATGGATCCATTTAAATCCGGGGTAGGATAAGAGATTAGTCATTTTGTGGGCCCGGCCACTGTTTGATGTTGTCTGTATGAAAAGTACATGCTGTATTTTGAGACCAGAGACTGGGGTTGCCCACAATGGGTACAGTACTTCCCAATGAGGGGCATGTTGATTCGGGAGAAATATGAGTTTTGTCATGCTCTTCGAAAGCCAATTAGAGTTTGAAGCATATAAAACATTCTTAACATGTTAGTGACATTGAACCATTGTACACTCTTAGAAAAAAGGTTTGTAAAAGGGTTCTTCGCCAGTCCCCATAGGATAACCCTTTTATGGTTCGAGGTAGACCTTTTTTGGGTTCCATACCCTCTTTGAGAAGGGTTCTACTTGGAACCAAATAGGGTTCTCCAAAATATTATCCTATGGGGATAACCACACTCTTAGAAAAAAAGGTGCTATTTGTCTCTCAAGCTGACATATTAGTTACATGCCACAGGATGCTGACATGATAGTGATGTTACTATAATGACTGGATCAGAATGAATCCCCCCCCCCCCCCCCCCCCCCCCCACTGACCTCTCTGTGTGCAAGTTATTGAGAAAGCAGGCCCATTTATGCTTCTGCTTAAGCTGTAGGGCAGAGGGTGAAACTAGTAGCCAGTATTCACCACAGTTTCTTTACTAAAGTAGCTCTGACACTGCAATAACACAAATGTGCCAGAAACAAGACTATGCCAGAAGTAAAAATATAAAAAAATAGCAACTTGTCCAGACTCATTTAACTTTACACTATGACTACATCCATGAAACAGACCTGAACTTCACAAACTTTCTATCTCAGTACCAAGGGTTGAGATTTTCAAGATGGGGAGAGAGAGAAAGAGAGAGAGAGAGAGAGAGAGAGAGAGAGAGAGAAAAGGAAGGATGAGAGGGAGAGAAGGAGAGAGAGAGCGAGAGAGATAGAGAGAGAGAGAGAGAGAGAGAGAGAAGAGAGAGAGGAGAGAGAGAGAGAGAGAGAGCGAGATAGAGAGAAAATGAAGGATGAGAGGGAGAGAAGGAGAGAGAGAGCGAGAGAGAGAGAGAGAGAGAGAGAGAGAGAGAGAGAGAAGAGAGAGAGAGGAGAGAGAGAGAGAGAGAGAGAGAGAGAGAGAGAGAGAGAGAGAGAGAGAGAGAGAGAGAGAGAAAAGGAAGGATGAGAGGGAGAGAAGGAGAGAGAGAGCGAGAGAGAAAGAGAGAAAGAGAGCGGAGAGAGAGAGAGAGACCCTCCAGACCATTCTAAACCACAGGTATGATTTACGGAGCAGTGCGTAAAATGAATAATAGGAAATGCAAGAGTAGCCCAGCGACTTGTCCAAGATACACTTTCCCTGGTTCTCCAGACCCCTGGACAGCCTGGGTGGCCCTTACCCAAACTTCCTTTGGTTTCCAATGTTAATGTCATTGCCTTCGTCCGCATGACAGAGGCCCAGACCACAAGCGTGGTTTGGGTCAGACAAAGGGATGATCGGATTATGATGTTTGCTCATACAAATACAAACAGCAAGCAGCCTTTTGACCCTAAAGACATTTCAGAAATGCATAAAAAATAGATGTAACATTTATTTTGGTCAGTGAAAGTGTTTATTGACATAGAGGGAGACTTGTTTTTTTGCTCTGATTGTTTTAAGTATTTCAGTTTTCCAGAAATCCAAAACCACACAGTGCATTATGGTGAGTGGATGTTGTGAATTACTTGAACTACATAGTGGTTCCTCCTTACCCAGCCCACAGAATTGTTTCACCGTGGTTTGAAACCTTTGCTTAAGTCATGAATTGGACGCTGAGTAATCTCCACCCTCTTTTTTGCAACCCTGTGAATACAGTGAAAATCATGGTCTGCTATTGCAGTTCAACTACTGCATGTTCAACATCTTTATTCGTAATTTCACAAATTTTTTGAGTTATTTCATTTTTTAATATTCTATAACACAAGACTATGCTTGGAAATACCTTAGGTGCATAGAAAAAAACAACTCAAGCAATGTTATCCGGCCTTACTAACATAAACCATCCTGAAGTGAAACCATTTCCAAACCATTCATGAAGAATCCTAACCCCTCTCCATGAGATTGATATGTGTCAGTTATCCCAAAGTCCTGGTTGCCGAGGGTGATGAGGACGCCCCACCGCTATTGGTCCTGAGGTTTTCATTTCACTGAAGTTGGCATCGTTCGGACAATCCCGTTTTCTGAAATAACAGAGGAACTAAGGCCCATTACTCTATATTTGGAATATTGTAGAGGTAAGTGGAGGCGGGTGGAACATTTTGTAAATCTTGTGTCACCAAAACCACCACGGAGCAGGATAAATGTGTTCGGTTCCCCAGCAGGATATCCCCTCAGACGTTGCTCGCTGTGTCGGTGATGAGGATAACAGAGGGGGCATTATTTTTCTTCAACAGCTCGGGAAGGTGATAAAGGGCTCCCATATCCTCTCTCTGGGTGTAGCAGTATACACATATTCATTCACGTCCACGCAACATTTCATCTCCCTGAGTGGAGGGCTTTCTCTGGCTTTAACCCCTAGCAGCAAGGCTAGGGCAAGTACCTGCTGTTGTAGTGGGGTCAGGAGACACCAAAAAAAAGTATTTTCACACTACTGAGCCGACCTGGGCTGAGCCAAACCAAGCTGTACTGCGCTGGCCTGGTTATGCATCCACCGTAGTGGCTGGAACCATGCTGAAAAGGACAATGTGAAAATAAAATGTCTGAGCCATCACTTTACGGTGTCAGAGTCAGAACGATAGTGTGAAAGGGGTATAAACTCCCCAACCAGATTGGCACAATGAGAAAATGAAATCACTTCATAGTATGTTAGAGTTCAGAGGAAATATAGACCGGTCCTATCATGTACAGTAGGCACATCTCAAAACCCACATGGGTATGTGTATATGGGTGGGTTCTCTGTCTTGATATTTCACACTGTATTTAAAAAATCTGCTTTTTAAAATAAATACAAAAGGATGGGGTAGATTATATTATTTTTGTCCATACCAGCAGAACAGCAAGCCAAAGGTTACATCAAACCCATTACACTTAATCCCCCAAATCTCAAAAACACCCATACTTTTACTGTCATTAAGTCAGTGGAAACGGAAATAAAGACAATAATATGGATGCCGTGTTTATAATCTCATTGTTTTACTTCCAATTTCTCTCTCTGTGCAAATCACTACTGTACTATTGTGCAAAAAATATATATATCACAGAAGTGAAGAAGCTACATTGTGTTTGATGAACTAAACGTTTAGAAGCAAGGGCTTTTCCTTCATTCTCATAAATTAAATGACTTGTTGAGGGAAAATTGCTCTTATTCTCAGTATAGGAGGTAGAAAATAATGTTTTCTTTAATACTTTGAAATCCTTTTAGAGGCACTGGTAGCCCAAGCATAATTTTAAAAAGCTCAGGTCTGAGGTAGCTAGAGCCCTTTAACAAAACACTCATAAACGTTAATTTTGCCAGTGGGATGTGAGATTGTGTTACCCTCTTGGCAAAAATTTGGACGAAATATGCGGTTTAGAGTCTGCCCGAATTGTTCCAAGACCTTGGTTTCTTTGAAAAAGTATATAATCTACCCCCAAACAGTTTGTCAACCCTAGTGTTAAGAAATTTGACACATCCCAGGCGCCATCTGCCTTGTCACAGTAATCGTGGCCATTGTGACACAGTAACAATGCTGCATAGCTGCCTCTTTTGGTTGCTAACCCAGAAAATGTGCTGAGTTGTTCATACCCCGAGCCTTATATTTGTACAAAGACATAGACAGTTTTATACTTTCTAGAGGTCGGATTCTAAAACAACAACCAGAGGTAACCCCTCTTACTGTCATGTATGGCCACAAAAAAATATATAAAAACAGTAAGAGGAGAATGAAGGCCAGGGTATACGGCCCATGAACATATGTGCAACCGTATTAATAGTAATCCCAAGTGGTGTGATTGGTTTGGAGCATCAGGATTTCTACGGCGCAAAGGGCTAGGCATTCAGGACAAAGGTATACCCTGCCAATGTTCAGCCAATACTACTGAGTCATATTTAAGGGTAGATATTTAACTTGCCTTCACCACTTCATAGTTAAAGGGCTAGAGAATAACATTGAGCCTCGCCCTTCATTTGCCTATGTGAGTGTGGGTGTTTCACATCAAAAGACTGGAGCAGACTAGGTTGGCTATACTTCAGAGGCCTGGTCAGGCTAAATCTACAACATCAAAATCCCCCAGCTTCTGTGAGTTTAAAAACTTTATTCCATGTGGTCTCCTTATTTATTAAGATGTTCTCATTTTAGGTCAGCAGACCTGAGTTGGAGCAGGCAACACGAATCTTAGCTGCTGAATTTACAGATCAAGATTCAGCTAACATCTTGCAATTCATCAAACATAAGTTGCAATTAAAAAAATCAACCCTTAGGGTGGGGCATTATTTTATAAACTTTATTTTTGAGACTATTGCGTGACGTATAAGGAATTTTGTGGTCAGGTAAGCCCACTATGTGTATGTTTATCTTTGTGTTTATCAGTAAATTATTCTTTTCTTTGTATTGATTAGACTAAAGTGTAATACTGAGCACCATGACAACAGAACAGGAAGTAGTGACAATGTGTCATTATCAGAATAGGGAAGTAAAGATGCTACTGTGGTATTAATATAGTTTTCTGAATAAAACTGGAAAAGTCACTGTGGTTTCGCTGACTTTTACTTTGAGCAAAGGGACAGTGTGTATGTTCTCCACAACAACTAAAACCTCACCAAATAGCTAGATTTACAGGGGTATTCAGCTCTGACCCTATGATGTCCAGAGCCTGCTGGTTTTCTGTTCTACCTGATCATTAATTGCACCCACCTGGTGTGCCAGGTCTAAATCAGTCCCTGATTAGAGGGGAACAATTAAAACAAGCAGTGCAACTGGCTTCAAGGTCCAGAGTTGAGTTTGAGGGAGCTAGAATAACAACATGCTCTCATTAGAATATGTAAAAATAGTGGCATATGCATTTACAGTTATATGTCACGTATACTGACGTACAGTATTAGTTATATGTCACTATATAACTACAATGATTAAATGTCAACATTTTGACATTTTTCATGAGATATGTCTTAAAATAAAGATGCATAACTTTGAATGTATCATGACACTGCAATGATTTTAGAGAATGATATGATGGTATCTTTGGTGGCATGTTTTTTGTGTAGAGTTTTTTTTCCACTTGAAGCATAGATCAAATTGGAGAAGTAGCTTTTATTGTCCTCTTACTTGAACCTCAGAACATATATTTATATCCAGCTGCCTACCCCCAGAGGTTGCACCCCAAAAAAGTTTCAGTTCTCTCTGGAAACGCTCATCTTGGTTTTCATTTGCAACACCTTAACAGTAAGTGAGGTGTTCCAAGTCTAAACAACTGACACTGTGAAAGTCACAACTTTCCCTCTGACCACACTGTGTGGATTGTAACTGACTTTTCAAATGACTGAGGTGACATTCCGACTGGCAACATACTTTGTATGTGTTACCATACACACTCTCACATTGTAATTCTCCATTTAACACGGTAAGCCACATAACTAAAGACAATGACCCGTTGTCATGTCACGCTCAAATTGATATCACTTTCCACGTGTCAGTTTGCACTTTTTTTATTTTCTTTTTATTGAACCAGGTAGGCTAGTCCAGTCCTTGGTTTGAAAACATAACCAAAATCTTTCAATATTTCAAATCTTTGTAAGATCATTATCTGGAATAACAAGTGTAGGAATGGGGAAGGAGGTGCTAGTGGAATGGAGAATGCGGGGGTGAAGAGGCGATGTGTGGGCTCTGGAAACTCTACAGGGCTTTTAAGCAACCCTAGCAGCACATTCGTCAACGTCACAGCGAAAGGGCTAATTTGTACTACAGCTGTTTCCCTATATGATGTGTTGAAATGCTCAATCAGAAACATTGGGCCAGACCAGCTTGTGTCTACCACAGCCCATGATAATGGTCCATTCACAGGACTTGCAGTGTGTAATCAAGTGGGTCCCACTTCTACTGGCCAAGCTGGCCCCCTTTTGAAGTAGCAGTAAATGTCAGCTGTGCTAATTTGTAAACTAGGAAAATAAGAAAAAAAGGAACTCCGGGCAGGGAAGGAGAATGTGTGTGGCACTGAGCATGGTGGTGCTGGTGGGGTTCGTGGGGATGAGAGAGTGGGCAGGCATGCAGGGAACCGCATATGGTACTGATTGACGACGATTGAAATCAAGTGCAGGAGCAGATACGGCTGTATTTTGAGCCGGCGAGAAACTTGTGTGCGCTCAGGCATTGGACAGAGGGACAGGGATATCTCACTTGAGCTCGCACAGGCACAACCAATTGATTAGTGATGTCGCATTACTCTGGAGAGCCAGTGGATCAGCCTCCGCACCTTGTAGCATTCACTTCCTGGGGAATGATTTGAATGACGGTACACTGTATGTCTTGCTATCCAAATCAAATCAAATGTTATTTGTCACATGCGCCAAATCCAACACTTGTAGACCTTACTGTGAAATGCTTACTTACAAACCCTTAACCAACAATGCAGTTCAAGAAATAGAGTTAATAAAATATTTATTAAATAAACTAAAGTAAAAAATAACAATAAAATAACAATAAGGCTATATACAGGGGGTACCGGTACTGAGTCAATGTGAGGGGGTACAGGTTAGTCGAGGTAATTTGTAAAGTGACTACGCATAGATAATAACAGCGAGTAACAGCAGTTTTTTCAATGTTACCAACAACCGTAAAAGTCATTTATTCATATCAATGCCATTAAGGTCTGATGACAAAAAGGTTTTGTGGTGTCTTGAAATAAAATAGTCAGCGAAATCTGGTACATTTAAAAAAGGGAACTTTCAGAGAAAATACTGTTACATAAATGTTTTCCCCCAAATGCTGCATGGTCCTTCCTTGTGACACGATGGCCTCTAGTGGAGCACTGGCGACTGACACAGACAGCTCAATCATTTCCTTATAGGCGCGCGCTGCCAGCCCCAGCTGGCTTTGACATTAACACCAGGCCCTGACTGACAGAGGCCCTGGCCTTGGGCTGGGCTCCCGGGGCCTCCACAGTACATTCAGCTCTCCTTTTAGCCTGTTGATTTACTGTCCCTGGTGGCCGCTCGTTGATCCGTTTCCCCTCTCAGTTTGCTCACAGGGCACCCCGAAAACCGTCCTCCCTCAATATATTTGCTTTATGATTTCCTGAGGAGCAAACAAAGAAAAATAAGTCAGGCTCACTGCACCTGTTCCAGGGCCGGCCCCACCCCCGGCCCCACCCCGGCTCGGCCCCGGTCTCCTCTGGTCCTGGTGATTGGGGAAAACGGCGAGGGCCGGTGGTGTCACAGGCTCCATGTGGATCTTCAATTTTCCCGGGGTCCCTATCGAGGGTCGAAAAGCAGGAGGAACGAGAGGGGATAGAAGGTGTATTACATGTGTGTCTGTTTAACACGCGGGTCAAATGGGGCCCGCCTGAGTCTTGCTGCGCGTGTATTATGAACATGTGTGTGGGTGTTTGTGTAGTGCAGCACTCAACATGGCGCTGACATTAATAAGGGAAGTGATGGGAACTTACATAGTTTTGGACGACATGCAGATGTGAGCCAATGGAACGTTTAAAACAGATGACTGAAAAGTCCTCCATTTGCACAAAGAGATGTCCAACTTGGTCTTCCCAAAAAAACAACCATTGATTTTATTAGAACAACCTGTCCAGTGAAAACCTTTCTGTCCTCAATGCCTCAATGGCAAGTAATGGTCAAAACATACCATCCTCCAAGTCAGTGATTTGTTGCCAGTCGATTCAGTCCCTGGAATTGGAAAACGTTACAGTAGTACAACACTAGGTATTCCTCTATGTGAAGACCTCCCAGAGAACCTATAGACAAAAAGGACAGATGTTTCCCCCAGTAGCCCAGAGAGGGGAGAGACGTTTTCCCCAGTAGCCCAGAGAGGGGAGAGAGGTTTCACCCAGTAGTCCAGAGAGGGGAGAGAGGTTTCCCCCAGTAGCCCAGAGAGGGGAGAGAGGTTTCCCCCAGTAGCCCAGAGAGGGGAGAGAGGTTTTCGCCAGTAGCCCAGACGTGGGAGAGAGGTTTCCCCCAGTAGCCCAGAGAGGGGAGAGAGGTTTTCGCCAGTAGCCCAGAGAGGGGAGAGAGGTTTCCCCCAGTAGCCCAGACAGGGGAGAGAGGTTTCCCCCAGTAGCCCAGAGAGGGGAGAGAGGTTTCCCCCAGTAGCCCAGACAGGGACAACTAGGTCCTATTTTTTTAATGTTTCCTCAAGTATTAATGGACGATAGAGCTCTTTCACAACCTCACTTCGAGTTAAAATAAAAAAAACATGGATATACATTGTCAGTAATCCCCCCCAAAATATTTAGTATATATTTTATACATCTGCCTGAGTTTTCTTGTCATTACATCAACCCCTAAAGTGGAAGTACACAGTCTCTGAAGACTTCTGTCATCCTCTACACTTGCACACCCAATCATTTCATGGTAGGTAATTTCCATTGACAGGAGATGGTGATCGATTTTCTCCAAGTCGAAACCTTCTTTCTTATTTATTTCTCAATTTCACAAAAAGGGAAAAAAGCTCATCCTTCTTGGTATTTTCTCAGAATCTTTTATTCTCTTGGTTACAAAGACAATCGTTATCTTGGATTCCAGGTGGACCCTTCTCCAGAAACTTGAGGATGAGCATTCAGTTTAGTATCAGGAGTAATCTCAGTTCGATCAGGAGCGGGACCAAGTTTCCCTCAGGGTGGGATATAGTAAAGTGGGCCTTTTTGGACATGGTGGAGATCACCAATAGTCCATCTGAAAACTGTTCAGCCACTGACTCTTTGGCCCAGTTCTGTACTGCTCATTTCCTTGGAAGTGGCCCAGTGGATAATGGAAGCCTTAAGGTCAAGAAGAGAGGTGAATTTTTTTTTTACAGAATTATGAGAGGAAACATGCATGTGACAATGTCTGTTTTTTCAGTCATGTGTGTTTAAGTAGTAACCTGACAGAGTAAATGTATTTCAGGGGAGCTTTTTTCCAGCTTAACTCAAGTTGTCTTCCTGATGGCCGATGCATTGGGACTCACCCTTGTGTGTCATCGGTGAGTGTGTGTGCATCCTTGTGCTTTTCCTAATGTTGTTTTTTTTTAGGACTTTTTTCTTCTTTCTCTGGGCGTAAACAGTGTGTTAACAACCAGATCCCATTGTTATCAATCTTAATGTTAGTAGGTCAGCGTAAAATGCACAAACGTGTTAATTTTGAACGCTAGCATCCGCTTAAGAATAATTCCCCTCAAAAAGGTACTGAGCCCATTAACAATATAGGTGCTGAAAAAAAAATAGCCACAGTGATTGCTAGTTCCTCAACTTTTCCACTTCATTGACGGTTATGTGAGTTAAAACAACGAGCTTAATGGAGACTCTGGGCTCTCCAGGGACTAATCATAGCCACGTGACTTCCTCCGGGACTTCCATGAAAATAACTCCATCACAATGGCCTGTGATATTAATATCGGCTTTGGGAAAGTCAGGCCCAGGCTCCACGGGGAGGACTCTGCATGAGCAAACATGGAGGAATGCACGGCATGCGGTGGAGAGAGAGAGAGAGAGAGAGAGAGAGAGAGAGAGAGAGAGAGAGAGAGAGAGAGAGAGAGAGAGAGAGAGAGAGAGAGAGAGGGAGAGAGAGAGAGAGAGAGAGGGAAAGTGAGAGAGAAAGGGAGGGCAGTGTATATACAAATTATGTACGCCCCTCTAATCTGTAAGCAGTAAAGAAATCGCAAACCCGGAAAAGGCTATGTAGATCTTGGAAAGACAATGGATTTAAAAAAAAATAGTTTTTGTCTCTGTGAAAATGTTTACGGTCCATTTTCCTGTTCGCTATATTACATTGAACTACTATGTTATAAATACATGTATTACTATTTAGTTACATATTAATTAATGTACACTTAAGGTAAAGTGTTACCAAGTTTTGCATTTAGTCTTTGGTTGATCCTTTACACAGAGCAGTAGTTTGTACAGAGATAAAGCGAACTTAACCTTTGGTCTGGCATCTAATAAGGACAAAGAACAGGTGGCAGAGTATTCAGCTCTGTGCATGTGGTCTGACTTGTCCTAGATACAATGACATTTTAACCAATTTCCCCTTGGGGATTAATAAAATATTTATGTGCTTTCAATATTATTCCCAACTTGCACAGTTTTTATATATTGTTGCCTACTCCAAACAGTCAAAGGGAAACAGATTTTTTTTTAAACATTTAAATATACAATACAACCGAAAATACAACAGAAAGTCAAACTAAATACTAAACACAGTGCCTTCGGAAAGTATTCAGACCCCTTGACTTTTTCTAAATTTTGTTACGCTACAGCCTTATTCTAAAATGGATTAAATAAAATACAAATCTGCAATATACACACAATACCCCATAATGACAAAGCAAAAACAGGTTTGTAGAAATGTTTGCAAATGTATTTCATATTAAAAACAGAAATACATTATTTGCATAAGTATTCAGACCCTTTGATATGAGAATCGAAATTGGCCTCAGGTGCATCCTGTTTCTATTGATCACCCTGGAGATGTTTCTACAACTTGATTGGAGTCCATCTGTGGTAAATTCAATTGATTGGACATTATTTGGAAAGGCACACACCTGTCTATATAATGTCCCACAGTTGACAGTGCATGCCAGAACAAAGCCACGAGGTTGAAGGAATTGTCCATTGAGCTCGGAGACAGGATTGTGTCGAGGCACCGATCTGGGAAAGGGTACCAAAACATTTCTGCAGCATTGAAGGTCCCCAAGAACACAGTGGCCTCCATCATTCTTACGTGGAAGAAGTTTGGAACCACCAAGACTCTTCCTAGAGCTTGGCCAAACTGAGCAATCAGGGGAGTAGGGTCTTGGTCAGAGAGGTGACCAAGAACCCGATGGTCACTCTGACAGAGCTCTAGAGTTCCACTGTGGAGATGGGAGAACCTTCCAGAAGGACAACCATCTCTGCAGCACTCCACCATTCAGGCCTTTATGGTACAGTGGCCAGACGGAAGCCACTCCTCAGTAAAAGGCACATGACAGCCCGCTTGGACTTAAAGACTCTCAGACCATGAAAAACAAGATTCTCTGGTCTGATGAAACCAAGATTGTACTATTTGGCCTGAATTCCAAGCGTCACGTCTGGAGGAAACCTGGCACCATCCCTACGGTGAAGCATAGTGGTGGCAGCAACATGCTGTGGGGATGTTTTTCAGCTGCAGCGACTGGGAGAATAGTCGAAATTGAGGCAAAGATGAACGGTGCAAAGTACAGAGAGATCTTTGATGAAAACCAGCTCCAGAGCTCTTAGGACCTCAGACTGGGGCGAAGATTCACCAACAAACAACTGAGAAAACTGTCTGAATACTTACGTAAATGTAATATTTCAGTTTTTAATATATTTGCTAAAATTTCTAAAAACCTGTTTTTGCTTTGTCATTTTGGGATTTTGCATGTAGTTTGATGGGGAAAATACATTTTGTAATAAGGCTGTAACATAACAAAATGTGGAAAAAGTCAAGGGGTCTGAATACTTTCGGAAGGCACTGTAGATGCCTTGTTTGTATTTAGGCATTCTCATCTCTACTTGGTGGGAACACCTTAGGCATCAATACCGCTTTTTTTATTACAAATTTATGTTTGCCATAGCAATGGGGGTGAATTATTTACAATATTTTAAAATATACATTTAGCTGTAATTGTATCAGTAATCAGTAATATCAAATTTGGAGACACAAGGTTTTCTTCCAACATAATAGTTTTTGGGGGTGTCACAGAATTGAAGTGTTAACCACAATGGAGTATGGGTGGCATAAGTGTGCCATAATAATCCATAAAATATGGTTTAATGTTAGTAAAACAGCAGGAGGCAAAGGTTTCAAAAGGTACAGTTGAAGTCGGAAGTTAACATACACTTAGGTTGGAGTCATTAAAACTTGTTTTTCAACCACTCCACAAATGTCTTGTTAACCAACTATAGTTTTGGCAAGTCGGTCAGGACATCTACTTTGTGCATGACAAAAGTAATTTCCAACAATTGTTTACAGACAGAGTATTTCACTTATAATTCACTGTATCACAATTCTAGTTGGTCACATACACTGAATTGACTATTCTTTAAGCAGCTTGGAAAATTCCTGAAAATGATGTCATGGCTTCAGAAGCTTCTGATAAGCTAATTGACATAATGTGAGTCAATTGGAGGTGTACATGTGGATGTATTGCAAGGCCTACCTTCAAACTCAGTGCCTCTTTGCAATTGTACACAAGTATAAACACCATGGGACCACGCAGCCGTCATACTGCTCAGGAAGGAGACGCGTTCTGTCTTCTAGAGATGAACGTACTTTGGTGCGCAAAAGTGCAAATCAATCCCAGAACAACAGCAAAGGACCTTGTGAAGATGCTGGAGGAAACAGGTACAAAAGTATCTATATCCACAGTAAAACGAGTCCTATATCGACATAACCTGAAAGGCTCCTCAGCAAGGAAGAAGCCACTGCTCCACAACCGCTATAAAAAAAGCCAGACTATGGTGTGCAACTGCACATGGGGACGAAGATCGTACTTTTTGGAGAAATGTCCTCTGGTCTGATGAAACAAAAATAGAACTGTTTGACCATAATGACCATTGTTATGTTTGGAGGAAAAAGGGGAGGCTTGCAAGCCGAAGAACACCATCCCAACCATGAAGCACGGTGGTGGCAGCATCATGTTGTGGGGGTGCTTTGCTGCAGGAGGGACTGGTGCACTTCACAAAATAGATGGCATCATGAAGAAGTAAAATAATGTGGCTATATTGAAGCAACATCTCAAGACATCAGTCAGGAAGTTAAAGCTTGGTCGCAAATAGGTCTTCCAAATAGACAATGACCCCAAGAATACTTCCAAAGTTGTGGAAAAATGGCTTAAGGACAACAAAGTCAAGGTATTGGAGTGGCCATCACAAACCTGACTCAGATACACCAGCTGTGTCAGAAGGAATGGGCCAAAATTCACCCAACTTATTGTGGGAAGCTTGTGGAAGACTACATTAAACGTTTGACTCAAGTTAAACAATTTAAAGGCAATGCTACCAAATACTAATTGAGTGTATGTAAACTTCTGTCAAACTGGGAATGTGATGAGAGAAATAAAAGCTGAAATAATAATTCTCTCTACTATTATTCTGACACTTCACATTCTTCAAATAAAGTGGTGATCCTAACTGACCTAAAACTGGGATTTTTTACTAGGATTAAATGTCAGGAATTGTGAAAAACTGAGTTTAAATGTATTTGGCTAAGGTGTATGTAAACTTCCAACTTCAACTGTATTTTTTATGGGTGCAAGGTGATGGTATAGTGGTCCAAAATGAATGCCAGAAACAGTTGAACTAAACCTCTGCTTCTCCACAGGTAAGGTTATGCAGTACGCTACCTGTTGGCATTCCCTGCCACCAGACCTATCTCATTAGAAATATGTCAGAATGTTGACTTTTTAACCTTTGCAGTCTTGTCACTTTAGGTGACATTATGCTTATGCCACTTAGTTTTGGCATACAGTGTGTCTCCGTTATGGCTCTAACAACAAGACACGATAAGGCTGCATCCCAAAAATAACACAAGAAACTGACACCTGAGAAAACTTAAACAGGTACTTAAAAAATTATTTTGTCACTGGTAACATTAACTCATCGACATAGCATACATCAATACTCCCTACTTTACATTGTATGTAAAAAGCAAAAAAAGCAGACTATTTAAAAAAAAATTATAAAGCATCTCTCAAACACAAGTAACATAGGTAAGCCATTGGTAGTAGGTTTGGTATGTCGATCTGAAAGAGATCAGGACTATGGTGCTATAAGTAACGATTCCAAAGCCATTTCAAGAGACTCCTTGCAGATGATCCTTTGGCCAGGATTCCATTTTAACATCCTCTCTCTCCCTATGAAACTGTCATGCTGTCAGTCTGCCGTCCGAAAAGGCCATAATTCAACAGCCGTATCCACCACAATTAAATCTGAAATGATCGTATAGAGAAGTCGCCCACCTCAGAGTTCAATACCCTATTCAAGGCTCCCAATACTCTTCCCCTTTCCCGGGACTCTAACAGTCACGTGCAGAAACTCTGCCGACCGAGAGGGACATCTTATGGAACAGCTGAACTCTCGTATAAGTTGTCACTTGTTAAAATACTTGAATTCACTGCATTGTAAGCCAGGCAAGATATTTTCTTCTTCCGTTTGCAGGAAAACTAGAACCTTTACCTTTCACAGTGCTGTAAAATTCCTCCAACATTCCCTTTAAGGTCACAGGCAGGAATCTGAGGTTTCCTTGTACTATTATTATATGTTTTAGAAGTTATAATAAACGGTTTCCTCTGGGTTGAAGCTAGGTCTATTGGAAAGTTCATGTCAGAGAGATCCAGTGTGTCCAAAGGGAAAACGTTGACGAACACATGTGTATAACCGGCCTATTGGATTCAGTTTACTGTAGTTGGAGCTGTTGTCACACATTATGGCCCACCTGTAAAACATCTGCGATGGTAGCATTACTTACATTGAGGAATTCCCCACTGCTCATTTGAAGAACATGAGTACATGACTCCCGCTTTTTGCTAATGAAATGTTCGAGGGTAGGAATTGGGCCAAAGTAAAGGTCCTCCTAGATCCAAATAATTACAGTGCCAAACCAGAGAACATTATTTCCCTGACATTGTCTCTAGCCTGAGGAATTGCTGACTGTTTGGTTGAACCCTATAACAGTTATAAAACTGTCCAATCTGCACACTTCTGTCCTCACAAACCTGACTTACATAGCTATATGTTTGCTGAAATACATTCTTTGTTTACCAAATTACTCTCTAAGGTCTCTTAGACCTAAGGTCTCTTGGTCAATGTTGGCTCTGAAGTAGTCACAACAGACTTGGCTTAGAGCAGTGGTCCCCAAACGTTTTATAGTCCCGTACCCCTTCAAACATCCAAACTCCAGCTGTGTACCCCCTCTAGCACCAGGGTCAGCACACTCTCAAATGTTGTTTTTTGCGCCATCTTTGTAAGCCTGCCACATACACACTATACGATACATTTATTAAACATAAGAATGAGTGTGAGTTTGTGTCACAACCGGACTCGTGGGAAGTGACAAAGAGCTCTAATAGGACCTGGGCACAAATAATAATAATAAATAATTTTGCTCTTTATTTAGCCATCTTACATATAAAACTGTGTTTGTTCATCAACAATTGTAAATAACTCATAATGAGAAGGGTATTCTTGAAAGAATGCACAGAACTCTGCAATGTTGGGTTGTATTGGCGAGAGTCTCAGTCCTAAATAATTTCCCATACACAGTCTGTGCCTGTATTTAGTTTTCATGCTAGTGAGGGCCGAGAATCTACTCTCACATTTGAACGTGGTTGCAAAGGGCATCAGTGTCTTAACAGCTCGATTTGCTAAGGCAGGATACTCTGAACGCAGCCCAATCCAGAAATCTGGCAGTGGCTTCTGTTTCAATTCAATTTTCACAAAACCGCTTGATTCAATTTCGATGAGGCCCTCTTGTTCAGATATCGGTAAGTGGACTGGGGGCAGGGCATGAAAGGGATAACGAATCCAGCTGTTTGTGTCGTCCGTTTCGGCAAAGTACCTGCGTAATTGCGCACCCAACTCACTCAGGTGCTTTTCTATATCACATTTGACATGGTCCATAAGCTTGAGTTCATTTGCACACAAAAAAATCATACAATGATGGAAAGACCTGTGTGTTATCCTTGTTACTGCAGACAGAAAAGAGCTCCACCTTCTTAATCATAGCCTCAATTTGGTGCAGCACATTGAAAATAGTTGAGGAGAGTCCCTATAATCCTAGATTCTGATCATTCAGGAGAGAAAAAACATCACCCTGATAGGCCAGTCATGTGAGAATCTCGTCATCACGCATCGGTCAGACAAGTGAAAATCATGGTCAGTAAAGAAAACTTTAAGCTCATCCCCTCATTTAAAAAAAGTGTCAATAGTTTGCCCCTTGATAACCAGCATACTTCTGTATGTTGTAAAAGTGTTACATGGTCGCTGCCCATATCATTGCATATTTCCTGTGTCAACATCCTTAGGCCTTCCTGTCAGGTGTGACCCTCATCAGCAGCTCCCATAGCAGTTTTGACTTAATTTGAGGAAATGTGATTCGTTAAGAAACAAACACTGTTGATCATTCTTCAAAACCCTAAGTCAGTGGTTCCCAAACTAGGGGTCCCTGACGGAAGAATTTCCCAAATGCTGACAATTTTTTTTATATATAGTGCGTTCGGAAAGTATTCATATATATATATATTTACATTTTACCCCCTTTTCTCCCCAATTTCGTGGTATCAAATTGTTAGTAGTTACTATCTTGTCTCATCGCTACAACTCCCGTACGGGCTCAGGAGAGACGAAGGTCGAAAGCCATGCGAAACACAACCCAACCAAGCCACACTGCTTCTTAACACAGAGCGCATCCAACCCGGAAGTGAGCCGCACCAATGTGTCGGAGGAAACACTGTGCACCTGGCGACCTGTTTAGCGTGCACTGCGCCCGGCCCGCCACAGGAGTCGCTAGTGCGCGATGAGACAAGGATATCCCTACCGGCCAAACCCTCCCTAACCCGGACGACGCTAGGCCAATTGTGCGTCGCCCCATGGACCTCCCGGTCGTGTCCGGCAGCAACAGAGCCTGGGCTCGAACCCAGTGTCTCTGGTGGCACAGCCCTAGACCACTACGCCATGGAGGCCCAAGTATTCATAATGTTTTTTTATTTTTTATTCTCATAAATCTACCCACAGTAACCCATAATAGCAAAGAGAAAACAGGATTTTAGAAATGTTTGCTAATTTTTTAAACGAAAAAAACTTATTTACATAAGTATTCAGATCCTTTGTTATGAGACTCAAAAATGAGCTCAGGTGTATCCTGTTTCCATTGATAATCCTTGAGATGTTTCTACAAATTGATTGGAGTCTACCTGTGGTAAATTAAATTGATTGGACATGATTTAGAAAGGCGCACATCCATCTGTATAAGGTCCCACAGTTGACAGTGCATGTCAGAGAAAAAAACAAGCCATGAGGTCAACGGAATTGTCTGTAGAGTTAGGAGACAGGATTGTGTCGAGGCACAGCTCTGGGGAAGGGTACCAACAAAAAAAATGCAGCAGTGAAGGTCCCAAGAACACAGTGGCTTCCATCATTCTTAAATGGAAGAAGTTTGAAACCACCAAGACTCTTCCTAGAGCTGGCCACCCGGCCAAACTGAACAATCGGGGGAGAAGGGCATTGGTCAGGGAGGTGACCAAGACCCTGATGGTCACTCTGACAGAGTTCCTCTGTGGAGATGGGAGAATCTTTCAGATTGACAACCATCTCTGCAGCACTCTACCAATCAGGCCTTTATGGTAGAGTGGCCAGACGGAAGCCACTCCTCAGTAAAAGGCACATGACAGCCCGCTTGGACTTTGCCAAAAGGCACATAAAGACTCTCAGACCATGAGAAACAAGATTCTCTGGTCTGATGAAACCAAGATTCAACACTTTGGCTTGAATGCCAAGCACCATCCCTACAGTGAAGCATGGTGGTGGCAGCATCATGCTGAGTGGATGTTTTTCAGCGGCAGGGACTGGGAGACGAGTCAGGATCGAGGCAGAGATGAACGGAGCAAAGTACAGAGAGATCCTTGGCGAAAACCTCCTCCAGACCGCTCAGGGCCTCAGACTGGGACGAAGATTCACCTTCCTACAGGACAACAGCACACAGCCAAGAAAAAGAGTGGCTTCGGGACAAATCTCTGAAAGTCCTTGAGTGGTCCAGCCAGAGCCCGTACTTGAACCCGATCAAACATCTCTGGCGTGACCTGAAAATAGCTGTGCTGCAGTGCTCCCCATCCAACCTGACAGAGCTTGAGAGGATCTGCAGAGAAGAATGGGAGAAACTCAAATACAGGTGTGCCAAGCTTGTAGCGTCATACCCAAGAAGACTCAAGGCTGTAATTGCTGCCAAAGGTGCTTCAACAGAGTACAGAGTAAAGGGTCTGAATACTTATGTAAATATGATATTTAAGTTTTTGATTTTGTATAAATTTGCAAAGAAATCTAAAAACCAGTTTTTGCTTGTAATTATGGGGTATTGTGTATCGATTGATGAGGAAAAATATATATTTAATCCATTGTAGAATAAGGCTGTAACTTAACAAAATGTGGAAAAAGTTAAGAGGTCTCTAATCTTTCATGAATGCATTGTATATGTCATCTAAGCTGACATAATAGTTATCAGTCAGTGACATAGAGACATTTATCTATTATATGTCATCAAACATGACATATTAGTTACAGTATATGTAATTATGGTGACATATTACTTATGCGTTAATATGGTGACATTTGACTTATTTGGTACTATATATTCGTTTTTTATCACATAGCGGACATATGCTGCCTAAATTCAGAAGTAACATATTATTATTAAGAACCAGAAATGTGGAACAGATTAAGTCGATTTCAGCACCGAAAACCGCCAAAAATGGAAAGGGTAGAGTAAAGTTGTACTCTACAATACTGTGTACTGTGTACAATACAGTCTCTTGGTCTCTTGAGCCATTGAATGAATTGCAGAGTAAATACTTTTTCTCTCTCTCAGACGGTGTCAACAAATCCATCAGTCCTACTGCCACCTGTTAGCTATCTGACCACCAACAACATCCCTACACCGGTCACAAATAACCCCACATTCACTGGGGATATGACAGATGCACACTTCCATATTAATTCACTTACTAACACACAGTAGCCCTATGCGCCACTCAATGCTCAGTCCCAACAGCATAACCCTCCCAAGAAAGAGTCCGAGCACTCCGTGGTGTTGCTGTGACGGATTTAAGATAGAGCTGGGGGTTGTTCCTTTTCTTCTTTTAAAGGAAACCTTTTCTTTTGTGCCACCCTTAAGACTTCAGTTTTAGTTTTCAGGAAGGGGATAGATTTATTGGCATATAAATTACATAGGTTTCTGTGGAAGGGCCTGGTACATAATGTAATTTACATGTGTGCAGATGTGTAACTGTGTGGGTGAGTGTGAAGTTGATGGTATATGACGATCCCTTATTCCATTTTGCAGTGCTAAGATGTGGTCCCCAAGCCATTTTTGTGAACTCTTCAAGCGTTCTTATGTTAGCCTTTTCACATGGTTAGTGATAAAGAGCATCCATTACCACTGTGCTGCAGAAGTCTTGATTGAGCCAAACTGCAATGTACTTGACTTGATCATGTACTTGAGTTGATGATGGACATGCATTTTTAATTCAGTTGCCTTCCACTGAAACAATAAACTTAATTAGTTTTATAAATAAGAATTTAAAGTTTATAACAGGGCTGCTATCTACTATAATTGAATAGAGCTTTTACCTTTAAATGTTCTAAAGATAATATATTATGGAATCTTTCAACTGTGTCGATATACTGCAGTATGTCCATTTCACTTAACACAGAGAAAGGAACATTTTGATTTTCTCACTGGATCTCCTCAATGAGAGACAGATAACGACCCGATAGAGCACAAGTGACTCATTCTCTCCTGCAACAGAGGAAGCGCTTTATGCATACAAGACAAAATTCACATGAAAATCGGTGCAGAATTTATAACATTTCTCCAGTAATTATAGTAAAGAGAGCACAATAATTGATTGATGTCCCATATGAAACTTGAATTGCGGAAGTTTGCCTGTTTTTTTTCCCCCCTCTCTCTTTTTTCCGGAGTACCATTTATTTCAGCCAAATTGATTTTCCTCCCTGACCTTGCAGAGTCACCGCTAGGTATCATGAGAGCGATACTACTGGGAGCCATAAAAGCCGCCGAAGGCCTCTAAATCCTCTATGATGGCTTGAGGATTCAGCAGGAGGATTTGAAATGGATGAAGAGGAGAAGATTGCACATCCTAAAGAAAACACAGAGCACGTCCTTCCCTGTGTCAGGATGAGAAAAAAAATGGGGAAAAAATAAATTGGGAAAAATACATACTAATTCCTTTACTGCTCCTCTATGGGCTATAAGTCACCTAGCCTGCGATTCCCTTCTCCCCTCCGTACTGTCGGATTCAGCATCCACTGGGCTGTGTTTTAATGACCTTATTACAGGCAATTCTACACAGTCCAATAAAAGGTTTACACTTTGAACTGTGGTCCATGGTATGAGTAACATATTTTATAATATATTTCATGTAATGGAACCATGGGAAAGGTAGCCCAAAAAGAGATGGTGAGTGTTGCTGTTATAAAGAACTCAGAGGGAAACAGAACAGGACAGCTGAAATATCTCAATCTCCGTCTTTGCTTGCCAGAAAAATACATATTTACAATAGTCACTACAATACAATAATAAATAACAAAACATTCAATCTATGTGCAATATGTAAAGGTTTTGCTAGCTATGAAATGAAAGGTGATAGAGATGATATGTGACATGGATGCTTAACCTCCAGAAATTAGTTGAGCAGCGGTACCACATGGGAACTCAGTATTGGAAGAGCTGCTTCAGTGGATTGTCTGCTACTGTCATTGTTCGTCCTGGCGAAAGGAGAGCGGATCTAGCATTAAAAGTTCCAATTTTGGTGGAGGGAAATCCATTCACACGTGTTCCCTATAGATATGCCGTCCCCTACAGGGGGATGGCATTTCTAGGAGAAGTTTTCTTTCGCTGGCCCCTGGATCTGTAGGTTTTCATAAAATAATCACTAAAATCAGCAGTGCTGTAAATTCCAAAAACCTAGGTGCCCAGCTTGACAATAATTCATAACGGGCAAACAATGGAAGCATTTACTACTGCATTCACAGTGATGAACTTTACTGGCAGTATCCTTTGGAAACTGGGGCCATAAATTGTATTACTATTAAATGTTTCTAATGGGAGTTGACAAATAGTTGAACAGAGTTGCTTTTCCCCTCCTGCTCTTGGCAAGGCAGAGCAAAGGAAAATTCCCTCACTCAGAAAAAAAAATCAGACTCATGAATACTCCAATCCATTTATCTCAATGCTTTTTGAGTACAATTTAAACCTTTTTAGAAATCGGGTGCTGAAAATACAATGTGCTTAACGGCTTTAAAAAAATGTTTTTACGAGTACAATAAAATTGTCATTGCACATGGATTTGATGATGAATTATATTTAGGCATGTACTGTATTAGAGGTGTGTGTGTGTGTGTGTGTGTGTGTGTGTGTGTGTGTGTGTGTGTGTGTGTGTGTGTGTGTGTGTGTGTGTGTGTGTGTGTGTGTGTGTGTGTGTGTGTGTGTGTGTGTGTGTGTGTGTGTATATATAACTGTGTAATTGTGTCCATGCTAAGCAGTCTACATAGAAAATGACTGATGTTCACTGACATTAAAATGATCATTGCCAAAAAACAATATATGATTGAGGTAGAGACACAGTTTGGATGTTGCACCCCAACAGTCTTTCAGACACCAAGGACCCTTCTCTGAAGCTATGATCCAAACAGTAGTTCTTCATGTGACCATTAAATTCAATGGTGGAAATCTGGGGAGAGAGACAACTGAATGGATTACGTTTAAATTAGGTCAGAGCATCAGTTGTTTTCAAATCCAATGTTTTCTTCCCACTTGTGAGGTCGCGTGGCAAACTGCCGTATTCCCAGCATCCCCTGCACAACATCAGGCCAGCAGGACATCTGGAGGCGCCTAGCTTCCTTGTTTGGGCACCACTGTTTGAGGACAGGCTCCCGTAACTCATCCACACTAGCACACTCAGAACTGCCTCTGCCATCTCCGGTGGTTAGCACTATACAGTCGTCCCCACCACAAGACCATTTGGAGAAGAGGGTTTCCTCCCTATCCTCCCATCACGATGGGCTCTGTGTGATTTATGTGTGTGTTTACTGATGTGTTTCAGATGGAGCGGCTTAATGGTCAATGTCTTGCTCTAGTAGTTCCCAGATGAATCAGCGCCGGACAAATTGGGGGCCGTCCCAGAGGATCTCAGCAATATTTATTGAGGTTATGCATCGCAGTGGACCTCGCTGTTGGTTTCCCAATGTGCTTGGGGGGGAAACAGATGGTGCACGGTCATGGCACGTTAAGAGATTGAAACAGTTTGGTTTCATGGAGCTTTTTATGCCTTTCCTCACATTCAGATAACATTTCGCTTATTTCTTACACTGATCAAAAATATAAACGCAACATGTAAAGTGTTGGTCCCATGTTTCATGAACTGAAATAAAAGATCCCATATATTGTCTATTCACAAATAAGGCTTAATTCTCTCAAATTTTGGGGACAAATTTGTTTACATCCCTGTTAGTGAGCATTTCTCCTTTGCCAAGATAATCCATCCACCTGACAGGTGTGGCATATCAAGAAGCTGATTAATTACACAGGTACACCTTGTGCTGGGGACAAGAAAAGGTCACTCTAACGGAGGGAGAGTGTAACTGTAACTCAGTAAAATCGTTGAAATTGTTGCATGTATATTATGAATTATATTTTAGTTCAGTATAGAAAGTGTGTAGCAAACTTTTCTTGTTTCCATTTGTTTTTTTATAAATAAAAGACAGATAAAAAATGTAAGTGTCCAAGAGAATTACTGATGTTTAAGCCAAATTTGCTTCATCATCTGGTGCTATAAATGAATGTGGGAAAGTGTTAAGATGAGCAATACAAAGACTCTAGCTACTATCTACTGGTACAGTAACAGTTTGTAACAGTAGTTAGTACATGTTATTCATGTTTTTGTTCCTGTTTCTACTTGTTGAAACAACACATTTTGTTTAGTTTTAATAACCTGCAAGTCCATGATTCTGTATTGTCATAATCACACGTCACTGTGATTGAAATGAAACATAGTCCTCAGCTGACGCTCCGTTCCCAGATCCACACAGATGTTGCGGTCAATCCTCAACTCCTCCGTGTAGTCGCTACCCGTCAATTATGTTTGTTTTGAAATGCCTCATGAACAGTGCTGCACCATGGCAACTAACTAACGGTTGCCATGTCATTTGTATGCTCGCTGTTTTTTTTTATGTATTCTATTAGCCAGCTGGTAATACTCTCGTCAGTTTATTTCAATAGTCTTAAAATAAATGAACCACCATGATTAAAGCAGATGTGTAAATATTGTGTCCTGTAAAGTCTGGCCCAGAGAGGAACGTTGATTATCTTTAAGTAAAGAATAACGAGGTTACGGCTTAACAAACCATAGAAAGGTAACAATGAAACTATTCTATGAACGCCATGGCTATGATAAAGTGAAGCCAGAGCCTTTGCAGTACGTTCCATGTTTGGCCTCTTCTTGCACGGTTCCTAGGTTGTGCATATTTCTCTTTGGTTGATAATGATAAGGGGAGGAGCTGACTAAGAGAAACATCACAATGAGGTTAGCAGCCTTAACATTTTATGTCCAGTTGATTTTAGTGGTTGCATTCATTGATACACATTACTGAAACTAACCAGATATGGCCAGCTAGATATTTGTATCGATTTATATGATTAAATTTGAACAATTTGAAGGTTAACACCCTGATAATTGTCCAATAATTATTGTTGGAATAACATGGGGAAGAAAAATGGGGCACGTCCGGGATCGTTTGTTTCCTGTGTTTTATCTATTTATTGTACTGCAAGATGAAGTGTCTGATGAACCCATAAAGCACTCAGTGGTGTTTGGGATACCATTGACAAGCCAGTACACTTCTATTAATCTTACAACGACAAGCACTTGTAGTTACCAGATGGTGGGTGTCTTCACTTCCCCACAACACGACACACCCCTGACCGTGGTAACCATCTAAAAGTTATACGTTTACAAAATGCAACATGAACAGATTTCGGAGTGGCAGAGACACATTAGAGCAAATGAAGATAAGAGAGGATGGGAATGAAACAAACAGACAGAAAAAAAAGCGTCAACAACAAGGCGCTATTTAAATGGCAATATCTCAGTCTCATTTCAAATCTCGAAAACATATGGAAGGTCCTTTGAAGCGCGTGGGGAGCAGTTGAGGCGTCTGCAGACCTTCTCATTGTTTGCTTTTCAACCCCCAACCTCCTTCCTCCAATAAAAAAGGGAACATGTTAAACCTTACAGCAGTGCACATCGGCTCACTTCATTACACCAGGCTAAGTGAAGACTTCCTAATTCGTCCCCCTCTAGAGCATCTCCTGTGTGGTTTCAAACGCTTCCACTTCCGGCAAGGAGATCCCCGAAGCGGGACCTAGTCTATTAAACAGTTAAACACTGCAATTGGGGCCTAAAAACCAAAACCAGATATCTCCTCACATGAAATCACACGTATCAACAAAAAAACACAACGGACACCTGTAATACATAAGTGTAACTTTTTAATCAAGTAAATTACGGCTTCAAAGGTGAGTGGATATTATTTTATCATTGTAACTTCCTCTCTGGCTAAATGTAAACCTCGGGCCTGAGCCATTACGTTGAGGCACTGGGAGATGATGACTCTCTAGAGAGGGAAAAGCTACAGGCGAGAGGGGCTGGGTGTATTTTTCTTTCTGTTTTTCACCTGTCTTCAGATAGCGTTTCCTTTTAAAGTCGAGCAGTAGGGACTTACTGGGCAGCTTTTTTCCGGGACCCAGTGGAATACAACATTAAACCGCGGGGAGGAGAGAAAACCAGTAGTGCACTAAAATAAAGTTATGTCAAAACCATTCTGCTCTTCCTGCAGTCTTTCCTCAACCTTGCAAGTATCCTCCAAGGAACTGAGAACATTACAAGCCATTCAGTTTATATGAATGGGCACTAACAGACTTTTTCACCATTTTGATATGACTAAATTTGCAGGCATATCCTGTGGTCCATCAAGCACAGCCTTAGCTTCAATTTAGTGTCTCCCCGAAGACTCCAGCTTCCTATTTCAAGTGGAAATTGTATAATGTTTTTACCCCCATTCACATGGGCCTATAAATGCTTCAAAAGCTGGGGATCACTCTTTTACTTGGGGAGATGAACGAGCTGACATTTTGATGTTTCGAGCAGGCTGGCAAATCATTTCTAATCATTAAAAAATACTTACCTTGATAACGAAAGCTGGAGGGAGGGGATATTCTGCTCATGTCTGGTTCATTCATTCATTCAGCTCCTTGTATTGTCTCATCCTAAAACAAAGCAAAGAGATCATCGGTCAAATAAAGAGAAGAGGATGTCTTATTTTTTATTGATTGAACAAGCGTTTCTAAAAGTTAGTGAAAAACTTTTATATTTTTATTGGGGCAGGCTTGCATTAAACTACCCTCAAAAGGTCTTGTAGAATTTTTGTTACGGTGAGTGAATGAGGACCCAAAAGCGAACTAACTTAAACAGAGCTTCTTTAATAACCAAACATAGGTAGGCTCAGATAGACCGGCAGATTCCGACAGGACAGGACAAGGTTACAGCAAACATGACGATAGTCTGGCTCAGGCATGAAACACAACAAACAAGAATCCGACAAGGACAGGAACAGAAACAGAGAGAGATATAGGGACCTAATCAGAGGGAAAAAGGGAACAGGTGGGAAACGGGGTGAATGGGTAGTCAGAGGAGACAAGGAACAGCTGGGGGAAAGCGGGGGAGAAAAGGTAACCTAACAACGACCAGCAGAGGGAGACAGGGTGAAGGGAAAGGACAGAGACAAGACACAACATGGCAGTACATGACAGTACCCCCCCACTCACCGAGCGCCTCCTGGCGCACTCGAGGAGGAAACCTGGCGGCAACGGAGGAAATCCTCGATCAGCGCACGGTCCAGCACGTCCCGAGAGGGAACCCAACTCCTCTCCTCAGGACCGTACCCCTCCCAATCTACGAGGTACTGGTGACCACGGCCCCGAGGACGCATGTCCAAAATTCTACGGACCCTGTAGATGGGTGCGCCCTCGACAAGGATGGGGGGGGGGGGGGGGGAAGACGAGCGGGGGCGCGAAGGACGGGCTTGATGCAGGAGACATGGAAGACCGGGTGGACGCGACGAAGGTATCGCGGAAGAAGAAGTCGAACTGCGACAGGATTAATGACCCGAGAAATACGGAACGGACCAATGAACCGCGGGGTCAACTTGCGAGAAGCCGTCTTAAGGGGAAGGTTCTGAGTGGAGAGCCAAACTCTCTGACCGCGACAATATCTAGGACTCTTAGTTCTACGCTTATTAGCAGCCCTCACAGTCTGCGTCCTATAACGGCAAAGTGCAGACCTGACCCTCTTCCAGGTGCGCTCGCAACGTTGGACAAAAGCCTGAGCGGAGGGGACGCTGGACTCGGCGAACTGAGATGAGAACAGCGGAGGCTGGTACCCGAGGCTACTCTGAAAAGGAGATAGCCCGGTCGCAGACGAAGGAAGCGAGTTGTGGGCGTATTCTGCCCAGGGGAGCTGTTCTGACCAAGACGCAGGGTTACGAAAAGAAAGACTGCGTAAGATGCGACCAATAGTCTGATTGGCCCGTTCTGCTTGACCGTTAGACTGGGGGTGAAAGCCGGAAGAGAGACTGACGGAAGCCCCAATCAAACGGCAAAACTCCCTCCAAAATTGAGACGTGAATTGCGGACCTCTGTCCGAAACGACGTCTGACGGAAGGCCATGAATTCTGAAAACATTCTCGATGATGATTTGTGCCGTCTCTTTAGCAGAAGGAAGCTTAGCAAGGGGAATGAAATGAGCCGCCTTAGAGAACCTATCGACAACCGTAAGAATAACAGTCTTCCCCGCTGACGAAGGCAGTCCGGTGACAAAATCTAAGGCGATGTGAGACCACGGTCGAGAGGGAATAGGAAGCGGCCTGAGACGGCCGGCAGGAGGAGAGTTACCGGACTTAGTCTGCGCGCAGACCGAACAAGCAGCCACGAAACGACGCGTGTCATGCTCCCGGGTGGGCCACCAAAAACGCTGGCGAATGGAAGCAAGCGTACCCCGAACGCCAGGGTGGCCAGCTAACTTGGCAGAGTGAGCCCACTGAAGAACGGCCAGACGAGTAGGAACGGGAACGAAAAGAAGGTTCCTAGGACAAGCGCGCGGCGACGGAGTGTGAGTGAGCGCTTGTTTTACCTGCCTCTCAATTCCCCAGACAGTCAACCCGACAACACGCCCCTCAGGGAGAATCCCCTCGGGGTCAGTGGAGGCTACTGAAGAACTGAAGAGACGAGACAAAGCATCAGGCTTGGTGTTCTTAGAGCCCGGACGATAAGAAATCACAAACTCGAAACGAGCGAAAAACAGCGCCCAACGCGCCTGACGCGCATTAAGTCGTTTGGCAGAACGGATGTACTCAAGGTTCCTATGGTCAGTCCAAACGACAAAAGGAACGGTCGCCCCCTCCAACCACTGTCGCCATTCGCCTAGGGCTAACCGGATGGCGAGCAGTTCGCGGTTACCCACATCATAGTTACGTTCCGACGGCGACAGGCGATGAGAAAAATACGCGCATGGGTGGACCTTGTCGTCAGAGAGGGAGCGCTGAGAAAGGATGGCTCCCACGCCCACCTCTGACGCGTCAACCTCGACAACGAACTGTCTAGAGACGTCAGGTGTAACAAGGATAGGAGCGGATGTAAAACGATTCTTGAGGAGATCAAAAGCTCCCTGGGCGGAAACGGACCACTTAAAGCACGTCTTGACAGAAGTAAGGGCTGTGAGAGGAGCTGCCACCTGACCGAAATTACGGATGAAACGACGATAGAAGTTCGCGAAGCCGAGAAAGCGCTGCAGCTCGACGCGTGACTTAGGGACGGGCCAATCAATGACAGCTTGGACCTTAGCGGGATCCATCTTAATGCCTTCAGCGGAAATAACAGAACCGAGAAATGTGACGGAGGAGGCATGAAAAGTGCACTTCTCAGCCTTCACAAAAAGACAATTCTCTAAAAGGCGCTGGAGGACACGTCGAACGTGCTGAACATGAATCTGGAGTGACGGTGAAAAAATCAGGATATCGTCAAGGTAAACGAAAACAAAGATGTTCAGCATGTCTCTCAGGACATCATTGACTAATGCCTGAAAGACAGCTGGAGCGTTAGCGAGGCCGAAAGGAAGAACCCGGTATTCAAAGTGCCCTAACGGAGTGTTAAACGCCGTCTTCCACTCGTCCCCCTCCCTGATGCGCACGAGATGGTAAGCGTTACGAAGGTCCAACTTAGTGAAAAACCTGGCTCCCTGCAGGATCTCGAAGGCTGAAGACATAAGAGGAAGCGGATAACGATTCTTCACTGTTATGTCATTCAGCCCTCGATAATCTATGCAGGGGCGCAGAGACCCGTCCTTCTTCTTGACAAAAAAAAACCCTGCTCCGGCGGGAGAGGAGGAGGGGACTATGGTACCGGCGTCAAGAGCTACAGACAAATAATCTTCGAGAGCCTTACGTTCGGGAGCCGACAGAGAGTATAGTCTACCCCGGGGGGGGTGGTTCCCGGAAGGAGATCAATACTACAATCATACGACCGGTGTGGAGGAAGAGAGGTGGCCCTGGACCGACTGAACACCGTGCGCAGATCGTGATATTCCTCCGGCACCCCTGTCAAATCACCAGGCTCCTCCTGTGAAGAAGAGACAGAGGAAACAGGAGGGATAGCAGACATTAAACATTTCACATGACAAGAGACGTTCCAGGAGAGGATAGAATTACTAGACCAATTAATGGAAGGATTATGACAAACTAGCCAGGGATGGCCCAAAACAACAGGTGTAAAAGGTGAACGAAAAATTAAAAAAGAAATGGTTTCACTATGATTACCAGAAACAGTGAGGGTTAAAGGTAGCGTCTCACGCTGAATCCTGGGGAGAGGACTACCATCCAGGGCGAACAAGGCCGTGGGCTCCTTTAACTGTCTGAGAGGAATGTCATGTTCCCGAGCCCAGGTCTCGTCCATAAAACAGCCCTCCGCCCCAGAGTCTATTAAGGCACTGCAGGAAGCTGACGAACCGGTCCAGCGTAGATGGACCGACAAGGTAGTGCAGGATCTTGAAGGAGAGACAGGAGTAGTAGCGCTCACCAGTAGCCCTCCGCTTACTGACGAGCTCTGGCCTTTTACTGGACATGAAGTGACAAAATGACCAGCGGAACCGCAATAGAGACAGAGGCGGTTGGTGATTCTCCGTTCCCTCTCCTTAGTCGAGATGTGGATACCTCCCAGCTGCATGGGCTCAGCACCCGAGCCGGCAGAGGAAGATGGTAGTGATGCGGAGAGGGAGGCGACGGAGAGCGCGAGCTCCTTTCCACGAGCTCGGTGACGAAGATCAACCCGTCGCTCAATGCGAATAGCGAGTTCAATCAAGGAATCCACGCTGGAAGGAACCTCCCGGGAGAGAATCTCATCCTTTACCTCTGCGCGGAAACCCTCCAGAAGACGAGCGAGCAAGGCCGGCTCGTTCCAGCCACTGGAGACAGCAAGAGTGCGAAACTCAATAGAGTAGTCTGTTATGGATCGATTGCCTTGACATAGGGAAGACAGGGCCCTGGAAGCCTCCTCCCCAAAAACAGATCGATCAAAAACCCGTATCATCTCCTCCTTAAAGTCCTGATACTGGTTAGTACACTCAGCCCTTGCCTCCCAGATTGCCGTGCCCCACTCACGAGCCCGTCCAATAAGGAGAGATATGACGTAGGCGACACGAGCAGTGCTCCTGGAGTAAGTGTTGGGCTGGAGAGAAAACACAATATCACACTGGGTGAGGAACGAGCGGCATTCAGTGGGCTCCCCAGAGTAACACGGCGGGTTATTGATTCTGGGCTCCGGAGATTCGAAAGCCCTGGAAGTGGCCGGTGGATCGAGGCGGAGATGGTGAACCTGTTCTGTGAGGTTGGAGACTTGGGTGGCCAGGGTCTCAACGGCATGTCGAGCAGCAGACACTTCCTGCTCGTGTCTGCCTAGCATCGCTCCCTGGATCCCGACGGCTGAGTGGAGAGGATCCGAAGTCGCTGGGTCCATTCTTGGTCGGATTCTTCTGTTACGGTGAGTGAATGAGGACCCAAAAGCGAACTAACTTAAACAGAGCTTCTTTAATAACCAAACATAGGTAGGCTCAGATAGACCGGCAGATTCCGACAGGACAGGACAAGGTTACAGCAAACATGACGATAGTCTGGCTCAGGCATGAAACACAACAAACAAGAATCCGACAAGGACAGGAACAGAAACAGAGAGAGATATAGGGACCTAATCAGAGGGAAAAAGGGAACAGGTGGGAAACGGGGTGAATGGGTAGTCAGAGGAGACAAGGAACAGCTGGGGGAAAGCGGGGGAGAAAAGGTAACCTAACAACGACCAGCAGAGGGAGACAGGGTGAAGGGAAAGGACAGAGACAAGACACAACATGGCAGTACATGACAATTTTGAACAGCAGAGCTGCGCTCCTCCTTTGTTCATACAAATCTGGCCATTTATCCAGAAACAGATGTGTTGAGAATGATGTCATGTGGGAGGACATGATATTTGGTATTAACTGGAATTGTTTTGTTTCACTGTGTGGTCATTATCCATGCTGTAACTCTGGATGTGTGGATTCATTTCGACAGTCAGCAGCAGTAATATCCTTATCATTGTAGTCATCGTCCTTAATAATTTCAAACTCTCTCTAGAATTCCTGAATGTAGCTATTTTGTAGGCAACTAACTTAAATCAATCAAATGAATTCCTATAAACACAGGCCTCCTAAGTATCACATAAATATGTGTTGCAAAAACACAATCTAACCCTATCAAATATATTTGCTCTGTATGGCTGTTGTATTTGAATTGTTGTGATGTATGGCATTGTTTGTGTTCACAGATGTTAGGCCTATTTCAGCCATATTTAGTGATGAATGGGGAAAATATGTAGCACAAGACTACACATTGGCTTGCTACAGTAGGCTGCGTATGTTTTTCTAATTTGTTAGAGGTAGCTGCTACACGATTTGGAACACCCCTGTTTTTGTTGCCCGGAAACGCGATGTTGAACTGCATTGAATTCTATGTCGGGCAGAATTGCCCGTTTGAATCAGGAAAGTCTCCTCTCAGGTCCTGTACAAGCCAGAATGTTGAATACAATTTTTTTTATGTACTTTGGCGGTTGTCTTAAGGTTGGTCCTTTTGGCGGTATGAATGCGAGACGAACACTATTTGTGCACAAGATGCATGCATACTTGCCGAGCTCGTGCACGTGTTTACATGGTTATGTTCGTGCTTCAGGTGATATAAATCTGAACACACTACAAGCGCTTTGAAAAGTGGATGTAATTATACTTTCCCGTGGATATAATGGCTCACATTCCTACCGCCAAAAGGACCAACCGCACCGGACAACCAGTCATTTTATTAAACATTCTGGCTTGTCGAGATCTTGAGGAAACTTTCCTGATTCAAACGCTCATTTCTGCCAGAAGTAGAATCCGATGCAATTCAAAGTCGGGTTTCCAGGTGTTGTGCCGTAAAGCTCCCCCTGACAGAATTCAAATTTCGGTTACGTGAAGCTTGTTCTATAGAAAGTATTTAACTCTGATGTGTGCCACAGAAAGTATTTGACTCTAGCCACAAAATTAAGGAAATTAGAAGAGGGGGGGGGGCAAGGCTATTTTCTTGCCTGGAGAAATCCCCCCCTCCCCATATGTAAGTCAACATGAGTGCATATCCATAATCACAGTAAACTGTTATAATAATAGATAAAAAATAAGAAAAAATGTATAAATGTATAATAATATAATAAACACAACTATGATATATATATATATACACATACACACACATGTACAGTACATATACATAAACATATTCACAGGACACTCAACCTATCTCTTATCTCTTTTCCTACATCCGATATGCGGGTGACATTTCCACCTGGATGACAGCACATAATCAGCAAGACGAAGATGCTCTTCATCCGAGGGAATGCCTGCCCGTTCTCTGATGTTAGATCATCCGAGATGATCACATGTCATTCCAGCCCTGGTCAGCTCCAGATTTGACTACTTCAACTCACACCCTGCTGGAGTCACTGCATTCTCAGATTCTCTTCTGTTATTGATATCTATATTGTAATCAATAAAGTGTTTCAAAATGCTATACTTTTATTAACATATATGCTCAGATCATTCCTGAGAGAGAAGGGGTGTAATATCTCCAGATGGGCGTGTGGTACCCTTCCTCACCCATGCCAACAAGATGTTACTTCTTGTGGGGTCTTTGCCTTGAAAGTAAGTATATTTATTGATGAAAGTATACTGACTAAACAGTATAAAAACAGAACTGTCAAGTTATAAGCTGTGTCGTTGTATACTTGTGAATTAGAATCTTAAGTGTAACATCATTTTGTTGTGGAAAACTGAAATGCCCATCACATATTTTCCCCAGTTTGCTGAATGTGTTCTGGAGGAGAAGTCTTTTCAAATATGGACAAAGATGTTAACATCATGAGAGAAGAAATAGCTATGTTCAATTTATTTTTTATTTGACCAGGCAAGTCAGTTAAGAACAAATTCTTATTTTCAATGATGGCCTAGGAACAGTGGGTTAACTGCCTGTTCAGGGGCAGAACGACAGATTTGTACCTTGTCAGCTCAGGGGTTTGAACTTGCAACCTTCCGGTTACTAGTCCAACGCTTTAACCACTGGGCTACCCTGCCACCCCAGATCCCTTATAATTTAATATAATTGCAGATAAAAAAAAAAAACATTTATGTGGATCTTTCAAGGTTATCTTTGATTCAACTTCTGACTAGATGGCCACTAAAACACATGTATTTAAATAATTATGTTACAAGAAACCTATACTATTCCCTTGTTCCCTGTTCCCTGTTTGCTCAGAAAAATACATGAAAAGATGTATAGACTACTTGACATTATGTTTTGCTAGATGACCTGAGCCAACTGTGCCACTTCTGTGGGGAGGTGGACAATAATGAGGAAGACACTAACTGGGTAATTGCTTGTTCACTTCTAAAGGCACATTTTTAGGAGTACAAATTTGTATAAGCACGAATTTGTATATTTCTAGACGCAGTATCATAATAGTAATAGTAACCACCTACGGTAATGTATATGTTTTGGCTATTTTGATATGAAGAATGAACTTCAAATTACATATTTAGTCTGGTAAATGAGCCTCCTATTAGAGTTAATGGTCTGGAGATGTACTTTATAAACCTTGTCTGTATAATGAGTTAGAATTCTAAATTAGCCCAGAAATAGTATTTAGAAATGGCCTCACATCAATGACTTATTACATGCTTCCCCTGTCTCCCAGCACCTCTTAGAGTCAGATCCCTTTCAGCAATTAGCCTTGAACTGGGGAAGACGATCGGCTCAGGTTTCCAATTGGAGCACTTTGAATCTTTCCCCTTGCGTCCTAATTAAGACCTTAATACCCCATCCCGGGTGTGGGGGTTGGGGGGGGGGCTAGGCAACTGTTTGTCCTGGTTTACTGGTGGACACACTTCATAATTCCCTGAGAAAACAGTTGCAGTGAGTCCAGTCAACCGATAAATGGGACAGGGATACAGAGGCATGAAGGTTAGGCTACTGGACAGTTAGAGGCCCTATTCATTGTAAAGGTACTATGTTGTGTTTTGGCTTTTAACTGGAATGTATTTTCCCCATAACCAATCCTACCTAAAACTGTTTTGGTTTTACGGTTCACTAAAATGTCTGCATAGGTGCAAATTATTCAAATTTTTCGGACATTTGCTCTTTAGTAATGACCAACCAAGACAGGTCATCAATGTCAAACTTTTCCCAACCAAAGACTTTCCTTGCAGATGGCCAATTAACTCAGAAGTTAGTCACATGCAAAGTAGAATTAGACTCACTCAAAGAATGCCAAACACTCCCACGCAACTGACCACTGACAATTTTCTATGAGTCCTATCAGTGTCACAAGTAATCCTTGAAGAAGTGCACAGACACTTGACACCATGTATTTTCACCTCGCCCATAGTACGTCTTCTGAGATCCCGAGATCCACCACTTGTTTGGATCGAGACATCACTAACGTAACACAAGCCCTCACCATTTGTAAATAATCCGGCCATTTTTATTTAGGTCCCACATACATTGTAATGTTCCAGTAAACCTCTCCTTGACCCTCCTTACGACTGACTTGGACGAGCGCCCACAGACCGTCTGTAAGCTACACTGGGCAATTATACAGCCTGGGGATTGAAAGAGAGCTGTCATTAAGATGTGTTTAGACTGCTTACAGACACCAGCCTGCAGTGTCGGCCCCGGGCCAAGCTGGCAAATGGGGCTGGATCAGTGAGGAGAGAGGGGGCCTGAGGTGGCCTGGGGGCCAGAGCTTGGGGGCCGTTGGGGATAATTAGACAGTTTTGTCCAGGTTTGGTGATATAAATGTGGCTGGCTTAGCCCCCTCCTTAGCTCCACAGCTCCTTGGTAATGATCATGTCCAACAGGTGGCAGGGTAAATGGAAGGGGGTATGAAATGGATAGTGTGTTTCCTGCTTCCAATTTCTCCCTTTTTGTTTTGTTTTGCTTCCTTTCCTTATCCAAGCCACCCTCGTATCGGTCATAGACCCCCATTCAGGACTGTAAGGTAGAGAGGACTGTTGGGTATTTGTCACCATCGCATCGCAAACTAGCTAATCTAGCCTTCTCCAGGGACTGGAACCCCCGGGTCAGAAGGCTGGGCTTGTAGGGAGGGAAGACTACAAGACAGGAGGATTTAGTAAAGTTACAATGAGTATATTGCATGAGAAATATGGACCAACCACATTTATTTTCATTGAGAAAAAGAGTAAGCAGAAATGATACGTATACCACCACAAACAATCAACATTCTCACTTGAAAGATATTTTTTTAACCTAGCAGAGACCATAAACTCTAATGCTCAATAAACTTACATTGCAAATTTAGTTACCTCGCCTGTTGGTCCATTTTAGTCCACTCTGCACTATATGATAAATCATAAGGAGAATGTTTGAGGAAGTGTGGAGAAACATACCACTGGGGGGTAAACATTACAATTTGATCGCTCCCTCCTTTATTTTTCTCTCTCCATTCAGCATCTCCAAGCTGTGTTTAGGGCCTGTTGTTACCTTCTGGATGAAGTCATCACTGACATCAGGGACTGAGTAGAGCTCTGCACATCCAAATCTCTCTTATTCTGCTGAAAGGAGGTGCATGGGGAGGGAACACACTGTCTTCTGAAGAGTCATCCGAGTCCACTCAACTCCAGGTCCACGATTCCCTGTCATATAATGGACCATTGGGGGAATAGAGAGACAGAAGAAAAAAAAACTGCACATACTGTAATTTACTGCCTTCCCAGAATTCTCTGGGATAGTGGAAAGGCACTAAGGCCGTTCCATGGACAATTTATTTAACCTTTATTTAACTAGGCAAGTCAGTCAAGAACAAATTCTTATTTTCAATGATGGCCTAGGAACAGTGGGTTCTGTTCAGGGGAAGAACGACAGATTTGTACCTTGTCAGGGGTTTGAACTTGCAACCTTCCGGTTACTAGTCCAACGCTCTAACCACTATATATTTTGTTAATTTTTTATATCTTTTTTTTTCTCCCACAAATCCCTTTTTTTAATTCGAATGGTCCGTCAACCAGAAATGAGTGATGTCAGAAGTCCGGGCAGTGAATTTGTTGATGATTTGGCCTCTGGGCACGAAGAGCGCACAATAAAGAAAAGTCCACAAGGGCTTTTAGCGAGTAGGGACCAGAGTAGCGACCTATATCTGGTGTTGCTAGCAATCGGTTTGGTCGGTTGTGTAAGGCTTATGTGGAGGCGAGGCTCCATATTTAAAGTCTGTGGAGAAAGAGAGAGGGAGTCAGTCGGGCTTCTGAAGGGCCATGTCTGACATAATGTCCTCAGACCTCGGGGTCAGGTCCATCACTCCCGCCCAGTGTTTGGGGGTTTTGTTTGGTATTTTTGCGAGAAGGAGGATGTTCATCAACTAAAGCTTTGCGTAGGATGGGCTGAAGGTTGGAGTGATATACTGCGAGGCCGGAGAGGCCAGGCTTGGCCTGTGGACACTCACCACAGCCAGAGGAGGAGGGAACCATGGCAGCAGAGCAGGGTAGCAGACACCAGACTTCCGGTTGGACTGGTAGAGACAGGCTCCCCTCTCTCAAGGCTAGGAGCTCAAGACTCACCAAAACAAAATCAGGACAATCCAATAATAAGGTCTCATAAAGATTACACGGAGAGGAGGCCATCTACTTTACATTGTTTTCTCAGGTCTGCTTCACCTCACAACTTGGCTGTCTTTCTCTCAAACGACAAAATGAAGATAAATGTTTTTAGTGTTAGGTCATGAAAATGGCAAGAAATATCTCCTTTATGACACAAATGTTATTGCTATCACTGGACCCACCATGGAATCCCACTTCAGAATTTATTGAAGTCAATGATTTTTTTATATACTCTTTGTTCCCCTCTTTTCCTCAGAGTTTAAACTCTGAAAGAACATGGGAAGATAGTCTGAGTGGTGGGTGGTGCTGGTTCACGGGCAGCAGGTCACAGGGACTGAAACATTGCCGGGGTGAGGCTCCATTGAACACTACATTGAGCGTCCACTCTAACATTTGTGTTTTGAAGCATTGAGCTCAAGTGGTGCGAGCAAGGTCTCAGGATCGCATTGAGGGCCTTTGTAGTATGAAACACGCATACCGAGCCTGGGTTCAAATATTATTTCAAATCTTTCAGATACTTTAAGCGTTAGCTGTAGCCTTCCTGGAGTTCCAGGTGGGCGGAGCTTGTACTTTTGGGACCTTTCATCTGGCAAGCTCAATCAGGCACAGCTTAAGTTTTTGACAATATTTCAAATAGTATTTGAACCCAGAATTGATGCATACCTTATTAGATGACCGTGTAGCCGAATACAGCAAATGATCATGTAAATATGGTACTGAAACTGACCATTTTACATACCTTCTTACTATTCTCCTGTTCTTATTTTTATTTATTGTATGTTTTGATCTACCTTATGTTGTTTTTTGTGCTATATTGTTATTACATCGATGGGTTTGGAGTTTGCAAGATCGGTATTTCACTGCACGTGACATTAAAACTCAAAACTTGACTAAAGCAGTGCTGTCTTTTACTGAGAAAAAACAAGGCCAAAGTCTTGGCTATATTTTGTATTGCCTGGTCCCTATGATTGTATACCATGATGACTTTCTGACCCAGAGTTGACACTACCCACACAACCTGGGGATCTAAATTTGGTGCTGTTTTTTTTTAAGAACAATGAGTGCCTGAATCCTGTCCAACGGCTCTGACGTCTTAAACATCCAGAGATTATTTCCCTGTCGTTGTCCCAGTCTATTGACCATTTATTTATTTTTAGAAGACCTCCAACCCCACCGACACAGACACAAACACACACATGCATGCACGTGCACACAAACAAATACCACACAGTTGCTTTACTTCCTCAAACCGGGAATACAGATAAGATGCCATGGCCCATACCAGGCAGCTGTTAAAATGCTCAGTGCTCTCCTCCTCAGCGATACCTCGCCTTGTGCGTCAACATAATAAGTGTAGTTGACTAACGTGCCTAAAATGCAGCCTGGAACATTCCAAACATCCTATGCGGGGAGGGATAGGGCCTTGTGAAGAGAACTATTAACACAGCCGTTATTATACTTAATTAATCCACTACCTCAATCTAGCAGGTAGTGATGTGCCCCACATCGAGAGAGAGGGGACTCACCTCCAATCGGCCTCAAGGAGGTTAACAAAGACAGGAAGATCAAATAATGCATTTATCACATTGTGGAGGGCCCGAGGCCAAGTTCGTGTCAAATCCATAATAAGGAAAGTATCCCTGGGCCAGAGCTGGCTTCCCCACACGCACGTCACACTCTGCTGGAAATGTACGCAGAGGATGTATTGATCTTCCTGGTGTTTCCTTTCTCACAAGGCTCCAAACAGAGCAGGCTACATCACAGGCCACCCACCGCAAGCCACCGCGCAAAACAACAGCACAAACCACCCTCCTCCTCGCCCGCCTGCCCCCTCTTGGCTCCATAAGATGATAATAAACTAGCAAGCTGCCAAAAAACACTGAGTGTCGACCCTTTATGTGTGTGTGTGTGTGTGTGTGTGTGTGTGTGTGTGTGTGTGTGTGTGTGTGTGTGTGTGTGTGTGTGTGTGTGTGTGTGTGAAAGAGCTATTGCCCAATGAGCACACTGTTTTCCTTTACATTTCAAAACAAATAATATAAAAATAGGTTTATGACAGCCAAACGTCAAGATCTTCACAATTAGCTGACACGTGTCAACAGATATATTCCAATGTTTTTTCTTCTCATGCATAAGTCTATCTTAGTAATAATCAGGTCTCCTTTCTCACAAATATTTAAAAAGTAAAGCTTCAAGTGATAATTCTGACTAAGTACAGTTCTTGCATGTCTAGTTCAAAAGAACTAACTCATAATCAGACTTCATCAAACAAAGAGTGATGAAAACCAGAAAGGGAGGGGGCATCCTCATGGTACTATCCTATCCTATATAAACTCAAGGCATTAAGGTAATATCCTATATATACTCAAGGCATTAAGGTAATATCCTACAGACATGCTACAGGTGTAGGATCTTAATTGGATCACCCTTTTGTTGCTGAGAAATGCAAACTTGTAGTGTATTTGAGTTTTAAAAAGGCTTCTAAAGTTTGCAATTTTCACTTTTAAATTTCAGACTTGATTTGCCCTCACAAAAAAATGTATCAACCTCTACAAAAATTAGATGATCTACTGGTATGTTTATGTACTCAATGAATGCTATCCTGAGTTTACTCACTCAGCCCGTAGCACGTCATCACTGCTTAGGACAGGAACACAGAGGGCAGTTTACCAACCTTGATTATTAGCCTTTGTCCAGCTAAGCCCAACACTGATCAAAAGACAAAGGGGAGAGCGACAACGACTTACTTTAAGATCATGGACAATTAGCCTGGAGATGAGTCAACAGGATGCTACTGACAGCACAGCGCTACCGACAAAAGCAATGGGTCATATCCTATGTATAACCACTTCATGGTAAGTGGTGATTAATTACACTCGTGGGAAAACATTAACGGTCAATGTATTTTCAGAGCACATAGACATTATTAGTTTGGAGAGATATCCTTATGCTTTTTTATTTTTTAACTAGGCAAGTCAGTTAAGAACAAATTCTTATTTGCAATGACTGCCTACATTGGGTTAACTGCCTTGTTCTTTGGCAGAATGTCACGGTCGTCCTCCTCTTCATCTGAAGAGGAGAGGCGAAAAGGATCAGAGGACCAATATGCGGCGTGGTAAGTGTCCATGGTAACTCTTTAATAAAGAAAGTACTGAACACAGAAAACTATACAAAACCAGTAAACAAAATAACAACCGTGACGCTAATGCGAGCTGCGCTGAAACAAGCCATCAACATAGACAATCACCCACAAACAAACAGTGCAACCCAGGCTACCTAAGTATGATTCTCAATCAGAGACAACTAATGACACCTGCCTCTGATTGAGAACCATACTAGGCCGAAACATAGAAATGCCCCAAAACATAGAAAAACAAACATAGACTGCCCACCCAACTCACGCCCTGACCATACTAAATAAATACAAAACAAAGGAAATAAAGGTCAGAACGTGACACAGAACAACAGATTTTTACCTTGTCAGCTTGGGGATTCAATCTAGCAATCTTTTGGTTACTGGCCCAGCACTCTAACCACTAGGCTACCTGCCGCTATAGTGTGTTGTGATCTAGCTCAGATATATGATATAACTGATTATCAAATTATGTGACAACCTATTTTCAGTAAACTATGAAAACAACTAGATAAATCTCAATACAATATTCTGGTCATATATTGTCATTTCTCTGTTGTGACGCAAGTTTATGAATCAAAGAGACATGAAAAAAGCTGAAATGGAGCCATACTGCAGCTGTTATTTGGACTCAGCTACTCCACTGGCCACTGAAAACAGAGCATGAGGTCTTACTAATGGCATGTTACTTCCCACTGGGCAAAAACTAGTCAAATCAATGTTGTTTCAGCATCATTTCAACCCCCAAAAATCTATGTGATGACATTGAATCAACGTGCAAAACTGATTGGATTTAAAACTAGACGCTGAACTGAAATCTCTGCCCAGTGGGTTGCTGCTATGTATGGTCTTGGGAGGCCCACAGACTTAGAACTATGCCTTGCGGAGTCTGTATATTTTTAGATTTAAGTGTTCTCATAAACAACTCCTTTAACATATTGGACTGGAGGTTCAGATTGTAAAGAAAGGTCAACTGACCCATATTTTACCGGATTGTCATATGGAGTGGATGGCATTTTTGAGTGGGTGGGTCTCAGGGGTGAGCAGTGAAGACTGAGAAGGGTCACTCACTCCACCAACAGGAGCGGTCCCATATAAGCTACAGGTGTGGAACAGATCATGTTTCACCGACAACAATTAGTGTGATGTTATCAGCATTCTCTGGAAATAAAAAGAGAAAAACTCACTCTAATGATTGAGTGAAGCGAGACATCAAGACACCGCCTGAGACCGATTGAGAGACAAATAGAGACATTTAGAGAGTTAGTTAAGGGAACTGAGTAAGCGAGTGGACGTCTCTTGGCTCTGTCTCTCTCGCCCAGTGTCTCAGGCCACCTGAGCATAGCGCCATAGAGGCATTTAGCGTTTGACTGTTTAACAGCGGTCGGTTCAGCTGCTCTGACTCAACCATTCCTTCCTCATTCTCTGACCTCACCCGGAGTCAGGAGAGGGAAACCGAGTAGAGAAGGAGATTGGCTCCATGGTGAAGGTCTTCGGGCGGAAGAGAAATGTGAGCGTGTGTGTCCCCCTCTGTCCTCGACGATGACGATTCCATCGGCTTAATTAGCATGCCTTGGCAAAGGGGCGGGTGAGGAGAGAGTGGTGGGAGAGAGTGGTGGGCTAACCGCTAATGATTCCAGAGTATTGAGTTATTCGGTCACCTAATGAGGTCTAATAAAAAGTGTTCGTTTAGCGGGGGTTACTTCCCCCCTCCTCCTCCCCTCCTCTCCTCTCTACCTCTGCGTCTGTCCGGGCCAAATTCTGTCCCATTTAGCTATCGGGTTACAGCCCAGCGCAGCCAAGTAACGCTATACATTAGCGGCATAAGAGACCTGTGAAAGGGGAGTATCATATGATGTAATATGGAAATGCAGAGGTCTGCGGTATTATGGAATTGCTTAATTCATTTAGCTGAGTAAATGTTACCCTTTTGCCAGGACGCAGAGAAAGAGGGAATGGGGGCTGGGGGGAGGGGGTTACTGGTGGGACAAGAACGGGGTAACTTGTGGGCGGCTGTAACATTGGTCCATACAGGGTTGGACCAGTGGAAACAGTTTCACCCGTTCGGGGAATAAACCATTACCAGTGACCGCTGTGGGCCCCAGGCCCCAACACAGAGGCTCCCGGTGAGGTGGAACAGTATGAGTATAAAGGCTCCACGTCTCTATCTCTCTCTCTCTCTCCATCCTGACCTATCCCACCACTGTGATTTGTGACTCCTGACACTTTAATTCATTGGGAAACATAAGTCAGGACCCCGGAGCTTAAGTAAGTCCATTAACACTATGCAGGAGTAATGCTCTCTAATGTGGTGCCAGGACAGCCACCCAGCTTGATCAGGAGTGGGGCTTCTAGTCATTTTTTTCGTGGAGAATTATCCACTGTGAAATAGAGGAGAGTGAATCACCATCAATATCATGGCTGATTTGATGAGAATGAACACACATTGATTTTTCATGTAATGCTCATTACTGTCATTGTCTAATTTGTCTGGTCACTTCAAATGTATGAACGTATCCGTAAGGATAAGGATCGCTAATAGATTCTGATTCTTAAGCCTGAAATATACAGTACCAGTCAAAAGTTTGGACACAACTACTCATTCAAGGGTTTTTCTTTATTTTTGCTATTTTCTACGTTGTAAAATAATAGTAAAGACATCAAAACTATGAAATAACACATATGGAATCATGTAGTAACCAAAAAAGTGTTTTATATATTATATTAAGTGTTTAAGATTTAATATTTGAGATTCTTCAAAGTAGCCACCCTTTGCCTTGATGGCAGATTTGCACACTCTTGGCATTCTCTCAACCAGCTTCATGAAGTAGTCACCTGGAATGCATTTCAATTAACAGGTGTGACTTGCTGAAAGTTAATTCATGGAATTTCTTTCCTTCTTAATGTGTTTGAGCCAATCAGTTGTGTTGTGACAAGGTAAGTGTGGTATACAGAAGATAGCCCTATTTGGTAAAAGACCAAGTCTATATTATGGCAAGAACAGCTCAAATAAGCAAAGAGAAACGACAGTCCACCATTACTTTAAGTCATGTAGGTCAGTCAATGTGGAAAATTTCAAGAACTTTGAAAGTTTCTTCAAGTGCAGTCACAAAAACAGTCAAGCGCTATGATGACACTGGCTCTCATAAGGACCACCACAGGAAAGGAAGACCCAGAGTTACCTCTGCTGCAGAGGATAAGTTCATTAGAGTTGCCAGCCTCAGAAATTGCAGCCCAAATAAATGCTTCACAGAGTTCAAGTAACAGACACATCTCAACATGAACTGTTCAGAGGAGACTAAGAAAAAACAAAAGATACACTTGATTGGGCCAAGAAACATGAGCAATGGACATTAGACCGGTGGAAATCTGCCCTTTGGTCTGATGAATGCAAATTTGCAATTTTTGGTTCAAACCACCGTATCTTTGTGAGACGCAAAGTAGGTGAACGGATTATCTCTGCATGTGTGGTTCCCACCGTGAAGCATGGAGGAGGAGGTGTAAGGGTGCTTTGCTGGTGACACTGTCTATGATTTATTTAGAATTCTTGGCACACTTAACCAGCATGGCTACCACAGCATTCTGCAGCAATATGCCATCCCATCTGGTTTGCTCTTTGTGGGACTATCATTTGTTTTTCAACAGGACAATGACACAACACACCTCCAGGCTGTGTAAGGGCAATTTGACCAAGAAGGAGAGTGATGGAGTGCTGCATCAGATGACCTGGCCTCCACAATCATCCTACCTCAACCCAATTGAGATGGTTTGGGATTAGTTGGACTTCAGAGTGAAGGAAAAGCAGCCAATAAGTGCTCAGCTTATGTGGGAACTCCTTCCAGACTGTTGGAAAAGCATTCCTCATGAAGCTGGTTGAGAGAATGCCAAGAGTTTGCAAATCTGTCATCAAGGCAAAGGGTGGCTACTTTGAAGAATCTAAGTTGTTTAACACTTTTTTGTTTACTACATGATTCCATATGTGTTATTTCATAGTTTTGATGTCTTCACTATTATTCAACAACATTTTAAATAATTAAGAAAAACCCTCAGGAGACTGAAAAAATTTGACATGGGTCCTCAGATCCTCAAAATTTTCTACAGCTGCAGCATTGAGAGCATACTGATTGTATCACTGCCTAGTATGGCAACTGCTCGGTCTCCGACCGCAAGGCACTACAGAAGGTAGTGCGTACATCACTGGGGCCAAGCTTCCTGCCATCCAGGACCTCTATACCAGGCGGTGTCAGAGGAAGGCCCTAAAAATTGACAAAGACCTCCAGCCACCCTAGTCATAGACTGTTCACTCTGCTACCGCACAGCAAGCAGTACAGGAGCGCCACATCTAGGTTCAAAAGTCTTAATAGCTTCTACCTCCATGACTCCTGAACAGCCACCCCCTCTTTTGCGCTGCTGCTACTTCTCTCAGTTATTATCTACGCATAGTCACATTAACTCTACCTACATGTACATATTTTTACGAACGAAGATGGTGCCTCTTCCTGTTCGGGCCTACTAGCTGCCACCGATCCCCTTTTCTGTTTCAGTTAGTTTTGTCTGATTAGTTTCACCTGTTTCTTGTTTGGGTTTTGTTTTGGGCTATTTAAACCCGGTAGGCCCGCCTGCTTTTGTGCGGGCTTGTTTTTCTGTTCCTGGTGTGTGGATTATTGTGGATTCCTTTTTTCCGGACAGTTTCGTCCTGTTTGTTGGACTTGGTATTTATGCGCCCTTGTGTTTGGCATGACCATTACTCTTTTCTTGGAATAAAGATCCTCGTTTTGAACTACCCTGCTCTCTGCGCCTGACTCCTCCACCCACTACTCCTAGAAGCCTTTACACATATTACCTCAATTACCTCGACTAACCTGTGCCCCTGCACATTGACTCTGTACCGGTACCCCCTGTATATAGCCTCTACTGTTATTTTACTGGTGCTCTTTAATTAGTTTATTTTTAATTTTTTACTTATCTATTTTTTACTTAACAATTGTTTTTCTTTAAACTGCATTGTTGGTTAAGGGCTTGTAAGTAAGCATTTCACCGTAAGGTCTACTACACCTGTTGCATTCTGCGCATGTCACAAATACCATTTGATTTGAATGTGTATAGTATCTTATTTGTTTCAACAGATGAAATAGGAGATCCATCACGTGTCTTTCAAGCTTGTAAATGTATTGTACATTTGATATAGGCCTATTCTTGTTACAGCCTCTATCGATAGAGATTTGTTCTCCAATCATTTTCATTTGTGCCCTACAACGTGTCCATTGGAACAACTGTAAATGAATCACGCAGCTGCGGAGGTATGGAAAATAGGGAACCGACTTCAACACGTTCGAAATGGAAAAAATATGAGGAGGGAAAGCTGCTAAAACCATCTCTCCAATGTGATATGTCGGGGGGTATGTCGGACAGAATTATTCATTTGGGAAGGGGGTCTGCTAAATCTATCATTCCGTTATTCTAAGAGGAATTGAAAGAACATTTGCAGCCTGCAATTCGGGAGTGAGGCCAACCTGTTGTTTTAACGGTTAAACGTAAGTTTATCATCCATTTCGAGAAGGGGAAGTGTTACTGTGTGTGTGTGTGTGTGTGTAGTAGAGTGTATCTCAACTGGAACCTTTACACTGCCACCGCATGGACACTCAAAAAACAACAAGCACTGTGGATTTTGGGAAAAAAATATGAGTGATTGCGTGTATTGCAATAGAACAAAACGTCATAGTATCCAACTGTCCTCAGAGGAATTTGTTAAATCGTAATTTTAGATTGGAAATAATTCTGCAATAATTATACAATATTGGCATGATGGGAGTAATAACTTTTTTCATATGTTTGTAATAACAGTTCTTAAGATGGTTTAATGTGGAAGCTATGATGAGTGTAATCCGTTCCATGTGCCCAGGGCCACACCTCAGAGTTGTGGGTAATTTCAGACACACTTTCCCAAATGGCTCTTCAATCTTCACCATGGCTCCACACAGAGTGGGCCCATTGTAGACGCTCAGTTGTAGAACTTGTCTGGAAAAGACAGTGGCAGATGCCCTTGTAGAGTCAAGAGAATAGCTTGTTGTATGTATCACACAGTGTCTGTGGTAAGAGATACCAGGCTGACTTTTTGGGAGGCAGTTTGAGTCTTTTGTAGATTGTCACGTCACATATCCACAACCACCCTTTGTAGAGACTGTTCAAATAAAGCTTTGGTGCGGTTCCATTCCAGACATACTGTGATGTCTAGTGGTCTACTCTGTGAGGTCTAGTGGTCTACTCTGTGATGTCTAGTGGTCTACTCTGTGAGGTCTAGTGGTCTACTCTGTGATGTCTAGTGGTCTACTCTGTGAGGTCTAGTGGTCTACTCTGTGAGGTCTAGTGGTCTACTCTGTGAGGTCTAGTGGTCTACTCTGTGAGGTCTAGTGGTCTACTCTGTGAGGTCTAGTGGTCTACTCTGTGATGTCTAGTGGTCTACTCTGTGAGGTCTAGTGGTCTACTCTGTGAGGTCTAGTGGTCTACTCTGTGAGGTCTAGTGGTCTACTCTGTGATGTCTAGTGGTCTACTCTGTGAGGTCTAGTGGTCTACTCTGTGAGGTCTAGTGGTCAACTCTGTGAGGTCTAGTGGTCTACTCTGTGAGGTCTAGTGGTCTACTCTGTGAGGTCTAGTGGTCTACTCTGTGAGGTCTAGTGGTCTACTCTGTGAGGTCTAGTGGTCTACTCCGTGAGGTCTAGTGGTCTACTCCGTGAGGTCTAGTGGTCTACTCCGTGAGGTCTAGTGGTCTACTCCGTGAGGTCTAGTGGTCTACTCTGTGAGGTCTAGTGGTCAACTCTGTGAGGTCTAGTGGTCTACTCTGTGAGGTCTAGTGGTCTACTCTGTGAGGTCTAGTGGTCTACTCTGTGAGGTCTAGTGGTCTACTCTGTGAGGTCTAGTGGTCTACTCCGTGAGGTCTAGTGGTCTACTCCGTGAGGTCTAGTGGTCTACTCCGTGAGGTCTAGTGGTCTACTCTGTGAGGTCTAGTGGTCTAATCTATTGGGACTAGCCAGTGGGCAGTGCCAGCAGGAGAGCGTCACAGGAGATCCAGAAGCCTTGGAGGTCCTGCTTTTTACTGCCCAGCGGTGCAGCGTGTGCTTTTTGGCCCCCGCGGCGGCGCTCCCTGCTACGATTGGAGTTTGTCACTCGCAGATTTATATTCATTTCTATTAAACCTCCTTTACAAGCCCGCCAAGGAGCGCCGAGAGGGCGAGAGAGGGGGGAGACAGAGAAAGAAAGAAAGAAAGACACAGACTAAAGTAAGGCTTTGGCATTACTGGGCTAAAAGGTAGAAGTGTGCCCAATGCCCATGCCAAACCACACAAAGCCTGCTGGTTCATAGGGTCTGGAGAGTCTGTAGCGTAACAGCCAGTGGAGGTTATAGGATAAGAACCAGTGGTGGGACCACAACACACAAAGAAACTGTATATCTCAGGATCCTAACTCTGTCCCCATCATGTACTGCTGCATTTATACACTAGAGGGCATCCTGCCTCCTACGCTGAGACTGGACATGAGGCCTGGTATTCAGTCCCTCGCCTCCCTCCTGCTCTCGCACTCTCTAACCTTTGCTCTCTCTTTCTCTCTCTCTATATATATATCTCTCCATCTCTCTTCATCTCTCGCTCTCTATCTCTCGCTTTCTCTCTCTCTCTCTGTCTTTCTCTCTCTTCCTCTCTCTCTTCCTCTCTCTCTCTCTTCCTCTTTCTCTCTCTCTGTCTCTCTCTGTCTCTATCTCTGTCTCTCTCTCTCTTCCTCCCTTCTTCTCTCTCTCTATCCCGCTCCCTCTCTCGCTCTCTCTCTGTGTGTTTAATGAATGGTGTATGGATTCAGGACACGTTGCCATCGTCCATTCCCCCGGGCCGCCTCCTTAACGGGTCGAACAGAAACAGGGTGGCCATGAGGCACAGGCATATGGAGGAGAGGTGTCTTTTCTGTACCCTCCTCTTCCTTATTTGTCTGTCTCTTTCCCTCCCTTTTTCCTCCTGGCCACCTGCATTATGATACAAAAATCTGTGAGACCTGTGGGTGTGTGCTCCCTATGAGTCACCTCGGTTTAATCGACAGGACCAGGGAGATAGGCTCGGGCTGTTACCAGCCCGTAAAACAGCATTAGAAACGTCTGGGATGTGTAGGAGCAGCATGGGGGGACACATTTCACTGGCGCACACCACAGAAATACTGTCATGTGAATCATATCAGACACCTTACACAGGCATCCTGCAGCCTGCGTCTCTGGGTCCCCGCAGTGACCTCTCCATGAATCATCTGACTGTGTGATAAATATTAATTTGGAGTGTCAGCGGGTGTGCCAACACCAGACAACGTCCAGAAAAGGAGGATCTATAGTCACAAGGAGGAGTAGAGGTAAAGGCTTCACTTTCCATTGGCCGGTTGCAGAGAGCCTAACAGGGGGGCATAGCTTAACATTGGGGCATATGGTTGTTTTGTCTCTTGTTCGCCCTTGATAAATGGTATTATACACAGTCATAAAACTGTCCCATAACCCTTGGGATATTCATGGTTCCGTCCTTGGCCTGAGTGTAAAGTTTGGGTCTCACCAGACAGCGAGATAAGTGAGAAGTCTGGTCCCAGGCCTCAACCATAACAATCACATTGTCTATCCTACACTAACACTGTGTGTTACCATGGAACGAGTTAATCCAGACCCCCATCAGCTTCAGGACACTGCTCTGTTGAAACAACACCGTGGATTGGCCAGGAAGCAATCTTAGAGCTTTATCTCTTTACTGATGCCATGCTACAGAGGGGAGTCTACAATAGGCAATGGCTCATCTCAACGATATAACGTGTTTAAAACAGTATGACGTGTTTAGAACACAATGACGTGTTTAGAACACAATGACGTGTTCAGAACACAATGACGTGTTTAGAACACAATGAAGTGTTTAGAACACAATGACGTGTTTAGAACACAATGACGTGTTTAGAACACAATGACGTGTTTAAAACAGTATGACGTGTTTAGAACACAATGACGTGTTTAGAACACAATGAAGTGTTTAGAACACAATGACGTGTTTAGAACACAATGAAGTGTTTAGAACACTATGACGTGTTTAGAACACTATGACGTGTTTAGAACACAAAGATGTGTTTAGAACACAATGAGTGTTTAGAACACTATGACGTGTTTAGAACACTATGACGTGTTTAGAACACTATGACGTGTTTAGAACACAATGAAGTGTTTAGAACACAATGACGTGTTTAGAACACAATGAAGTGTTTAGAACACAATGAAGTGTTTAGAACACAATGACGTGTTTAGAACACAATGAAGTGTTTAGAACACAATGAAGTGTTTAGAACACAATTAAGTGTTTAGAACACAATGACGTGTTTAGAACACTATGACGTGTTTAGAACACTATGACGTGTTTAGAACACAATGACGTGTTTAGAACACTATGACGTGTTTAGAACACTATGACGTGTTTAGAACGTTATGATGTGTTTTGAACACTATGACGTGTTTAGAACACTATGACGTGTTTAGAACACTATGACGTGTTTAGAACACTATGACGTGTTTAGAACGTTATGATGTGTTTTGAACACAATGACGTGTTTATAACACTATGACGTGTTTAGAACACAATGAGTGTTTAGAACACTATGACGTGTTTAGAACACTATGACGTGTTTAGAACACTATGACGTGTTTAGAACGTTATGACGTGTTTAGAACACTATGACGTGTTTAGAACGTTATGACGTGTTTAGAACACAATGAGTGTTTAGAACACTATGACATGTTTAGAACGTTATGACGTGTTTAGAACACTATGACGTGTTTAGAACGTTATGACGTGTTTAGAACACTATGACGTGTTTAGAACACAATGACGTGTTTAGAACACTATGACGTGTTTAGAACGTTATGACGTGTTTAGAACACAATGACGTGTTTAGAACACAATGACGTGTTTAGAACGTTATGACGTGTTTAGAACACTATAATGTGTTTAGAACGTTATGACGTGTTTAGAACGTTATGACGTGTTTAGAACACAATGACGTGTTTAGAACACAATGACGTGTTTAGAACGTTATGACGTGTTTAGAACACTATAATGTGTTTAGAACACTATGACTTGTTTAGAACACAATGTCGTGTTTAGAACACAATGACGTGTTTAGAACACTATAATGTGTTTAGAACACTATGACTTGTTTAGAACAAACACTATGACGTGTTTAAAACAGTATGACGTGTTTAGAACACTATGACGTGTTTAGAACGTTATGATGTGTTTAGAACACAATGACGTGTTTGGAAAACAATGACGTGCTTAGAACGTTATGACGTGTTTAGAACACTATGACGTGTTTAGAACACTATGACGTGTTTAGAACACAATTACGGGTTTAGAACACTATGACGTGTTTAGAACACTATGACGTGTTTAGAACACTATGACGTGTTTAGAACGTTATGACGTGTTTAGAACACTATGACCTGTTTAGAACACTATGACGTGTTTAGAACGTTATGACGTGTTTGGAACACAATGACGTGTTTAGAACACTGTGACGTGTTTAGAACGTTATGACGTGTTTAAAACGTTATGACGTGTTTAGAACACAATGACGTGTTTGGAACACAATGACGTGTTTAGGACACAATGACGTGTTTAGAACGTTATGACGTGTTTAGAACACTATAATGTGTTTAGAACACTATGACTTGTTTAGAACACAATGTCGTGTTTAGAACACAATGACGTGTTTAGAACACTATAATGTGTTTAGAACACTATGACTTGTTTAGAACACTATGACGTGTTTAAAACAGTATGACGTGTTTAGAACACTATGACGTGTTTAGAACGTTATGATGTGTTTAGAACACAATGACGTGTTTGGAAAACAATGACGTGCTTAGAACGTTATGACGTGTTTAGAACACTATGACGTGTTTAGAACACTATGACGTGTTTAGAACACAATTACGGGTTTAGAACACTATGACGTGTTTAGAACACTATGACGTGTTTAGAACACTATGACGTGTTTAGAACGTTATGACGTGTTTAGAACACTATGACCTGTTTAGAACACTATGAAGTGTTTAGAACGTTATGACGTGTTTGGAACACAATGACGTGTTTAGAACACTGTGACGTGTTTAGAACGTTATGACGTGTTTAAAACGTTATGACGTGTTTAGAACACAATGACGTGTTTGGAACACAATGACGTGTTTAGGACACAATGACGTGTTTAGAACGTTATGACGTGTTTAGAACACTATGACGTGTTTAGAACACTATGATGTGTTTAGAACACTATGACGTGTTTAAAACAGTATGACGTGTTTAAAACAATGACGTGATTAAAACAGTATGACGTGTTTAGAACACAATGACGTGTTTAGAAAACAATGACGTGTTTAGAACACTATGACGTGTTTAGAACACAATGACGTGTTTAGAACACAATGACGTGTTTAAAACAGTATGACGTGTTTAGAACACAATGACGTGTTTGGAACACAATGACGTGTTTAGAACGTTATATGACGTGTTTAGAACACAATGACGTGTTTAGAACGTTATGACGTGTTTAGAACACTATGACGTGTTTAGAACACAATGACGTGTTTAGAACACAATGACGTGTTTAGAACGTTATGACGTGTTTAGAACACTATGACGTGTTTAGAACACTATGACGTGTTTAAAACGTTATGACGTGTTTAAAACGTTATGACGTGTTTAGAACACTATGACGTGTTTAGAACACAATTACGTGTTTAGAACGTTATGATGTGTTTAGACCACTATGACGTGTTTAGAACACAATGACATGTTTAGAACACAATGACGTGTTTAGAACGTTATGATGTGTTTAGAACACAATGACGTGTTTAGAACATTATGGCGTGTTTGGAACACAATGATGTGTTTAGAACGTTATGACGTGTTTAGAACACTATGACGTGTTTAGAACACTATGACGTGTTTAGAACGTTATGACGTGTTTAGAACACTATGACGTGTTTAGAACGTTATGACGTGTTTAGAACACAATGAGTGTTTAGAACACTATGACATGTTTAGAACGTTATGACGTGTTTAGAACACTATGACGTGTTTAGAACGTTATGACGTGTTTAGAACACTATGACGTGTTTAGAACACAATGACGTGTTTAGAACACTATGACGTGTTTAGAACGTTATGACGTGTTTAGAACACAATGACGTGTTTAGAACACAATGACGTGTTTAGAACGTTATGACGTGTTTAGAACACTATAATGTGTTTAGAACGTTATGACGTGTTTAGAACGTTATGACGTGTTTAGAACACAATGACGTGTTTAGAACACAATGACGTGTTTAGAACGTTATGACGTGTTTAGAACACTATAATGTGTTTAGAACACTATGACTTGTTTAGAACACAATGTCGTGTTTAGAACACAATGACGTGTTTAGAACACTATAATGTGTTTAGAACACTATGACTTGTTTAGAACACTATGACGTGTTTAAAACAGTATGACGTGTTTAGAACACTATGACGTGTTTAGAACGTTATGATGTGTTTAGAACACAATGACGTGTTTGGAAAACAATGACGTGCTTAGAACGTTATGACGTGTTTAGAACACTATGACGTGTTTAGAACACTATGACGTGTTTAGAACACAATTACGGGTTTAGAACACTATGACGTGTTTAGAACACTATGACGTGTTTAGAACACTATGACGTGTTTAGAACGTTATGACGTGTTTAGAACACTATGACCTGTTTAGAACACTATGACGTGTTTAGAACGTTATGACGTGTTTGGAACACAATGACGTGTTTAGAACACTGTGACGTGTTTAGAACGTTATGACGTGTTTAAAACGTTATGACGTGTTTAGAACACAATGACGTGTTTGGAACACAATGACGTGTTTAGGACACAATGACGTGTTTAGAACGTTATGACGTGTTTAGAACACTATAATGTGTTTAGAACACTATGACTTGTTTAGAACACAATGTCGTGTTTAGAACACAATGACGTGTTTAGAACACTATAATGTGTTTAGAACACTATGACTTGTTTAGAACACTATGACGTGTTTAAAACAGTATGACGTGTTTAGAACACTATGACGTGTTTAGAACGTTATGATGTGTTTAGAACACAATGACGTGTTTGGAAAACAATGACGTGCTTAGAACGTTATGACGTGTTTAGAACACTATGACGTGTTTAGAACACTATGACGTGTTTAGAACACAATTACGGGTTTAGAACACTATGACGTGTTTAGAACACTATGACGTGTTTAGAACACTATGACGTGTTTAGAACGTTATGACGTGTTTAGAACACTATGACCTGTTTAGAACACTATGAAGTGTTTAGAACGTTATGACGTGTTTGGAACACAATGACGTGTTTAGAACACTGTGACGTGTTTAGAACGTTATGACGTGTTTAAAACGTTATGACGTGTTTAGAACACAATGACGTGTTTGGAACACAATGACGTGTTTAGGACACAATGACGTGTTTAGAACGTTATGACGTGTTTAGAACACTATGACGTGTTTAGAACACTATGATGTGTTTAGAACACTATGACGTGTTTAAAACAGTATGACGTGTTTAAAACAATGACGTGATTAAAACAGTATGACGTGTTTAGAACACAATGACGTGTTTAGAAAACAATGACGTGTTTAGAACACTATGACGTGTTTAGAACACAATGACGTGTTTAGAACACAATGACGTGTTTAAAACAGTATGACGTGTTTAGAACACAATGACGTGTTTGGAACACAATGACGTGTTTAGAACGTTATATGACGTGTTTAGAACACAATGACGTGTTTAGAACGTTATGACGTGTTTAGAACACTATGACGTGTTTAGAACACAATGACGTGTTTAGAACACAATGACGTGTTTAGAACGTTATGACGTGTTTAGAACACTATGACGTGTTTAGAACACTATGACGTGTTTAAAACGTTATGACGTGTTTAAAACGTTATGACGTGTTTAGAACACTATGACGTGTTTAGAACACAATTACGTGTTTAGAACGTTATGATGTGTTTAGACCACTATGACGTGTTTAGAACACAATGACATGTTTAGAACACAATGACGTGTTTAGAACGTTATGATGTGTTTAGAACACAATGACGTGTTTAGAACATTATGGCGTGTTTGGAACACAATGATGTGTTTAGAACGTTATGACGTGTTTAGAACACAATGACGTGTTTAGAACACAATGACGTGTTTAGAACACAATGACGTGTTTAGAACACAATGACGTGTTTAGAACACAATGACGTGTTTAGAACACAATGACGTGTTTAAAACAGTATGACGTGTTTAGAACACAATGACGTGTTTAGAACACAATGAAGTGTTTAGAACACAATGACGTGTTTAGAACACAATGAAGTGTTTAGAACACTATGACGTGTTTAGAACACTATGACGTGTTTAGAACACAAAGATGTGTTTAGAACACAATGAGTGTTTAGAACACTATGACGTGTTTAGAACACTATGACGTGTTTAGAACACTATGACGTGTTTAGAACACAATGAAGTGTTTAGAACACAATGACGTGTTTAGAACACAATGAAGTGTTTAGAACACAATGAAGTGTTTAGAGCACAATGACAAGTTTAGAACGTTATGACGTGTTTAGAACACAATGAAGTGTTTAGAACACAATTAAGTGTTTAGAACACAATTAAGTGTTTAGAACACAATGACGTGTTTAGAACACTATGACGTGTTTAGAACACTATGACGTGTTTAGAACACTATGACGTGTTTAGAACGTTATGATGTGTTTTGAACACTATGACGTGTTTAGAACACTATGACGTGTTTAGAACACTATGACGTGTTTAGAACACTATGACGTGTTTAGAACGTTTTGATGTGTTTTGAACACAATGACGTGTTTATAACACTATGACGTGTTTAGAACACAATGAGTGTTTAGAACACTATGACGTGTTTAGAACACTATGACGTGTTTAGAACACTATGACGTGTTTAGAACGTTATGACGTGTTTAGAACACTATGACGTGTTTAGAACGTTATGACGTGTTTAGAACACAATGAGTGTTTAGAACACTATGACATGTTTAGAACGTTATGACGTGTTTAGAACACTATGACGTGTTTAGAACGTTATGACGTGTTTAGAACACTATGACGTGTTTAGAACACAATGACGTGTTTAGAACCCTATGACGTGTTTAGAACGTTATGACGTGTTTAGAACACAATGACATGTTTAGAACACAATGACGTGTTTAGAACGTTATGACGTGTTTAGAACACTATAATGTGTTTAGAACGTTATGCCGTGTTTAGAACGTTATGACGTGTTTAGAACACAATGACGTGTTTAGAACACAATGACGTGTTTAGAACGTTATGACGTGTTTAGAACACTATAATGTGTTTAGAACACTATGACTTGTTTAGAACACAATGTCGTGTTTAGAACACAATGACGTGTTTAGAACACTATAATGTGTTTAGAACACTATGACTTGTTTAGAACACTATGACGTGTTTAAAACAGTATGACGTGTTTAGAACACTATGACGTGTTTAGAACGTTATGATGTGTTTAGAACACAATGACGTGTTTGGAAAACAATGACGTGCTTAGAACGTTATGACGTGTTTAGAACACTATGACGTGTTTAGAACACTATGACGTGTTTAGAACACAATTACGGGTTTAGAACACTATGACGTGTTTAGAACACTATGACGTGTTTAGAACACTATGACGTGTTTAGAACGTTATGACGTGTTTAGAACACTATGACCTGTTTAGAACACTATGACGTGTTTAGAACACTATGAAGTGTTTAGAACGTTATGACGTGTTTGGAACACAATGACGTGTTTAGAACACTGTGACGTGTTTAGAACGTTATGACGTGTTTAAAACGTTATGACGTGTTTAGAACACAATGACGTGTTTGGAACACAATGACGTGTTTAGGACACAATGACGTGTTTAGAACGTTATGACGTGTTTAGAACACTATGACGTGTTTAGAACACTATGATGTGTTTAGAACACTATGACGTGTTTAAAACAGTATGACGTGTTTAAAACAATGACGTGATTAAAACAGTATGACGTGTTTAGAACACAATGACGTGTTTAGAAAACAATGACGTGTTTAGAACACTATGACGTGTTTAGAACACAATGACGTGTTTAGAACACAATGACGTGTTTAAAACAGTATGACGTGTTTAGAACACAATGACGTGTTTAGAACAGTATGACGTGTTTAGAACACAATGACGTGTTTGGAACACAATGACGTGTTTAGAACGTTATGACGTGTTTAGAACACTATAATGTGTTTAGAACACTATGACGTGTTTAAAACAGTATGACGTGTTTAAAACAATGACGTGATTAAAACAGTATGACGTGTTTAGAACACAATGACGTGTTTAGAACACTATGACGTGTTTAGAACACAATGACGTGTTTAGAACACAATGACGTGTTTAAAACAGTATGACGTGTTTAGAACAGTATGACGTGTTTAGAACAGTATGACGTGTTTAGAACACAATGACGTGTTAGGAACACAATGACGTGTTTAGAACGTTATGACGTGTTTAGAACACTATGACGTGTTTGGAACACAATGACGTGTTTAAAACAGTATGACGTGTTTAGAACACAATGACGTGTTTGGAACACAATGACGTGTTTAGAACGTTATGACGTGTTTAGAACACAATGACGTGTTTAGAACGTTATGACGTGTTTAGAACACTATGACGTGTTTAGAACACTATGACGTGTTTGGAACACAATGACGTGTTTAGAACGTTATGACGTGTTTAGTTCACTATGACGTGTTTAGAACACTATGACGTGTTTAAAACGTTATGACGTGTTTAGAACACTATGACGTGTTTAGAACACTATGACGTGTTTAAAACGTTATGACGTGTTTAGAACACTATGACGTGTTTAGAACACAATTACGTGTTTAGAACGTTATGATGTGTTTAGACCACTATGACGTGTTTAGAACACAATGACATGTTTAGAACACAATGACGTGTTTAGAACGTTATGATGTGTTTAGAACACAATGACGTGTTTAGAACATTATGGCGTGTTTGGAACACAATGATGTGTTTAGAACGTTATGACGTGTTTAGAACACTATGACGTGTTTAGAACGTTATGACGTGTTTGGAACACAATGACGTGTTTAGAACGTTATGACGTGTTTAGAACGTTATGACGTGTTTAGAACGTTATGACGTGATTGGAACACAATGACGTGTTTAGAACACTATGACGTGTTTAGAACACTATGACGTGTTTAGAACACTATGACATGTTTAGAACACTATGACATGTTTAGAACACAATGACGTGTTTAGAATGTTATGACGTGTTTAGAACACTATGACGTGTTTAGAACACTATGACGTGTTTAGAACACTATGACGTGTTTAGAACACAATTACGGGTTTAGAACACTATGACGTTTTTAGAACACTATTACGTGTTTAGAACACTATGACGTGTTTAGAACACTATGACGTGTTTAGAACACTATGACGTGTTTAGAACGTTATGACGTGTTTAGAACACTATGACGTGTTTAGAACACTATGACGTGTTTAGAACACTATGACGTGTTTAGAACGTTATGACGTGTTTAGAACACAATGACGTGTTTAGAACACAATGACGTGTTTAGAACACTATGACGTGTTTAGAACACAATGACGTGTTTAGAACACAATGACGTGTTTAAAACAGTATGACGTGTTTAGAACAGTATGACGTGTTTAGAACAGTATGACGTGTTTAGAACACAATGACGTGTTAGGAACACAATGACGTGTTTAGAACGTTATGACGTGTTTAGAACACAATGACGTGTTTGGAACACAATGACGTGTTTAAAACAGTATGACGTGTTTAGAACACAATGACGTGTTTGAAACACAATGACGTGTTTAGAACGTTATGACGTGTTTAGAACACAATGACGTGTTTAGAACGTTATGACGTGTTTAGAACACTATGACGTGTTTAGAACACTATGACGTGTTTGGAACACAATGACGTGTTTAGAACGTTATGACGTGTTTAGTTCACTATGACGTGTTTAGAACACTATGACGTGTTTAAAACGTTATGACGTGTTTAGAACACTATGACGTGTTTAGAACACTATGACGTGTTTAAAACGTTATGACGTGTTTAGAACACTATGACGTGTTTAGAACACAATTACGTGTTTAGAACGTTATGATGTGTTTAGACCACTATGACGTGTTTAGAACACAATGACATGTTTAGAACACAATGACGTGTTTAGAACGTTATGATGTGTTTAGAACACAATGACGTGTTTAGAACATTATGGCGTGTTTGGAACACAATGATGTGTTTAGAACGTTATGACGTGTTTAGAACACTATGACGTGTTTAGAACGTTATGACGTGTTTGGAACACAATGACGTGTTTAGAACGTTATGACGTGTTTAGAACGTTATGACGTGTTTAGAACGTTATGACGTGTTTGGAACACAATGACGTGTTTAGAACACTATGACGTGTTTAGAACACTATGACGTGTTTAGAACACTATGACATGTTTAGAACACTATGACATGTTTAGAACACTATGACGTGTTTAAAACGTTATGACGTGTTTAGAACACTATGACGTGTTTAGAACACAATTACGTGTTTAGAACGTTATGATGTGTTTAGACCACTATGACGTGTTTAGAACACAATGACATGTTTAGAACACAATGACGTGTTTAGAACGTTATGATGTGTTTAGAACACAATGACGTGTTTAGAACATTATGGCGTGTTTGGAACACAATGATGTGTTTAGAACGTTATGACGTGTTTAGAACACTATGACGTGTTTAGAACGTTATGACGTGTTTAGAACACTATGACGTGTTTAGAACACTATGACGTGTTTAGAACACAATTACGGGTTTAGAACACTATGACGTGTTTAGAACACTATGACGTGTTTAGAACACTATGACGTGTTTAGAACGTTATGACGTGTTTAGAACACTATGACGTGTTTAGAACACTATGAAGTGTTTAGAACATTATGACGTGTTTGGAACACAATGACGTGTTTAGAACACAATGACGTGTTTGGAACACAATGACGCGTTTAGAACACAATGACGTGTTTCGAACGTTATGACGTGTTTAGAACGTTATGACGTGTTTGGAACACAATTACGTGTTTAGAACGTTATGATGTGTTTAGAACACTATGACGTGTTTAGAACACTATGATTTGTTTAGAACACTATGACGTGTTTAGAACACAATTACGTGTTTAGAACACAATGACGTGTTTAGAACACAATGACGTGTTTAGAACGTTATGACGTGTTTAGAACACAGTGACGTGCTTAGAACACAATGACGTGTTTAGACCACTATGACGTGTTTAGAACACAATGAAGTGTTTAGAACGTTATGACGTGTTTAGAACACTATGACGTGTTAGAACACTATGACGTGTTTAGACCACTATGACGTGTTTAGAACACTATGACGTGTTTAGACCACTATGACGTGTTTAGAACACTATGACGTGTTTAGAACACTATGACGTGTTTATAACACTATGACGTGTTTAGAAACTATGACGTGTTTAGAACACTATGACGTGTTTATAACACTATGACGTGTTTAGAACACTATGACGTGTTAGAACACAATGACGTGTTTAGACCACAATGACGTGTTTAGACCACTATGACGTGTTTAGAACACTATGACGTGTTTATAACACTATGACGTGTTTAGAACACTATGACGTGTTTAGAACACTATGACATGTTTAGAACACTATGACATGTTTAGAACACTATGACGTGTTTAAAACGTTATGACGTGTTTAGAACACTATGACGTGTTTAGAACACAATTACGTGTTTAGAACGTTATGATGTGTTTAGACCACTATGACGTGTTTAGAACACAATGACATGTTTAGAACACAATGACGTGTTTAGAACGTTATGATGTGTTTAGAACACAATGACGTGTTTAGAACATTATGGCGTGTTTGGAACACAATGATGTGTTTAGAACGTTATGACGTGTTTAGAACACTATGACGTGTTTAGAACGTTATGACGTGTTTAGAACACTATGACGTGTTTAGAACACTATGACGTGTTTAAAACGTTATGACGTGTTTAGAACACTATGACGTGTTTAGAACACAATTACGTGTTTAGAACGTTATGATGTGTTTAGACCACTATGACGTGTTTAGAACACAATGACATGTTTAGAACACAATGACGTGTTTAGAACGTTATGATGTGTTTAGAACACAATGACGTGTTTAGAACATTATGGCGTGTTTGGAACACAATGATGTGTTTAGAACGTTATGACGTGTTTAGAACACTATGACGTGTTTAGAACGTTATGACGTGTTTAGAACACTATGACGTGTTTAGAACACTATGACGTGTTTAGAACACAATTACGGGTTTAGAACACTATGACGTGTTTAGAACACTATGACGTGTTTAGAACACTATGACGTGTTTAGAACGTTATGACGTGTTTAGAACACTATGACGTGTTTAGAACACTATGAAGTGTTTAGAACATTATGACGTGTTTGGAACACAATGACGTGTTTAGAACACAATGACGTGTTTGGAACACAATGACGCGTTTAGAACACAATGACGTGTTTCGAACGTTATGACGTGTTTAGAACGTTATGACGTGTTTGGAACACAATTACGTGTTTAGAACGTTATGATGTGTTTAGAACACTATGACGTGTTTAGAACACTATGATTTGTTTAGAACACTATGACGTGTTTAGAACACAATTACGTGTTTAGAACACAATGACGTGTTTAGAACACAATGACGTGTTTAGAACGTTATGACGTGTTTAGAACACAGTGACGTGCTTAGAACACAATGACGTGTTTAGACCACTATGACGTGTTTAGAACACAATGAAGTGTTTAGAACGTTATGACGTGTTTAGAACACTATGACGTGTTAGAACACTATGACGTGTTTAGACCACTATGACGTGTTTAGAACACTATGACGTGTTTAGACCACTATGACGTGTTTAGAACACTATGACGTGTTTAGAACACTATGACGTGTTTAGACCACTATGACGTGTTTAGAACACTATGACGTGTTTATAACACTATGACGTGTTTAGAAACTATGACGTGTTTAGAACACTATGACGTGTTTATAACACTATGACGTGTTTAGAACACTATGACGTATTAGAACACAATGACGTGTTTAGACCACAATGACGTGTTTAGACCACTATGACGTGTTTAGAACACTATGACGTGTTTATAACACTATGACGTGTTTAGAACACTATGACGTGTTTAGAACACTATGACGTGTTTAGAACGTTATGACGTGTTTAGAACACTATGACGTGTTTAGAACACTATGACGTGTTTAGAACACTATGACGTGTTTAGAACGTTATGATGTGCTTAGAACACTATGACGTGTTTAGAACCGAGGTGAAAAATGACACTTTTATTGCCCCTCGCATTGTCTCTCTCTTCGTCCTGCCCTGCCCTTCCCTGGTCTGCCCTATCCTGTCCTAACAATGTCCTTCTCAGTCTGGAGTTCATTAATGGAATAGAGAAAGAGAACGAGAGAGACAGAGAGAGAATAGTAAGAGATAGAACGAGAGACAACGAGAGAGAGAAGAAGAGAGAGAAAGGATAGAGGGAAAGAAGAGAGTGTGAGAGAAAGAAAGGGGAGAGAATATGTTAACAAGGGTATTTGGGATTGTAGTGGGGGCTCGGAGTTGAATTGAAATGGGTGGGTGGGGGGGCTTAATCTTGACAGTTTAAATGCAGCGGGGCAGCTGTGCCTGGTAAACACACATTCATCATTTGGGGTTGGGGAGAGGGGGGGAGGGGGCACCAGCATTACCGCAGTGACAGTCAAGGAGGGATGGAGGGAGGGACAAGGGGAGGGAGGGAGAGCAGAGAGGGGAGTTAAAGAACAAGATCCTTCTTGTTCTTTATTAGATATAAATGGGTGTGTATTTACAGTGGCCATGAGAGTCAGACAGAAAGACTTCACAGACTAGAGTTACATACAGACAGGCTGTTAGAGTTACATACAGATAGGCTGTTAGAGTTACATACAGACAGGCTGTTAGAGTTACATACAGACAGGCTGTTAGAGTTACTTACCTTTTAGAAGACACCAGGGGCTGTATGTATCAAGTGTCTCAGAGTAGGAGTGCTAATCTAGGATCACATCCCCCTGTCCATATGTAATATTATTAATTGTGATCTAAAAAGGCAAAACAGACCCTGTCTCCTACTCTGAGAAGATTGAAACAAACCGCCCCAGGTCCTGTAGCATAGGCTACTTGTGCCTTTCTGACGACAGGAGGGATATGGTGTGAACAGGACAGATATGGAGTGAACAGGAGAGATATGGAGTAAACAGGAGGAATATGGAGTGAACAGGAGGGATATGGAGTGAATAGGAGGGATATGGAGTGGACAGAAGGGCTATGGAGTGAACAGAAGGGCAATGGAGTGAACAGGAGGGATATGGAGTGAACAGGAGGGATATGGAGTGAACAGGAGGGATATGGAGGGAACAGGAGAGATATGGAGTGAACAGGGGGGATATGGATTGAACAGGAAGGATATGGAGTGAACATTAGTGGTATGGAGTGAACAGGGGGGATATGGAGTGAAGAGGAGGGATATGCAGTGAACAGGAGGGATATGGAGTGGACAGGAGGGATATTGAGTGAACAGAAGGGATATGGAGTGAACAGAAGGGATATAGAGTGAACAGGAGGGATATGGAGTGAAGAGGAGGGATGTGGAGTGAACAGGAGGGATATGGAGTGAACAGGGGGGATATGGAGTGAAGGGGAGGGATATGGAGTGAAGAGGAGGGTTATGGAGTGAAGAGGAGGGATATGGAGTGAAGAGGAGGGATATGCAGTGAACAGGAGGGATATGGAGTGAACAGGAGGGATATGGAGTGAACAAGAGGGATATGGAGTGAACAGGAGGGATATGGAGGGAACAGGAGGGATATGGAGGGAACAGGAGAGATATGGAGGGAACAGGAGAGATATGGAGTGAACAGGAGGGATATGGAGTGAACATTTGTGGTATGGAGTGAACAGGGGGGATATGGAGTGAAGAGGAGGGTTATGCAGTGAACAGGAGGGATATGGAGTGGACAGGAGGGATATTGAGTGAACAGAAGGGATATGGAGTGAACAGAAGGGATATGGAGTGAACAGAAGGGATATAGAGTGAACAGGAGGGATATGGAGTAAACAGGAGTGATTGGAGTGAACAGGAGGGATATGGAGTGAACAGGAGGGATATGGAGTGAAGAGGAGGGATATGGAGTGAAGAGGAGGGATATGGAGTGAATGGGGGGGATATGGAGTGAAGAGGAGGGATATGCAGTGACCAGGAGGGATATGGAGTGAACAGGGGGGGATATGGAGTGACCAGGAGGGATATGGAGTGAAGAGGAGGGATATGGAGTGAACAGGGGGGATATGGAGTGAAGAGGAGGGATATGGAGTCGACAGGAGGGATATGGAGTGAACAGGAAGGATATGGAGTGGACAGGAGGGATATGGAGTGGACAGGAGGGATATGCAGTGAACAGGAGGGATATGGAGTGAACAGGAAGGATATGGAGTGAACAGAAGGGATACAGAGTGAACAGAAGGGATATGGATAAAACAGGAGGGATTTGGAGTGAACATTAGTCGTATGGAGTGAACTGAAGGGCTATGGAGTGAAGAGGAGGGATATGGAGTGAACAGGGGGGATATGGAGTGAAGAGGAGGGATATGGAGTGAACAGGAGGGATATGGAGTGAACAGGAAGGATATGGAGTGAACAGAAGGGATACAGAGTGAACAGAAGGGATATGGATTGAACAGGAGGGATATGGAGTGAACATTAGTCGTATGGAGTGAACAGAAGGGCTATGGAGTGAAGAGGAGGGATATGGAGTGGACAGGAGGGATATGGAGTGGACAGGAGGGATATGCAGTGAACAGGATGGATATGGAGTGAACAGGAAGGATATGGAGTGAATAGAAGGGATATGGAGTGAACAGAAGGGATATGGAGTGAACAGGAAGGATATGGAGTGAACAGAAGGGATACGGAGTGAACAGAAGGGATATGGATTGAACAGGAGGGATTTGGAGTGAACATTAGTCGTATGGAGTGAACTGAGGGGCTATGGAGTGAAGAGGAGGGATATGGAGTGAACAGGGGGGATATGGAGTGAAGAGGAGGGATATGGAGTGAACAGGAGGGATATGGAGTGAACAGGAAGGATATGGAGTGAACAGAAGGGATACAGAGTGAACAGAAGGGATATGGATTGAACATGAGGGATATGGAGTGAACATTAGTCGTTTGGAGTGAACAGAAGGGCTATGGAGTGAAGAGGAGGGATATGGAGTGAACAGGAGAGATATGGAGTAAACAAGGGGGATATGGAGTGAAGAGGAGGGATATGCAGTGAACAGGAGGGATATGGAGTGAACAGGAGGGATATGGAGTGAACAGGATGGATATGGAGTGAACAGGAGGGATATGGAGTGAACAGGATGGATATGGAGCGACAGGGGGGATATGTAGTGAAGAGGAGGGATATGGAGTGACCAGGAGGGATATGGAGTGAACAGGAGGGATATGGAGTGAAGAGGAGGGATATGGAGTGAAGAGGAGGGATATGGAGTGAAGAGGAGGGATACGGAGTGAAGAGGAGGGATATGGAGTGAACAGGGGGGATATGGAGTGAAGAGGAGGGATATGGAGTCGACAGGAGGGATATGGAGTGAACAGGAAGGATATGGAGTGGACAGGAGGGATATGGAGTGGACAGGAGGGATATGCTGTGAACAGGAGGGATATGGAGTGAACAGGAAGGATATGGAGTGAACAGAAGGGATATGGAGTGAACAGGAGGGATATGGAGTGAACATTAGTCGTATGGAGTGAACAGAAGGGCTACGGAGTGAAGAGGAGGGATATGGAGTGAACAGGAGAGATATGGAGTGAACAGGGGGGTATGGAGTGAAGAGGAAGGATATGGAGTGAACAGAAGGGATATGGAGTGAACAGGAGGGATATGGAGTGAACAGGATGGATATGGAGCGAACAGGGGGGATATGGAGTGAAGAGGAGGGATATGGAGTGAACAGAAGGGATACAGAGTGAACAGAAGGGATATGGATTGAACAGGAGGGATATGGAGTGAACATTAGTCGTATGGAGTGAACAGAAGGGCTATGGAGTGAAGAGGAGGGATATGGAGTGAACAGGAGAGATATGGAGTAAACAGGGGGGATATGGAGTGAACAGGAGGGATATGGAGTGAACAGGATGGATATGGAGCGAACAGGGGGGATATGGAGTGAAGAGGAGGGATATGGAGTGACCAGGAGGGATATGGAGTGAACAGGAGGGATATGAAGTGAAGAGGAGGGACATGGAGTGAAGAGGAGGGATATGGAGTGAAGAGGAGGGATATGGAGTGAAGAGGAGGGATATGGAGTGAACAGGGGGGATATGGGGTGAAGAGGAGGGATATGGAGTCGACAGGAGGGATATGGAGTGAACAGGAAGGATATGGAGAGGGCAGGAGGGATATGGAGTGGACAGGAGGGATGTGCAGTGAACAGGAGGGATATGGAGTGAACAGGAAGGATATGGAGTGAAGAGAATGGATATGGAGTGAACAGGAGGGATATGGAGTGAACATTAGTCGTATGGAGAGAACAGAAGGGCTACGGAGTGAAGAGGAGGGATATGGAGTGAACAGGAGAGATATGGAGTGAACAGGGGGGTATGGAGTGAAGAGGAAGGATATGGAGTGAACAGAAGGGATATGGAGTGAACAGGAGGGATATGGAGTGAACAGGATGGATATGGAGTGAACAGGGGGGATATGGAGTGAAGAGGAGGGATATACAGTGAACAGGAGGGATATGGAGTGAACATTAGTGGTTTGGAGTGAACAGGGGGGATATGGATTGAACAGGAGGGATATGGAGTGAACAGGATGGATATGGAGTGAACAGGGGGATATGGAGCGAACATTAGGGATATGGAGTGAACAGGAGGGATATGGAGTGAACAGGAGGGATATGTAGTGAACAGGAGGGATATGGAGTGAAGGGGAGGGATATGCAGTGAACAGGAGGGATATGGAGTGACCAGGAGGGATATGGAGTTAACAGGAGGGATATGGAGTGACCAGGAGGGGCTATGGAGTGAAGAGGAGGGATATGGAGTGAACAGCGGGGATATGGAGTGACCAGGAGGAATATGGAGTGAAGAGGAGGGATATGGAGTGAACATTAGTCGTATGGAGTGAACAGAAGGGCTATGGAGGGAAGAGGAGGGATATGGAGTGAACAGGGGGGATATGGAGTGAAGAGGAGGGATATGGAGTTGACAGGAGGGATATGGAGTGGACAGGAGGGATATGCAGTGAACAGGAGGGATATGGAGTGAACAGGAAGGATATGGAGTGAACAGATGGGATATGGAGTGAACAGAAGGGATATGGATTGAACAGGAGGGATATGGAGTGAACATTAGTCGTATGGAGTGAACAGGGGGGATATGGGGTGAAGAGGAGGGATATGGAGTGAACAGGGGGGATATGGAGTGAAGAGGAGCGATATGGAGTGAACAGGGGGGATGTGGAGTGAAGAGGAGGGATATGCAGTGAACAGGAGGGATATGAAGTGGCCAGGAGGGATATGGAGTGAACAGAAGGGATATGGAGTGAAAAGGAGGGATATTGAGTGAACAGAAGGGCTATGGAGTTAACAGAAGGGCTATGGAGTAAACAGGGGGGATATGGAGTGAACAGGAGAGATATGGAGTAAACAAGGGGGATATGGAGTGAAGAGGAGGGATATGCAGTGAACAGGAGGGATATGGAGTGAACAGGAGGGATATGGAGTGAACAGGATGGATATGGAGTGAACAGGAGGGATATGGAGTGAACAGGATGGATATGGAGCGAACAGGGGGGATATGTAGTGAAGAGGAGGGATATGGAGTGACCAGGAGGGATATGGAGTGAACAGGAGGGATATGGAGTGAAGAGGAGGGATATGGAGTGAAGAGGAGGGATATGGAGTGAAGAGGAGGGATACGGAGTGAAGAGGAGGGATATGGAGTGAACAGGGGGGATATGGAGTGAAGAGGAGGGATATGGAGTCGACAGGAGGGATATGGAGTGAACAGGAAGGATATGGAGTGGACAGGAGGGATATGGAGTGGACAGGAGGGATATGCTGTGAACAGGAGGGATATGGAGTGAACAGGAAGGATATGGAGTGAACAGAAGGGATATGGAGTGAACAGGAGGGATATGGAGTGAACATTAGTCGTATGGAGTGAACAGAAGGGCTACGGAGTGAAGAGGAGGGATATGGAGTGAACAGGAGAGATATGGAGTGAACAGGGGGGTATGGAGTGAAGAGGAAGGATATGGAGTGAACAGAAGGGATATGGAGTGAACAGGAGGGATATGGAGTGAACAGGATGGATATGGAGCGAACAGGGGGGATATGGAGTGAAGAGGAGGGATATGGAGTGAACAGAAGGGATACAGAGTGAACAGAAGGGATATGGATTGAACAGGAGGGATATGGAGTGAACATTAGTCGTATGGAGTGAACAGAAGGGCTATGGAGTGAAGAGGAGGGATATGGAGTGAACAGGAGAGATATGGAGTAAACAGGGGGGATATGGAGTGAACAGGAGGGATATGGAGTGAACAGGATGGATATGGAGCGAACAGGGGGGATATGGAGTGAAGAGGAGGGATATGGAGTGACCAGGAGGGATATGGAGTGAACAGGAGGGATATGAAGTGAAGAGGAGGGACATGGAGTGAAGAGGAGGGATATGGAGTGAAGAGGAGGGATATGGAGTGAAGAGGAGGGATATGGAGTGAACAGGGGGGATATGGGGTGAAGAGGAGGGATATGGAGTCGACAGGAGGGATATGGAGTGAACAGGAAGGATATGGAGAGGGCAGGAGGGATATGGAGTGGACAGGAGGGATGTGCAGTGAACAGGAGGGATATGGAGTGAACAGGAAGGATATGGAGTGAAGAGAATGGATATGGAGTGAACAGGAGGGATATGGAGTGAACATTAGTCGTATGGAGAGAACAGAAGGGCTACGGAGTGAAGAGGAGGGATATGGAGTGAACAGGAGAGATATGGAGTGAACAGGGGGGTATGGAGTGAAGAGGAAGGATATGGAGTGAACAGAAGGGATATGGAGTGAACAGGAGGGATATGGAGTGAACAGGATGGATATGGAGTGAACAGGGGGGATATGGAGTGAAGAGGAGGGATATACAGTGAACAGGAGGGATATGGAGTGAACATTAGTGGTTTGGAGTGAACAGGGGGGATATGGATTGAACAGGAGGGATATGGAGTGAACAGGATGGATATGGAGTGAACAGGGGGATATGGAGCGAACATTAGGGATATGGAGTGAACAGGAGGGATATGGAGTGAACAGGAGGGATATGTAGTGAACAGGAGGGATATGGAGTGAAGGGGAGGGATATGCAGTGAACAGGAGGGATATGGAGTGACCAGGAGGGATATGGAGTTAACAGGAGGGATATGGAGTGACCAGGAGGGGCTATGGAGTGAAGAGGAGGGATATGGAGTGAACAGCGGGGATATGGAGTGACCAGGAGGAATATGGAGTGAAGAGGAGGGATATGGAGTGAACATTAGTCGTATGGAGTGAACAGAAGGGCTATGGAGGGAAGAGGAGGGATATGGAGTGAACAGGGGGGATATGGAGTGAAGAGGAGGGATATGGAGTTGACAGGAGGGATATGGAGTGGACAGGAGGGATATGCAGTGAACAGGAGGGATATGGAGTGAACAGGAAGGATATGGAGTGAACAGATGGGATATGGAGTGAACAGAAGGGATATGGATTGAACAGGAGGGATATGGAGTGAACATTAGTCGTATGGAGTGAACAGGGGGGATATGGAGTGAAGAGGAGGGATATGGAGTGAACAGGGGGGATATGGAGTGAAGAGGAGCGATATGGAGTGAACAGGGGGGATGTGGAGTGAAGAGGAGGGATATGCAGTGAACAGGAGGGATATGAAGTGGACAGGAGGGATATGGAGTGAACAGTAGGGATTATTGAGTGAAAAGGAGGGATATTGAGTGAACAGAAGGGCTATGGAGTTAACAGAAGGGCTATGGAGTAAACAGGGGGGATATGGAGTGAACAGGAGGGATATGGAGTGAACAGGAGGGATATGGAGTGAAGATGAGGGATATGGAGTGAAGAGGATGGATATGGAGTGAAGAGGAGGGATATGGAGTGAAGAGGAGGGATATGGAGTGAAGAGGAGGGATATGCAGTGAACAGGAGGGATATGGAGTGAACAGGAGGGATATGGAGTAAACAGGAGTGATTGGAGTGAACACTAGGGATATGGAGTTAACAGGAGGGATATGGAGTGAACAGGAGGGATATGGAGTGGACAGGAGGGATATGGAGTGAACAGGAAGGATATGGAGTGAACAGAAGGGATATGGATTGAACAGAAGGGATATGGAGTGACCAGGAGGGATATGGAGTGAAGAGGAGGGATATGGAGTGAACAGGGGGGATATGGAGTGACCAGGAGGGATATGGAGTGAAGGGGAGGGATATGGAGTGAACAGGGGGGATATGGAGTGACCAGGAGGGATATGGAGTGAAGAGGAGGGATATGGAGTGAACATTAGTCGTATGGAGTGAACAGAAGGGCTATGGAGTGAAGAGGAGGGATATGGAGTGAACAGGGGGATATGGAGTGAAGAGGAGGGATATGTAGTGGACAGGAGTGATATGGAGTGAACAGGAAGGATATGGAGTGGACAGGAGGGATATGGAGTGGACAGGAGGGATATGCAGTGAACAGGACGGATATGGAGTGAACAGGAAGGATATGGAGTGAACAGAAAGGATATGGAGTGAACAGAAGTGATATGGATTGAACAGGGGGGATATGGAGTGAACAGGGGGGATATGGAGTGAAGAGGAGTTATATGCAGTGAACAGGAGGGATATGAAGTGGACAGGAGGGATATGGAGTGAACAGAAGGGATATGGAGTGAACAGGAGGGCTATGGAGTGAACAGAAGGGGTATGGAGTGAACATGATGGATATGGAGTGAACAGAAGGGCTATGGAGTAAACAGAAGGGGAATGGAGTGAACAGGAGGGATATGGATTGAACAGGGGGGATATGGAGTGAAGAGGAGGGATATGGAGTGAACAGGGGGGATATGGAGTGAAGAGGAGGGATATGGAGTGAACATTAGTCGTATGGAGTGAACAGAAGGGCTATGGAGTGAAGAGGAGGGATATGGAGTGAACAGGGGGATATGGAGTGAAGAGGAGGGATATGGAGTGGACAGGAGGGATATGGATTGAACAGGAAGGATATGGAGTGGACAGGAGGAATATGGAGTGGACAGGAGGGATATGCAGTGAACAGGAGGGATATGGAGTGAACAGGAAGGATATGGAGTGAACAGAAGGGATATGGAGTGAACATTAGTCGTATGGAGTGAACAGAAGGGCTATGGAGTGAAGAGGAGGGATATGCAGTGAACAGGAGGGATATGGAGTGAACAGGAGGGATATGGAGTAAACAGGAGTGATTGGAGTGAACAGGAGGGATATGGAGTTAACAGGAGGGATATGGAGTGAACAGGAGGGATATGGAGTGGACAGGAGGGATATGGAGTGAACAGGAAGGATATGGAGTGAACAGAAGGGATATGGATTGAACAGAAGGGATATGGAGTGACCAGGAGGGATATGGAGTGAAGAGGAGGGATATGGAGTGAACAGGGGGGATATGGAGTGACCAGGAGGGATATGGAGTGAAGGGGAGGGATATGGAGTGAACAGGGGGATATGGAGTGACCAGGAGGGATATGGAGTGAAGAGGAGGGATAAGGAGTGAACATTAGTCGTATGGAGTGAACAGAAGGGCTATGGAGTGAAGAGGAGGGATATGGAGTGAACAGGGGGATATGGAGTGAAGAGGAGGGATATGTAGTGGACAGGAGTGATATGGAGTGAACAGGAAGGATATGGAGTGGACAGGAGGGATATGGAGTGGACAGGAGGGATATGCAGTGAACAGGACGGATATGGAGTGAACAGGAAGGATATGGAGTGAACAGAAAGGATATGGAGTGAACAGAAGTGATATGGATTGAACAGGGGGGATATGGAGTGAACAGGGGGGATATGGAGTGAAGAGGAGTTATATGCAGTGAACAGAAGGGATACAGAGTGAACAGAAGGGATATGGATAAAACAGGAGGGATTTGGAGTGAACATTAGTCGTATGGAGTGAACTGAAGGGCTATGGAGTGAAGAGGAGGGATATGGAGTGAACAGGGGGGATATGGAGTGAAGAGGAGGGATATGGAGTGAACAGGAGGGATATGGAGTGAACAGGAAGGATATGGAGTGAACAGAAGGGATACAGAGTGAACGGAAGGGATATGGATTGAACAGGAGGGATATGGAGTGAACATTAGTCGTATGGAGTGAACAGAAGGGCTATGGAGTGAAGAGGAGGGATATGGAGTGAACAGGATAGATATGGAGTAAACAGGGGGGATATGGAGTGAAGAGGAGGGATATGCAGTGAACAGGAGGGATATGGAGTGAACAGGAGGGATATGGAGTGAACAGGATGGATATGGAGTGAACAGGAGGGATATGGAGTGAACAGGATGGATATGGAGTGAACAGGAGGGATATGGAGTGAAGAGGAGGGATATGGAGTGAAGAGGAGGGATATGGAGTGAACGGGGGGGATATGGAGTGAAGAGGAGGGATATGCAGTGAACAGGAGGGATATGGAGTGACCAGGAGGGATATGGAGTGAAGAGGAGGGATATGGAGTGAACATTAGTCGTATGGAGTGAACAGAAGGGCTATGGAGTGAAGCGGAGGGATATGGAGTGGACAGGGGGGCTTTGGAGTGAAGAGGAGGGATATGGAGTCGACAGGAGGGATATGGAGTGAACAGGAAGGATATGGAGTGGACAGGAGGGATATGGAGTGGACAGGAGGGATATGCAGTGAACAGGATGGATATGGAGTGAACAGGAAGGATATGGAGTGAATAGAAGGGATATGGAGTGAACAGAAGGGATATGGAGTGAACAGGAAGGATATGGAGTGAACAGAAGGGATACGGAGTGAACAGAAGGGATATGGATTGAACAGGAGGGATTTGGAGTGAACATTAGTCGTATGGAGTGAACTGAGGGGCTATGGAGTGAAGAGGAGGGATATGGAGTGAACAGGGGGGATATGGAGTGAAGAGGAGGGATATGGAGTGAACAGGAGGGATATGGAGTGAACAGGAAGGATATGGAGTGAACAGAAGGGATACAGAGTGAACAGAAGGGATATGGATTGAACATGAGGGATATGGAGTGAACATTAGTCGTTTGGAGTGAACAGAAGGGCTATGGAGTGAAGAGGAGGGATATGGAGTGAACAGGAGAGATATGGAGTAAACAAGGGGGATATGGAGTGAAGAGGAGGGATATGCAGTGAACAGGAGGGATATGGAGTGAACAGGAGGGATATGGAGTGAACAGGATGGATATGGAGTGAACAGGAGGGATATGGAGTGAACAGGATGGATATGGAGCGAACAGGGGGGATATGTAGTGAAGAGGAGGGATATGGAGTGACCAGGAGGGATATGGAGTGAACAGGAGGGATATGGAGTGAAGAGGAGGGATATGGAGTGAAGAGGAGGGATATGGAGTGAAGAGGAGGGATACGGAGTGAAGAGGAGGGATATGGAGTGAACAGGGGGGATATGGAGTGAAGAGGAGGGATATGGAGTCGACAGGAGGGATATGGAGTGAACAGGAAGGATATGGAGTGGACAGGAGGGATATGGAGTGGACAGGAGGGATATGCTGTGAACAGGAGGGATATGGAGTGAACAGGAAGGATATGGAGTGAACAGAAGGGATATGGAGTGAACAGGAGGGATATGGAGTGAACATTAGTCGTATGGAGTGAACAGAAGGGCTACGGAGTGAAGAGGAGGGATATGGAGTGAACAGGAGAGATATGGAGTGAACAGGGGGGTATGGAGTGAAGAGGAAGGATATGGAGTGAACAGAAGGGATATGGAGTGAACAGGAGGGATATGGAGTGAACAGGATGGATATGGAGCGAACAGGGGGGATATGGAGTGAAGAGGAGGGATATGGAGTGAACAGAAGGGATACAGAGTGAACAGAAGGGATATGGATTGAACAGGAGGGATATGGAGTGAACATTAGTCGTATGGAGTGAACAGAAGGGCTATGGAGTGAAGAGGAGGGATATGGAGTGAACAGGAGAGATATGGAGTAAACAGGGGGGATATGGAGTGAACAGGAGGGATATGGAGTGAACAGGATGGATATGGAGCGAACAGGGGGGATATGGAGTGAAGAGGAGGGATATGGAGTGACCAGGAGGGATATGGAGTGAACAGGAGGGATATGAAGTGAAGAGGAGGGACATGGAGTGAAGAGGAGGGATATGGAGTGAAGAGGAGGGATATGGAGTGAAGAGGAGGGATATGGAGTGAACAGGGGGGATATGGGGTGAAGAGGAGGGATATGGAGTCGACAGGAGGGATATGGAGTGAACAGGAAGGATATGGAGAGGGCAGGAGGGATATGGAGTGGACAGGAGGGATGTGCAGTGAACAGGAGGGATATGGAGTGAACAGGAAGGATATGGAGTGAAGAGAATGGATATGGAGTGAACAGGAGGGATATGGAGTGAACATTAGTCGTATGGAGAGAACAGAAGGGCTACGGAGTGAAGAGGAGGGATATGGAGTGAACAGGAGAGATATGGAGTGAACAGGGGGGTATGGAGTGAAGAGGAAGGATATGGAGTGAACAGAAGGGATATGGAGTGAACAGGAGGGATATGGAGTGAACAGGATGGATATGGAGTGAACAGGGGGGATATGGAGTGAAGAGGAGGGATATACAGTGAACAGGAGGGATATGGAGTGAACATTAGTGGTTTGGAGTGAACAGGGGGGATATGGATTGAACAGGAGGGATATGGAGTGAACAGGATGGATATGGAGTGAACAGGGGGATATGGAGCGAACATTAGGGATATGGAGTGAACAGGAGGGATATGGAGTGAACAGGAGGGATATGTAGTGAACAGGAGGGATATGGAGTGAAGGGGAGGGATATGCAGTGAACAGGAGGGATATGGAGTGACCAGGAGGGATATGGAGTTAACAGGAGGGATATGGAGTGACCAGGAGGGGCTATGGAGTGAAGAGGAGGGATATGGAGTGAACAGCGGGGATATGGAGTGACCAGGAGGAATATGGAGTGAAGAGGAGGGATATGGAGTGAACATTAGTCGTATGGAGTGAACAGAAGGGCTATGGAGGGAAGAGGAGGGATATGGAGTGAACAGGGGGGATATGGAGTGAAGAGGAGGGATATGGAGTTGACAGGAGGGATATGGAGTGGACAGGAGGGATATGCAGTGAACAGGAGGGATATGGAGTGAACAGGAAGGATATGGAGTGAACAGATGGGATATGGAGTGAACAGAAGGGATATGGATTGAACAGGAGGGATATGGAGTGAACATTAGTCGTATGGAGTGAACAGGGGGGATATGGAGTGAAGAGGAGGGATATGGAGTGAACAGGGGGGATATGGAGTGAAGAGGAGCGATATGGAGTGAACAGGGGGGATGTGGAGTGAAGAGGAGGGATATGCAGTGAACAGGAGGGATATGAAGTGGACAGGAGGGATATGGAGTGAACAGAAGGGATATGGAGTGAAAAGGAGGGATATTGAGTGAACAGAAGGGCTATGGAGTTAACAGAAGGGCTATGGAGTAAACAGGGGGGATATGGAGTGAACAGGAGGGATATGGAGTGAACAGGAGGGATATGGAGTGAAGATGAGGGATATGGAGTGAAGAGGAGGGATATGGAGTGAAGAGGAGGGATATGGAGTGAAGAGGAGGGATATGGAGTGAAGAGGAGGGATATGCAGTGAACAGGAGGGATATGGAGTGAACAGGAGGGATATGGAGTAAACAGGAGTGATTGGAGTGAACAGGAGGGATATGGAGTTAACAGGAGGGATATGGAGTGAACAGGAGGGATATGGAGTGGACAGGAGGGATATGGAGTGAACAGGAAGGATATGGAGTGAACAGAAGGGATATGGATTGAACAGAAGGGATATGGAGTGACCAGGAGGGATATGGAGTGAAGAGGAGGGATATGGAGTGAACAGGGGGGATATGGAGTGACCAGGAGGGATATGGAGTGAAGGGGAGGGATATGGAGTGAACAGGGGGATATGGAGTGACCAGGAGGGATATGGAGTGAAGAGGAGGGATATGGAGTGAACATTAGTCGTATGGAGTGAACAGAAGGGCTATGGAGTGAAGAGGAGGGATATGGAGTGAACAGGGGGATATGGAGTGAAGAGGAGGGATATGTAGTGGACAGGAGTGATATGGAGTGAACAGGAAGGATATGGAGTGGACAGGAGGGATATGGAGTGGACAGGAGGGATATGCAGTGAACAGGACGGATATGGAGTGAACAGGAAGGATATGGAGTGAACAGAAAGGATATGGAGTGAACAGAAGTGATATGGATTGAACAGGGGGGATATGGAGTGAACAGGGTGGATATGGAGTGAAGAGGAGTTATATGCAGTGAACAGGAGGGATATGAAGTGGACAGGAGGGATATGGAGTGAACAGAAGGGATATGGAGTGAACAGGAGGGCTATGGAGTGAACAGAAGGGGTATGGAGTGAACATGATGGATATGGAGTGAACAGAAGGGCTATGGAGTAAACAGAAGGGGAATGGAGTGAACAGGAGGGATATGGATTGAACAGGGGGGATATGGAGTGAAGAGGAGGGATATGGAGTGAACAGGGGGGATATGGAGTGAAGAGGAGGGATATGGAGTGAACATTAGTCGTATGGAGTGAACAGAAGGGCTATGGAGTGAAGAGGAGGGATATGGAGTGAACAGGGGGATATGGAGTGAAGAGGAGGGATATGGAGTGGACAGGAGGGATATGGATTGAACAGGAAGGATATGGAGTGGACAGGAGGAATATGGAGTGGACAGGAGGGATATGCAGTGAACAGGAGGGATATGGAGTGAACAGGAAGGATATGGAGTGAACAGAAGGGATATGGAGTGAACATTAGTCGTATGGAGTGAACAGAAGGGCTATGGAGTGAAGAGGAGGGATATGCAGTGAACAGGAGGGATATGGAGTGAACAGGAGGGATATGGAGTAAACAGGAGTGATTGGAGTGAACAGGAGGGATATGGAGTTAACAGGAGGGATATGGAGTGAACAGGAGGGATATGGAGTGGACAGGAGGGATATGGAGTGAACAGGAAGGATATGGAGTGAACAGAAGGGATATGGATTGAACAGAAGGGATATGGAGTGACCAGGAGGGATATGGAGTGAAGAGGAGGGATATGGAGTGAACAGGGGGGATATGGAGTGACCAGGAGGGATATGGAGTGAAGGGGAGGGATATGGAGTGAAGAGGAGGGATATGGAGTGAAGGGGAGGGATATGCAGTGAACAGGAGGGATATGGAGTGAAGAGGAGGGATATGGAGTGAACAGAAGGGATATGGAGTGAACAGGAGGGATTTCGAGTGAAGAGGAGGGATATGGAGTGAAGAGGAGGTATATGCAGTGAACAGGAGGGATATGGAGTGAACAGAAGGGGTAGGGAGTGACCAGAAGGGCTATGGAGTGAACAGAATGGCTATGGAGTGACGAGGAGGGATATGGAGTGAAGAGGAGGGATATGGAGTGAACAGAAGGGATATGGAGTGAACAGGAGGGAAATGGAGTGAAGAGGAGGGATCTGGATTGAACAGGAGGGATATGGAGTGAACATTAGTATAATGGAGTGAACAGGGGGGATATGGAGTGAAGAGGAGGGATATGCAGTGAACAGGAGGGATATGGAGTGAAGGGGAGGGATATGCAGTGAACAGAATGGCTATGGAGTGACGAGGAGGGATATGGAGTGAAGAGGAGGGATATGGAGTGAACAGAAGGGATATGGAGTGAACAGGAGGGAAATGGAGTGAAGAGGAGGGATCTGGATTGAACAGGAGGGATATGGAGTGAACATTAGTGGTATGGAGTGAACAGGGGGGATATGGAGTGAAGAGGAGGGATATGCAGTGAACAGGAGGGATATGGAGTGAACAGGAGGGATATGGAGTGAACAGGATGGATATGGAGCGAACAGGGGGATATGGAGTGAAGAGGAGGGATATACAGTGAACAGGAGGGATATGGATTGAACTGGAGGGATATGGAGTGAACAGGAGGGGTATGGAGTGAACAGGAGGGATATGGCGTGAACAGGAGGGATATGGAGTGAAGAGGAGGGATATGGAGTGAAGAGGAGGGATATGGAGTGAAGGGGAGGGATATGCAGTGAACAGGAGGGATATGGAGTGAAGAGGAGGGATATGGAGTGAACAGAAGGGATATGGAGTGAACAGGAGGGATTTCGAGTGAAGAGGAGGGATATGGAGTGAAGAGGAGGGATATGGAATGACCAGGGGGGATATGGAGTGGACAGGAGGGATATGGAATGAACAGGGGGGATATGGAGTGGACAGGAGGGATATGGAGTGAACAGGAAGGATATGGAGTGAACAGAAGGGATATGGAGTGAACAGAAGGGATATGGAGTGACCAGGAGGGATATGGAGCGAAGAGGAGGGATATGGAGTGAACAGGGTGGATATGGAGTGACCAGGAGGGATATGGAGTGAACATTAGTCGTATGGAGGGAACAGAAGGGCTATGGAGTGAAGAGGAGGGATATGGAGTGAACAGGGGGGATATGGAGTGAAGAGGAGGGATATGGAGTGAACAGGGGGGATATGGAGTGACCAGGAGGGACATGGAGTGAAGAGGAGGGATATGGAGTGAACAGTGGGGATATGGAGTGAACAGAAGGGATATGGAGTGAACAGAAGGGATATGGAGTGACCAGGAGGGATATGGAGTGAACAGGTGGGATATGGAGTGACCAGGAGGGATATGGAGTGAAGAGGAGGGATATGGAGTGAACATTAGTCGTATGGAGTGAACAGAAGGGCTATGGAGTGAAGAGGAGGGATATGGAGTGAACAGGGGGGATATGGAGTGAAGAGGAGGGATATGGAGTGAACATTAGTCGTATGGAGTGAACAGAAGGGCTATGGAGTGAAGAGGAGGGATATGGAGTGAACAGGGGAGATATGGAGTGAAGAGGAGGGATATGCAGTGAACAGGAGGGATATGGAGTGAACATTAGTGGTATGGAGTGAACAGGGGGGATATGGAGTGAAGAGGGGGGATATGCAGTGAACAGGAGGGATATGGAGTGAACAGGAGGGATATGGAGTGAACAGGATGGATATGGAGCGAACAGGGGGGATATGGAGTGAATAGGAGGGATATACAGTGAACAGGAGGGATATGGATTGAACAGGAGGGATATGGAGTGAACAGGAGGGATATGGATTAAACAGGAGGGATATGGAGTGAACAGGAGAGATATGTAGTGAACAGTAGTGATATGGAGTGAAGAGGAGGACTATGGAGTGAAGCGGAGGGATATGGAGTGAAGGGGAGGGATATGCAGTGAACAGGAGGGATATGGATTGAACAGGAGGGATATGGAGTAAACATGAGTGATTGGAGTGAACAGGAGGGATATGGAGTTAACAGGAGGGATATGGAGTGAAGAGGAGGGATATGGAGTGAAGAGGAGGGATATGGAATGAACAGGGGGGATATGGAGTGGACAGGAGGGATATGGAGTGAACAGGAGGAATATGGAGTGAACAGGAAGGATATGGAGTGAACAGAAGGGATATGAAGTGAACAGAAAGGATATGGAGTGACCAGGAGGGATATGGAGTGAAGAGGAGGGATATGGAGTGAACAGGGTGGATATGGAGTGACCAGGAGGGATATGGAGTGAACATTAGTCGTATGGAGTGAACAGAAGGGATATGGAGTGAACAGGGGGATATGGAGTGAAGAGGAGGGATATGGAGTGGACAGGAGGGATATGGAGTGAAGAGGAGGGATATGGAGTGGACAGGAGGGATATGGAGTGAACAGGAAGGATATGGAGTGGACAGGAGGAATATGGAGTGGACAGGAGGGATATGCAGTGAACAGGAGGGATATGGAGTGAACAGGAAGGATATGGATTGAACAGGAGGGATATGGAGTGAACATTAGTCGTATGGAGTGAACAGAAGGGCTATGGAGTGAAGAGGAGGGATATGGAGTGAACAGGGGGGATATGGAGTGAAGAGGAGGTATATGCAGTGAACAGGAGGGATATGGAGTGAACAGAAGGGGTAGGGAGTGACCAGAAGGGCTATGGAGTGAACAGAATGGCTATGGAGTGACGAGGAGGGATATGGAGTGAAGAGGAGGGATATGGAGTGGACAGGAGGAATATGGAGTGGACAGGAGGGATATGCAGTGAAAAGGAGGGATATGGAGTGAACAGGAAGGATATGGATTGAACAGGAGGGATATGGAGTGAACATTAGTCGTATGGAGTGAACAGAAGGGCTATGGAGTGAAGAGGAGGGATATGGAGTGAACAGGGGGGATATGAAGTGAAGAGGAGGTATATGCAGTGAACAGGAGGGATATGGAGTGAACAGAAGGGGTAGGGAGTGACCAGAAGGGCTATGGAGTGAACAGAATGGCTATGGAGTGACGAGGAGGGATATGGAGTGAAGAGGAGGGATATGGAGTGAACAGAAGGGATATGTAGTGAACAGGAGGGATATGGAGTGAACAGGAGAGATATATAGTGAACAGGAGGGATATGGAGTGAACAGGAGGGATATGGAGTGAACAGAAGGGATATGGAGTGAACAGAAGGGATATGGAGTGACCAGGAGGGATATGGAGTGAAGAGGAGGGATATGGAGTGAACAGGGGGGATATGGAGGGAACAGGAGGGATATGGAGTGAAGAGGAGGGATATGGAGTGAACAGGGGGTATACGGAGTGACCAGGAGGGATATGGAGTGAAGAGGAGGGATATGGAGTGAACAGAAGGGATATGGAGTGAACAGAAGGGATATGGAGTGACCAGGAGGGATATGGAGTGAAGAGGAGGGATATGGAGTGAACAGGGGGGATATGGAGTGACCAGGAGGATTATGGAGTGAAGAGGAGGGATATGGAATGAACAGGGGGATGTGGAGTGACCAGGAGGGATATGGAGTGAAGAGGAGGGATATGGAGTGAACATTAGTCGTATGGAGTGAACAGAAGGGCTATGGAGTGAAGAGGAGGGATATGGAGTGAACAGGTGGGATATGGAGTGAAGAGGAGGGATATGCAGTGAACAGGAGGGATATGGAGTGAACATTAGTGGTATGGAGTGAACAGGGGGGATATGGAGTGAAGAGGAAGGATATGAAGTGAACAGAAGGGATACGGATTGAACAGAAGGGATATGGATTGAACAGGAGGGATATGGAGTGAACATTAGTCGTATGGAGTGAACAGAAGGGATATGGAGTGAACAGAAGGGATATGGAGTGAAGAGGAGGGATATAGAGTGAACAGAAGGGATATGGAGTGAACAGGAGGGATGTGGAGTGAACAGAAGGGATATGAAATGAACAGGATGGATATGGAGTGAACAGGAGAGATATGTAGTGAACAGGAGGGATATGGACTGAACAGGAGAGATATGGAGTGAACAGGAGAGATATGGAGTGAACAGGAGAGATATGGAGTGAACAGGAGAGATATGTAGTGAACAGGAGAGATATGTAGTGAACAGGAGAGATATGTAGTGAACAGGAGGGATATGGAGTGAACAGGAGAGATATGTAGTGAACAAGAGGGATATGGAGTGAACAGGAGAGATATGGAGTGGACAGGAGGGATATGGAGTGAACAGAAGGGATATGGAGTGAACAGGAGGGCTATGGAGTGAACAGAAGGGGTATGGAGTGAACAAGAGGGATATGGAGTGAACAGAAGGGCTATGGAGTAAACAGAAGGGGTATGGAGTGAACAGGAGGGATATGGATTGAACAGAATGGCTATGGAGTGAAGAGGATGGATATGGAGTTAACAGGAGGGATATGGAGTGAACAGAAGGGGTAGCGAGTGACAAGAAGTGCTATGGAGTGAACAGAATGGCTATTGAGTGACGAGGAGGGATATGGAGTGAAGAGGAGGGATATGGAGTGAACAGAAGGGATATGGAGTGAACAGGAGGGATATGGAGTGAACAGGATGGATATGGAGCGAACAGGGGGGATATGGAGTGAAGAGGAGGGATATACAGTGAACAGGAGGGATATGGATTGAACAGGAGGGATATGGATTGAACAGGAGGGATATGGAGTGAACAGGAGGGATATGGAGTGAACAGGATGGATATGGAGCGAACAGGGGGGATATGGAGTGAAGAGGAGGGATATACAGTGAACAGAAGGGATATGGAGTGAACAGGAGGGATATGGAGTGAACAGGATGGATATGGAGCGAACAGGGGGAAATGGAGTGAAGAGGAGGGATCTGGATTGAACAGGAGGGATATGGAGTGAACATTAGTGGTATGGAGTGAACAGGGGGATATGGAGTGAAGAGGAGGGATATGCAGTGAACAGGAGGGATATGGAGTGAACAGGAGGGATATGGAGTGAACAGGATGGATATGGAGCGAACAGGGGGGATATGGAGTGAAGAGGAGGGATATACAGTGAACAGGAGGGATATGGATTGAACAGGAGGGATATGGATTGAACAGGATGGATATGGAGCGAACAGGGGGGATATGGAGTGAAGAGGAGGGATATACAGTGAACAGGAGGGATATGGATTGAACAGGAGGGATATGGATTAAACAGGAGGGATATGGAGTGAACAGGAGGGATATGGAGTGAACAGGATGGATATGGAGCGAACAGGGGGGATATGGAGTGAAGAGGAAGGATATGGATTGAACAGGAGGGATATGGAGTGAACATTAGTCGTATGGAGTGAACAGAAGGGCTATGGAGTGAAGAGGAGGGATATGGAGTGAACAGGGGGGATATGGAGTGAAGAGGAGGTATATGCAGTGAACAGGAGGGATATGGAGTGAACAGAAGGGGTAGGGAGTGACCAGAAGGGCTATGGAGTGAACAGAATGGCTATGGAGTGACGAGGAGGGATATGGAGTGAAGAGGAGGGATATGGAGTGAACAGAAGGGATATGTAGTGAACAGGAGGGATATGGAGTGAACAGGAGAGATATATAGTGAACAGGAGGGATATGGAGTGAACAGGAGGGATATGGAGTGAACAGAAGGGATATGGAGTGAACAGAAGGGATATGGAGTGACCAGGAGGGATGTGGAGTGAAGAGGAGGGATATGGAGTGAACAGGGGGGATATGGAGGGACCAGGAGGGATATGGAGTGAAGAGGAGGGATATGGAGTGAACTGGGGGTATACGGAGTGACCAGGAGGGATATGGAGTGAAGAGGAGGGATATGGAGTGAACAGAAGGGATATGGAGTGAACAGAAGGGATATGGAGTGACCAGGAGGGATATGGAGTGAAGAGGAGGGATATGGAGTGAACAGGGGGGATATGGAGTGACCAGGAGGATTATGGAGTGAAGAGGAGGGATATGGAATGAACAGGGGGATGTGGAGTGACCAGGAGGGATATGGAGTGAAGAGGAGGGATATGGAGTGAACATTAGTCGTATGGAGTGAACAGAAGGGCTATGGAGTGAAGAGGAGGGATATGGAGTGAACAGGTGGGATATGGAGTGAAGAGGAGGGATATGCAGTGAACAGGAGGGATATGGAGTGAACATTAGTGGTATGGAGTGAACAGGGGGGATATGGAGTGAAGAGGAAGGATATGAAGTGAACAGAAGGGATACGGATTGAACAGAAGGGATATGGATTGAACAGGAGGGATATGGAGTGAACATTAGTCGTATGGAGTGAACAGAAGGGATATGGAGTGAACAGAAGGGATATGGAGTGAAGAGGAGGGATATAGAGTGGACAGAAGGGATATGGAGTGAACAGGAGGGATGTGGAGTGAACAGAAGGGATATGAAATGAACAGGATGGATATGGAGTGAACAGGAGAGATATGTAGTGAACAGGAGGGATATGGACTGAACAGGAGAGATATGGAGTGAACAGGAGAGATATGAAGTGAACAGGAGAGATATGGAGTGAACAGGAGAGATATGTAGTGAACAGGAGAGATATGTAGTGAACAGGAGAGATATGTAGTGAACAGGAGGGATATGGAGTGAACAGGAGAGATATGTAGTGAACAAGAGGGATATGGAGTGAACAGGAGAGATATGGAGTGGACAGGAGGGATATGGAGTGAACAGAAGGGATATGGAGTGAACAGGAGGGCTATGGAGTGAACAGAAGGGGTATGGAGTGAACAAGAGGGATATGGAGTGAACAGAAGGGCTATGGAGTAAACAGAAGGGGTATGGAGTGAACAGGAGGGATATGGATTGAACAGAATGGCTATGGAGTGAAGAGGATGGATATGGAGTTAACAGGAGGGATATGGAGTGAAGAGAAGGGGTAGCGAGTGACAAGAAGTGCTATGGAGTGAACAGAATGGCTATTGAGTGACGAGGAGGGATATGGAGTGAAGAGGAGGGATATGGAGTGAACAGAAGGGATATGGAGTGAACAGGAGGGATATGGAGTGAACAGGATGGATATGGAGCGAACAGGGGGGATATGGAGTGAAGAGGAGGGATATACAGTGAACAGGAGGGATATGGATTGAACAGGAGGGATATGGATGGAACAGGAGGGATATGGAGTGAACAGGAGGGATATGGAGTGAACAGGATGGATATGGAGCGAACAGGGGGGATATGGAGTGAAGAGGAGGGATATACAGTGAACAGAAGGGATATGGAGTGAACAGGAGGGATATGGAGTGAACAGGATGGATATGGAGCGAACAGGGGGGAAATGGAGTGAAGAGGAGGGATATGGAGTGAACAGAAGGGATATGGAGTGAACAGGAGGGATTTCGAGTGAAGAGGAGGGATATGGAGTGAAGAGGAGGGATATGGAATGACCAGGGGGGATATGGAGTGGACAGGAGGGATATGGAATGAACAGGGGGGATATGGAGTGGACAGGAGGGATATGGAGTGAACAGGAAGGATATGGAGTGAACAGAAGGGATATGGAGTGAACAGAAGGGATATGGAGTGAACAGAAGGGATATGGAGTGACCAGGAGGGATATGGAGTGAACAGGTGGGATATGGAGTGACCAGGAGGGATATGGAGTGAAGAGGAGGGATATGGAGTGAACATTAGTCGTATGGTGTGAACAGAAGGGCTATGGAGTGAAGAGGAGGGATATGGAGTGAACAGGGGGGATATGGAGTGAAGAGGAGGGATATGGAGTGAACATTAGTCGTATGGAGTGAACAGAAGGGCTATGGAGTGAAGAGGAGGGATATGGAGTGAACAGGGGAGATATGGAGTGAAGAGGAGGGATATGCAGTGAACAGGAGGGATATGGAGTGAACATTAGTGGTATGGAGTGAACAGGGGGGATATGGAGTGAAGAGGGGGGATATGCAGTGAACAGGAGGGATATGGAGTGAACAGGAGGGATATGGAGTGAACAGGATGGATATGGAGCGAACAGGGGGGATATGGAGTGAATAGGAGGGATATACAGTGAACAGGAGGGATATGGATTGAACAGGAGGGATATGGAGTGAACAGGAGGGATATGGATTAAACAGGAGGGATATGGAGTGAACAGGAGAGATATGTAGTGAACAGTAGGGATATGGAGTGAAGAGGAGGGCTATGGAGTGAAGCGGAGGGATATGGAGTGAAGGGGAGGGATATGCAGTGAACAGGAGGGATATGGATTGAACAGGAGGGATATGGAGTAAACATGAGTGATTGGAGTGAACAGGAGGGATATGGAGTTAACAGGAGGGATATGGAGTGAAGAGGAGGGATATGGAGTGAAGAGGAGGGATATGGAATGAACAGGGGGGATATGGAGTGGACAGGAGGGATATGGAGTGAACAGGAGGAATATGGAGTGAACAGGAAGGATATGGAGTGAACAGAAGGGATATGAAGTGAACAGAAAGGATATGGAGTGACCAGGAGGGATATGGAGTGAAGAGGAGGGATATGGAGTGAACAGGGTGGATATGGAGTGACCAGGAGGGATATGGAGTGAACATTAGTCGTATGGAGTGAACAGAAGGGATATGGAGTGAACAGGGGGATATGGAGTGAAGAGGAGGGATATGGAGTGGACAGGAGGGATATGGAGTGAAGAGGAGGGATATGGAGTGGACAGGAGGGATATGGAGTGAACAGGAAGGATATGGAGTGGACAGGAGGAATATGGAGTGGACAGGAGGGATATGCAGTGAACAGGAGGGATATGGAGTGAACAGGAAGGATATGGATTGAACAGGAGGGATATGGAGTGAACATTAGTCGTATGGAGTGAACAGAAGGGCTATGGAGTGAAGAGGAGGGATATGGAGTGAACAGGGGGGATATGGAGTGAAGAGGAGGTATATGCAGTGAACAGGAGGGATATGGAGTGAACAGAAGGGGTAGGGAGTGACCAGAAGGGCTATGGAGTGAACAGAATGGCTATGGAGTGACGAGGAGGGATATGGAGTGAAGAGGAGGGATATGGAGTGGACAGGAGGAATATGGAGTGGACAGGAGGGATATGCAGTGAAAAGGAGGGATATGGAGTGAACAGGAAGGATATGGATTGAACAGGAGGGATATGGAGTGAACATTAGTCGTATGGAGTGAACAGAAGGGCTATGGAGTGAAGAGGAGGGATATGGAGTGAACAGGGGGAATATGGAGTGAAGAGGAGGTATATGCAGTGAACAGGAGGGATATGGAGTGAACAGAAGGGGTAGGGAGTGACCAGAAGGGCTATGGAGTGAACAGAATGGCTATGGAGTGACGAGGAGGGATATGGAGTGAAGAGGAGGGATATGGAGTGAACAGAAGGGATATGTAGTGAACAGGAGGGATATGGAGTGAACAGGAGAGATATATAGTGAACAGGAGGGATATGGAGTGAACAGGAGGGATATGGAGTGAACAGAAGGGATATGGAGTGAACAGAAGGGATATGGAGTGACCAGGAGGGATATGGAGTGAAGAGGAGGGATATGGAGTGAACAGGGGGGATATGGAGGGACCAGGAGGGATATGGAGTGAAGAGGAGGGATATGGAGTGAACAGGGGGTATACGGAGTGACCAGGAGGGATATGGAGTGAAGAGGAGGGATATGGAGTGAACAGAAGGGATATGGAGTGAACAGAAGGGATATGGAGTGACCAGGAGGGATATGGAGTGAAGAGGAGGGATATGGAGTGAACAGGGGGGATATGGAGTGACCAGGAGGATTATGGAGTGAAGAGGAGGGATATGGAATGAACAGGGGGATGTGGAGTGACCAGGAGGGATATGGAGTGAAGAGGAGGGATATGGAGTGAACATTAGTCGTATGGAGTGAACAGAAGGGCTATGGAGTGAAGAGGAGGGATATGGAGTGAACAGTTGGGATATGGAGTGAAGAGGAGGGATATGCAGTGAACAGGAGGGATATGGAGTGAACATTAGTGGTATGGAGTGAACAGGGGGGATATGGAGTGAAGAGGAAGGATATGAAGTGAACAGAAGGGATACGGATTGAACAGAAGGGATATGGATTGAACAGGAGGGATATGGAGTGAACATTAGTCGTATGGAGTGAACAGAAGGGATATGGAGTGAACAGAAGGGATATGGAGTGAAGAGGAGGGATATAGAGTGAACAGAAGGGATATGGAGTGAACAGGAGGGATGTGGAGTGAACAGAAGGGATATGAAATGAACAGGATGGATATGGATTGAACAGGAGAGATATGTAGTGAACAGGAGGGATATGGACTGAACAGGAGAGATATGGAGTGAACAGGAGAGATATGGAGTGAACAGGAGAGATATGGAGTGAACAGGAGAGATATGTAGTGAACAGGAGAGATATGTAGTGAACAGGAGAGATATGTAGTGAACAGGAGGGATATGGAGTGAACAGGAGAGATATGTAGTGAACAAGAGGGATATGGAGTGAACAGGAGAGATATGGAGTGGACAGGAGGGATATGGAGTGAACAGAAGGGATATGGAGTGAACAGGAGGGCTATGGAGTGAACAGAAGGGGTATGGAGTGAACAAGAGGGATATGGAGTGAACAGAAGGGCTATGGAGTAAACAGAAGGGGTATGGAGTGAACAGGAGGGATATGGATTGAACAGAATGGCTATGGAGTGAAGAGGATGGATATGGAGTTAACAGGAGGGATATGGAGTGAACAGAAGGGGTAGCGAGTGACAAGAAGTGCTATGGAGTGAACAGAATGGCTATTGAGTGACGAGGAGGGATATGGAGTGAAGAGGAGGGATATGGAGTGAACAGAAGGGATATGGAGTGAACAGGAGGGATATGGAGTGAACAGGATGGATATGGAGCGAACAGGGGGGATATGGAGTGAAGAGGAGGGATATACAGTGAACAGGAGGGATATGGATTGAACAGGAGGGATATGGATTGAACAGGAGGGATATGGAGTGAACAGGAGGGATATGGAGTGAACAGGATGGATATGGAGCGAACAGGGGGGATATGGAGTGAAGAGGAGGGATATACAGTGAACAGAAGGGATATGGAGTGAACAGGAGGGATATGGAGTGAACAGGATGGATATGGAGCGAACAGGGGGGAAATGGAGTGAAGAGGAGGGATCTGGATTGAACAGGAGGGATATGGAGTGAACATTAGTGGTATGGAGTGAACAGGGGGATATGGAGTGAAGAGGAGGGATATGCAGTGAACAGGAGGGATATGGAGTGAACAGGAGGGATATGGAGTGAACAGGATGGATATGGAGCGAACAGGGGGGATATGGAGTGAAGAGGAGGGATATACAGTGAACAGGAGGGATATGGATTGAACAGGAGGGATATGGATTGAACAGGATGGATATGGAGCGAACATGGGGGATATGGAGTGAAGAGGAGGGATATACAGTGAACAGGAGGGATATGGATTGAACAGGAGGGATATGGATTAAACAGGAGGGATATGGAGTGAACAGGAGGGATATGGAGTGAACAGGATGGATATGGAGCGAACAGGGGGGATATGGAGTGAAGAGGAAGGATATGGATTGAACAGGAGGGATATGGAGTGAACATTAGTCGTATGGAGTGAACAGAAGGGCTATGGAGTGAAGAGGAGGGATATGGAGTGAACAGGGGGGATATGGAGTGAAGAGGAGGTATATGCAGTGAACAGGAGGGATATGGAGTGAACAGAAGGGGTAGGGAGTGACCAGAAGGGCTATGGAGTGAACAGAATGGCTATGGAGTGACGAGGAGGGATATGGAGTGAAGAGGAGGGATATGGAGTGAACAGAAGGGATATGTAGTGAACAGGAGGGATATGGAGTGAACAGGAGAGATATATAGTGAACAGAAGGGATATGGAGTGAACAGGAGGGATATGGAGTGAACAGAAGGGATATGGAGTGAACAGAAGGGATATGGAGTGACCAGGAGGGATGTGGAGTGAAGAGGAGGGATATGGAGTGAACAGGGGGGATATGGAGGGACCAGGAGGGATATGGAGTGAAGAGGAGGGATATGGAGTGAACTGGGGGTATACGGAGTGACCAGGAGGGATATGGAGTGAAGAGGAGGGATATGGAGTGAACAGAAGGGATATGGAGTGAACAGAAGGGATATGGAGTGACCAGGAGGGATATGGAGTGAAGAGGAGGGATATGGAGTGAACAGGGGGGATATGGAGTGACCAGGAGGATTATGGAGTGAAGAGGAGGGATATGGAATGAACAGGTGGATGTGGAGTGACCAGGAGGGATATGGAGTGAAGAGGAGGGATATGGAGTGAACATTAGTCGTATGGAGTGAACAGAAGGGCTATGGAGTGAAGAGGAGGGATATGGAGTGAACAGGTGGGATATGGAGTGAAGAGGAGGGATATGCAGTGAACAGGAGGGATATGGAGTGAACATTAGTGGTATGGAGTGAACAGGGGGGATATGGAGTGAAGAGGAAGGATATGAAGTGAACAGAAGGGATACGGATTGAACAGAAGGGATATGGATTGAACAGGAGGGATATGGAGTGAACATTAGTCGTATGGAGTGAACAGAAGGGATATGGAGTGAACAGAAGGGATATGGAGTGAAGAGGAGGGATATAGAGTGAACAGAAGGGATATGGAGTGAACAGGAGGGATGTGGAGTGAACAGAAGGGATATGAAATGAACAGGATGGATATGGAGTGAACAGGAGAGATATGTAGTGAACAGGAGGGATATGGACTGAACAGGAGAGATATGGAGTGAACAGGAGAGATATGGAGTGAACAGGAGAGATATGGAGTGAACAGGAGAGATATGTAGTGAACAGGAGAGATATGTAGTGAACAGGAGAGATATGTAGTGAACAGGAGGGATATGGAGTGAACAGGAGAGATATGTAGTGAACAAGAGGGATATGGAGTGAACAGGAGAGATATGGAGTGGACAGGAGGGATATGGAGTGAACAGAAGGGATATGGAGTGAACAGGAGGGCTATGGAGTGAACAGAAGGGGTATGGAGTGAACAAGAGGGATATGGAGTGAACAGAAGGGCTATGGAGTAAACAGAAGGGGTATGGAGTGAACAGGAGGGATATGGATTGAACAGAATGGCTATGGAGTGAAGAGGATGGATATGGAGTTAACAGGAGGGATATGGAGTGAAGAGAAGGGGTAGCGAGTGACAAGAAGTGCTATGGAGTGAACAGAATGGCTATTGAGTGACGAGGAGGGATATGGAGTGAAGAGGAGGGATATGGAGTGAACAGAAGGGATATGGAGTGAACAGGAGGGATATGGAGTGAACAGGATGGATATGGAGCGAACAGGGGGGATATGGAGTGAAGAGGAGGGATATACAGTGAACAGGAGGGATATGGATTGAACAGGAGGGATATGGATTGAACAGGAGGGATATGGAGTGAACAGGAGGGATATGGAGTGAACAGGATGGATATGGAGCGAACAGGGGGGATATGGAGTGAAGAGGAGGGATATACAGTGAACAGAAGGGATATGGAGTGAACAGGAGGGATATGGAGTGAACAGGATGGATATGGAGCGAACAGGGGGGAAATGGAGTGAAGAGGAGGGATCTGGATTGAACAGGAGGGATATGGAGTGAACATTAGTGGTATGGAGTGAACAGGGGGATATGGAGTGAAGAGGAGGGATATGCAGTGAACAGGAGGGATATGGAGTGAACAGGAGGGATATGGAGTGAACAGGATGGATATGGAGCGAACAGGGGGGATATGGAGTGAAGAGGAGGGATATACAGTGAACAGGAGGGATATGGATTGAACAGGAGGGATATGGATTGAACAGGATGGATATGGAGCGAACAGGGGGGATATGGAGTGAAGAGGAGGGATATACAGTGAACAGGAGGGATATGGATTGAACAGGAGGGATATGGATTGAACAGGAGGGATATGGAGTGAACAGGAGGGATATGGAGTGAACAGGATGGATATGGAGCGAACAGGGGGGATATGGAGTGAAGAGGAGGGATATACAGTGAACAGGAGGGATATGGAGTGAACAGGAGGGATATGGAGTGAACAGGATGGATATGGAGCGAACAGGGGGATATGGAGTGAAGAGGAGGGATATACAGTGAACAGGAGGGATATGGAGTGAACAGGAGGGATATGGATTGAACAGGAGGGATATGGAGTGAACAGGAGGGATATGGATTGAACAGGAGGGATATGGAGTGAACAGGAGGGATATGGAGTGAACAGGAGGGATATGGGGTGAAGAGGAGGGATATGGAGTGAAGAGGAGGGATATGGAGTGAAGGGGAGGGATATGCAGTGAACAGGAGGGATATGGATTGAACAGGAGGGATATGGAGTAAACAAGAGTGATTGGAGTGAACAGGAGGGATATGGAGTGAAGAGGAGGGATATGTAGTGAAGAGGGGGGATATGGAGTGAAGAGGAGGGATATGGAATGAACAGGGGGGATATGGAGTGGACAGGAGGGATATGGAGTGAACAGGAAGGATATGGAGTGAACAGAAGGGATATGGAGTGAACAGAAGGGATATGGAGTGACCAGGAGGGATATGGAGTGAACAGGAAGGATATGGAGTGAACAGAAGGGATATGAAGTGAACAGAAAGGATATGGAGTGACCAGGAGGGATATGGAGTGAAGAGGAGGGATATGGAGTGAACAGGGTGGATATGGAGTGACCAGGAGGGATATGGAGTGAACAATAGTCGTATGGAGTGAACAGAAGGGCTATGGAGTGAAGAGGAGGGATATGGAGTGAACAGGGGGATATGAAGTGAAGAGGAGGGATATGGAGTGAACATGGGGTATATGGAGTGACCAGGAGGGATATGGAGTGAAAAGGAGGGATATGGAGTGAACAGAAGGGATATGGAGTGAACAGAAGGGATATGGAGTGACCAGGAGGGATGTGGAGTGAAGAGGAGGGATATGGAGTGAACAGGGGGATATTGAGTGACCAGGAGGGATATGGAGTGAAGAGGAGGGATATGGAGTGAACAGGGGGTATACGGAGTGACCAGGAGGGATATGGAGTGAAGAGGAGGGTTATGGAGTGAACAGAAGGGATATGGAGTGAACAGGGGGATATGGAGTGACCAGGAGGGATATGGAGTGAAGAGGAGGGATATGGAATGAACAGGGGGATGTGGAGTGACCAGGAGGGATATGGAGTGAAGAGGAGGGATATGGAGTGAACATTAGTCGTATGGAGTGAACAGAAGGGCTATGGAGTGAAGAGGAGGGATATGGAGTGAACAGGGGGGATATGGAGTGAAGAGGAGGGATATGCAGTGAACAGGAGGGATATGGAGTGAACATTAGTGGTATGGAGTGAACAGGGGGGATATGGAGTGAAGAGGAAGGATATGGAGTGAACAGAAGGGATACGGAGTGAACAGAAGGGATATGGATTAAACAGGAGGGATATGGAGTGAACATTAGTCGTATGGAGTGAACAGAAGGGATATGGAGTGAACAGAAGGGATATGGAGTGAACAGGAGGGATATAGAGTGAACAGAAGGGATATGGAGTGAACAGGAGGGATGTGGAGTGAACAGAAGGGATATGGAATGAACAGGATGGATATGGAGTGAACAGGAGAGATATGTAGTGAACAGGAGGGATATGGAGTGAACAGGAGAGATATGTAGTGAACAGGAGGGATATGGAGTGAACAGGAGAGATATATAGTGAACAGGAGGGATATGGAGTGAACAGGAGGGATATGGAGTGAACAGAAGGGATATGGAGTGAACAGAAGGGATATGGAGTGACCAGGAGGGATATGGAGTGAAGAGGAGGGATATGGAGTGAACAGGGGGGATATGGAGGGACCAGGAGGGATATGGAGTGAAGAGGAGGGATATGGAGTGAACAGGGGTATATGGAGTGACCAGGAGGGATATGGAGTGAAGGGGAGGGATATGGAGTGAACAGAAGGGATATGGAGTGACCAGGAGGGATATGGAGTGAAGAGGAGGGATATGGAGTGAACAGGAGGATTATGGAGTGAAGAGGAGGGATATGGAATGAACAGGGGGGATGTGGAGTGACCAAGAGGGATATGGAGTGAAGAGGAGGGATATGGAGTGAACATTAGTCGTATGGAGTGAACAGAAGGGCTATGGAGTGAAGAGGAGGGATATGGAGTGAACAGGGGGGATATGGAGTGAAGAGGAGGGATATGCAGTGAACAGTAGGGATATGGAGTGAACATTAGTGGTATGGAGTGAACAGGGGGATATGGAGTGAAGAGGAAGGATATGAAGTGAACGGAAGGGATACGGAGTGAACAGAAGGAATATGGAGTGAACAGAAGGGATATGGAGTGAAGAGGAGGGATATAGAGTGAACAGAAGGGATATAGAGTGAACAGGAGGGATGTGGAGTGAACAGAAGGGCTATGAAATGAACAGGATGGATATGGAGTGAACAGGAGAGATATGTAGTGAACAGGAGGGATATGGAGTGAACAGGAGAGATATGTAGTGAACAGGAGGGATATGGAGTGAACAGGAGAGATATGTAGTGAACAGGAGGGATATGGAGTGAACAGGAGAGATATGGAGTGACCAGAAAGGAAATGGAGTGAACAAAAGGGGTATGGAGTTAACAGGAGAGATATGGAGTGAACAGGAGAGATATGGAGTGAACAGGAGAGATATGTAGTGAACAGGAGAGATATGTAGTGAACAGGAGAGATATGTAGTGAACAGGAGGGATATGGAGTGAACAGGAGAGATATGTAGTGAACAAGAGGGATATGGAGTGAACAGGAGAGATATGGAGTGGACAGGAGGGATATGGAGTGAACAGAAGGGATATGGAGTGAACAGGAGGGCTATGGAGTGAACAGAAGGGGTATGGAGTGAACAAGAGGGATATGGAGTGAACAGAAGGGCTATGGAGTAAACAGAAGGGGTATGGAGTGAACAGGACGGATATGGATTGAACAGAATGGCTATGGAGTGAAGAGGATGGATATGGAGTTAACAGGAGGGATATGGAGTGAACAGAAGGGGTAGGGAGTGACCAGAAGGGCTATGGAGTGAACATAATGGCTATTGAGTGACGAGGAGGGATATGGAGTGAAGAGGAGGGATATGGAGTGAACAGAAGGGATATGGAGTGAACAGGAGGGAAATGGAGTGAAGAGGAGGGATCTGGATTGAACAGGAGGGATATGGAGTGAACATTAGTGGTATGGAGTGAACAGGGGGGATATGGAGTGAAGAGGAGGGATATGCAGTGAACAGGAGGGATATGGAGTGAACAGGAGGGATATGGAGTGAACAGGATGGATATGGAGCGAACAGGGGGGATATGGAGTGAATAGGAGGGATATACAGTGAACAGGAGGGATATGGATTGAACAGGAGGGATATGGATTGAACAGGATGGATATGGAGCGAACAGGGGGGATATGGAGTGAAGAGGAGGGATATACAGTGAACAGGAGGGATATGGATTGAACAGGAGGGATATGGATTGAACAGGAGGGATATGGAGTGAACAGGAGGGATATGGAGTGAACAGGATGGATATGGAGCGAACAGGGGGGATATGGAGTGAAGAGGAGGGATATACAGTGAACAGGAGGGATATGGAGTGAACAGGAGGGATATGGAGTGAACAGGATGGATATGGAGCGAACAGGGGGGATATGGAGTGAAGAGGAGGGATATACAGTGAACAGGAGGGATATGGATTGAACAGGAGGGATATGGATTGAACAGGAGGGATATGGAGTGAACAGGAGGGATATGGATTGAACAGGAGGGATATGGAGTGAACAGGAGGGATATGGAGTGAACAGGAGGGATATGGGGTGAAGAGGAGGGATATGGAGTGAAGAGGAGGGATATGGAGTGAAGGGGAGGGATATGCAGTGAACAGGAGGGATATGGATTGAACAGGAGGGATATGGAGTAAACAAGAGTGATTGGAGTGAACAGGAGGGATATGGAGTGAAGAGGAGGGATATGGAGTGAGGAGGGGGATATGGAGTGAAGAGGAGGGATATGGAATGAACAGGGGGGATATGGAGTGGACAGGAGGGATATGGAGTGAACAGGAAGGATATGGAGTGAACAGAAGGGATATGGAGTGAACAGAAGGGATATGGAGTGACCAGGAGGGATATGGAGTGAAGAGGAGGGATATGGAGTGAACAGGGTGGATATGGAGTGACCAGGAGGGATATGGAGTGAACATTAGTCGTATGGAGTGAACAGAAGTCCTATGGAGTGAAGAGGAGGGATATGGAGTGCACAGGGGGGATATGGAGTGAAGTGGAGGGATATGGAGTGAACAGGGGGGATATTGAGTGACCAGGAGGGATATGGAGTGAAGAGGGGGGATATGGAGTGAACAGGGGGGATATGGAGTGAACATAAGGGATATGGAGTGAACAGAAGGGATATGGAGTGACCAGGAGGGATATGGAGTGAAGAGGAGGGATATGGAGTGAACAGGGGGGATATGGAGTGACCAGGAGGGATATGGAGTGAAGAGGAGCGATATGGAGTGAACAGGGGGGATATGGAGTGACCAGGAGGGATATGGAGTGAAGAGGAGGGATATGGAGTGAACATTAGTCGTATGGAGTGAACAGAATTGCTATGGAGTGAAGAGGAGGGATATGGAGTGAACAGGGGGGATATGGAGTGAAGAGGAGGGATATGGAGTGAACATTAGTCGTATGGAGTGAACAGAAGGGCTATGGAGTGAAGAGGAGGGATGTGGAGTGAACAGGGGAGATATGGAGTGAAGAGGAGGGATATGCAGTGAACAGGAGGGATATGGAGTGAACATTAGTGGTATGGAGTGAACAGGGGGGATATGGAGTGAAGAGGAAGGATATGGAGTGAACAGGAGGGATATGGATTGAACAGGAGGGATATGGAATGAACAGGATGGATATGGAGTGAACAGGAGAGATATGTAGTGAACAGGAGGGATATGGAGTGAACAGGAGAGATATGTAGTGAACAGGAGGGATATGGAGTGAACAGGAGAGATATGTAGTGAACAGGAGGGATATGGAGTGAACAGGAGAGATATGGAGTGACCAGAAAGGAAATGGAGTGAACAAAAGGGGTATGGAGTGAACAGGAGAGATATGGAGTGAACAGGAGAGATATGGAGTGAACAGGAGAGATATGGAGTGAACAGGAGAGATATGTAGTGAACAGGAGAGATATGTAGTGAACAGGAGAGATATGTAGTGAACAGGAAGGATATGAGGTGAACAGGAGAGATATTTAGTGAACAGGAGGGATATGTAGTGAACAGGAGAGATATGGAGTGACCAGAAGGGAAATGGAGTGAACAAAAGGGGTATGGAGTGAACAGGAGAGATATGGAGTGAACAGGAGAGATATGGAGTGAACAGGAGAGATATTGAGTGAACATGAGAGGTATGGAGTGAACAGGGGGATATGGATTGAACAGGAGGGATATGGATTGAACGGGAGGGATATGGAGTGAACATTAGTGGTATGGAGTGAACAGGGGGGATATGGAGTGAAGAGGAGGGATATGGATTGAACAGGAGGGATATGGAGTGAAGAGGAGGGATATGGAGTGAAGAGGAGGGATATGGAGTGAAGAGGAGGGATATGCAGCGAACAGGGGGGATATGGAGTGAACAGGAGGGATATGGGGTAAACAGGAGTGATTGGAGTGAACTGGAGGGATATGGAGTTAACAGGAGGGATATGGAGTGAACAGGACGGATATGGATTGAACAGAATGGCTATGGAGTGAAGAGGATGGATATGGAGTTAACAGGAGGGATATGGAGTGAACAGAAGGGGTAGGGAGTGACCAGAAGGGCTATGGAGTGAACATAATGGCTATTGAGTGACGAGGAGGGATATGGAGTGAAGAGGAGGGATATGGAGTGAACAGAAGGGATATGGAGTGAACAGGAGGGAAATGGAGTGAAGAGGAGGGATCTGGATTGAACAGGAGGGATATGGAGTGAACATTAGTGGTATGGAGTGAACAGGGGGGATATGGAGTGAAGAGGAGGGATATGCAGTGAACAGGAGGGATATGGAGTGAACAGGAGGGATATGGAGTGAACAGGATGGATATGGAGCGAACAGGGGGGATATGGAGTGAATAGGAGGGATATACAGTGAACAGGAGGGATATGGATTGAACAGGAGGGATATGGATTGAACAGGATGGATATGGAGCGAACAGGGGGGATATGGAGTGAAGAGGAGGGATATACAGTGAACAGGAGGGATATGGATTGAACAGGAGGGATATGGATTGAACAGGAGGGATATGGAGTGAACAGGAGGGATATGGAGTGAACAGGATGGATATGGAGCGAACAGGGGGGATATGGAGTGAAGAGGAGGGATATACAGTGAACAGGAGGGATATGGAGTGAACAGGAGGGATATGGAGTGAACAGGATGGATATGGAGCGAACAGGGGGGATATGGAGTGAAGAGGAGGGATATACAGTGAACAGGAGGGATATGGATTGAACAGGAGGGATATGGATTGAACAGGAGGGATATGGAGTGAACAGGAGGGATATGGATTGAACAGGAGGGATATGGAGTGAACAGGAGGGATATGGAGTGAACAGGAGGGATATGGGGTGAAGAGGAGGGATATGGAGTGAAGAGGAGGGATATGGAGTGAAGGGGAGGGATATGGAGTGAACAGGAGGGATATGGAGTGAACAGGAGGGATATGGGGTGAAGAGGAGGGATATGGAGTGAAGAGGAGGGATATGGAGTGAACTGGACGGATATGGATTGAACAGAATGGCTATGGAGTGAAGAGGATGGATATGGAGTTAACAGGAGGGATATGGAGTGAACAGAAGGGGTAGGGAGTGACCAGAAGGGCTATGGAGTGAACATAATGGCTATTGAGTGACGAGGAGGGATATGGAGTGAAGAGGAGGGATATGGAGTGAACAGAAGGGATATGGAGTGAACAGGAGGGAAATGGAGTGAAGAGGAGGGATCTGGATTGAACAGGAGGGATATGGAGTGAACATTAGTGGTATGGAGTGAACAGGGGGGATATGGAGTGAAGAGGAGGGATATGCAGTGAACAGGAGGGATATGGAGTGAACAGGAGGGATATGGAGTGAACAGGATGGATATGGAGCGAACAGGGGGGATATGGAGTGAATAGGAGGGATATACAGTGAACAGGAGGGATATGGATTGAACAGGAGGGATATGGATTGAACAGGATGGATATGGAGCGAACAGGGGGGATATGGAGTGAAGAGGAGGGATATACAGTGAACAGGAGGGATATGGATTGAACAGGAGGGATATGGATTGAACAGGAGGGATATGGAGTGAACAGGAGGGATATGGAGTGAACAGGATGGATATGGAGCGAACAGGGGGGATATGGAGTGAAGAGGAGGGATATACAGTGAACAGGAGGGATATGGAGTGAACAGGAGGGATATGGAGTGAACAGGATGGATATGGAGCGAACAGGGGGGATATGGAGTGAAGAGGAGGGATATACAGTGAACAGGAGGGATATGGATTGAACAGGAGGGATATGGATTGAACAGGAGGGATATGGAGTGAACAGGAGGGATATGGATTGAACAGGAGGGATATGGAGTGAACAGGAGGGATATGGAGTGAACAGGAGGGATATGGGGTGAAGAGGAGGGATATGGAGTGAAGAGGAGGGATGTGGAGTGAAGGGGAGGGATATGCAGTGAACAGGAGGGATATGGATTGAACAGGAGGGATATGGAGTAAACAAGAGTGATTGGAGTGAACAGGAGGGATATGGAGTGAAGAGGAGGGATATGGAGTGAGGAGGGGGGATATGGAGTGAAGAGGAGGGATATGGAATGAACAGGGGGGATATGGAGTGGACAGGAGGGATATGGAGTGAACAGGAAGGATATGGAGTGAACAGAAGGGATATGGAGTGAACAGAAGGGATATGGAGTGACCAGGAGGGATATGGAGTGAAGAGGAGGGATATGGAGTGAACAGGGTGGATATGGAGTGACCAGGAGGGATATGGAGTGAACATTAGTCGTATGGAGTGAACAGAAGTCCTATGGAGTGAAGAGGAGGGATATGGAGTGCACAGGGGGGATATGGAGTGAAGTGGAGGGATATGGAGTGAACAGGGGGGATATTGAGTGACCAGGAGGGATATGGAGTGAAGAGGGGGGATATGGAGTGAACAGGGGGGATATGGAGTGAACATAAGGGATATGGAGTGAACAGAAGGGATATGGAGTGACCAGGAGGGATATGGAGTGAAGAGGAGGGATATGGAGTGAACAGGGGGGATATGGAGTGACCAGGAGGGATATGGAGTGAAGAGGAGCGATATGGAGTGAACAGGGGGGATATGGAGTGACCAGGAGGGATATGGAGTGAAGAGGAGGGATATGGAGTGAACATTAGTCGTATGGAGTGAACAGAAGTGCTATGGAGTGAAGAGGAGGGATATGGAGTGAGGAGGGGGGATATGGAGTGAAGAGGAGGGATATGGAATGAACAGGGGGGATATGGAGTGGACAGGAGGGATATGGAGTGAACAGGAAGGATATGGAGTGAACAGAAGGGATATGGAGTGAACAGAAGGGATATGGAGTGACCAGGAGGGATATGGAGTGAAGAGGAGGGATATGGAGTGAACAGGGTGGATATGGAGTGACCAGGAGGGATATGGAGTGAACATTAGTCGTATGGAGTGAACAGAAGTCCTATGGAGTGAAGAGGAGGGATATGGAGTGCACAGGGGGGATATGGAGTGAAGTGGAGGGATATGGAGTGAACAGGGGGGATATTCAGTGACCAGGAGGGATATGGAGTGAAGAGGGGGGATATGGAGTGAACAGGGGGGATATGGAGTGAACATAAGGGATATGGAGTGAACAGAAGGGACATGGAGTGACCAGGAGGGATATGGAGTGAAGAGGAGGGATATGGAGTGAACAGGGGGGATATGGAGTGACCAGGAGGGATATGGAGTGAAGAGGAGCGATATGGAGTGAACAGGGGGGATATGGAGTGACCAGGAGGGATATGGAGTGAAGAGGAGGGATATGGAGTGAACATTAGTTGTATGGAGTGAACAGAAGTGCTATGGAGTGAAGAGGAGGGATATGGAGTGAACAGGGGGATATGGAGTGAAGAGGAGGGATATGGAGTGAACATTAGTCGTATGGAGTGAACAGAAGGGCTATGGAGTGAAGAGGAGGGATATGGAGTGAACAGGGGAGATATGGAGTGAAGAGGAGGGATATGCAGTGAACAGGAGGGATATGGAGTGAACATTAGTGGTATGGAGTGAACAGGGGGGATATGGAGTGAAGAGGAAGGATATGGAGTGAACAGGAGGGATATGGATTGAACAGGAGGGATATGGAATGAACAGGATGGATATGGAGTGAACAGGAGAGATATGTAGTGAACAGGAGGGATATGGAGTGAACAGGAGAGATATGTAGTGAACAGGAGGGATATGGAGTGAACAGGAGAGATATGTAGTGAACAGGAGGGATATGGAGTGAACAGGAGAGATATGGAGTGACCAGAAAGGAAATGGAGTGAACAAAAGGGGTATGGAGTGAACAGGAGAGATATGGAGTGAACAGGAGAGATATGGAGTGAACAGGAGAGATATGGAGTGAACAGGAGAGATATGTAGTGAACAGGAGAGATATGTAGTGAACAGGAAGGATATGGAGTGAACAGGAGAGATATTTAGTGAACAGGAGGGATATGTAGTGAACAGGAGAGATATGGAGTGACCAGAAGGGAAATGGAGTGAACAAAAGGGGTATGGAGTGAACAGGAGAGATATGGAGTGAACAGGAGAGATATGGAGTGAACAGGAGAGATATTGAGTGAACATGAGAGGTATGGAGTGAACAGGGGGATATGGATTGAACAGGAGGGATATGGATTGAACAGGAGGGATATGGAGTGAACATTAGTGGTATGGAGTGAACAGGGGGGATATGGAGTGAAGAGGAGGGATATGGATTGAACAGGAGGGATATGGAGTGAAGAGGAGGGATATGGAGTGAAGAGGAGGGATATGGAGTGAAGAGGAGGGATATGCAATGAACAGGATGGATATGGAGTGAACAGGAGGGATATGGGGTAAACAGGAGTGATTGGAGTGAACTGGAGGGATATGGAGTTAACAGGAGGGATATGGAGTGAACAGGAGGGATATGGAGTGAACATTAGTGGTATGGAGTGAACAGGGGGGATATGGAGTGAAGAGGAAGGATATGGAGTGAACAGGAGGGATATGGATTGAACAGGAGGGATATGGAATGAACAGGATGGATATGGAGTGAACAGGAGAGATATGTAGTGAACAGGAGGGATATGGAGTGAACAGGAGAGATATGGAGTGAACAGGAGAGATATGTAGTGAACAGGAGGGATATGGAGTGAACAGGAGAGATATGGAGTGACCAGAAAGGAAATGGAGTGAACAAAAGGGGTATGGAGTGAACAGGAGAGATATGGAGTGAACAGGAGAGATATGGAGTGAACAGGAGAGATATGGAGTGAACAGGAGAGATATGTAGTGAACAGGAGAGATATGTAGTGAACAGGAGAGATATGTAGTGAACAGGAAGGATATGGAGTGAACAGGAGAGATATTTAGTGAACAGGAGGGATATGTAGTGAACAGGAGAGATATGGAGTGACCAGAAGGGAAATGGAGTGAACAAAAGGGGTATGGAGTGAACAGGAGAGATATGGAGTGAACAGGAGAGATATGGAGTGAACAGGAGAGATATTGAGTGAACATGAGAGGTATGGAGTGAACAGGGGGATATGGATTGAACAGGAGGGATATGGATTGAACAGGAGGGATATGGAGTGAACATTAGTGGTATGGAGTGAACAGGGGGGATATGGAGTGAAGAGGAGGGATATGGATTGAACAGGAGGGATATGGAGTGAAGAGGAGGGATATGGAGTGAAGAGGAGGGATATGGAGTGAACAGGGGGGATATGGAGTGACCAGGAGGGATATGGAGTGAAGAGGAGCGATATGGAGTGAACAGGGGGGATATGGAGTGACCAGGAGGGATATGGAGTGAAGAGGAGGGATATGGAGTGAACATTAGTCGTATGGAGTGAACAGAAGTGCTATGGAGTGAAGAGGAGGGATATGGAGTGAGGAGGGGGGATATGGAGTGAAGAGGAGGGATATGGAATGAACAGGGGGGATATGGAGTGGACAGGAGGGATATGGAGTGAACAGGAAGGATATGGAGTGAACAGAAGGGATATGGAGTGAACAGCAGGGATATGGAGTGACCAGGAGGGATATGGAGTGAAGAGGAGGGATATGGAGTGAACAGGGTGGATATGGAGTGACCAGGAGGGATATGGAGTGAACATTAGTCGTATGGAGTGAACAGAAGTCCTATGGAGTGAAGAGGAGGGATATGGAGTGCACAGGGGGGATATGGAGTGAAGTGGAGGGATATGGAGTGAACAGGGGGGATATTCAGTGACCAGGAGGGATATGGAGTGAAGAGGGGGGATATGGAGTGAACAGGGGGGATATGGAGTGAACATAAGGGATATGGAGTGAACAGAAGGGATATGGAGTGACCAGGAGGGATATGGAGTGAAGAGGAGGGATATGGAGTGAACAGGGGGGATATGGAGTGACCAGGAGGGATATGGAGTGAAGAGGAGCGATATGGAGTGAACAGGGGGGATATGGAGTGACCAGGAGGGATATGGAGTGAAGAGGAGGGATATGGAGTGAACATTAGTTGTATGGAGTGAACAGAAGTGCTATGGAGTGAAGAGGAGGGATATGGAGTGAACAGGGGGATATGGAGTGAAGAGGAGGGATATGGAGTGAACATTAGTCGTATGGAGTGAACAGAAGGGCTATGGAGTGAAGAGGAGGGATATGGAGTGAACAGGGGAGATATGGAGTGAAGAGGAGGGATATGCAGTGAACAGGAGGGATATGGAGTGAACATTAGTGGTATGGAGTGAACAGGGGGGATATGGAGTGAAGAGGAAGGATATGGAGTGAACAGGAGGGATATGGATTGAACAGGAGGGATATGGAATGAACAGGATGGATATGGAGTGAACAGGAGAGATATGTAGTGAACAGGAGGGATATGGAGTGAACAGGAGAGATATGTAGTGAACAGGAGGGATATGGAGTGAACAGGAGAGATATGTAGTGAACAGGAGGGATATGGAGTGAACAGGAGAGATATGGAGTGACCAGAAAGGAAATGGAGTGAACAAAAGGGGTATGGAGTGAACAGGAGAGATATGGAGTGAACAGGAGAGATATGGAGTGAACAGGAGAGATATGGAGTGAACAGGAGAGATATGTAGTGAACAGGAGAGATATGTAGTGAACAGGAGAGATATGTAGTGAACAGGAAGGATATGGAGTGAACAGGAGAGATATTTAGTGAACAGGAGGGATATGTAGTGAACAGGAGAGATATGGAGTGACCAGAAGGGAAATGGAGTGAACAAAAGGGGTATGGAGTGAACAGGAGAGATATGGAGTGAACAGGAGAGATATGGAGTGAACAGGAGAGATATTGAGTGAACATGAGAGGTATGGAGTGAACAGGGGGATATGGATTGAACAGGAGGGATATGGATTGAACAGGAGGGATATGGAGTGAACATTAGTGGTATGGAGTGAACAGGGGGGATATGGAGTGAAGAGGAGGGATATGGATTGAACAGGAGGGATATGGAGTGAAGAGGAGGGATATGGAGTGAAGAGGAGGGATATGGAGTGAAGAGGAGGGATATGCAATGAACAGGATGGATATGGAGTGAACAGGAGGGATATGGGGTAAACAGGAGTGATTGGAGTGAACTGGAGGGATATGGAGTTAACAGGAGGGATATGGAGTGAACAGGAGGGATATGGAGTGAACATTAGTGGTATGGAGTGAACAGGGGGGATATGGAGTGAAGAGGAAGGATATGGAGTGAACAGGAGGGATATGGATTGAACAGGAGGGATATGGAATGAACAGGATGGATATGGAGTGAACAGGAGAGATATGTAGTGAACAGGAGGGATATGGAGTGAACAGGAGAGATATGGAGTGAACAGGAGAGATATGTAGTGAACAGGAGGGATATGGAGTGAACAGGAGAGATATGGAGTGACCAGAAAGGAAATGGAGTGAACAAAAGGGGTATGGAGTGAACAGGAGAGATATGGAGTGAACAGGAGAGATATGGAGTGAACAGGAGAGATATGGAGTGAACAGGAGAGATATGTAGTGAACAGGAGAGATATGTAGTGAACAGGAGAGATATGTAGTGAACAGGAAGGATATGGAGTGAACAGGAGAGATATTTAGTGAACAGGAGGGATATGTAGTGAACAGGAGAGATATGGAGTGACCAGAAGGGAAATGGAGTGAACAAAAGGGGTATGGAGTGAACAGGAGAGATATGGAGTGAACAGGAGAGATATGGAGTGAACAGGAGAGATATTGAGTGAACATGAGAGGTATGGAGTGAACAGGGGGATATGGATTGAACAGGAGGGATATGGATTGAACAGGAGGGATATGGAGTGAACATTAGTGGTATGGAGTGAACAGGGGGGATATGGAGTGAAGAGGAGGGATATGGATTGAACAGGAGGGATATGGAGTGAAGAGGAGGGATATGGAGTGAAGAGGAGGGATATGGAGTGAAGAGGAGGGATATGCAATGAACAGGATGGATATGGAGTGAACAGGAGGGATATGGAGTGAACATTAGTCGTATGGAGTGAACAGAAGGGCTATGGAGTGAAGAGGAGGGATATGGAGTGAACAGGGGAGATATGGAGTGAAGAGGAGGGATATGCAGTGAACAGGAGGGATATGGAGTGAACATTAGTGGTATGGAGTGAACAGGGGGGATATGGAGTGAAGAGGAAGGATATGGAGTGAACAGGAGGGATATGGATTGAACAGGAGGGATATGGAATGAACAGGATGGATATGGAGTGAACAGGAGAGATATGTAGTGAACAGGAGGGATATGGAGTGAACAGGAGAGATATGTAGTGAACAGGAGGGATATGGAGTGAACAGGAGAGATATGTAGTGAACAGGAGGGATATGGAGTGAACAGGAGAGATATGGAGTGACCAGAAAGGAAATGGAGTGAACAAAAGGGGTATGGAGTGAACAGGAGAGATATGGAGTGAACAGGAGAGATATGGAGTGAACAGGAGAGATATGGAGTGAACAGGAGAGATATGTAGTGAACAGGAGAGATATGTAGTGAACAGGAGAGATATGTAGTGAACAGGAAGGATATGGAGTGAACAGGAGAGATATTTAGTGAACAGGAGGGATATGTAGTGAACAGGAGAGATATGGAGTGACCAGAAGGGAAATGGAGTGAACAAAAGGGGTATGGAGTGAACAGGAGAGATATGGAGTGAACAGGAGAGATATGGAGTGAACAGGAGAGATATTGAGTGAACATGAGAGGTATGGAGTGAACAGGGGGATATGGATTGAACAGGAGGGATATGGATTGAACAGGAGGGATATGGAGTGAACATTAGTGGTATGGAGTGAACAGGGGGGATATGGAGTGAAGAGGAGGGATATGGATTGAACAGGAGGGATATGGAGTGAAGAGGAGGGATATGGAGTGAAGAGGAGGGATATGGAGTGAAGAGGAGGGATATGCAATGAACAGGATGGATATGGAGTGAACAGGAGGGATATGGGGTAAACAGGAGTGATTGGAGTGAACTGGAGGGATATGGAGTTAACAGGAGGGATATGGAGTGAACAGGAGGGATATGGAGTGAACATTAGTGGTATGGAGTGAACAGGGGGGATATGGAGTGAAGAGGAAGGATATGGAGTGAACAGGAGGGATATGGATTGAACAGGAGGGATATGGAATGAACAGGATGGATATGGAGTGAACAGGAGAGATATGTAGTGAACAGGAGGGATATGGAGTGAACAGGAGAGATATGGAGTGAACAGGAGAGATATGTAGTGAACAGGAGGGATATGGAGTGAACAGGAGAGATATGGAGTGACCAGAAAGGAAATGGAGTGAACAAAAGGGGTATGGAGTGAACAGGAGAGATATGGAGTGAACAGGAGAGATATGGAGTGAACAGGAGAGATATGGAGTGAACAGGAGAGATATGTAGTGAACAGGAGAGATATGTAGTGAACAGGAGAGATATGTAGTGAACAGGAAGGATATGGAGTGAACAGGAGAGATATTTAGTGAACAGGAGGGATATGTAGTGAACAGGAGAGATATGGAGTGACCAGAAGGGAAATGGAGTGAACAAAAGGGGTATGGAGTGAACAGGAGAGATATGGAGTGAACAGGAGAGATATGGAGTGAACAGGAGAGATATTGAGTGAACATGAGAGGTATGGAGTGAACAGGGGGATATGGATTGAACAGGAGGGATATGGATTGAACAGGAGGGATATGGAGTGAACATTAGTGGTATGGAGTGAACAGGGGGGATATGGAGTGAAGAGGAGGGATATGGATTGAACAGGAGGGATATGGAGTGAAGAGGAGGGATATGGAGTGAAGAGGAGGGATATGGAGTGAAGAGGAGGGATATGCAATGAACAGGATGGATATGGAGTGAACAGGAGGGATATGGGGTAAACAGGAGTGATTGGAGTGAACTGGAGGGATATGGAGTTAACAGGAGGGATATGGAGTGAACAGGACGGATATGGATTGAACAGAATGGCTATGGAGTGAAGAGGATGGATATGGAGTTAACAGGAGGGATATGGAGTGAACAGAAGGGGTAGGGAGTGACCAGAAGGGCTATGGAGTGAACATAATGGCTATTGAGTGACGAGGAGGGATATGGAGTGAAGAGGAGGGATATGGAGTGAACAGAAGGGATATGGAGTGAACAGGAGGGAAATGGAGTGAAGAGGAGGGATCTGGATTGAACAGGAGGGATATGGAGTGAACATTAGTGGTATGGAGTGAACAGGGGGGATATGGAGTGAAGAGGAGGGATATGCAGTGAACAGGAGGGATATGGAGTGAACAGGAGGGATATGGAGTGAACAGAATGGATATGGAGCGAACAGGGGGGATATGGAGTGAATAGGAGGGATATACAGTGAACAGGAGGGATATGGATTGAACAGGAGGGATATGGATTGAACAGGATGGATATGGAGCGAACAGGGGGGATATGGAGTGAAGAGGAGGGATATACAGTGAACAGGAGGGATATGGATTGAACAGGAGGGATATGGATTGAACAGGAGGGATATGGAGTGAACAGGAGGGATATGGAGTGAACAGGATGGATATGGAGCGAACAGGGGGGATATGGAGTGAAGAGGAGGGATATACAGTGAACAGGAGGGATATGGAGTGAACAGGAGGGATATGGAGTGAACAGGATGGATATGGAGCGAACAGGGGGGATATGGAGTGAAGAGGAGGGATATACAGTGAACAGGAGGGATATGGATTGAACAGGAGGGATATGGATTGAACAGGAGGGATATGGAGTGAACTGGAGGGATATGGATTGAACAGGAGGGATATGGAGTGAACAGGAGGGATATGGAGTGAACAGGAGGGATATGGGGTGAAGAGGAGGGATATGGAGTGAAGAGGAGGGATATGGAGTGAAGGGGAGGGATATGCAGTGAACAGGAGGGATATGGATTGAACAGGAGGGATATGGAGTAAACAAGAGTGATTGGAGTGAACAGGAGGGGTATGGAGTGAAGAGGAGGGATATGGAGTGAGGAGGGGGGATATGGAGTGAAGAGGAGGGATATGGAATGAACAGGGGGGATATGGAGTGGACAGGAGGGATATGGAGTGAACAGGAAGGATATGGAGTGAACAGAAGGGATATGGAGTGAACAGAAGGGATATGGAGTGACCAGGAGGGATATGGAGTGAAGAGGAGGGATATGGAGTGAACAGGGTGGATATGGAGTGACCAGGAGGGATATGGAGTGAACATTAGTCGTATGGAGTGAACAGAAGTCCTATGGAGTGAAGAGGAGGGATATGGAGTGAACAGGGGGGATATGGAGTGAAGAGGAGGGATATGGAGTGAACATTAGTGGTATGGAGTGAACAGGGGGGATATGGAGTGAAGAGGAAGGATATGGAGTGAACAGGAGGGATATGGATTGAACAGGAGGGATATGGAATGAACAGGATGGATATGGAGTGAACAGGAGAGATATGTAGTGAACAGGAGGGATATGGAGTGAACAGGAGAGATATGTAGTGAACAGGAGGGATATGGAGTGAACAGGAGAGATATGTAGTGAACAGGAGGGATATGGAGTGAACAGGAGAGATATGGAGTGACCAGAAAGGAAATGGAGTGAACAAAAGGGGTATGGAGTGAACAGGAGAGATATGGAGTGAACAGGAGGGATATGGGGTAAACAGGAGTGATTGGAGTGAACTGGAGGGATATGGAGTTAACAGGAGGGATATGGAGTGAACAGGACGGATATGGATTGAACAGAATGGCTATGGAGTGAAGAGGATGGATATGGAGTTAACAGGAGGGATATGGAGTGAACAGAAGGGGTAGGGAGTGACCAGAAGGGCTATGGAGTGAACATAATGGCTATTGAGTGACGAGGAGGGATATGGAGTGAAGAGGAGGGATATGGAGTGAACAGAAGGGATATGGAGTGAACAGGAGGGAAATGGAGTGAAGAGGAGGGATCTGGATTGAACAGGAGGGATATGGAGTGAACATTAGTGGTATGGAGTGAACAGGGGGGATATGGAGTGAAGAGGAGGGATATGCAGTGAACAGGAGGGATATGGAGTGAACTTGAGGGATATGGAGTGAACAGGATGGATATGGAGCGAACAGGGGGGATATGGAGTGAATAGGAGGGATATACAGTGAACAGGAGGGATATGGATTGAACAGGAGGGATATGGATTGAACAGGATGGATATGGAGCGAACAGGAGGGATATGGAGTGAACAGGATGGATATGGAGCGAACAGGGGGGATATGGAGTGAAGAGGAGGGATATACAGTGAACAGGAGGGATATGGAGTGAACAGGAGGGATATGGAGTGAACAGGATGGATATGGAGCGAACAGGGGGGATATGGAGTGAAGAGGAGGGATATACAGTGAACAGGAGGGATATGGATTGAACAGGAGGGATATGGATTGAACAGGAGGGATATGGAGTGAACAGGAGGGATATGGATTGAACAGGAGGGATATGGAGTGAACAGGAGGGATATGGAGTGAACAGGAGGGATATGGGGTGAAGAGGAGGGATATGGAGTGAAGAGGAGGGATATGGAGTGAAGGGGAGGGATATGCAGTGAACAGGAGGGATATGGATTGAACAGGAGGGATATGGAGTAAACAAGAGTGATTGGAGTGAACAGGAGGGGTATGGAGTGAAGAGGAGGGATATGGAGTGAGGAGGGGGGATATGGAGTGAAGAGGAGGGATATGGAATGAACAGGGGGGATATGGAGTGGACAGGAGGGATATGGAGTGAACAGGAAGGATATGGAGTGAACAGAAGGGATATGGAGTGAACAGAAGGGATATGGAGTGACCAGGAGGGATATGGAGTGAAGAGGAGGGATATGGAGTGAACAGGGTGGATATGGAGTGACCAGGAGGGATATGGAGTGAACATTAGTCGTATGGAGTGAACAGAAGTCCTATGGAGTGAAGAGGAGGGATATGGAGTGCACAGGGGGGATATGGAGTGAAGTGGAGGGATATGGAGTGAACAGGGGGGATATTGAGTGACCAGGAGGGATATGGAGTGAAGAGGGGGGATATGGAGTGAACAGGGGGGATATGGAGTGAACATAAGGGATATGGAGTGAACAGAAGGGATATGGAGTGACCAGGAGGGATATGGAGTGAAGAGGAGGGATATGGAGTGAACAGGGGGGATATGGAGTGACCAGGAGGGATATGGAGTGAAGAGGAGCGATATGGAGTGAACAGGGGGGATAGGGAGTGACCAGGAGGGATATGGAGTGAAGAGGAGGGATATGGAGTGAACATTAGTCGTATGGAGTGAACAGAAGTGCTATGGAGTGAAGAGGAGGGATATGGAGTGAGGAGGGGGGATATGGAGTGAAGAGGAGGGATATGGAATGAACAGGGGGGATATGGAGTGGACAGGAGGGATATGGAGTGAACAGGAAGGATATGGAGTGAACAGGGGGGATATTGAGTGACCAGGAGGGATATGGAGTGAAGAGGGGGGATATGGAGTGAACAGGGGGGATATGGAGTGAACATAAGGGATATGGAGTGAACAGAAGGGATATGGAGTGACCAGGAGGGATATGGAGTGAAGAGGAGGGATATGGAGTGAACAGGGGGGATATGGAGTGACCAGGAGGGATATGGAGTGAAGAGGAGCGATATGGAGTGAACAGGGGGGATATGGAGTGACCAGGAGGGATATGGAGTGAAGAGGAGGGATATGGAGTGAACATTAGTCGTATGGAGTGAACAGAAGTGCTATGGAGTGAAGAGGAGGGATATGGAGTGAACAGGGGGGATATGGAGTGAAGAGGAGGGATATGGAGTGAACATTAGTCGTATGGAGTGAACAGAAGGGCTATGGAGTGAAGAGGAGGGATATGGAGTGAACAGGGGAGATATGGAGTGAAGAGGAGGGATATGCAGTGAACAGGAGGGATATGGAGTGAACATTAGTGGTATGGAGTGAACAGGGGGGATATGGAGTGAAGAGGAAGGATATGGAGTGAACAGGAGGGATATGGATTGAACAGGAGGGATATGGAATGAACAGGATGGATATGGAGTGAACAGGAGAGATATGTAGTGAACAGGAGGGATATGGAGTGAACAGGAGAGATATGTAGTGAACAGGAGGGATATGGAGTGAACAGGAGAGATATGTAGTGAACAGGAGGGATATGGAGTGAACAGGAGAGATATGGAGTGACCAGAAAGGAAATGGAGTGAACAAAAGGGGTATGGAGTGAACAGGAGAGATATGGAGTGAACAGGAGAGATATGGAGTGAACAGGAGAGATATGGAGTGAACAGGAGAGATATGTAGTGAACAGGAGAGATATGTAGTGAACAGGAGAGATATGTAGTGAACAGGAAGGATATGGAGTGAACAGGAGAGATATTTAGTGAACAGGAGGGATATGTAGTGAACAGGAGAGATATGGAGTGACCAGAAGGGAAATGGAGTGAACAAAAGGGGTATGGAGTGAACAGGAGAGATATGGAGTGAACAGGAGAGATATGGAGTGAACAGGAGAGATATTGAGTGAACATGAGAGGTATGGTGTGAACAGGGGGATATGGATTGAACAGGAGGGATATGGATTGAACAGGAGGGATATGGAGTGAACATTAGTGGTATGGAGTGAACAGGGGGGATATGGAGTGAAGAGGAGGGATATGGATTGAACAGGAGGGATATGGAGTGAAGAGGAGGGATATGGAGTGAAGAGGAGGGATATGGAGTGAAGAGGAGGGATATGCAATGAACAGGATGGATATGGAGTGAACAGGAGGGATATGGAGTAAACAGGAGTGATTGGAGTGAACTGGAGGGATATGGAGTTAACAGGAGGGATATGGAGTGACCAGGAGGGATATGGAGTGAAGAGGAGGGATATGGAGTGAACAGGGTGGATATGGAGTGACCAGGAGGGATATGGAGTGAACATTAGTCGTATGGAGTGAACAGAAGTCCTATGGAGTGAAGAGGAGGGATATGGAGTGCACAGGGGGGATATGGAGTGAAGTGGAGGGATATGGAGTGAACAGGGGGGATATTGAGTGACCAGGAGGGATATGGAGTGAAGAGGGGGGATATGGAGTGAACAGGGGGGATATGGAGTGAACATAAGGGATATGGAGTGAACAGAAGGGATATGGAGTGACCAGGAGGGATATGGAGTGAAGAGGAGGGATATGGAGTGAACAGGGGGGATATGGAGTGACCAGGAGGGATATGGAGTGAAGAGGAGCGATATGGAGTGAACAGGGGGGATATGGAGTGACCAGGAGGGATATGGAGTGAAGAGGAGGGATATGGAGTGAACATTAGTCGTATGGAGTGAACAGAAGTGCTATGGAGTGAAGAGGAGGGATATGGAGTGAGGAGGGGGGATATGGAGTGAAGAGGAGGGATATGGAATTAACAGGGGGGATATGGAGTGGACAGGAGGGATATGGAGTGAACAGGAAGGATATGGAGTGAACAGAAGGGATATGGAGTGAACAGAAGGGATATGGAGTGACCAGGAGGGATATGGAGTGAAGAGGAGGGATATGGAGTGAACAGGGTGGATATGGAGTGACCAGGAGGGATATGGAGTGAACATTAGTCGTATGGAGTGAACAGAAGTCCTATGGAGTGAAGAGGAGGGATATGGAGTGCACAGGGGGGATATGGAGTGAAGTGGAGGGATATGGAGTGAACAGGGGGGATATTGAGTGACCAGGAGGGATATGGAGTGAAGAGGGGGGATATGGAGTGAACAGGGGGGATATGGAGTGAACATAAGGGATATGGAGTGAACAGAAGGGATATGGAGTGACCAGGAGGGATATGGAGTGAAGAGGAGGGATATGGAGTGAACAGGGGGGATATGTAGTGACCAGGAGGGATATGGAGTGAAGAGGAGCGATATGGAGTGAACAGGGGGGATATGGAGTGACCAGGAGGGATATGGAGTGAAGAGGAGGGATATGGAGTGAACATTAGTCGTATGGAGTGAACAGAAGTGCTATGGAGTGAAGAGGAGGGATATGGAGTGAACAGGGGGGATATGGAGTGAAGAGGAGGGATATGGAGTGAACATTAGTCGTATGGAGTGAACAGAAGGGCTATGGAGTGAAGAGGAGGGATATGGAGTGAACAGGGGAGATATGGAGTGAAGAGGAGGGATATGCAGTGAACAGGAGGGATATGGAGTGAACATTAGTGGTATGGAGTGAACAGGGGGGATATGGAGTGAAGAGGAAGGATATGGAGTGAACAGGAGGGATATGGATTGAACAGGAGGGATATGGAATGAACAGGATGGATATGGAGTGAACAGGAGAGATATGTAGTGAACAGGAGGGATATGGAGTGAACAGGAGAGATATGTAGTGAACAGGAGGGATATGGAGTGAACAGGAGAGACATGTAGTGAACAGGAGGGATATGGAGTGAACAGGAGAGATATGGAGTGACCAGAAAGGAAATGGAGTGAACAAAAGGGGTATGGAGTGAACAGGAGAGATATGGAGTGAACAGGAGAGATATGGAGTGAACAGGAGAGATATGGAGTGAACAGGAGAGATATGTAGTGAACAGGAGAGATATGTAGTGAACAGGAGAGATATGTAGTGAACAGGAAGGATATGGAGTGAACAGGAGAGATATTTAGTGAACAGGAGGGATATGTAGTGAACAGGAGAGATATGGAGTGACCAGAAGGGAAATGGAGTGAACAAAAGGGGTATGGAGTGAACAGGAGAGATATGGAGTGAACAGGAGAGATATGGAGTGAACAGGAGAGATATTGAGTGAACATGAGAGGTATGGAGTGAACAGGGGGATATGGATTGAACAGGAGGGATATGGATTGAACAGGAGGGATATGGAGTGAACATTAGTGGTATGGAGTGAACAGGGGGGATATGGAGTGAAGAGGAGGGATATGGATTGAACAGGAGGGATATGGAGTGAAGAGGAGGGATATGGAGTGAAGAGGAGGGATATGGAGTGAAGAGGAGGGATATGGAGTGAACAGGGGGGATATGGAGTGAAGAGGAGGGATATGCAGTGAACAGGAGAGATATGGAGTGACCAGAAGGGAAATGGAGTGAACAAAAGGGGTATGGAGTGAACAGGAGAGATATGGAGTGAACAGGAGAGATATGGAGTGAACAGGAGAGATATTGAGTGAACAGGGGGATATGGATTGAACAGGAGAGATATGGATTGAACAGGAGGGATATGGAGTGAACATTAGTGGTATGGAGTGAACAGGGGGGATATGGAGTGAAGAGGAGGGATATGGATTGAACAGGAGGGATATGGAGTGAAGAGGAGGGATATGGAGTGAAGAGGAGGGATATGGAGTGAAGAGGAGGGATATGCAATGAACAGGAGGGATATGGAGTGAACAGGGGGGATATGGAGTGAAGAGGAGGGATATGCAGTGAACAGGAGGGATATGGAGTGAACAGGAAGGATATGGAGTGAACAGAAGGGATTTGGAGTGAACAGAAGGGCTATGGAGTGAACAGGAGGGATATGGAGTGGATTGAACAGGATGGATATGGAGTGGATTGAACAGGATGGATATGGAGTGGATTGAACAGGAGGGATATGGAGTGGATTGAACAGGATGGATATGGAGTGGATTGAACAGGATGGATATGGAATGAACAGGAGTGATATGGAGTGAACAAAAGGAGTATGGAGTAAACATGAGGGATGTGGAGTGAACAGGAGGGTTATGGAGTAAACAGGAGGGATATGGAGTAAACAGGAGGGATGTGGAATGAACAGAAGGGATTTGGAGTGAACAGAAGAGATATGGAGTGAACAGGAGGGTTTAGGAGTGAACAGAAGGGATTTGGAGTGACCAGAAGGGAAATAGAGTGAACAGGAGGGATATGGAGTGAACAGAAGGTGTATGGAGTGAACAAAAGGAGTGTGGAGTGAACAGGAGGGATATGGAGTGAAGAGGAGGGATATGCAATGAACAGGAGGGATATGGAGTGAACAGGAGGGATATGGAGTAAACAGGAGTGATTGGAGTGAACTGGAGGGATATGGAGTTAACAGGAGGGATATGGAGTGAACAGGAGGGATATGGATTGAAGAGGAGGGATATGGATTGAAGAGGAGGGATATGGAGTGAACAGGGGGGATATGGAGTGAAGAGGAGGGATATGCAGTGAACAGGAGAGATATGGAGTGACCAGAAGGGAAATGGAGTGAACAAAAGGGGTATGGAGTGAACAGGAGAGATATGGAGTGAACAGGAGAGATATGGAGTGAACAGGAGAGATATTGAGTGAACAGGGGGATATGGATTGAACAGGAGAGATATGGATTGAACAGGAGGGATATGGAGTGAACATTAGTGGTATGGAGTGAACAGGGGGGATATGGAGTGAAGAGGAGGGATATGGATTGAACAGGAGGGATATGGAGTGAAGAGGAGGGATATGGAGTGAAGAGGAGGGATATGGAGTGAAGAGGAGGGATATGCAATGAACAGGAGGGATATGGAGTGAACAGGGGGGATATGGAGTGAAGAGGAGGGATATGCAGTGAACAGGAGGGATATGGAGTGAACAGGAAGGATATGGAGTGAACAGAAGGGATTTGGAGTGAACAGAAGGGCTATGGAGTGAACAGGAGGGATATGGAGTGGATTGAACAGGATGGATATGGAGTGGATTGAACAGGATGGATATGGAGTGGATTGAACAGGAGGGATATGGAGTGGATTGAACAGGATGGATATGGAGTGGATTGAACAGGATGGATATGGAATGAACAGGAGTGATATGGAGTGAACAAAAGGAGTATGGAGTAAACATGAGGGATGTGGAGTGAACAGGAGGGTTATGGAGTAAACAGGAGGGATATGGAGTAAACAGGAGGGATGTGGAATGAACAGAAGGGATTTGGAGTGAACAGAAGAGATATGGAGTGAACAGGAGGGTTTAGGAGTGAACAGAAGGGATTTGGAGTGACCAGAAGGGAAATAGAGTGAACAGGAGGGATATGGAGTGAACAGAAGGTGTATGGAGTGAACAAAAGGAGTGTGGAGTGAACAGGAGGGATATGGAGTGAAGAGGAGGGATATGCAATGAACAGGAGGGATATGGAGTGAACAGGAGGGATATGGAGTAAACAGGAGTGATTGGAGTGAACTGGAGGGATATGGAGTTAACAGGAGGGATATGGAGTGAACAGGAGGGATATGGATTGAAGAGGAGGGATATGGATTGAAGAGGAGGGATATGGAGTGAACAGGGGGGATATGGAGTGAAGAGGAGGGATATGCAGTGAACAGGAGAGATATGGAGTGACCAGAAGGGAAATGGAGTGAACAAAAGGGGTATGGAGTGAACAGGAGAGATATGGAGTGAACAGGAGAGATATGGAGTGAACAGGAGAGATATTGAGTGAACAGGGGGATATGGATTGAACAGGAGAGATATGGATTGAACAGGAGGGATATGGAGTGAACATTAGTGGTATGGAGTGAACAGGGGGGATATGGAGTGAAGAGGAGGGATATGGATTGAACAGGAGGGATATGGAGTGAAGAGGAGGGATATGGAGTGAAGAGGAGGGATATGGAGTGAAGAGGAGGGATATGCAATGAACAGGAGGGATATGGAGTGAACAGGGGGGATATGGAGTGAAGAGGAGGGATATGCAGTGAACAGGAGGGATATGGAGTGAACAGGAAGGATATGGAGTGAACAGAAGGGATTTGGAGTGAACAGAAGGGCTATGGAGTGAACAGGAGGGATATGGAGTGGATTGAACAGGATGGATATGGAGTGGATTGAACAGGATGGATATGGAGTGGATTGAACAGGAGGGATATGGAGTGGATTGAACAGGATGGATATGGAGTGGATTGAACAGGATGGATATGGAATGAACAGGAGTGATATGGAGTGAACAAAAGGAGTATGGAGTAAACATGAGGGATGTGGAGTGAACAGGAGGGTTATGGAGTAAACAGGAGGGATATGGAGTAAACAGGAGGGATGTGGAATGAACAGAAGGGATTTGGAGTGAACAGAAGAGATATGGAGTGAACAGGAGGGTTTAGGAGTGAACAGAAGGGATTTGGAGTGACCAGAAGGGAAATAGAGTGAACAGGAGGGATATGGAGTGAACAGAAGGTGTATGGAGTGAACAAAAGGAGTGTGGAGTGAACAGGAGGGATATGGAGTGAAGAGGAGGGATATGCAATGAACAGGAGGGATATGGAGTGAACAGGAGGGATATGGAGTAAACAGGAGTGATTGGAGTGAACTGGAGGGATATGGAGTTAACAGGAGGGATATGGAGTGAACAGGAGGGATATGGATTGAAGAGGAGGGATATGGATTGAAGAGGAGGGATATGGAGTGAACAGGGGGGATATGGAGTGAAGAGGAGGGATATGCAGTGAACAGGAGAGATATGGAGTGACCAGAAGGGAAATGGAGTGAACAAAAGGGGTATGGAGTGAACAGGAGAGATATGGAGTGAACAGGAGAGATATGGAGTGAACAGGAGAGATATTGAGTGAACAGGGGGATATGGATTGAACAGGAGAGATATGGATTGAACAGGAGGGATATGGAGTGAACATTAGTGGTATGGAGTGAACAGGGGGGATATGGAGTGAAGAGGAGGGATATGGATTGAACAGGAGGGATATGGAGTGAAGAGGAGGGATATGGAGTGAAGAGGAGGGATATGGAGTGAAGAGGAGGGATATGCAATGAACAGGAGGGATATGGAGTGAACAGGGGGGATATGGAGTGAAGAGGAGGGATATGCAGTGAACAGGAGGGATATGGAGTGAACAGGAAGGATATGGAGTGAACAGAAGGGATTTGGAGTGAACAGAAGGGCTATGGAGTGAACAGGAGGGATATGGAGTGGATTGAACAGGATGGATATGGAGTGGATTGAACAGGATGGATATGGAGTGGATTGAACAGGAGGGATATGGAGTGGATTGAACAGGATGGATATGGAGTGGATTGAACAGGATGGATATGGAATGAACAGGAGTGATATGGAGTGAACAAAAGGAGTATGGAGTAAACATGAGGGATGTGGAGTGAACAGGAGGGTTATGGAGTAAACAGGAGGGATATGGAGTAAACAGGAGGGATGTGGAATGAACAGAAGGGATTTGGAGTGAACAGAAGAGATATGGAGTGAACAGGAGGGTTTAGGAGTGAACAGAAGGGATTTGGAGTGACCAGAAGGGAAATAGAGTGAACAGGAGGGATATGGAGTGAACAGAAGGTGTATGGAGTGAACAAAAGGAGTGTGGAGTGAACAGGAGGGATATGGAGTGAAGAGGAGGGATATGCAATGAACAGGAGGGATATGGAGTGAACAGGAGGGATATGGAGTAAACAGGAGTGATTGGAGTGAACTGGAGGGATATGGAGTTAACAGGAGGGATATGGAGTGAACAGGAGGGATATGGATTGAAGAGGAGGGATATGGATTGAAGAGGAGGGATATGGAGTGAACAGGGGGGATATGGAGTGAAGAGGAGGGATATGCAGTGAACAGGAGAGATATGGAGTGACCAGAAGGGAAATGGAGTGAACAAAAGGGGTATGGAGTGAACAGGAGAGATATGGAGTGAACAGGAGAGATATGGAGTGAACAGGAGAGATATTGAGTGAACAGGGGGATATGGATTGAACAGGAGAGATATGGATTGAACAGGAGGGATATGGAGTGAACATTAGTGGTATGGAGTGAACAGGGGGGATATGGAGTGAAGAGGAGGGATATGGATTGAACAGGAGGGATATGGAGTGAAGAGGAGGGATATGGAGTGAAGAGGAGGGATATGGAGTGAAGAGGAGGGATATGCAATGAACAGGAGGGATATGGAGTGAACAGGGGGGATATGGAGTGAAGAGGAGGGATATGCAGTGAACAGGAGGGATATGGAGTGAACAGGAAGGATATGGAGTGAACAGAAGGGATTTGGAGTGAACAGAAGGGCTATGGAGTGAACAGGAGGGATATGGAGTGGATTGAACAGGATGGATATGGAGTGGATTGAACAGGATGGATATGGAGTGGATTGAACAGGAGGGATATGGAGTGGATTGAACAGGATGGATATGGAGTGGATTGAACAGGATGGATATGGAATGAACAGGAGTGATATGGAGTGAACAAAAGGAGTATGGAGTAAACATGAGGGATGTGGAGTGAACAGGAGGGTTATGGAGTAAACAGGAGGGATATGGAGTAAACAGGAGGGATGTGGAATGAACAGAAGGGATTTGGAGTGAACAGAAGAGATATGGAGTGAACAGGAGGGTTTAGGAGTGAACAGAAGGGATTTGGAGTGACCAGAAGGGAAATAGAGTGAACAGGAGGGATATGGAGTGAACAGAAGGTGTATGGAGTGAACAAAAGGAGTGTGGAGTGAACAGGAGGGATATGGAGTGAAGAGGAGGGATATGCAATGAACAGGAGGGATATGGAGTGAACAGGAGGGATATGGAGTAAACAGGAGTGATTGGAGTGAACTGGAGGGATATGGAGTTAACAGGAGGGATATGGAGTGAACAGGAGGGATATGGATTGAAGAGGAGGGATATGGAGTGAAGAGGAGGGATATGGAGTGAACAGGGGGGATTTGGAGTGAAGAGGAGGGATATGCAGTGAACAGGAGGGATATGGAGTGAACAGGAAGGATATGGAGTGAACAGAAGGGATTTGGAGTGAACAGAAGGGCTATGGAGTGAACAGGAGGGATATGGAGTGGATTGAACAGGATGGATATGGAGTGGATTGAACAGGATGGATATGGAATGAACAGGAGTGATATGGAGTGAACAAAAGGAGTATGGAGTAAACATGAGGGATGTGGAGTGAACAGGAGGGTTATGGAGTAAACAGGAGGGATATGGAGTAAACAGGAGGGATGTGGAATGAACAGAAGGGATTTGGAGTGAACAGAAGAGATATGGAGTGAACAGGAGGGTTTAGGAGTGAACAGAAGGGATTTGGAGTGACCAGAAGGGAAATAGAGTGAACAGGAGGGATATGGAGTGAACAGAAGGTGTATGGAGTGAACAAAAGGAGTGTGGAGTGAACAGGAGGGATATGGAGTGAAGAGGAGGGATATGCAATGAACAGGAGGGATATGGAGTGAACAGGAGGGATATGGAGTAAACAGGAGTGATTGGAGTGAACTGGAGGGATATGGAGTTAACAGGAGGGATATGGAGTGAACAGGAGGGATATGGATTGAAGAGGAGGGATATGGATTGAAGAGGAGGGATATGGAGTGAACAGGGGGGATATGGAGTGAAGAGGAGGGATATGCAGTGAACAGGAGAGATATGGAGTGACCAGAAGGGAAATGGAGTGAACAAAAGGGGTATGGAGTGAACAGGAGAGATATGGAGTGAACAGGAGAGATATGGAGTGAACAGGAGAGATATTGAGTGAACATGAGAGGTATGGAGTGAACAGGGGGATATGGAGTGAACAGGAGGGATATGGATTGAACAGGAGGGATATGGAGTGAACATTAGTGGTATGGAGTGAACAGGGGGGATATGGAGTGAAGAGGAGGGATATGGATTGAACAGGAGGGATATGGAGTGAAGAGGAGGGATATGGAGTGAAGAGGAGGGATATGGAGTGAAGAGGAGGGATATGCAATGAACAGGAGGGATATGGAGTGAACAGGAGGGATATGGAGTAAACAGGAGTGATTGGAGTGAACTGGAGGGATATGGAGTTAACAGGAGGGATATGGAGTGAACAGGAGGGATATGGATTGAAGAGGAGGGATATGGAGTGAAGAGGAGGGATATGGAGTGAACAGGGGGGATATGGAGTGAAGAGGAGGGATATGCAGTGAACAGGAGGGATATGGAGTGAACAGGAAGGATATGGAGTGAACAGAAGGGATTTGGAGTGAACAGAAGGGCTATGGAGTGAACAGGAGGGATATGGAGTGGATTGAACAGGATGGATATGGAGTGGATTGAACAGGATGGATATGGAGTGGATTGAACAGGAGGGATATGGAGTGGATTGAACAGGATGGATATGGAGTGGATTGAACAGGATGGATATGGAATGAACAGGAGTGATATGGAGTGAACAAAAGGAGTATGGAGTAAACATGATGGATGTGGAGTGAACAGGAGGGTTATGGAGTAAACAGGAGGGATATGGAGTAAACAGGAGGGATGTGGAATGAACAGAAGGGATTTGGAGTGAACAGAAGAGATATGGAGTGAACAGGAGGGTTTAGGAGTGAACAGAAGGGATTTGGAGTGACCAGAAGGGAAATTTTTATTTTATTTTTTATTTTATTTTTTATTTTACCTTTATTTAACCAGGCAAGTCAGTTAAGAACAAATTCTTATTTTCAATGACGGCCTGGGAACAGTGGGTTAACTGCCTGTTCAGGGGCAGAACGACAGATTTGTACCTTGTCAGCTCGGGGGTTTGAACTCGCAACCTTCCGGTTACTAGTCCAACGCTCTAACCACTAGGCTACCCTGCCGAGTGAACAGGAGGGATATGGAGTGAACAGAAGGTGTATGGAGTGAACAGGAGGGATATGGAGTGAACATAAGGGATATAGAGTGAACAGGAGGGATATTGAGTGAACAGAAGGGATATGGAGTGAACAGAAGGGATATAGAGTGAACAGGAGGGATAAGGAGTGAACAGGATTGATATGGAGTGAACAGAAGGGGTATGGAGTGAAGAGGAGGGATAAGGAGTGAACAGGAGGGATATGGAGTGAAGATGGGGGATAAGGAGTGAACAGGAGGGATATGGAGTGAAGAGGAGGGATAAGGAGTGAACAGGAGGGATATGGAGTGAATAGGGGGGATAAGGAGTGAACAGGAGGGATATGGAGTGAAGAGGAGGGATATGGAGTGAACAGGAGGGATATGGAGTGAACAGGAGGGATATGGAGTGAAGAGGGGGGATAAGGAGTGAACAGGAGGGGTATGGAGTGAAGAGGAGGGATAAGGAGTGAACAAGAGGGATATGGAGTGAAGAGGAGGGATAAGGAGTGAACAGGAGGGATATGGAGTGAAGATGGGGGATAAGGAGTGAACAGGAGGGATATGGAGTGAAGAGGAGGGATAAGGAGTGAACAGGAGGGATATGGAGTGAAGATGGGGGATAAGGAGTGAACAGGAGGGATATGGAGTGAAGAGGAGGGATATGGAGTGAACAGGAGGGATATGGAGTGAAGAGGGGGGATAAGGAGTGAACAGGAGGGGTATGGAGTGAAGAGGAGGGATAAGGAGTGAACAGGAGGGATATGGAGTGAAGAGGAGGGATAAGGAGTGAACAGGAGGGATATGGAGTGAAGATGGGGGATAAGGAGTGAACAGGAGGGATATGGAGTGAAGAGGAGGGATAAGGAGTGAACAGGAGGGATATGGAGTGAATAGGGGGGATAAGGAGTGAACAGGAGGGATATGGAGTGAAGAGGAGGGATATGGAGTGAACAGGAGGGATATGGAGTGAAGAGGAGGGATATGGAGTGAAGAGGGGGGATAAGGAGTGAACAGGAGGGATATGGAGTGAACAGGAGGGATGAGTGAACAGGAGGGATAAGGAGTGAACAGGAGGGATGAGTGAACAGGAGGGATATAGAGTGAAATGGAAGGATATGGAACAAACACATTGGAGTAGGTCAAAGGTGTAAGAGATGTAAGAGAAGGGATGAAGTATGTATGAGGGAGAGAGATTACATAAGCGACAAGCTGAGAAAATTGAAGAACGTAGCTTACTGTAGAAGACTTGCATGTGGTGGTTTTGTATTTTTCAGCAAACCTTGTGAAATCCCCCACAAATCCCCAATCTCAAACTCAGCTCAGTGATTCAGATCTCAAGCCTGAAGCCTAGACAGCGAAAATACATTAGGTATCGTGTGCTGCTACTGTATTGTCAGACCAAGAAAGCCTATGTACGTTTGAGTAACCACTAAGACTTCTAAAAGCGAAAAACCTAATCATGCTGTAAGGTTATGCTGTGTTGTCATTGTAGCATAGACCATGGTCATAGATACTTTGGCACATTTACTACACATAGAGGTGTGAGCGATGCAAGCCTTAAAGCAGTGTGCGACAACATGAATCACTCATAACAACCATATGACGTTGACTGTAAGCTTGTGAGATTATATAGTTGTTTATTCTTGCACTCACCCTTGAATTCACTCCCTGATGTTTCAAACACTTGCTTCGTTCAGAAAACAGGGCCCTCTTTACTAAATAGTTTTATGGGCATGGTTTTGAATAATATTGTATGTAATTCGTTTGCTAGTACATAATCTGTCCACCAGAGGGGAGCAACGAACTCCTTTATTTCTCTATGGGACTGACTGTTTTGCCATGCTGTAGACCAAAGCCAGGTTCCCCGAGCTACAGTAGGCTATCACCCACACTGAGAGTCACTGTATTGTTGTCACAGCCAGTGCTATTTATAAAAGCCCTGATTCAGCTCCAGCAATGTTTCCATTCTGGAAGAAAAAAAAGTGTGTAGTGAGCCAGGTAATGAGGACCTGAGGAAAAGAGGGATGTCAGGGAGAGTGTTCCATTTTTTAGGTACTAGGACTACTGGGACAGAAAAATTTTACCGTCCTACAGGCCAATATACAGCAGGCTTCTATGGGGATGTAGTGGTCAAATCATAATAATGTCGATGATGACGTTATGCATTATCATTATGATGATGTGATCTGTTTTCTAAAATAATAATATATGCCATTTAGCATAAACTTCTATCTAAAGCAACTTAGAGTAGTGCGTGCCTTTTCGTGTGGGTGGCCCCAGCGAGAATCCAACCCACTATCCTTGGCATTGCAAGTGCCATGCTGTACCAACTGAGCCAAACAGGAGAGTTATGGCCATCTGAAGATTATGTTTCACGCACTATATAGGAATAGCTGCTTTATTGTGATTGTTTCAAATGACACCCTAAAAATATGAGTTGCGTTGGGCACATGGTTACTGAGCTAAAGATGCTCGGTCCATGTATTCAAATTACATCCAGTAGTGATTTTAGCATGTAATTCTTGGTGGGGCAAACGCAAAAACATTTTTGGGGATTCATGCCAGCAAAGCTACGACACAACACTAAACAATACATTAATTGCACTATAATGGTGACAAATGGTGCTCACAAACTGTTAGGACCTACATAAAGCTGTCCCAACAGCAGAGCTTACTTTCAGCACCATGGAGTGAATCCTTACCACTGCTACACCTGGATATCAGCAGAGCCTTGTCTGGCAGCGAAACAGTTCATTCAGCCTCATTTACTGCCTTTAAAAAAGCATAGCTGATATGGCTGACCTGCTTAAACAAATGTGGTTTCTACTGACAATTGAGATGTACAAACTATGGCATAAGGGGACAACAAGCGGATAAGAGGCAATCCACAATTTAGATTTAGCACTTGTTCAGCACTTTTGAAATGTACAGCGTCAGAAATCAGAACATGGGCCGTTCTAGAGTATTCTCTACAGTATTCTCTACAGTATTCTCCCTGTACACCAAGTCAAAACCGTAGGATAAATAAAGTGGGCATATAAGCAGACAATGAAAGCTCTTAAAATATTAGATGATTACATTTCTCTAAAACAGGCTATAGGCTACATATGCACCACCAAGTCAGGACAGCAGGTTAAGTTATCAGGGCAAACGCGACCACATTATCAGGGTGAGGCACATGGGCTACTAACAGCTTACTACACAACATACACTTAGTTGTACTTTCTTAGCTACAGTATACATATCTCCCTGACATATTACATAATTTATGGAGCAGCATACAATACATTTTTGGACTCACCTTGTTGTGCGCTGCTCACTTGAACAGGAAGGTGGCGCAGCGGTCCTCGTGGGAAAATTTTGTCATCAAACTTTGTTATCAAAGTCTGGCATTCTCTTGATTTATAGTTCTTTCAATACAAATGGGAACTCTGAAAAAAACAAGGTTGAAACATGGAAGTCTGCGATCTTCAGGTCGGAGCTCTAGAAAGAGGCCAGAATTCCCAACTTGGAATTCCCGAGTTGGATGACCATTTAAAACATATTTTCCCAATCGGACCTAGTGTTTTTCTGAGTTCCCAGTTGTCTTAAACTCACAGAAGTGTGAGATTTCCCAGTTCAGAGTTTTCAGTTGTTTTGAACGCGGCAGAAGTCATGCTGGATTGACAGCATGGTGAATGTTTTCAACCTTTTCTGGTCCATGGCATGTGAATGTTTATCCTTTTAAGCTTGGAAAATAGACCCTTAAACCCAGATTTGGACCATACATCCACTCCACTGAATAGCAGGCTAGTGATTGCTTTGTAATGCTTGCAGTTAGCCACTGATTCCTTCCAAACCACCCATTGTTAAATTTGTGATGTCCAACTTCTTGTGTAATGTTTATGTCCAATGTCCGATGAGCACTGTTATCTATAATTTCTCTTCATATGACAAGCATTGAAAATAATTTGCCAGTTGATTGTCAACGCGATTCACGAAGATGACTGCTTGTTTAGCTTGCTAGCTAAGATTTTATAAGTCTGATGTTGATATGATCAGTCCAATCAAAGCTACGGTAGCTATAACGTGATTTGATGTTGTTTATCTGTGGCCAATGACCTTGAGGCTTCTTGGATGGACACTTCTAATGTAACTCTATGGCAGCACTCAAGGGCCTTGAATTTTTTAGCTCTACCCGTAAATTTTACAGTAACGTAGTGTCCCCATGAGTGACAGAATGCTCGTTATGGCGCACACCTGTCACCATCGTTACTCGCACCTGAGCATCATTAGACTCACCTGGACTCCATCACCTCCTTGATTACCTGCCCTATATATGTCACTCCCTTTGGTTCCTTCCCCAGGCACCATTGTTTCTGTTTCATGGCTGTGCTTTGTTCATGTTTCTTGTTTTGTATTATTTTTTCATTTATTTATTAAATGACTCACTCCCTGAACTTGCTTCCCGACTCCCAGCACACATTATAAAAACATTACAAACCCCTGGCTGCCCCAGCACCACAGAAAGCACTGAGCTAGGCTGAAACACCTGCATTTTGGAGCTGCCTTACTCAAAAAAGCAAAAAAAAGACTGTTTGTATGCAGCTTTATTAACTCTATGATTTTTTACATTGTTTGCAAACTGATATGAGACACGTATTAATAATGCCAAAGTAACATGCAAAACAGATGGGGCCCCCTGAATGATGTGTCGCAATTTATTACATCTAAAAGAATGTGAATTGTTCTCAAAGCTTTGCAAGGACAGAGTTTGAATGTGGGTCCAGTTACTATGGGAAAAATATACCTTTGTCCAACAACTAAACTGGAACGTTACAACAACCTAAATTTATCAACTACATCAATCCTCTCTAAGTTATTTCAAAACCTGGGCATGAGGTTCGCAGAGTTGACACTTTGCCAACCACAGCTAAGGTCAATGGCTGTAATTTCAGACACCAAAATCCAGTGTGCAGTAATAAGTAGCCTTTCTATGACTCTCAGCGTAGGATGATTTACTGGTGATTTTGTCCCATGATATGATTAGCTTCTTAGATTCCCCATCACAAAAATACTTGTGTCTATTTTCATCATCAAGGCATTTTTCAGGGGTGATATGTTGGCCAGTGTGATTGGGTTGCAAGGGCCTAGTTTGTTAAACTCTGCAGCTGTTGTTGGTGGAAGTATCCAAGGAAACAGAAGTAATTGATAGACCTATTGGTTTACCCTGTATATGACACTGATAGGGAGGCCATTTGACTGCGTATCTCACTGTTTACATTCACAACTTTCAATTCAACTATGTGTGTGTGTGTGTGTGTGTGTGTGTGTGTGTGTGTGTGTGTGTGTGTGTGTGTGTGTGTGTGTGTGTGTGTGTGTGTGTGTGCGTGTGCGTGCGTGCGTGTGTGGTTTGTTTTTACAATCCTTGTTGGTACCAGTAGTAAGACAATGAGAATTCAGACGAGTGGGGACATTTCTCCGGTTCCACAAGGAAAAAGGCTATTTTAGGTTTAGGGGTTAGGTTTAGGTTTAGGTTTAGGGGTTAGGGGTTAGGTTTAGGTTTAGGGTTAGGGCTACAATTAGGGTTAGGGTTGCAAATAGTCTTAGGGTTAGGGGTTTGGGGTTAAGGTTAGGGTTAGGTTAAGGGTTAGGTTTAAGATTAAGGTTAGGGTTAGGTTAAGGGTTAGGTTAAAGGTTTAGGGTCAGTGTTAGGGGTTATGGGTTAGGGGTTAAGAAAAGGGGATTTTTAATGGGAATACATTTTTGGTCTCCACAGGGATAATAATACAAACGTGGATGTGTGTGGGTGAGAGAGAGAGAGAGAGAGAGAGAGAGAGAGAGAGAGAGAGAGAGGGAGAATAGATATTTTAATTACCCATTTGTGCAGATACTTAGTGGGCTAGGTTGATATAAAGGCTGGGTGGGGGATTTCTCAGGGTTGAGGTGAGATGTAAAGGGAGGGAGGAGTGCTTTGGTCTGATAGTGGGATTAGGGGGGGGGGGTGCGTGTGTGTGTGTGTGTGTGTGTGTGTGTGTGTGTGTGTGTGTGTGTGTGTGTGTGCGCGCGCGCGTGTGCGTGCGTGCGTGTGTGGTTTGTTTTTACAATCCTTGTTGGTACCAGTAGTAAAACAATGAGAATTCAGACGAGTGGGGACATTTCTCCGGTCCCACAAGGAAAAAGGCTATTTTAGGTTTAGGGGTTAGGTTTAGGTTTAGGTTTAGGGGTTAGGGGTTAGGTTTAGGTTTAGGGTTAGGGCTACAATTAGGGTTAGGGTTGCAAATAGTCTTAGGGTTAGGGGTTTGGGGTTAAGATTAGGGTTAGGTTAAGGGTTAGGTTTAAGATTAAGGTTAGGGTTAGGTTAAGGGTTAGGTTAAGGGTTAGGTTTAGGGTCAGTGTTAGGGGTTATGGGTTAGGGGTTAAGGAAAGGGGATTTTGAATGGGAATACATTTTTGGTCTCCACAGGGATAATAATACAAACGTGGATGTGTGTGGGTGTGAGAGAGAGAGAGAGAGAGAGAGAGAGAGAGAGAGAGAGAGAGAGAGAGAGAGAGAGAGAGAGAGAGAGAGAGCAAGAGAATAGATCTTTTAATTATCCATTTGTGCAGATACTTAGTGGGCTAGGTTGATATAAAGGCTGGGTGGGGGATTTCCCAGGGTTGAGGTGAGATGTAAAGGGAGGGAGGAGGGCTTTGGTCTGATAGTGGGATCAGGGTGTGTGTGTGTGTGTGTGTGTGTGTGTGTGTGTGTGTGTGTGTGTGTGTGTGTGTGTGTGTGTGTGTGTGTGTGTGTGTGTGTGTGTGTGTGTGTGTGTGTGTGTGTGTGTGTGTGTGTGTGTGTGCGTGCGTGCGTGTGTGGTTTGTTTTTACAATCCTTGTTGGTACCAGTAGTAAAACAATGAGAATTCAGACGAGTGGGGACATTTCTCCTGTCCCACAAGGACAAAGGCTATTTTAGGTTTAGGGGTTAGGTTTAGGTTTAGGTTTAGGTTTAGGTTTAGGTTTAGGGGTTAGGTTTAGGTTTAGGGTTAGGGCTACAATTAGGGTTAGGGTTGCAAATAGTCTTAGGGTTAGGGGTTTGGGGTTAAGGTTAGGGTTAGGATAAGGGTTAGGTTTAAGATTAAGGTTAGGGTTAGGTTAAGGGTTAGGTTTAGTGTTAGGGGTTATGGGTTAGGGGTTAAGAAAAGGGGATTTTTAATGGGAATACATTTTTGGTCTCCACAGGGATAATAATACAAACGTGGATGTGTGTGGGTGAGAGAGAGAGAGAGAGAGAGAGAGAGAGAGAGAGGGAGAATAGATATTTTAATTACCCATTTGTGCAGATACTCAGTGGGCTAGGTTGATATAAAGGCTGGGTGGGGGATTTCTCAGGGTTGAGGTGAGATGTAAAGGGAGGGAGGAGTGCTTTGGTCTGATAGTGGGATTAGGGGGGGGGGGGTGTGTGCGTGTGTGTGTGCGTGTGTGTGTGTGTGTGTGTGTGTGTGTGTGTGTGTGTGTGTGTGTGTGTGTGTGTGTGTGTGTGTGTGTGTGTGTGTGTGTGGCCGGGAGGAGGCCATCAGGATCAAATATGAATCGGTTCAGGACAACATCATTTTTCCCTGGCACTCTGCACCAAGATTACTTTTCCATTTGTAAAACACCATGTCACTTCACAGTCTCATCAATAAAGCTGTGATTAGATAAATGTAGCTTGGACCATTGGACAGTTGTAAACATGACAGATAATCAATGAACCCATATGTTTTGAAAACTTGTCTCTTCCTCAGGTGTATGGCTCCCTGTCCTTCCCTGTCCTCCTCACTTCCACATGAACACCTGCTCTCCTTTACTCCTTTACTCTCTCTCCTTCTCTTTCTCTCTCTTTCTCTCTCTCCTTCTCTTTCTTTCTTTCTTTCTTTCTTTCTTTCTCTCTCTCTCTCTCTCTCTCTCTCTCTCTCTCTCTCTCTCCATCCATCAATACTTTTATTACATCAGCAGTTGTCACTAAGTGCTTATACAGAAACCCAGCCTAAAACCCAAAAGAGCAATCAATGCAGATGTAGAAGGCCAGGAAAAACTCCCTAGAAAAGAAGAAACCTAGGAAGAAACCTAGAGAGGAACCAGGCTCTGAGGGGTGGCCAGTCTTCTTCTGGCTGTGCTGAGTGGAGATTATAAGAGTACATAGCCAAAGGCCAGATCGTTCTTCAAGATGTTAGTACTGTATGTTCATAGATGACCAGTAGGGTCAAGTAATAATCACAGTGGTTGTAGAGGGTGCAACAGATCAGCACCTCAGGAATAAATGTCAGCTGGCTTTTCATAGCCGAGCATTCAGGGATCGAGACAGCAGGTGCGAGAGAGAGAGAGACAGAGAGACAGAGAGAGACAGAGAGAGAGAGAGACAGGCACTGTTTCCCTCTCCTCTCCACACACTGTCACGCTCTCTCCCCATTTCCCAGATCCTCAAAAAGTTCTACAGCGACTCATATTTGTGAAGTTTCTTGTGATTAGCCTTTTCAAGTTATTGAGTGTTTCAGTACTTGGGTAATTCATAATTCGGGGCCAAGGCTAGCCAGGCTAATACAGTAGCGTCCTAAAAAAACTATACACTACATTAGACAACACGAAATGAACAATGGTGTAGCTATTTAGTGCCTAAAATCAACCGGCTCGCATCTTATCTCATCAGGCTGTAATAGAAACATCTGGAAGCCTTCTAGTTTTTAGAGAGCATAAAGTTTAGCAAGCAACACCGTTAAAAGGGCAGTTACAGTATTTATGTTACTGTATTTTAACTAGACTTGAAGGGATAGCGTGCGAGCAAGTCGATTTCATCCCTGCTATGACACAGGAAACTGTTCTGACTGTTGCCAGTGCAGCAGGACTCAGGCTGAAACATCCTCCCTGGTTTATTTCTGTCTGGGAGGCAGCGGAGTGTACACAACCGTGTGTGTGTGTGTGTGTGTGTGTGTGTGTGTATGTATCCATGGTGTGTGTGTGTGTGTGTATGTATCCATGGTGTGTGTGTGTGTGTGTGTGTGTGTGTGTGTGTATAAGCCTGTAAGTTTACAGTACACAAGTTTCCAGCATGTATATACTGTATATGTGTTTCCAAGAGACTTTCCTGATACTGCCATGAAGCATAGCTGGGGCAGGGGTTGGGGGGGGGGCAGGGGTTGGGGGGGGGGGAGCATGCAGCAGCTCTAGGATCAGAGTTATTCTGGTGCCGCCGGCCTGCCCAGTGCTGATAGGAAAGGATTAATGAGGCAGGGACGCTCATCACTCGTAATTAGAAACAACACTAAAAACTATTTCTGGGCCTGTTCCTATGGAGAGAACTTGACCTGCTCGGTGCTAGTCAAACCCCCCCATACCCCCTAGCCATGCGGCAGTGGATTCCTGCAGGGTCGGAGTAAATACAGGCCCCATAAGTGTTGCTGCTATGTGACAAAGGGTTCAATGGACGAGTGAAAATAATTCACAACTCTGTTTCGGTGTAGCGGCGACGTGGCTATTCACATTTCAGGAGGCTGGGATAACTTGGAGAAGGGCCACTCTTTATGGACGGCGTGGTGGCGTTACACTGTGGTGAAAATGTTGTTGTTGTTATTGTTGATGTTTGATAATGTACATCAAAATAAAATAGAGAGAAAATTGTGTGTGCTTACAGTCAATGCGACCAGGCAATTGAATCAAACGGAGGAAGATACAGACACATTTTTCCATGCACAAAAACACAAGTAACCCCAGAGTAAACTTTTAGCCTCTCTGTTTATTTCAAACATCACAAGTAGGGTAAGGGATTACAAAATGACAGTGCTTAAACCGAAAGGATTTAAGAATAGAGGAGGAGAGGGTCATAGATCCTTCATAAGGGGGAATATTGAGCAGGTCATGCAAAAAGCTGTTGTCAGGGAGAAGGCCTCCATTATAATAGCACCCTTTGTGTGAAAAAATAAAATCCAGCTGTCCATCCATAGGTCAGTGCAAAAATAGTAATAGATATATGCATAGAAAGAAAGTTGTGAATATAGTGTATGTACTTTAACTGCAGAACTATAGACAGACACAATGACTGACTGTACAGTACATACACTTGTATAGTGACCCCCCTACTCTCCCCAGAGTCTCCGAGCCCAAAGCAGAAACTCTTAAACAGGTCTAGCCATAAACAGTCCCACATCAAATATGACAGGTTTATATGATCCCCTTTCAGGGGGCTGTCACTCAAAACCACCTTGACAAAACACAAATGTACATTCCAAATGGCACCCTGTTCCCTATTTAGTGCACTACTTTTGACAAGTCCTATCAAAAGAAGTTTACAATACAGGGAATAGGATGTCATTCGGGGCGCAACCAAAAGCATGAAATCTTGACCTCCACAGTGAGAGAGCATCATTGGACAGAGAATGGACTGGGGACACACAACAGACATGCTTTGTTTCCCAACCAGAGAAGAAGAATAATGTACAACGTTTACATTTATCAATCCAATACCATGTACTGTAATTACAAATGAAAATCCAACATGTGCCATTAAGGACATAGGATTAGGAACCAGTGGATATAAATGTCAGTTCTATATTTTTTAGGATGTGGACTTTATTGTAGATGGGTTATCATTTCATATAAATGTACAAGCTACAAATGTGTGGTAAACTGTTATAGACCTTTATCATACCCAAATACAGTGTTTGTAGAGCACCAATAAACACCAATGTACTGTACATGATCATAGCAACCATATCATAGCCAATGTACATGATCATAGCAACCATATCATAGCCAATGTACATGATCATAGCAACCATATCATAGCCAATGTACATGATCATAGCAACCGAAGACAGGAAGTATAGGTGAGAATTCTGAAAATATAATTTCTCAACCTTATACAGAGATCTTTTGTAGTTAAATAAATGCTATGTATTCTCTTTACCTGTGCAAACGCTTACTTTGCCGTCTCCCTCCCTTTCTTGAGAGGACTATAAGTTTTGGGTGCAGCAGTAGCAACGGTATACAAACTATATGCAAAGTAACTACGGTTCAAACCTCAAGGACACTACGAAACAAATATTATGATTAGCGTGCAAAGGCATAACAAACAAAAAAGTGCATTTTCCTAATTGATTCAGACATTACTGTACGATTCCATGTTATGTCCTTGTTTCTGGGTGGTATTCAAAAGTTCCGCGAGGGATCATGCACACTCCCACAGCCACCGTAACAGAGAGTTCTGTGCGGAATAGGCCTCAGCCTACACTTCACATAGGTTCTCACTTCTCCTTTCTAATGATTCAGCAGCAGATCAGTCACATTAGTACCCCTTTCCTGCAGTCAAATGACAAAATCGCCCTCTAGTGGCCTGATCGGTGGAATCTTATTCGTATTTTTTATAATTAGTAAACATTCTTTTTTTTCACGCTGAAAATCTGGTGTTTCTATGTCAAACAATTTTGTTATATTTCAGTCTTCTGTGCTGATTATAAAGTGTGAAATTGGGATGCAAATACATTTCTACTTATTTCTTTAAGCCCATAACCATGTGTGTGAGGTGTATACTTTTGTTTTAAAGAAGATTTGTTTACTTACCAAGAAACAAACTGTGTAAATATCGCTTTGAACATATCACAGAGTTGACTACTGATGCTGAAGGGTTGGTTTGTATCCGCAGGCCGTGAAGTCGACCCCAGCCTGCTCGGCTGCTTCTGTCTGCATGCGATGATGGCCTGCACTGTACAGTGGCAAAAACAGGCCCCGTGGTGAAAAGACAGGAGTTAGTTAAGGCATCAATAGAGGCACTAGTACTGCACGTGACAGCCGAGCTTGGCGTTACGCGAGGCAGCAGAACAAGAGCTGCTCGTTAGCTTAGCGGCAGGGCTGGGAGGTTTCAAAATATTAGAAAGGGATTACAGTACCTTGCTTCTACCACAGTCTCTGGATACAATGTCTCATTTGATGCCAGAGGCCCAATTCACGGACAGCTGTTACCTTGTGATGTAGTAAATCATACTAGGCCATACTCAGAGAGCAAATGTAGTACCATACACTACAAGGGCAACTACACCAAAATATATCTAGAGGTTAGACACAACATTCAAATGGGACAAGTTAGAAGCGGGAAAACTATTTCAAAAGGAACAGGAGAGACTATAGCAGGCAGTGAATAGTCCTCAAATCTACTTTACAACTGAAGTAATACTTAAAACAGGATAACCACCATTTTGTTTGAGGAGCAATCTGCTTTCAGTAAACTTGTGGTACAAAGCTCTTTATGGCAGTAAATGAATTACTAAAAACAAATGGTATGGTTGATGGTGTTGGGAGATGGAAAAACACAGTGACAAAACAAAACACACAGACAATGTGAATGGTTTCATGTATTTTTGAAGAGTAAACAGAATTAAACAAATATGCACAGACAACTAAGACACACCAATGCCAAGAATTCTACATAAAAAACATATATTTTATCAATCTAACTTGTGCCAAACGTACACTACATGACCAAAAGTATGTGGACACCTGCTCATCGAACATCTCGTTCCAAAATCATGGGCATTAATATGGAGTTGGTCCCTCCTTTGCTGCTATAACAGTCTCCACTCTTCTGAGAAGGCTTTCCACTAGATGTTGGAACATTGCTACAGGGACTTTTTTCCATTTGGCCACAAGAGTATTAGTGAGGTCGGCACTGATGTTTGGCGATTAAGCCTGGCTTGCAGTCAGCATTCTAATTCATCCAAAAGGTTTTCGATGGGGCTGAGGTCAGGGCTCTGTGCAGGCCAGTCAAGTTCTTCCACACCGTTCTCGACAAACCATTTCTGTATGGACCTTGCTTTGTGCACGCGGGCATTGTCATGCTGAAACAGGAAAGGGCCTTCCCCAAACTGTTGCCACAAATTTGGAAGCACAGAATTGTCTAAAATGTCATTGTATGCTGCAGCCTTAAGATTTCCATTCACTAGAACTAAGGGGACTAGCCTGGACCATGAAAAACAGCCCTAGACCATTATTCCTCCTCCACCAAACGTTACAGTTGGCACTATGCATTGGGGCATGTAGCGTTCTCCTGGCATCCGCCAAACGCAGATTAGTCCGTCGGACTGCCAGATGGTGAAACGGCATTCATCACTCCAGAGAATGCATTTCCACTGATCCAGAGTCCAAAGGCGGTGAGCTTTACACCACTCCAGCCGAAGCTAGGTATTGTGCATGGTGATCTTAGGCTTGCGTACAGCTTCTCAGCCATGGAAACTCATTTCATGAAGCTCCCGATGAACAGTTATTGTGCGGACATTGCTTCCAGTGGCATTTTGGAACTCAAGTGTTGCATCCGAGGACAGTCTATTTCTTCGCACTACGCTGTCCCGTTCTGTGAGTTTGTGTGGCCTACCACTTCGCAGCTGAACCGTAGTTGCTCCTAGACATTTCTACTTAAAAATAACAGCACTTTTTATTTAACTTGGCAAGTCAGTTAAGAACAAATTCTTATTTACAATGACGGACTAGAAACAGTGGGTTAACTGCCTTGTTTAGGGGCAGAACAACTGATTTTTACCTTGTCAGCTTGGGGATTCGATTTAGCAACCTTACGGTTACTGGCCCAACACTCTAACCACTAGGCTACCTTCCGCCCACAGAAATTTTAAGAACTGACTTGTTGGAAAGCTGGCATCCTATGACGGTGCCACGTTGAACGCAACTAAGCTCTTCAGTAAGGTAATTCTACTGCCAATGTTAGGCTATGGAGATTCCATGGCTGTGTGCTCGATTGTATACACAACGGGTGTGGCTGAAATAGCCGAAAACCAGTAATTTGAAGGGGTGTCCAAATACTTTTATATATATATAGTGTAACAGCTCAATGGTATGCGTAAAAAAAATACAGAATCGATAACAACAATTCATTCAAAAAAGGTTACTTCATGTCAAATCAGTGGCGAAATGGAAATGTTTTATCGTCATTGAACACCCATATATACACATAAGATCAGGCTCCCAGCCGCATTCCACTCAGACATTATTGCACAGTAAGCCACTTTGGGCTTGTCATGGTCACCCCCATAAACCCCTGTATAAAAATAGAACAAGAACATCAACACACCAAACAAGTCTTCATCTTTTCTGACAGGCACCGCCTCGGCCAGCTCGGCCCCAGCCTGCCTGCAACAATAACCGTGAGCCACAGCACAGTGTGAGTCTGAAGAGTCAGTTTCTCTCACTGCTAACCTGCTAAGTCCCCACAGTACATGCTGTTTTTTTTTTTTCAGAAATAGTTCATCTATTTTCCTTTCCTTACATGTTTTTGCTCCTCCATGGTCATGCACGACAGCTTCCCACTGACCGTTTTCTCTCCCCAACACTCTTGTTCCTCCAGGAAGCTTGCCAGTTCGGAACAGCAGGTATTCTGGGGTGTTTCTCATCGCCGTTGACCCAGAACCTTGGCACTCCTGTGACAGTCCCAGAAGAGCATGACTAGGAGATTCTGAAATAAAGTGATTTTGCTCTCAGAATCAGCCTGTCAAGAGTAGCCCGTAGAGTGAGTGGGATGTCCTCCTAAACCAGGAATGGCAGGTTTCCTTCTAAACCATGGTCTCCACACCGATGAGCTTTGGCATGAGGATGCGTGGTGTGATGCCGTTGTTCAGGTCCTCCTCGAACTCCAGCAGTTGGCCCATGAAGTTGAGGTTGGGGGAGATGATGGGCCGCCGGGTCTTGACAAACTTGTAAGCGTCAGTCATGGTCATCCAGGTGTGCTTCATCAGGTAGGCAATGACGATGGTGGCCGAGCGAGACACGCCTGCCTGGCAGTGGATCAAGAGGCCCATATCCGCTTGCCGTGCTTCCTCTGAAGAGAGAGGAGAGAGAGGAGCATTTTCAACTCGTCAGAATAGAACTCGTCATGGTAACATAAAACATGACTTCAACAACATCACATTCATGTTTTAGTCATGTAACTAATGTCATATTTTTCACTGCAGTCCACTCACTCAAAACCTACACTGTGCAATACTGTATACTAACGGTAGTGTTAACAAATCCATAATTTCTAAGGTCAGACAACCTGCACAGCCTCTGATCGATAAAAACAAGCCATTTGAATATGTATCAACCAAGCTAAATCGTCGACTAACTCCAATCCTAATGTGGCTTGAAAGAACATTATAAAACAGAATCGATTCAATGAGAAATGAGATCCCACCGCTGCCACCGACTGCAACCTCCACCCCTCACCTCCTGTATACACTTCCACTGTACATGCCACCATGCAATGACTAGACTTAGCTAACTTTTCCTGCGTACCAATGAATTCAAACGCCTCCTCAAAGTACTGCCTCAAGTTCTGCTTGTTGCTGTCGGTGGCTGGCAGCCGCTTGTAGCTGAACAGGCCTGTGTCATAGTGGTAGAGCGGCAGGTGGGTGGTGACGTTGAGCACAAAGCCGATGTTGTAGCGCTGTAGCCTGTGGGCGTCCTGCGCGTCGTGCTCGTTGCCCAGGTACAGGAAGGGCAGGATGGGAGTCAGCTCGGCATCCTCGATGTCCGGCGTGGAGGGCAGGGACATGGAGTGAGGTAGTGCACCCGTGTGGCCGGAGGCCCCGCTGACGCCTATGCCGGCGTCCAGGCTCTCGTGGAGGTGGAGGGAGTGGTCACACAGGTTCTGGTGGTTCTGTCTGAAGCAGCTGAGGCCCCCTGGGTAAACAACAGACAGCAACAGGATGAGTCAGTGGGAAAACAAATACGTTTATATCCTATGACACTTAAGTTAACATCTGCAGGTATAATGCCTTATCCTTTATTACAATGCCAGGTCACGACTGGTAGTTGGGGAGTTTTGACTGGAACAAGTCTGCTACGTGTCTATTGGAGGAAAATATTACTGTAGTGAACTATCAAACAACAAATCATGTCCATCCAAATTGTCTCTAGCTAATATTCTGGCTATTATTCCTTCTTTCTGTCTCATCTCTCCACCTCTCTCTCCTCCTCTTCCGACAATGACATTTTGCATATTCATCTGATAGGGTGGCAAAATAGGTGACCATATTATCATAGCATAGACTTTCATGGCCTGATGTCAAACACTGAGACACTCCAAGCCCCCAACCAACCATTCAAACCATATCATTTGTTTGCCATTTGAATTTTCCGTTTGAATTGGATATCAGTTTGTAGGGAGGGCTTTGCACTTCATCTGTTTCTGTCTGTAGGACTAGATCACCTAATGTCCTGTTCATCTGTTTCTGTCTGTAGGACTATTTTATTTATTTTTTTATTTTACCTTTATTTAACCAGGCAAGTCAGTTAAGAACAAATTCTTATTTTCAATGACGGCCTGGGAACAGTGGGTTAACTGCCTGTTCAGGGGCAGAACGACAGATTTGTACCTTGTCAGCTCGGGGGTTTGAACTCGCAACCTTCCGGTTACTAGTCCAACGCTCTAACCACTAGGCTACCCTGCCGCCCCAAAGAGATCACCTAATGTCCTGTTCATCTGTTTCTGTCTGTAGGACTAGATCACCTAATGTCCTGTTCATCTGTTTCTGTCTATAGAACTAGATCACCTAATGTCCTGTTCATCTGTTTCTGTCTGTAGGACTAGATCACCTAAAGTCCTGTTCATCTGTTTCTGTCTGTAGGACTAGATCACCTAAAGGTCCTGTTCATCTGTTTCTGTCTGTAGGGCTAGATCAGCTAAAGTCCTGGAGGTAATGTCATATTTCTCATAATTTAAATAGTGAGGGAAACATTCAAAATGTCCCCAAGACAATCGACACAGCATTCCTTCTGAAAAATAGCTATCATCACTCTCCTCAGCGCCAAAGATGGCGGCCAAATAAAGATGATAAATGTTAAACATGTGTCTCGCTGGACATCTGCACTCCTTCAAATAAACCCTGTAACATAACGTTAACACACACAGGGCCTGAGAGGGAGGCAAATACTGCCAGTTACTGTCAGTTTCAGTTAGTGGGGGGGGGGGGCTTTGCACCTGTTGTCATGACGCCATTGACACCCTGGAAGGGGTGAGGGGGGATGCATTGGGGCCTGACATAGAGTATCAGTTCATGTATTGTTTGCATTACAAGATCTACAAGAGCTGACATCATGCCAAGTGAGGTGATCATATGGCCTCACCGGCTTCACCATGGAAATGGGGCAGTTGGGGATCTCCTATCAACTGTCGACTAGGGAGGATGTTGTAAATCATAACATGGTCATAAAACCAGTCTAATTAATAGGGCCACACTAAAACAAACAAATTCAACTGCTATGTTTCTCTAAAACATCTCTCTCACACTCCCTCCAAGGGGCATGTCGTTATAATAATTAACCAACAGTAAATAATGGAATGAGAGTCTCTTCACACAATCCCTAAAGGCGTTGAACTTTACTACAGTTGAATAAATCATAGTGACCACCACAACGAAGTTATGATATTACTAAGTGTGTGTGTGTGTGTGTGTGTGTGTGTGTGTGTGTGTGTGTGTGTGTGCGTGCGTGCGTGCGTGTGTGTGTGTGCACGTGCATGTGCTTGTGAGGCAAGATTTAGCTAATCATGCATTAAATATCTTTCTCTTTTTTCGATTTTTCAACAAACTAACAGATTTGAGTGTTCACCCAAAATACAGCTCATTTTGGAAAAAATCGAAATGGTCTTCTATTGCACATATTCAAGCGATGCCTTTCTTGTGATGCACTCAATTGGTAAATGGCTTCTTTTGAAAGGCGAGAGTGAGAACGAAAGGCAGAAGAATCTTCCGGCACATTGTGGAGAGAGATGAGATCTGTGAAGTGTGACCGGCTGTCATTATCTTTCGACTATCTCACAGAGGAAAGCACCTTTAAGTGTCTCTTTCACTTTCAGAAGCCGCCAGCACTGTTCCTCACTCATAAATGACCACTTCCCGGAAGCGTTGAAGGCTTTTCATACTCTATTTCCACTTTCTAATGCTTTCCGTCAACTGTAAGTTCCACAGTCTTATATCAATAATGATGTTTGCTTTATGCCATGTTTGTCAGCTACAGTATATAACTAACTCCTACATTCAGATCTGGGTCACTGGGAAAAAGGCCCGTCAGGACTAGAAATGTCTGCTTCTGGAGAAAGCCAATGTTTAACCGATAGAATAAAACAGTCTTCCACATGTCCTTAATGTATAAGTACATTTGAACTAACATTTGGTATCCCTCTTTAATGGGAATATTAAATACCATTTGTACATTTCACAAACAATTCTTATGAAATCAAAATAGTACTGTAAGCCAAAAAAAATCTAGCACATATGTTTCATGGTCTGTGTATTTCTGGCTTTGTGATCAAGTTAATGTTGGTTGCAGGGTCATAACTGATTAAAGATATCCACAAATTCTTGATCCAACGAAACATGATTATAGTACAAAGTATAAAAAAAATACATTTTAAAGGAGAAGATGATGAATAAAACATATTCTATTTATTTTTCTAAACCTCTTCAAAGAGACCAGGCCTGTTTTCCAAATGGCACCCTTTCCCCTTTCAGTGTACTAGTTTTGAGCAGGGTCCATAGCAAGTGCAGTATCCTCCATAATCAATAGTAGAATGAATCACGTCTGGTTCTAAATTACACTGATGCTGGGAAACCCATATGACAATTGTTCCTCCACACACACACACACACACACACACACACACACACACACTCACGCACATACGCACACACACACACACACACACACACACACACACACACACACACACACACACACACACACACACACACACACACACACACACACACACACACACACACACACACACACACACACACACACACACACACACAGTGTTCTCTGCTGTATGGTGTCAGCGGTTGAGACCAGGTCGTGGGGCTGAGGGCTCAGGGCTCATGGCTCAGGGCTCAGGGCTCAGGGCTCATGGCTGAGTCGTTTGATTCCTGCAGCAGTGGATGCCTGGATTTCATGAGAATTAAATCAGAAAAAAAGACCAAGACATTCTGTTCTGCTATGCTGTAGCCCGCTCTCTGTTTCCTCACCGCAGCAGACAGAGATGGACGCAGAGGGAAGGGGAAGTAGGAAGGGAGGGGGAAGGAGGAAGGAAGGGGAAAGTAGGAAGGGAGGGGGAAGGAGGGAGGAAGGAAGGGGCAAGGAGGAAGGGAGGGGAAGGAGGAGGGGAGAGGGAAGGAGGAAGGAAGGAAGGAAGGGGAAGGCAGAAGGGAGGTGGAAGGAGGAAAGAAGGGGGAAGGAGGAAGGGAGGTGGAAGTAGGAAGGAAGGGGAAGGACGAAGGGAGGGGGAAGGAGGAAGGAAGGAAGGAAGCTCCTCTGGAGAGGAGAGGAGAGGAGAGGAGAGGAGAGGAGAGGAGAGGAGAGGAGAGGAGAGGAGAGGAGAGGAGAGGAGAGGATGGCATCAAGGTGCTACAGTATGACCTCCCTGAAAGACCGCGTCTGCGAGGCAGACGGCAGACACACAGGAGCTGCTGCCTCAACAGGGCTCCGTATTTACTAAGAGCTGCCTCCCAGCCTCTGCAAAACAGCCAAAGCATGTTACATACCCTGACAGGACTGAAGCTGCCCAACAAATTCTGTGTTTGTGTGTGTGTGTCTGGGTGGTGTATGTGTGCGTGCAAATCATCAGGGTGTGAAGGATAAGGGTCAGCTGATACTGTTGGAATCAGACTTACATACAGTATATACTGTAGTTTATAGATGGGTAGTACACAGTAATTGACAGTATGAGTTACTAAGTAAGAAGCTTACACACAATGGAGGCAAGACAAAACGGCCTTACATTTACTTTACACCTAACATGAGCCTATTCCTCAGGGATATACATACATTCAATAGCAAATATCCCCATTGCACCTCTACCAACTTCATTGTCTATTGCCACCTACCTCTTCACAACAGAAGTATACAGACAGGCTAGTCTCTGAAAAATGAATTAGACAGACCAACTTACAGCTACATAAACCAATCTCTCTCATCCTCTCTGTTAATCAAAACAGTCATGTGGCTTTCTATATTAGAGACCTCATCTTCCCTCATCCTTCAACCATTCCAGATAAAGACTTCATCCTCTTCCCTCATCTTTCAACCATTCCAGATAAAGACCTCATCCTCATCTTTCAACCATTCCAGATAAAGACCTCATCCTCATCTTTCAACCATTCCAGATAAAGACCTCATCCTCATCCTTCAACCATTCCAGATAAAGACCTCATCCTCATCTTTCAACCATTCCAGATAAAGACCTCATCCTCATCTTTCAACCATTCCAGATAAAAGACCTCATCCTCTTCCCTCATCCTTCAACCATTCCAGATAACATCCCAGGTGTTTCTACTTTGACTCGTTGAAGCTTAAACACAACCTCCAGAGAACCTCAAGAGAACCTCAAGAGAATGTTGAAACCAAACCCTGTTAAGGTTTAAAAGGCCAAACGGATCCTAAATCAGCACTGCTACACTACCTACTCTGAGATCTTGAAAAGTTGGGATCTTTTAATGTTGACTGTACTATACCGACTGTGTTTTACCAATCTTTTATTGAGAGTAATTTGACTTTTTGTGTTGTTTTCTGGTTTGGCAATGCCACTGTCAGCCGGAAAAGTATGCTTACAAGGTACTTGGAGTCAAACAGACAGGCTTGGATGAGATCTTTAAGATCAGGGCACACAGCAAGGCTCACAAAATAATTTTAGACCCAAAACACCCCCTGTACCCAGACTTTGAACTACTCCCCTCTTGGTGCAGGTTTAGGGCACCCCCCAGTAGGAATAACAGAACTAGACAATAACTTGTGCCAGGTGTGATATCCCCCCTAAACAGCTCGGGCTAATATTCCTATCGACCCAGTAAGGCCAGCAGGCTCTTTTTATTAGTATGTAACTGTAATGAATTTTGCATTGTCAATTTGTTTTCTACTGTATTTAAACGCTACTTTAAACGTGAACATGATACTGCAAAAATAAAGTCAGATAAGTAAAGATGCTGTACGAGCCCAGAACTTCGGTCCTACCTTTGAGAACAATGGGGTCCTTTCCCTCCCTCTTCAGCGAATCCAGGACCACATGAAGGGGCTGTGAGGAGGTCACCCTCTGGGGATCCATTGTACTCTCGTCGTACACCACAATCTCTTTGGAGAAGATGCCCTTAAAGGAGTCCTTGCCGGAGGACTCACGGCACGAGAGCAGGTCCAGCACAGTGATCTTGCCCTGCTGCAGCCGTCGCCGGCTGATCTTGTCCGAACAGTTGATGTGCACTGCACCCTGGATGTGGCTCTTGTTGTAGTCCATGAAGGGCCGGCAGTCGATGATGACCGGCACCGGCCCGACCGGGTGGCCCATGGGGCACCTGGCCATCCGCTTGGCCAGCTCATTGGGGTGGATGACCCGGACAGTGGACCCTAGAGCCTTGGTTGGGCCAGAGGTGAGACTAGGGTCGCTGAAGGCCTCATGGTGTATCATGCCCATGCCCGTGACTATGGGGTTGGAGGAGGCGGGTCCAGCATAGCTGAGGTTGGGGCTGCTGGCGCTCACCTGGCTGACGTGGCTCTGCTGCTGGCGCTGGTTGTGCTGGCTGTCCTTCTCGTAGGTGGTGACCGAGCAGCAGCTGGCACTGGTGCATCCACACGACAGGGAGCGCGTGGAGCCGTTAGATGAGGGCATATAAGTGAGGTTGGTCGCCCGGATCTTCACCACCGTTGTGCTGATGACGGTTGTCTTGCTGACAGGGCTGGTGACAGTAGTGTCCAGGTAGCTGGTGTCCAGGTAGCTGGTGTCCAGGTAGCTGGTGTCCAGGCGCAGTCGGAGTTCCTGAGGTCGGATCGGCCTTGGCAGCGCCACCACAATTCTGTCGTCAAGGGGAGATGGAGGCATGTGGAGGCTGAGGGTCGGGACGTCTACGGAGAACTACAAGATGCCCGTCTGGAAATATGGAAAGAACAGATCAGGGGCCGTATGTATTAAGTGTCTCAGAGTAGGAGTGCTGATCTAGGATCTGGTCCCCCCTGTCCATGTAATCTTATTCATCGCGATCTAAAAGGCTAAACTGATCCTAAATCAGCGCTCCTACTCTGAGATGCTTTATGAATACTGGCCCAGATCAGGATTGTGAATGGACTCAGTGGAAAAAAGCATCTGTATAGACTCAATAATAAGCACAGCATGTAACGCATAGCATGGAGGTTTGATGATGACCAATGTCATTGACTCTCTCAGGGGACAATGAATGAGCTACAGGTACTTACTTATCTGTTTAATCAAACATGTATAGTACTAAACGGCTACACAGTAACCAAATACCATATCTATCTACTTAAAGGTCTGCAAGGCAACTGCCACAGTTGGTGGGAATAACCAGGTAAACGAGAGAGACTACTGCCAATTTAGTAAGGGTGGGTATTAACCATACAATGTATTTTGTAAACTCAGAAAATGTGGAGTGTCCCATGAAAATGCATGACCAAATAATATAACCATCACAAATATGTGCAGGTAATTGAACAGCCCAAATGTATGGGCTTCGCAGCTAGGCTACTGTCAATTTCACAGTGCAGTACAATAAGCCTTTGAATTTCGTGTGACAAAAAGACTGCTGAATACTGCATCAACGTGTAGGGCTACACCGCAGTTTGGTCTCTCTCCAAATCACATCTGGAACAGTCATAGGGTGCGGGAAAAGCTGCTTAAATTTAATCAAACGTTGCAATAAATATGTAATAAACCATGTCCTCACATCAAAATACGCCCATGGTGGCGTCCTCTGACCCGCGCATTCAGTATCCAGCTGTTTCAACTAGCTGGTACGGTAGAAAAGAAATCACAGGGTGTACGTACATACATTCATTGACGAGACCGGCATAAGGACGTGCTGAGAATAAAGTATGGAGGGTTTCGGCAGTACAGACACGGTTTGTAAATGTCATTTCACTTCAAAGACGCCGCGGTTGCATAAACGTATCTCACATAGTAAAACATTGTATAATTTGTAGTGTAAATCTAGTCTTGATCATTTTGGCAACAACCGGTTACAGGTATATTTGTTCACAGTGATATTGAAGAGCCAACAGTTCATCATCTGTCAGAGGTTTACATGAACGAAATTAGTTCATGCAACGATCTGAAGGCTTCATGATATCGAATATATAATTTCATGTGAAATTCCCATAATCTGACATCGTTCATATTTCGCACTGTTATGACGTGAAATGTCTGAGTATGGCATGTTCGTGTTGATTAACGTCAGCGCTCTGACCGTTTCATTTCTATACAACTTGTAAACTATAGTATAGACTTTGAAGTGTCGCCTATTAAATGATTTTAAAAAGTGTACTTACATTTTTGTAAAACAATATTTTGTGCGCTCCGGGTGAATGTAGAATGATTTTATTTGCGCTCAACGTTGACTCCATTCAGCCTGTCCCAGTGCCGAGGATCCGCAACATTTTTACTTTTAGCCTGGTCCTCCGTAATAATATACAAGGGGTCAGCCAACCTAGTGAAGAAGCACTTTAGGATTGACACGGGTAAGAGCCAATACACGAGTTCATTAATATTAAATTCATTCGTTTTGTACAGTGAGAGCGCAGCAAGAGCCAACCCCGTAATGGGTGGGAGTTCAGATGCGGGTGTTAAATCAGCTTTCTGAGGATAGGGCTGTCGAATGAACAATGCTTACAGTCCCATGTATTAGGGTAGGGTGATGTCACTGGCAACCAATCAAAAGGCCGATACTAGGCAGAGCGAAGCAAGCGTAGACTGAATACTCCATGCTCTGATGAGAAGTTCGTTCATCCTTGGTTTCGTGCCCCGCGCCGTCTTTAATGCGTTATTCTCCGCCTATTGATGCAGAAAATGCAGTCGTAATGACGGTAGTAGTTGCATGCAATGAATTGTTTAATAATGGTGCATGGTATTGTTTTATCAGGGGGGAAACTTATGTATAGTGATTAATATGATATTACAATTGTATAATGCATGATATTACAATATTATATGAGGTTAACCACAGGGGCCTTCAATCAGCCCATTGGTGACACATTCTCATTGGAATTGACAAATTGCTCATTGAGGGGTGTATCATGGATAATTATAGTCATTTTAGGTCCTGCTCCAGAATAGCCATGCCTGGGTTCTCGCCAATGATTTATGTATACACTAGATGACTAATAAGGGCTGCTGTGTTGAAGGCTCTGTGCCTCCATCTTGGCACTCCCCCACGGTGGTAAAACAATATTTTGGAAGCTATAGAAATGCATTTATTAATGTCTACATTCGCTTTTGCCACATGTATTCTATAACAGACACCTTAATGCATACTTTACAATTATATCATGTGGCCTAAAAATTAAATGAACTTATATACATGTAATTTTGATCCTTGAAACATTTATTTGAAATACTGTAGAATTCCATTCATTTCTATGGAGGACTGCTCCTGCTGGAGAGTGCAAATATGGACGACCGGGCTTCAAAGCCTTTCAATGGCCAATATACACTACCATTCAAAAGTTTGGGATCACTTAGAAATGTTATTGTTTTGAAAGAAAAGCAAATTTTTTTGACCATTAAAATAACATAAAATTTATCAGAAATACAGTGTACACTTTGTTAATGTTGTAAATGACGATTGTAGCTGGAAACGGCTCATTTTTTATGGAATATCTACATAGGTGTACAGAGGCCCATTATCAGCAACCATCACTCCTGTGTTCCAATGGCACGTTGTGTTAGCTAATCCAAGTTTATCATTTTAAAAGGCTAATTGATCATTAGAAAACCCTTTTGCAGTTATGTTAGCACAGCTGAAAACTCTTGTCCTGATTAAATAAGCAATAGAACTGGCCTTCTTTAGACTAGTTGAGTATCTAGAACATCAGCATTTGTAGGTTCGATTACAGGCTCAAAATGGCCAGAAACAAGATTACAGGCTCAAAATGGCCAGAAACAAAGAACTCTCTTCTGAAACTCGTCAGTCTATTCTTATTCTGAGAAAGGAAGGCTATTCCAGAAATTGTGAGAAATTGCCAAGAAACTGAAGATTTGGTACAGCGCTGTGTACTACTCCCTTCACAGAACAGAGCAAACTGGCGCTAACCAGAATAGAAAGAGGAGTGGGAGGCCCCGGTGCACAACTGAGCAAGAGGACAAGTACATTAGAGTGTCTAGATTGAGAAACAGACGCTTCACAAGTCCTCAACTGGCAGCTTCATTAAATAGTACCCGCAAAACACCAGTCTCAACATCAACAGTGAAGAGGCGACTCCGGGATGCTGGCCTTCTCAGCAGAGTTCCTCTGTCCAGTGTCTGTGTTCTTTTGCCCATCTTAATCTTTTATTTTTATTGGCCAGTCTGAGATATGTATTTTTCTTTGCAACTCTGCCTAGAAGGCCAGCATCTCGGAGTCACCTCTTTACTGTTGACGATTAAGTTAAGTTTGTTCTTAACTGACTTGCCTCGTTAAATAAAGGTTCAATTTAAAAATGTAAAAATTAAAATTATGCTGCCACCACCATGCTTCACCGTAGGGATGGTGCCAGGTTTCCTCCAGACGTGACAATTTGCATTCATGCCAAAGAGTTGAATCTTGGTTTCATTCATTCGTTTTATTCATTTAATCCATTTTAGAATAATGCTGTAAAGTAACTAAATGTGAAAAAATCTGAATACTTTCTGAAAGCCCTGTATATAGTCATATGAAAAAGTGAGTACACAACCTGGAAAGTTTTTTTAATATATTTTTTTTACATATTTTGACACATGGATATTTGAGCTAAATTCCAACCACATTCATTGATAAAGGTAATATTATTTAACAAATCATACAGAAAATGTCATTCAATTAAAATGAAAGTCCTTATGCAGAAAAATGTAGTGGACTCCTACATTTACCATCACATAAAATGGCTCAAATTACAATCAGATGCACCAAAATAGAAAATCATTGGAGAGTAACTTGGGAGGATCCAGCCTTTCATCAAGATTATAATCTTTGTCTGGTTTGGTCTTCACTATATGTGTGTGTGGTAACACATCATGCCAAGATCAAAAGACCTCCGAGGCCCTCAGAAGAAAGATAATTGATACCTGTGAGTCTGGGAGGGGTTACAAATCCATTTCCAAGCAATTCGAAGTACTTCGTTCCATTGTCCGACGAATCATCTACAAACTCCAGACCACTGGCAATCTATCTAGGACAGGTTGTCCCACCAAATTCAACCCAAGAGCTGACCGAAAGATGCTCAAAGAAGTCTCTAAGAACCCCAGGGTAACATCAAAGGATCTGCAGGTCTCTCTTACCACAATCAATGACAATCAACTGTCAGAAAGAGACTGCACAAACTAAGCCCACATAGGAGGTCAAGAAGGAAGAAGCTTCTGCTCTCCAAACAGAATATCAAGACACGACTCACGTTTGCCAAAACTACTGTAACAATGTGCTCTGGAGAGATGAGTCAAAGGTGGAGTTGTCTGGCAAACTGCCAGACGGCATGTTTGGCGAAAACGAAACCCTGCCTTTGAACATAACAACCTCATACCAACCGTAAAGCATGCAGGTGGTGGCATTATGGTTTGGGGCTGCTTTGCTGCTTCTGGGCCTGGCCAACGTGCCATTATTGAGTCAACCATGAATTCCATATTGTACCAGAGAATTCCTGAGGAGAATGTGAGGCCGTCTGTCAAAAAGGTGAAGCTGAACCAAACATGGATCTTGCAACAGGACAATGACGCAAAATACACAAGCAAAGCTACAACAGAATGGCTCAAAAAGAAGAAATTGAGGGTTATGGAATGGCTGAGTCAAAGCCAAGATCTCAATCCTGTCGAAATGTTGTTGGGGGACTTGAAGCGGGCGGGGCATGCAAGAAAGCCCTTGAACATGACACAGTTGAAGCAGTACTGTACAAATGACTCCCAGTCAATGCAAGAGACTGATAGATAGTCACAAGAAATGGCTACATTAAGTTATTTCAGCCAAACGGGCAACACCAGCTGTTGAAACTAGGTTTGTACTTATTTTATGGAATTGCATTTCTGTAGATTTTTTATGGATAAATGATTGCAAAGTATAACCTTTCAGTGTAATTTGTTAAATGAGGTTACCTTTCTCTGTCAATAGTGTTGAAGTGAAGATTACATATCTGTCCAAATATTTCCAAATATGACTGTATGTACATTCAACAATCAATTAATCCCTGTATCATAACAGTAAAGTCCAATCTAGGACAACAGCTGAGCCTTTAAACAATCGGTCATCCATCAATTGATACATGTTTATTACTGTACTATATCGTTTTGAAATTAGTTTCGGTTAACTACACAAAGCTGGCTGCTAGCAGGTCAACAATGCAAAGACTTTTAAAAGTTGTCCAAGTTAAGAGGTTATAGTGCTGCTTGTTCACATGCACACACGCCCACACAACAACAACAACAGTGACCCTGAAGCCTGTGAACAATGTGAGGTAATATTGGTGGGGTACTATTGTGGGGTAATAATGTGAGATAATATTGGTGGGGTAATAATGTGGAGTAATAATGTGAGATAATATTGGTGGGGTAATATTGGTGGGGTAATAATGTGAGATAATATTGGTGGGGTAATATTGTGAGGTAATATTGTGAGGTAATATTGTGAGGTAATATTGGTGGGGTAATATTGTGAGGTAATATTGTGAGGTAATATTGGTGGGGTAAGCGAGTGTTGCTCATTGGCCGTGGCCCCATTGGAAAAAGTGTCAAGTTGGCTGAGATCACACGCTCCCATACGACAGCACACATGTTGTTAAAATGTCCAACCTCAGTCAGCTGATTCTAGCCATCTTTTATGGTTAGTTCTAGTCGGGCAGCTTAGTTCTGTGGTGGTAGTGGTTGCTACCGGCCTTAAGCCAGCACCTAAGGTTTCATATTATATTCATGGTCCTTCAATTCCCTACCCTACCCCTATTTTTCATGGTCCTTCGAGCCAGATCCAATATCTGCTACAGCCGAAGGATTCCAGTTAACAGAGAAGATTCCCCACAAGGTGTGGTCCGTACATGCTGACTAGCTCACCTGCCACAATATCTCAACAATTACAGCGACGACTACGAGTCAAGGCACAGACTACCACACACATTCACATACCACTCCTATGAGGGAGAGCAGCTAGAGGGTTTTCTTTAGCAATTGAGATGAGATATACTGAAGTCAAAGTGGCCTTCTTCCCCTTCAACAACTCATCACCGGTCCAAGTCACCACCCAGGCTGATCAGCAGAATAGAGGACAGAGCCTCAGCCTTTTCATTGGTTGCTAATTCACCGGGTTTGCACCTCAGGCTAACCTCGACCAGAGATCCTCAGGATCAGTGTCGAACCTCGACCAGAGATCCTCAGGATCAGTGTCGAACCTCGACCAGAGATCACCGGGACCAGCGTCGACCTGAGCATGGATCTCCAGTGACAACTGGAACCGGCTCATGCCATGGAGCTTTAGCTCGCCATTCCCACAGCTGTGCTTCAACCAGCTCTTATCGCAGAGTCTCAATTGGTTCCCACAGTTGGGCCATCTCCAGTGACAGAGGTTCTGCCGACCCCTGTTCTGGAACCAAGATTTATCCTTACCTCCCTGCCTATTCGAGAGCAGAAAGACCTACAACCTTCTTCAGGGATGGAGGAGATACCAGAGTTCACCCTGAGGGAGAACCCTACTCCTACCCCAGCTGACACCTCTGGATGTCAGTTGGTCCATGATGCGGGAGCTCTGTCTGTAGCTGCTGAAGGCGCCATGTCCAGCCCTGCCACTCAGACCTCTCCGGTCCCAGTCTGGTGGGGTCTGCCTACTTCTACCTTTAACGTCCAGCCTACTGCTGTCCAAAGACATGCCCCTGCTCCTCCCTGGGAGCCCCTTCCAGTCTCTGCTGCAGTGGCTCGCTCCATGTCTGCTGTCCAGGCCCTGTCAGTCCCTGCCTGGTGGAACTTTCTGGTCTCAGCCCTGGGGTTCTTGCTAGCCCTTTCAAACTGTTTCCCGCTAGTTCAAGCCTTAGAATACCCTCCTGACGCCCTCGTGGGGAACCCTCCTGATGTCCCCGTTGGGGACCCTCCTGACCGAGGTGTCCAGTGTCCTATCATAGGAGACACCTCACCTTCTGCCTTACTAGGTCCTCAGTCTATAGGTCCATATTATCTTAGCCCTGAGTTTCCTGATTCCCTAGTGACTTCACAGTTTCCTGCTAAGCTGGGTTCCCAGTTTCCTATCCCAGTAGGCCCAGAGCTTTTTGTATTGTCTAACATCCCCTAGCTCACAGTCTGTGACCCCAGCATGCTGTGTGGTCAGAAACATGCTTTCCCCATCCTGATGAGCACTTATACAGTTTACCTTCCTGCATAACTTTTCCTCCTATGGACTGAATCCCTGTATGTCTGATGTTTAATTGTGCTTGCATCTAAATGACCACATAGTTAATGTCAGTTCTCACTGGACATGATTCTCGGTTATCTGAACCATGAGTGGTCAGATGTGTGTGTGAATGTGGACATCTTCCATTAAACTCCCCTTAACCTGGACATCCGCCTCATCTTTGCTCTGACATGACATTCTGTAGTGGTTGCTATCGGCTTTAAGCCAGCACCTAAGGTTTCTTATTACATTCATGGTCCTTCGATTCTCTATAACCCTACCCCTATTTTTCACATGTCGTGGGGAGAGGGTCTCACCGCTATCAAAGTCCAAACAACATCTGAGCTCTCTATTTATACCTGTCAGCAGCCTTGAACAATGCAGGACTTTTATTATGGCTGCTATTCTTAGCAGCTGCACAGAGGGGGTATTTAGAAATGTGTGACTGGAGCTGATCAAAGCCCTATCCAAATTGAATTCTCAGAGACTCTGGTATCATTTGTTGAGGAAGGGTACAAGGACAGGGACCCTTGCCCATAATTGAGGATTACCTTGGCCACAAAGAATTGTTCACCCCGCAAAACCGTGCTATAATCGGATCAATGTCCATGATAAATGGTTTGGTATTATGGCTCGATAGAGTGTTTGATGTTGTTGACATTATGTTATGTTGTTCCCATAAACTATTCTGTTCAAAGTGCAAAGGAGGTAAGCTAGCTCTTGTTTTTGTTGGTGTTGCTGAATGTGGTAAAAATGAACCACAGTTGTAGATCCAGGAAAAGCAACACGTTGAGATTTACATAACATTCAAATGAATACTAACAGTCAATGCTGAAATAGCATCGGCAGTTGGTGATGGTGGTGTGATCACAGCCAGGTTGTGTTGTTATGAATATGTGTCACTGTTAATGTCCATGAAAAGCACTTACAGTAAATGTGCAAGGTTGAAAAAACAACACAATAAATCAACAACCATGTGTCATTAGTTGTATTAGGCCACTATCAGACCATTTTTTGATCATGATCTCCCATTGTTTTCTGTGGTAGGAGTTAGGATTAGTTTTTTTGATCAATTTCAATTTATTTGAGAATAAAAAGAGAATTGTTTAAGAAAAGTGCATTTGTGCCAATATATTTGAGTGCCAATATATTTGGCCGCAACTGTAGCACTATGGTGTGTGGATCTTTTATCAGAGCAAAGGATATGTAGCTGTCACGTTCTGACCTTAGTTCTTTTGTTATGTCTTTGTTTTAGTATGGTCAGGGCGTGAGTTGGGTGGGTTGTCTATGTTCCTTTTTCTATGTTTTGGGATTTCTGTGTTTGGCCTGGTATGGTTCTCAATCAGAGGCAGCTGTCAATCGTTGTCCCTGATTGAGAACCATATTTAGGTAGCCTGGTTTCACTTTTGAGATGTGGGTGATTGTTTTCCTTGTTAGTGCCACACGGGACTGTTTAGTTTGGTTCAGTATTTTACGTTGTTATTTTGTAGTTTAATGTTCTTGTTAATAAAGTAACGTTATGGACACTTACCACGCTGCAAATTGGTCCGATCTCTCTTACTCCTCGTCAGAAGAAGAGGACGAGTGTTACAGTAGCATCTTTGTCAAAAGCTAGTGAAAGCCACAACTGAAGTTCCCTTTGGTAAAAAGTCAGTTACTCTATTCTAAAGCCTTTTCCAAAATACACAATATACTCCTTACCATAGCAGGTTCATCAGCTTTTCCCATTGAGACCCATGCAAACGCTGACAGTGTGGCTGATGTGCTTACGCAAACAAAACCGGTTTAGTGTGGTCACAAACCATGGAATAAAAGTATAGGTCAACATTAGGATTATGTCACACTGAAGATAGTGAGGTCTTTTGAAGAAGTTTATCTGATGCATGTAGGTTCTATGTTTGGCAAGCTTAGAAATAGCTCAGAAATACTGCATGAATACAGTGCAACCTAGCGTTTCTAGTCTTGTCACTTTCCATGATGAACCACTGTCTTCTGACTTAACAAGACATTGAAAGATCCCTAAATTATTTGTTACCAATGCATTTCATTGTAGCATAACATTCAAAATCAAATCAAATCAAATGTATTTATATAGCCCTTCGTACATCAGCTGGTATCTCAAAGTGCTGTACTGAAACCCAGCCTAAAACCCCAAACAGCAAGCGATGCAGGTGTGGAAGGACGTTGGCTAGGAAAAATTCCCTAGAAAGGCCAAAACCTAGGAAGAAACCTAGAGAGGAACCAGGCAATGAGGGGTGGCTTGTCCTCTTCTGGCTGTGCCGGGTGGAGATTATATCAGAACATGGCCAAGATGTTCAAATGTTCATAAATGACCAGCATGGTCAAAAAATAGGTCCGGGACAGGTCAGGATTCCATAGCCGCAGGCAGAACAGTTGAAACTGGAGCAGCAGCACGGCTAGGGACAGCAAGGAGTCATCATGCCAGGTAGTCCTGAGGCATGGTCCAAGGGCTCAGGTCCTCCGAGAGAGAGAAAGAAAGAGAGAGAATTAGAGAGAGCATACTTAAATTCACACAGGACACCGGATAAGACAGGAGAAGTACTCCAGATATAACAAACTGACCCTATCCCCCCGACACATAAACTACTGCAGCATAAATACTGGAGGCTGAGACAGGAGGGGTCAGGAGACACTGTGGCCCCATCTGATGATAACCACGGACAGGGCCAAACAGGAAATATATAACCCCACCCACTTTGCCAAAGCACAGCCCCCACACCACTAGAGGGATATCTCCAACCACCAACTTACCATCCTGAGACAAGGCCGAGTATAGCCCACAAAGATCTCCGCCACGGCACAACCCAAGGAGGGGAGCCAACCCAGACAGGAAGATCACATCAGTGACTCAACCCACTCAAGTGACGCACCCCTCCTAGGGATGGCATGAAAGAGCACCAGTAAGCCAATGACTCAGCCCCTGTAATAGGGTTAGAGGCAGAGAATCCCAGTGGAAAGAGGGGAACCGGCCAGGCAGAGACAGCAAGGACGGTTCGTTGCTCCAGAGCCTTTCCGTTCACCTTCACACTCCTGGGCCAGACTACACTCAATCATATGACCCACTGAAGAGATGAGTCTTCAGTAAAGACTTAAAGGTTGAGACCGAGTTTGCGTCTCTCACATGGGTAGGCAGACCATTCCATAAAAATGGAGCTCTATAGGAGAAAGCCCTGCCTCCAGCTGTTTGCTTAGAAATTCTAGGGACAATTAGGAGGCCTGCGTCTTGTGACCGTGTAGGTATGTACGGCAGGACCAAATCAGAGAGATAGGTAGGAGCAAGCCCATGTAATGCTTTGTAGGTTAGCAGTAAAACCTTGAAACTAGCCCTTGCCTTGACAGGAAGCCAGTGTAGGGAGGCTAGCACTGGAGTAATATGATCAAATTTGTTAGTTCTATTCAGGATTCTAGCAGCCGTATTTAGCACTAACTGAAGTTTATTTAGTGCTTTATCCGGGTAGCCGGAAAGTAGAGCATTGCAGTAGTCTAACCTAGAAGTAACAAAAGCATGGATTAATTTTTCTTCATCATTTTTGGACAGAAAGTTTCTGATTTTTGCAATGTTACGTAGATGGAAAAAAAGCTGTCCTTGAAACAGTCTGATATGTTCGTCAAAAGAGAGATCAAGGTCCAGAGTAACGCCGAGGTCCTTCACAGTTTTATTTGAGATGACTGTACAACCATTAAGGTTAATTGTCAGATTCAACAGAAGATCTCTTTGTTTCTTGGGACCTAGAACAAGCATCTCTGATTTGTCCGAGTTTAAAAGTAGAAAGTTTGCAGCCATCCACTTCCTTATGTCTGAAACACAGGCTTCTGGCGAGGGAAATTTTGGGACTTCACCATGTTTCATTGAAATGTACAGCTGTGTGTCATCCGCATAGCAGTGAAAGTTAACATTATGTTTTCGAATGATATCCCCAAGAGGTAAAATATATAGTGAAAACAAGAGTGGTCCTAAAACAGAACCTTGAGGAACACCGAAATTTACAGTTGATTTGTCAGAGGACAAACCATTCACAGAGACAAAGTGATATCTTTCCAACAGATAAGATCTAAACCAAGCCAGAACTTGTCCGTGTATACCAATTTGGGTTTCCAATCTCTCCAAAAGAATGTGGGGATCGATGGTATCAAAAGCAGCACTAAGGTCTAGGAGCACAAGGACAGATGCAGAGCCTCGGTCTGATGCCATTAAAAGGTAATTTACCACCTTCACAAGTACAGTCTCAGTGCTATGATGCGGTCTAAAACCAGACTGAAGCATTTCGTATACATTGTTTGTCTTCAGGAAGGCAGTGAGTTTCTGCGCAAGAGCCTTTTCTAAATATTTTGAGAGGAATGGAAGATTCGATATAGGCCCGATAGTTTTTTATATTTTCTGGGTCAAGGTATGGCTTTTTCAAGAGAGGCTTTATTACTGCCACTTTTAGTGAGTTTGGTACACATCTGCTGGATAGAGAGCCGCTTATTATGTTCAACATACGAGGGCCAAGCACAGGAAGCAGCTCTTTCAGTAGTTTAGTTGGAATAGGTTCCAGTGTGCAGCTTGAAGGTTTAGAGGCCATGATTATTTTCATCATTGTGTCAAGATATATACTACTAAAACACTTGAGTGTCTCTCTTGATCCTAAGTCCTGGCAGAGTTGTGCAGACTCAGGACAACTGAGCTTTGAAGGAATACGCAGATTTAAAGAGGAGTCCGTAATTTGCTTTCTAATCATGATCTTTTCCTCAAAGAAGTTCATGAATTTATTACTACTGAAGTGAAAGCCATCCTCACTTTGGGAATGCTGCTTTTAGTTAGCTTTGCGACAGTATCAAAAATAAATTTTGGATTGTTCTTATTTTCCTCATTTAAGTTGGAAAAATAGGATGATCGAGCAGCAGTAAAGTCTCTTCGATACTTCAATACTCCAGTTTGGTATGGTGCCATTTCCGTTCCAATTTTCTGGAAGCTTGCTTCAGAGCTCGGGTATTTTCTGTATACCAGGGAGCTAATTTCTTATGAAAAATTATTTTCGTTTTTAGGGCTGCAACTGCATCTAGGGTATTGCGCAAGGTTAAACTTTGTTCCTCAGTTAGGTGGTTAACTGATTTTTGTCCTCTGACGCTCTTGGGTAGGCAGAGGGAGTCTGGAAGGGCATCAAGGAATCTTTGTGTTGTCTATGAATTTATAGCACAACTTTTGATGCTCCTTGGTTGGGGTCTGAGCAGATCATTTGTTGCAATTGCAAACGTAATAAAATGGTGGTCCGATAGTCCAGGATTATGAGGAAAAACATTAAGATCCACAACATTTATTCCATGGGACAAAACTAGGTCCAGAGTATGACTGTGACAGTGAGTAGGTCCAGAGACATGTTGGACAAATCCCACTGAGTCGATGATGGCTCCGAAAGCCTTTTGGAGTGGGTCTGTGGACTTTTCCATGTGAATATTAAAGTCACCAAAGATTAGAATATTATCTGCTATGACTACAAGGTCCGATAGGAATTCAGGGAACTCAATGAGGAACGCTGTATATGGCCCAGGAGGCCTGTAAACAGCAGCTATAAAAAGTGATTGAGTAGGCTGCATAGATTTCATGACTAGAAGCTCAAAAGACGAAAACATTTTAAAAAAAAATGTAAATTGAAATTTGCAATCGTAAATGTTAGCAACACCTCCGCCTTTGCGGGATGCACGGGGGATATGGTCACTAGTGTAACCAGGAGATGAGGCCTCATTTAACACAGTAAATTCATCAGGCTTAAGCCATGTTTCAGTCAGGCCAATCACATCAAGATTATGATCAGTGATTAGTTCATTGACTATAATTGCCTTTGAAGTAAGGGATCTAACATTAAGTAGGCCTATTTTTAGATGATTCAGTATGCAGCCTGTGTTCTGCTGGTAAAGAAAATATACATGTGTCTCACTGGTCACATTACCTAATGTCAAATTGAAAAATGACATTCAAACCAAGATGGCATAAGTCAGACAAATTCAAGAGATTTAATTTTCAGTTTGTGTAACGATCGTTGTTGGAATGAGACCAAAGCGCAGCGTGGAAATTTTTCATATTTAAGCCTTCTCGTCAAATAATGCGTTGTTGGAAAGAACCAAAGGGGAACATCATACCCAATACACATCTACGCTGAACAAAAATATTAACACAACATGTAAAGTGTTGGTCCCATGTTTCATGAGCTGAAATAAAAGATCCCAGAAATGTTCCATACTCACAAAAAGCATATTTCTCTAAAATGTTGTGCATAACTTGGTTTACATCCCTGTTAGTGAGCATTTCTCCTTTGCCAAGATAATCCATCCACCTGACAGGTGTGGCATATCAAGAAGCTGATTAAACAGCATTATCATTACAAAGGTGCACCTTGGGCTGGGGGACAATAAAAGGCCACTCTAAAATGTGCAACACAATGCCACAGACGTCTCAAGTTTTGAGGGAGCGTGCAATTGGCATGCTGACTGCAGGAATGTCCACCAGAGCTGTTGCCAGAGAATTGAATGCTAATTTCTATACCATAAGCCGCCTCCAATGTCATTTCAGAGAATTTGGCAGTGCATCCAACCTGTCCCACAACCACAGACCATGTGTATGGTGTCGTGTGGGCGAGTGGTTTGCTGATGTCAACGTTATGAACAAAGTACCCCATGGTGGCGGTGGGGTTATGTTATGGGCAGGCATAGGCTACAGACAACGAACACAATTGCATTTTATTGATGGCAATTTGAATGCTCAAAAATACAGTGACAAGATCGTGAGGCCCATTGTTTTTTGGGGTACTTGTACCCCTTTTTCGTGATATACAACTGGTAGGTCTTGTCCCATCGCTGCAACTCCCCTAAGGACTCAGGGGAGGCAAAGGTCGAGAGCCATGCGTCCTCCAAAACACGACCTTGCCAAGCCGCACTGCTTTTTGACACACAGCTCGCTTAACCCGGAAGCCAGCCACACCAATGTGTAGGAGGAAACACTGCCCAGCTGGTGACCAAGGTCAGCTTGCAGGCGCCCGGCCCGCCACAAGGAGTCCCTAGAGCACGATGGGACAAGGAAATCCCAGCCAGGCCAAACCCTCCCCTAACCTGGAAAACGCTGGGCCAGTTGTGCACCACCTCATGCGTCTCCCGGTCACGGCTGGCTGACACAGCCTGGGATCGAACCCAGGTCTGTAGTGATGCCTCAAGCACTGAGATGCAGTGCCTTAGACCACTGCCCACCCAGGAGGCCCCCTGAGGCCCATTGTAAGGCCAATTTATTTTTAAGGTATCTGTGACCAACAGATGCATATCTGTATTCCCAGTCATGTGAAATCCATAGATTAGGGCCTAATTAATTTATTTGAATTGACTGATATCCTCATATATGTAACTCAGTAAAATCTTAGACATTTTTTCATGTAGTGTTTATATTTTTTCTCAGTGTATTTCTATGACCATACCTACAGTGTCTTCAGAAAGTATTCACATCCTTCGACTTTATCCAGATTTTTGTGTTAGAGCCTGAATTGTAAATTAATTACATTTAGATTTTTTTGTCACTGGCCTACACACAATACCCCATAATGTCAAAGTGGAATTATGTTTTTAGAAATGTTTACGAATTAATACAAAATTAAAAGCTGAAATGTGTTGAGTCAATAAGTATTCACCCCCTTTGTTATGGCAAGCCTCAATAAGTTCAGGAGTAAAAATGTGCTTAATAAGTCACAGAGGTTGCATGGAATAGTGTTTAACATGATTTTTGTATGACTACCTCATCTCTGTATCCCACACATACAATTATCTGTAAGGTTGCTCAGTCCAGCAGTGAACTTCAAACACAAATTCAACCACAAAGACCAGAGAGGTTTTCCAATGCCTTGAAAAGACATTGACTAACAACTTGAGCAAGTGTATTAATTACACTTTAGATGGTGTATCAATGCACCCAGTCACTACAAACATACCTGCGTCCTTCCTAACTCAGTTGCCTCACTCAGTTGCCGGAAAGGAAGGAAACCGCTCAGGGATTTCACCATGAGGCCAATGGTGACTTTAGAGGCAAAAACAACACAACACTGAGTACCACTTTTGATATTCCAAGCATGGATGTGGCTGCATCATATTATGTGTATGCTTGTCATCGACAAAGACTAGAGTTTTTTGCATAAAAATCTACGGAAAAGAGCTAAGCAGAGGAAAAATCCAAAAGGAAAACCTGGCTCAGTCAGCTTTCCTACAGACACTGGGAGACAATTTAATCTTTCAGCAGGACAATAACCTAAAACACAGTTGCTTACCAAGAATATATTAAATCTTCCTGAGTGGCCTAGTTACAGTTATTATTTAAATTGACTTACAAATCTAGGGCAAGACTTGAAAATGTATTTCTAACAATTATCAATTTCACAGAGCTTGAAGAATTTTAAAAATGTACAAACGATGTACAATCCAGGTGTGCAAAGCTCTTAGAGGCTTACCCAGAAAGACGCACAACTGTAATCTCTGCCAAAGGTGCTTCTGCAAAGTATTGACTCAGGGGTGTGAATACTTATGTTAATTAGATATTTATGTATTTAATTTCAATAAATTTGCTAAGATTTCTACAAACATGTTTTCACTTTGTCATTATGGGGTATTGTGTCTATTTAATCCATTTTCAATTCAGGCTAAAACACAACAAAATGTGGAATAAGCCAAGGGGTATGAGTACTTTCTGGAGGCCCTGTATATGTATAGAAATGTTCATGAAATGTGGGAAACCCCTTGATATGTTAACATGCAATTTTACCCGTTTCATTTTTGAACTTGTTTATCTTGAGAATTTCACACCACCTGTCATTCCAAAGTTGCACTGTAAGGCAGAATTAAATGTACCTTGGTTCTGTAAATAATAACGCTTACGTGATAGGAATTGTATATTTACATAATATCATAATGGAGGCTCATAGCAGCACTATGGCATATAGGAAGGGATCTTGGAATTCATTCGCTTTTTCGGAGGATCCATGATTTGGAACAGCAGCACTAGGGAAATGCCCACGTTCCGTATGGGGTCACAAGGTCCCCATTGGGAGAAGAATGTTCATGTGTCTTGTATCTTCTATTTTTCAGGCTTAAGTCACATTTTGCTGCAGATATGGTTCAGACTGTGTCTTACTTCAATGGCAGCTTTCTTAATGTCAAGGCTTGGAAAGCATGACACAATTTAGTCACAGGTTTCCGTCGTCGACCGATTGCAGGCATAATACCGGATCATGTCAAAAGTTTGATGCTAAACAGGGTAATGTGGGTTTGTTCGTGTTTCTCGCTCTGTGTATGGAAAATCTGACAGCTATCTCACTGTGTGGTATTTGCTGGCTCTGAAGTACAGGAAGAAGCTAAACCACTTCCTGCGTTCACTTAAAGAGCAGCCTGAGAAATGAGGGCAGTCACAACTCGGTGAGTTGTAACCTTGTAACCTTAGAAACAAGTTGTCATACATATATATATTTTTTAGCTAACCCTAGAAACAGGTTTTCATGTATACCCTCCTTATGTTTGCCTAGACCAGTATATGGTGTTACGTGAGCTGCATTTAAAGCCAATAATCAATCAAAAAACAATATACATATTTTCTTTGGGCCCATCTGGCCATGAAATGCCAACTTATACCATTTTGTCTGCGAGGCTAAGGATTTAAGAGATGCTTTGGGGTTTTTGTGAGAAAATGGCACAGATGGGCATACTGCAGAATCGACAGCTTGAAAAGCAACATGTCCAAATCGATCAAATCAAATCAAATTGTATTTGTCACACGCTTTGTTAACAACAGGTGTGGACCATCAGTGAAATGCTTACTTACGGGTCCTTTTCCAACAATGCAGAGTGAAAGATATGAAGAAGAACAAAATGAAATAGTGACACGAGGAATAATACACAGTGAATAACCAATAAAAAGAATGAGTAAAAATAACATGGCTATATACAGGGGGTATCAGTGCCGAGTGATGGGAGAGAGAGACAGTGCCAAAGATTGAACAGTCTGTAGACCCTAAACTCTCTGCATATTCATCCGATTGGACTTAATTTACATAGCACAGCATTCGACTGTATCCTTATGTAATACATGTATCACTAGCCACTTTAAACTATGCCACTTTGTTTACATACTCATCTCATTTGTACATACTGTACTCGATACCATCTACTGTATCTTGCCTATGCTGCTCTGTACCATCACTCATTCATATATCCTTATGTACATATTCTTTTCTTATTTACAATGACATCCTACTCCGGACGACACTAGGCCAATTGTGCACCGCCCTATGGGACTCCCAATCATGGCCGGATGTGATACAGCCTGGATTTGAACCAGGGACTGAGATGCAGTGCCTTAGACCGTTGCGCCACTCAGGAGCCCTAATATTGCTCTCTCTCTCTCTCTCTCTCTCTCTCTCTCTCTCTCTCTCTCTCTCTCTCTCTCTCTCTCTCTCTCTCTCTCTCTCTCTCTCTCTCTCTCTCTCTCTCTCTCTCTCTCTCTCTCTCTCTCTCTCTCTCTCTCTCGCTGTGTATAAAACTACAGTAAGATGGATGTACAGTATTTTGTAATGTCCAGGCCTTATAACAAGGGTCAACCAATCATGAGCCATAACTACCAAACTCTAACAGATCACCAACAATGAGAGCAGAGAAGAAGGTGGTATGGGCAGCTCCCAAAATTGTAGCTGAGGCTTCTTGTTTTAAACAAAACTTGATGAATTATTTGCTATTGTTGAAGGATAAAATGTCCCCCAGGAGCTTCACTGTCAAGCTGTCTGTGAGCAGAGGCCAACGTCTGCGACAGTCTCCAGAGAAAAGGCATAGTTTACTTTTAGCCAAAGAAGCTCCATCACTGTATTCATAACAACCCTATTTTCACCGAGTTGGCGCAGTCTTCTCAGTATTATTCATTCAAGCTGGCATGTCCTTTAGCCCGAAGTGGGGGTGAATCATCCTCACAGTCACTTAGCAACTGCCAAATATTGTTTGGCTAATAATAAAAAAAAACACAAACACACTCACTCTCTCACTCACACATACTCACTCTCTCACACACACGCGCACTTTCGCATGCTTGCATGAAGCCCATGATGTAATTGCCCTAAAATGGACCCTTGATGCAGGGATGGATATATACCATGACATCTGAGTGTGCAATATTGTTTTAGCTCATGCCCTGTTGAAATACAAGACATAAATCTTAAGAATAGCAAATATTGTCGGTCGGCCTACAATAAAAAACACATTTTAATGGTGACCTGATCCCAGAATGGAAGCATATCTTACACATGGATCCATTGACAGTACTTATATTACATGAGTAACTTGTTAGTTATGCTCATCACTACCAATGGAAAGCGACATTTAACATCAATTAGATATTAGTATTTACTTTAAGTTCAAACTAGTATGGCAGACACAGACCACCGTACGGAGCAAAGTAGTTGAAATCCAGATTCCCCCTTCAACCTCTGTGATGGAGTCTGAAACAAACATGGGGATATTGGCTCTGCAGCAGAACTGTAACTCTGCACAGTATAAATAACAATGACTCTCTCTCCACGCGCTGCCGTCACTAATGCTAATCACGTAAAAACAGCAACTGTTTCTAGGACAGGGGGTCACCTGCTGCAGGCCTGGAAGGGAACCACGGGCCGTTTGAGAGACACGGCAGCCGTGTTGGCATATGCATGCGGTGTGGACCGGAACGCATTCTCCAAGCAGCAGGTCAAGTGCAACTGGACTGCAGGGATAGAGGGAACACAGAGGCTGTGTGGTCTGTCACCACAAACTTAATAGGCCTATATATATATTTGGTAATTACACATCACACATGTACAAAAGACTGAAACTATATTGGGAAAAATGTGCCATGTGTAATAGCTGTTCTTTCATGAAAATAAACATTGTCAAATGTTGTGTCAGGTTTCGTCAGTGATGTAGTCCCAGTTATTGTGCATGTGTCGTGAAAGGCCTGCAGGCCAGGGTCAACTGTGTAGAGAAACGGCCTCATAGGCCTACACACCGGATCCAGTACACAGGAATGAGGAGTGTCCGCTCTCACCACTTAACTGTCATTCTTGTGAGGGTGGAGATCAGCTCTGCAAAACACCATTAATGTATTTTAGTTTGAGTGTTTCTGTAGACGGACGTCATTACAACATGGAATAGTTCAGTTATGACACAGAGCAAAACCAATGTACAGTACCAGTCAAAGGTTTGGACACACCTACTCATTCCAGGGTGTGTCTTTATTTTTACTATTTTCTACATTGTTGAATAATAGTGAAGACATCATAATTTTGAAATAACACATATGGAATCATGTAGTAACCAAAAACGTGTTAAACAAATCAAAATATATTTGAGATTTGAGATTCTTTAAAGTAGCCACCCTTTGCCATGATGACAGCTTTGCACACTCTTGGCATTCTTCAACCAGTTTCATGAGGTAGTCACCTGGAATGCATTTTTATTAACTTGGCTTGTTAAAAGTTCAATTGTGGAATTTCTTTCCTTCTTAATACGCTTGAGACAATCAGTTGTGTTGTGACAAGGTGGGGGTGGTATACAGAAGATAGCCCTATTTGGTAAAAGACCAAGTCCAGGCTTCCGGGTTGGATGTGCGCTGTGTTAAGAAGCAGTGGTTGGGTTGTGTATCGGAGGACGCATGACTTTCAACCTTCGTTTCTCCCGAGCCCGTACGGGAGTTGTAGCGATGAGACAAGATAGTAGCTACTAACAATTGATACCACGAAATTGGGGAGAAAAATGGGGGTAAAATTCAAAAACAAAAAATTTCAAGAACTTTGAAAGTTTCTTCAAGTGCAGTCGCAAAAACCCTCAAGCACTATGATGAAACTGGTTCTCATGAAGACTGCCACAAGAAAGGAAGACCCAGAGTTACCTCTGCTGCAGAGGATAAGTTCAGTAGAGTTAACTGTGCCTCAGATTGCAGCCCAAATAAATGCTTCACAGAGTTGAAGTAACAGACACATCTCAACATCAACTGTTCAGAGGAGACAGCGGGGATCAGGCCTTCATGGTCGAATTGCTGCAAAGAAACCACTACTAAAAGGACACCAATAAGAAGAAGAGACTTGTTTGGGACAAAAACACAAGCAATCGACATTAGACCGGTGGAAATCTGTCCTTTGGTCTAATGAGTCCATATTAGAATATTTTGGTTCCAACCGCCGTCTTTGTGAGACACAGTAGGTGAACGGATGATCCCCGCATGTGTGTTTCCCACCATGAAGCATGGAGGAGGAGGGGTGATGGTGTGGGGGTGCTTTGCTAGTGACACTGACTGTGATTTATTTTGAATTCAAGGCGCACTTAACCAACATGGCTACCACAGCATTCTGCAGGGATACGCCATCCCTTCTGGTTTGCGCTCAGTGGGACTATCATTTGTTTTTCAACAGGACAATGACCCAACACACCTCCAGGCTGTGTAAGGGCTATTTGACCAAGAAGGAGAGTGATGGAGTGCTGCATCAGATGACCTGGCTTCCACAATCACCCAACCTCAACCCAATTGAGATGGTTTGGGATGAGTTGGACTGCAGAGTGAAGGAAAAGCAGCCAACAAGTACTCAGCAGACTTTTGGAAAAGCATTCCAGGTGAAGCTGGTTGAGAGAATGCCAAGAGTGTGCAAAGCTGTCATCAAGGCAAAGGAATCTCAAATATAGAAAAACCCTTGAATGAATAGGTGTGTCCAAACTTTTGACTGGTACTATATTTGCTTACATACTGTACCTGCATGATGTTAAATGGACAGTTCAGTTATGTGAAATCGATGAACTATCCCTTTAATGCACAGTTATTTGTCTACTTACTGAAACTGCTGTTAGTTAGGAAATGGGGCTGTATAAATGTGATACAACTTTCCACCTACAAGTAATTGCCCATGTTGCCCTGATTCCTACTGAGGCTTTTTTGCTATTTCAACAATGTCCCACCAAGAATGCCAACAATAGAGTATATGCGGTCACACACCAGGAACCAACCACATGACTCAAACATTGTTTGTTCTCATGTTTGCACTCCCTTTATCTAGATTCTAAGCAATGACATGACTTAACTCTGTTTGCCTACTGACTAACTAGGTGATGTCACTCCATTATATCATTTTATTCTTTGCCATTTAACAAACTAACAAAGTGGTACTATGGAGGTAGGTGGTGGTGGACAGGGATAGCCTGGGGGGGGGGGGGGGGGTGCAGTGGTGACAGACGATGACATCACCCAGCCAGCAGCCTGTCAGACAGGTTGTAAAAGGGCTTAGTCCCACTGTCCCATTGTCCCCTGGTTAATGCTGTTATTCAGCCCAGGAGCAGGGCTACCATTCATTAATCTGACCTAACACACAGTTGAACAGGACAAACAAGCCACACAAACAGCACGTTTACAGGATAGAAGTGAAAGGAAAGTTATAACCAGACTTTAATACAGAAGCTTTGTGAAAAAAAGAAAAGACACACAACATAACTGTTATTATTCAAATTATTCAAAAACAATTACTGATTTAGCAGAGGGCAGAGCAGGTACTGACCATGAAATGTGTAAGGACACCATGTGTTGGAGTTATTGATTCCTATTGCTACATCACACATTAACTTTGTTGTTTTATTTAAGGGCAAGTCACTTTTCAACCTCCTATTCATAATCTCCAGCACCAAACCAGTCTATATATATGTGTGTTTCTATGACCGGTGGTTAAAAAGATAAGAAAAAGCCCGTCTCCATTGGCACTTTGAAGTCAACCCAGGTTGGGCTGGCCTTGGAGGGCTAACTCCAATTGCATTTCCACTGCCTCCAGAAATGAATGAAAAATGATGTAATGTTGCTAGGTAGCCAATATGTGACAGCAGTTGGCTTCGCAAATGTTTCTAGCTAACTAGCAAGATGTTAAAGAATGTAATTCACCCTCACCATGCTGTAACTTACGTTACCCCGTACTCCTGCCAATACCAGCCAGACTCAGAGCCATGTATTTAGCTTGCTGACATTAACTAGCTAGCGTAACGGTTAGTATCATCGCTAGCATAGCAAGCAAGCTAGCTTAATTCCTACCTTGCTTGCCATGGCATTGGCTATTAGATAGCTAGCTATCCAAGAAAACCAGATGGCAGGTTTGATATGATGTAGCTATTTAGCTTTCGATACAACCCGGCCAGCTAAAATTCCTGCTAGTTCACCGTTAGCTAGCTATCCAGCTTGTTTCAACTCTAATTTGATTGCTAATGTTTGGTAGCTAGCATTCAAGGGCTGACTGTTCTGATAAACGTTTATTGTGTAGTGCAAAAATGAATGAAGGATTCAGCTATAGTGGTTATTTGTTTACTACTGCAGTACTGCTTGTCTATGTGCTAACAAACAGCAACAAGCCCAGACGAGCTAGCTAAATGTTGTGTCAGCATTCAGCAGTGATCAGCTTGGTGGTTGCATAGTAACGGCGTCACAAGCCTGAATTCTAATCGAGCTGGCACCAGTTGTGAAACTGGGCTGCGCTGGCCCGGGTTTCCCTCGACCCAGCTCGATTTTGAGAATTCCATTCAAGCATCTCTAATTTGGCCCTAATTATAAGTGCCAGTGGAAACGGAGCTTAAATGTCCTACACAAATACTTCTCTGTGACATCACAATGTAGGATTAAAAGACTGATTATCAAAACCTGCAATGAGTTTCTAGCCCATTTTCTTGCTCCGCGAATCTCATAGTGAAAATCACTGTTTTTAAAATGTTTAACTTTTGATGATGTCATCGGGTAGAACTTTTTGCCTTCAATATTTAATCTTTTTTTTTTTAACAAAACTTAAAGATGCGCCGTTTTCACATAATGTTGACACTTGTATTGTGCTGGAGATAATGAAAATGGGGTTGAAAAGTGAGGGAGCTAACCTTTAAACAGACAAATAAAAGGCCTAAATCTAAGGTTGTAGATGTCTACTGTGTTATCGTTGATATAAATGACAAAAAAGGCACACATCTAAAAAAAAATATATTTTAGACAGAGAGATGAATAGATCATATCCATTTAACAAATGGGTGGATACTCCAACGCCCACATTGATTCACACCGATTCAGCGATGTGCTCTGACAGCAGTGTTTTCCGACCACAAAACCAGCCATCTCCATGTACTCTCTAGGCCCCACAAAGTTGCTCATCGTAGTCACTTAGCATTACCGATAGTGAAAATTAGTCAATTGAGCTCACCATGTATGCCTGTGAGTATACATGAGTCATCTGGTTGATTACTGGCACTACATAAACAGTGGATGTGTCCCAAGTGGCACCCTAATCCCTATATAGGCACCTAACTGGGCTCTGCTCAGAAGTAGTGCATGATAAAAGGATGCTATTCGGGATGCAAACAGTAGGTTCTTGATGGGAAAGCGACCAGTAGGTTGGTAGATGGGAAAACATTATCGCACCGGTGGTTCAAAATGTCACATAATGAAATGGGTTTAATTACCCTGAATAATAACTGTGAGTGTAAAATGCACCTAATTTGCAGACTGCAGGTATGATAGTTGAGTGTGTGCGCGTGTGTGTTTGTGTGTAGGAGGATGGGTGGTTGATAACACATTGACTACATTACAGGGGTGTAAATCTTTCCCTTCCCACTCTCAAATTTTAAAAATATCCCTTGTTTTCCTTTCACAGGAGGAAAGCGGAAGAGTGGAGCGAGAGAGGAAGTGAGAAGAAGCTGGTAGAATAACAATTAGCTGTCAGTGCCTGCGCACGCTCAAAATAGAATAATTATACTCGACAAAAAGGTCAATGTCTCATGATATGAAACCAGTCTCAGAACATAAGAATCAAAACGATTAAAATGTTGCTTCACAAAACACAGAATAGCACCAAGAATCATTCCACTTCAAAGCTAGTCTACGCTCATATATTTATGCCAACATTTTCTGTCGCTTGGCATGAGCTTTTTCTGTGAAGAGATGGGATGGAAACAAACAAGGAGGCTCATTTTTAGGTGTTCCGTTGCCTCACTAAGTATAGAACACCACTTATGTGATATTTGAGTATATCTTAACACCAGTGGAGGCTGCTGAGGGGAGAACGGCTGATAATAATGGCCGGAATGGAGCCAATGGAATGGCATCAAACACCTGCAAACCATGTGTTTGATGTATTTGATATCATTCCACTGATTGCGCTCCAGTCATTACCACAAACCCATTCTCCCCAATGAAGGTGCCACCAACCTCCTGTGCTGAGCCACTAGGTCAGGACTCCAACATCAGTAATGTCACAGGGATCTTCTCATAACTCATCAGCGTAGCAGGTAGCTTGAGTGCCCTCTGCAGGAGAGGAATGGTAACAGTGGCAATTGGGCAACATTATGCAGTTACTACTGATGAACATGAGATTCAGGCCATAGATATTTGGTGTAAAATCCCATTAAAGTTTTCAGCATCTAAAACAATAACCTATGGTGAAAGATAATAGAAAAGGACACAAAGCAGTTATTTCACTGTTGAACATGGGATTCAGTTCTAAAATTGTATGTTATTTGACAGATATTCCATGCAAATCTCAATTTCAGTCTTGAGCATCTTTAACAACCTATGGTGTAAAGAAGGCAGAAGAGGATGTCATGGTATGCTGTTGAGCTGATTCCCTTTTAAGCCAGTCCGTACTATACGCCTGTCTGGCTTGTCATGATAATTGATGTCTGGCTTGGAAATTAGTTTCTTTCTCCATCTTGATAATCCTCTCAAAATTTCACTCTTTTCTTGGTGCATTGACTGGACTTGACAGGATTCAAAGTAACACCGTGATTGCCACTTATCACAAAGCAAGAAATTAAACTTCATATCCTCACGTGAACGTTCTGTTGGCTGAGCCACTTACAATTCTGTGTCATTATGTCCCTGTTACACACAGTCTATCGCACCATTCGCCTGCGCTAGGTTTTAAAGAGCCAATGGCAGCCCTCTCCCTCACTGATTTCCTGGAATGACTCAAGCCTCTGTGGCTGTTGTGCACCTTGTGTGTTACGGTAAGAATCTGTTCAGACAGTATGGTGTGAGTGAGAGAATTAAACAAGGTCCGAGGGGGTGTGGTATATGGCCAATATACCACGGCTAAGGGTTGTTCTTATGCATGAAGCAATGCAGAGTGCCTGGATACAGCCCTTAGCCATGGTATATTGCCCATATACCACAAACCCCCAAGGTGCCTGATTGCTATTATAAACTGGTTACCAACTTAATTAGATTAGTAAAAACATGTGTTTTGTCATACCCATGGTAAATGGTCTGATATACCACGGCTGTCAGCCAATCAGCATTCAGGGCTCAAATCACAAAGTTTATAAAAACAGTTATAGTAGGCTAAGCCATAGAGATATCTGTCTAAAGTGGTTTGTTCGAGGCCTTCGTTAAGGTGAATTTGTGGATGAGTGATGGTCGTTGGTCATTATGGGCCCAATCTCACATCAGCGTATTTCATATCACCATTACAAAGTATGTCAAACCTACACAATTACAAATGATGACAAATGTGACAAACCTATCTGATGTGTTTCTGTCTGTAAGTGACATACTATTTGAAGATTAACTTGCCGTGATACAGTTAGAGAAAATATTTTAAAAAATATAAAAAATAACAATTTTAAAAAACTCTCCACCATTAGTTTTTCTCTTAAGAATTGAGAATGAATGCAGTAACATATCCTTCCTGCCCTTGGTGTACTTAGAGCCAAGAACCCTCTCCCCAGATATCAACTCCTGGTTGCTATTCACCTAATACATTATTGAAAGCTATTTTTGCAGCCGCGCTCTGAGAACAAAGGTATTGCAGTTGTCACTTTCGACATCACAGAGAGAGGGGAGGGAATTTTGGGATTCATACTTGCCCCTTTTTTTCTCTCCTCGTCCTGAACTTGCACAAGTGTTTGAATCCCCTCTAGCATTTTTGTTTCAACATCTGCTTTAGTCTCGGGTGAGCCAGAGGAACACAGGCCTACTGATTTTATCATAATATTGATGTCAGCGTTAGTCTACAGCGAGCACACGGAAATCATGTCACAGCAGTAAACATGAATATACCATAGTAAGGTACAGGACCACAGAGACACAGCTATACATGTGCAATATATCTATGTCAGTGCTTGACTAAAATAGGTGGTGGTTCTCATTTTGGGTGCCGGGACTGTTTATTTTTAGGTATAGGAGCACAATACTTTTGAGCGAATATTCTAAAAGAGGAACAGGAGCTCAAACAGTAGAACATTTGATGTGCCGGTACTCAGCTCTGGTGAGCTCCTGCCCAAGTCAAGCACTGATCTATGTATTGAATAGTATTGTGCAGGATCATATGTGTACCTTTGAAGGAACACCATTGTTCTTCGAGGAATAGAAATCAACCCTAATCGCACCTATTTGCATTACTTTTGAGTGTATACGAAGGTGCTTTCTAGAACCTAAAAGGATTCTTCAACTGTCTCCATAGGAGAACCCTTCGAATAACCTTTTTTGGTTGCAGGTAGAAACCTGTTGCTTCCAGGTATAACCCTTTTGGGTTCCACATAGAACCATTTCCACAAAGGGTTCTACACGGAACCAAAAGGAGTTCTACCTGGAACCAAAAATGGTTCTCCTATGGGGACAGCCAAAGAACCCTTTTAGAACCCTTATTTTCTAAGAGCGTGGCTAACTTGTGATTCAAACTCCACTAAGAGTCTTGTCATTTATGAGTTGGAGTTCTATTTTCATCATAATTTTGTTCTTCCCTCTTGTAACAGAGAGTATTCTGCAGCTGAAGCCTGCAGTCATTCTCTGTTATCTCCTCTCTGCTTGTAGTGCTAAGCAGCACTGGCGAACATATCAAAATGTTAAGCCCGACTAGCATAGCAGAAATATCACTCTCCTTCCCTCCCTGTCTCGCTCCTTTCCTCCATCCTCCCACCTTTCTCGCTCTCTCTCTCTTTCTAGCCATACCATACTGAATTTAAATATATTGCAGCTCTACCAAGATGTCACTCTGTAAATCTGGATTTTAACTTAGATTACAAATCCTCTGAGTCTTGCAGACCAACTCAAGCGAGACCTCTGAGTCACTCTTGCTGCAGTCTGTGTTTGTGTGTGAATGCCTAAGTGCATGCATGTGTATGCAGGGCCGGCTCCAGCCTTTTGGACGCCCTAAGCGAGATTTGGTTGATACGTTTTAAAGTGAATTTCCTGAAATTCTACACATTTTTTGCCATGGGGCAGAAATAAATTTGTTCAATTTAATGACGCATTTCCTGTAATTCTACACATTTTGCCATGGGGTGGAGATAAATGTTTTCAGTTTTAAAGCTAATTTCCTGTAATTCTACACATTTTGCCATGACTCATGCTATGTTAATGATGTCTTAGTGTGAGTGACTAACAAAATCAATGGGGGCCCCCTAGAAGTCAGGGCCTCTGGACACGTTCCCTGCCTGACTGGTTGGTAAAGGGCCATGTTTACTGCAAGTTTAGATATCTGACTAGACAATTTACCTATCTCAAAATGTTTTGTTGACATGGCTTGTGACTGTCAGAGAATGACATGACAAGACACTCATTTTTTATTTATTTGATTTATTTCACCTTTATTTAAACAGGTAGGCCAGTTGAGAACAAGTTCTCATTTACAACTGAGACCTGGCCAAGATAAAGCAAAGCAGTGCGACAAAAACAACAACACAGAGTTACAAATAAATAAACGTACAATCAATAACACAATAGAAAAATCTATGTACAGTGTGTGCAAATGTAGAAGATTAGGGAGGTAAGGCAATAAATAGGCCATAGTGGTGAAATAATTGGAATTTAGCATTAACACTGGAGTGATAGATGTGCAGATGATGATGTGCAAGTAGAGATACTGGGGTGCAAAAGAGCAAAAAGATAAATAACAATATGGGGACGAAGTAGTTGGGTGTGCTATTTACAAATTGGCTGTGTACAGGTCCAGTGATCGGTAAGTTGCTCTGACAGCTGATGCTAAAAGTTAGAGAGGGAGATATAAGACTCCAGCTTCAGTGATTTATGCAATTCGTTACAGTCATTGGCAGCAGAGAACTGGAAGGAAAGGTGGCCAAAGGAGGTGTTGACTTTGGGGATGACCAGTGAAATTTACCTGCTGGAGCGCGTGCTACAGGTGGGTGTTGCTATGGTGACCAGTGAGCTGAGATAAGGCGGGGCTTTACCTAGCAAAGACTTATAGATGACCTGGATCAAGTGGGTTTGGTGACGAATATGTAGCGAGGGCCAGCCAACGAGAGCATACAGGTTGCAGTGGTGGGTAGTATATGGGGCTTTGGTGACAAAACGGATGGCACTGTGATAGACTACATCCAGTTTGCTGAGTAGAGTGTTGGGGGCTATTTTGTAAATGACATTGCCAAAGTCAAGGATCGGTAGGACAGTCAGTTTTACGAGGATATGTTTGGCAGCATGAGTGAAGGAGGCTTTGTTGCGAAATAGGAAGCCAATTCTAGATTAATTTTGGATTGGAGATGCTTAATGTGAGTCTGGAAGGAGACTTTACAGTCTAACCAGACACCTAGGTATTTATAGTTGTCCACATATTCTAAGTCAGAACCGTCCAGAGTAGTGATACTAGTCGGGCAGGCGGGTGCGGGCAGCAATCGGTTGAAGAGCATGCATTTAGTTTTATTAGCATTTAAAAGAAGTTGGAGGCCATAGAAGGAGTGTTGTATGGCATTGAAGCTCGTTTGGAGGTTTGTTAACCGTGTCCAAAGAAGGGCCAGATGTATACAGAATTGCTGATGCGTAACCCAATTCCGAACTTGCACCTTGTGTAGCCTAAAATTCTAACTCTCATCCACAGGAGGTTGGTGGCACCTTAATTGTGGAGACCGGTCTCATGGTAATTCATGACTGTAGTGGAATTAGTGGAATGGTATCAAATACATCAAACACATGGTTTCCATGGTTTCCAGGTGTTTGATGCCATTCTATTTACTCCGTTCCAGCAATTATTATGATCTGTTCTCCCCTCAGCAGCCTCCTGCTCTGTGAACAGTAAGTTGAGACCCCGATTGAGTGCCCGCTAGGGGGTTGGGGTTTCACTAGCGGCCTGGGGCCCTAAGCAACCTCTTATGCCATTTATGTCTGGGGCCAGCCCTGTGTGTATGTGTGTGAGCACAAATGAAAGAGGGAGCAAGAGAAAAATAGTGAGGGACGAAAAAACTCAATTAAACCCAGACTGTGCTGCAGCGACCAACACAGACAGACTTTTGCAGGGCCATGCCATGTCAGGCATAAAATTAAAGCATATTTTTTCTCCCTTTCTCTCTCTCTCTCTCTCTCTAGACTCAGTCTGCTGCGCGTAACAATGATTAATTAGATAAACAATTGTGACGCACGTCTACCTGTGGTCTCGCTTGCTATTCTCAGAGGCACTGTGACAAAGACATCAGTAAATTTCAGGCCCTGTCGAAGCTAGAATGGCTTTAGCAGGACCGATAGCCCCATGGAGACCCTGCTAAAAGGGGAAGCCTTTTTTAAGGGCCATTGCTTTCACTTGATAGATTTCACATATGTTGGTGGTAATGCCCATTAGATGTCCAGGCATCACTACTACAACATTTAAGTTTACCATTCCCATCTTGATTTCTTATTCAGTGGCATTTTTGAGGATGCCCATTGCAATACTATATCGTGATATGATATGGTAGTAGAACAAGCTATAGTTAGAAGGTATGCAGTACATACATAACAGTAGCCAACAGCCAAGATGTCAACCATTGTAAAGGATGAAATGAAATAACTGATAAAAAAAAATGTTGGCACAAGTCAATGTTTTCTATCTTTGATTAGAAATACAAAAGGGAAAGGTCAGAGTGAAAGGCTTCTCCACCTTTTTGCATATCATACAGAGAGAGAGAGACTGAGGACTAAGCAGGTGGCATAGTCAAAGGGACAACAAACTGAACTTCCTCACTTCATTCCCAACCATTGTTCTTAAAAGCATCTGTAGATCATTGAACATCAATGAAGCCGCCTGATAGAGAAAAATAGAATTTGCCAGTCAAACACAAATAGATTCACCATGGATCTTCATATGATACAGAAAGGGTCCCAGGGTGACTAAAATAATAATAATAGCCATTTAGCAGACACTGTTATCCAAAGCGGCTTACAGTCATATACAGTGCATTTGGAAAGCATTCATACCCCTTCACTTTTTCCACATTTTGTTACATTACAGCCTTATTCTAAAATTGGTTAAATCAAAATAAAATCCTCATCAATCTCCACACAACACCCCATAATACCAAAACAGTTTTTTTTTCATGTTTGCAAATGGATTAAAAACAAAAAACTGAAATAACTTAGTATTCAGACCCTTTGCTATGAGACACAGGAGAGAATTCCAGGACCACAGAGATGAGTAACTAAAACTATTTCTACCATGACTTGTTCTAATTCTTGGTACTGTTAAAAGCAAGTGAGAATGGGGCCGTAATCAATATTGATTTACTAATCAGATTAAAAAAGAACAGCGATAAACTGCCATTTTACCCAATATGTACTTAAAATTCAATTAATTGGATATGATTTGGAAAGGCACATAAGGTCCCACAGTTGACAGTGCATGTCAGAGAAAAAACCAAGCCATGAGGTCGAAGGTATTGTCCGTAGAGCTCTGAGACAGGATTGTGTCGAGGCACAGATCTGAGGAATGGTACCAAAAAATGTCTGCAGCATTGAAGGTCCCCAAGAACACAGTGGCCTCCATCATTCTTAAATAGAAGACATTTGGGACCACCAAGACTCTTCCTAGCGTTGGCACATGACAGCCCTCTTGGAGTTTGCCAAAAGGCACCTAAAGACTCTCAGACCATGAGAAACAAGATTCTCTGGTCTGATGAAACCAAGATTGAACTCTTTGGCCTGAATTCTGGAGCAAACCTGGCACCATCCCTACGGTCAAGCACGGTGGTGGTAACATCATGCTGAGGGGATGTTTTTCAGCGGCAGGGACTGGGAGACTAGTCAGGATATAGGGAAAGATGAACGGATCAAAGTACAGAGAGATCCTTGATGAAAACCTGCTCCAGAGCGCTCAAGACCTCACACTTGGGTGAAGGTTTACCTTCCAACAGGCCAACAACACAGCAAAGACAACACAGGAGTGGCTTTGGGACAAGTCTGTGAATGTCCTTGAGTGACCCAGCCAGAGCCCGGACATGAACCTGATCGAACATCTCTGGAGAGACCTGGAAACAGCTGTGCAGCGACACTTCCCATCCAACCTGACAGAGCTTGAGAGGATCTGCAGAGAAGAATGGGAGAAACTCCCCAAATACAGGTGTGCCAAGCCTGTAGTGTCAGGCTTGGCACACAAGAGTCTGAATACTTATGTAAATTTGATGTTTCATTTATTTAATTATTTTACATTTGCCAAAATTCTAAAAACATGTTTTGATTTGTCATTATGGGGTATTGTGTGTAGATTGATGAGAACAAAAATACAGTTGAATACATTTTAGAATAAGGCTGTAACATAACAAAATGTGGAAAAAGTAATGGGGTTTGAAAACTTTCCGAATGTACTGTGTGTGTGTGTATATATATATATATATATATATATATATATATATATATATATATATATACTGCTCAAAAAAATAAAGGGAACACTAAAATAACACATCCTAGATCTGAATGAATGAAATATTTTTTTTTCTTTTTTTTTTCTTTACATAGTTGAATGTGCTGACAACAAAATCACACAGAAATTATCAATAGAAATCAAATTTATCAACCCATGGAGGTCTGGATTTGGAGTCACACTCAAAATTAAAGTGGAAAACCACACTACAGGCTGATCCAACTTTGATGTAATGTCCTTAAAACCAGTCAAAATGAGGCTCAGTAGTGTGTGTGGCCTCCACGTGCCTGTATGACCTCCCTACAACGCCCGGGCATGCTCCTGATGAGGTGGCGGATGGTCTCCTGAGGGATCTCCTCCCAGACCTGGACTAAAGCATCCGCCAACTCCTGGACAGTCTGTGGTGCAACGCGGGGTTGGTGGATGGAGCGAGACATGATGTCCCAGATGTGCTCAATTGGATTCAGGTCTGGGGAACGGGCGGGCCAGTCCATAGCATCAATGCCTTCCTCTTGCAGGAACTGCTGACACACTCCAACCACATGAGGTCTAGCATTGTATTGCATTAAGAGTAACCCAGGGCCAACTGCACCAGCATATGGTCTCACAAGGGGTCTGAGGCTCTCATCTCGGTACCTAATGGCAGTCAGGCTACCTCTGGTGAGCACATAAAGGGCTGAAAGAAATGCCACCCCACACCATGACTGGCCCACCGCCAAACCGGTCATGCTGGAGGATGTTGCAGGCAGCAGAACGTTCTCCACGGCGTCTCCAGACTCTGTCACGTCTGTCACGTGCTCAGTGTGAACCTGCTTTCATCTGTGAAGAGCACAGGGCACCAGTGGCGAATTTGCCAATCTTGGTGTTCTCTGGCAAATGCCAAACGTCCTGCACAGTGTTGGGCTGTAAGCACAATCCCCACCTGTGGACGTCGGCCCCTCATACCACCCTCATGGAGTCTGTTTCTGACCGTTTGAGCAGACACATGCACATTTGTGGCCTGCTGGAGGTCATTTTGCAGGGCTCTGACAGTGCTCCTCCTGCTCCTCCTTGCACAAAGGCGGAGGTAGCGGTCCTGCTGCTGGGTTGTTGCCCTCCTACGGCCTCCTCCACGTCTTCTGATGTACTGGCCTGTCTCCTGGTAGCGCCTCCATGCTCTGGACACTACGCTGACAGACACAGCAAACCTTCTTGCCACAGCTCGCATTGATGTACCATCCTGGATGAGCTGCACTACCTGAGCCACTTGTGTGGGTTGTAGACTCCGTCTCATGCTACCACTAGAGTGAAAGCACCGCCAGCATTCAAAAGTGACCAAAACATCAGCCAGGAAGCATAGGAACTGAGAAGTGGTCTGTAGTCACCCCCTGCAGAACCACTCCTTTATTGGGGGTGTCTTGCTAATTGCCTATAATTTCCACCTGTTGTCTATTCCATTTGCACAACAGCATGTGAAATGTATTGTCAATCAGTGTTGCTTCCTAAGTGGACAGTTTGATTTCACAGAAGTGTGATTGACTTGGAGTTACATTGTGTTGTTTAAGTGTTCACTTTATTTTTTTGAGCAGTGCATATATATATATATATGGGTGGGTGGCCCCAGGAATCGATACCATAACCCTGGCTGTGCAAGTGCCATGCTCTACCAACTGAGCCATACAGAACTAATGTTTGACTGATGTGTTCTGAACAGATGTGGCGAAGCATCAACCATTAATTATAGTCTTCTAACTACAACAGCCCAGCATGGTTGAACCTGATGTTCCCCCGAAGACGTGTCTCACACGGGAGGTTGGTGGCACCTTAATTGGGGAGGACAGAGTTGTGGTAATGGCTGGAGCGGAATAGTTGGAATGGTATCAAATACATCAAACATGTGGTTTCCACATGGTATTCCACTCCAGTCATTACCGCGACCCCATCCTCCCCAATTAAGGTGCCACCAACCTCCTGTGCAGTATATGTACAATATGTCTCATGTGAGAGCATGGAAATCCGAGCAGGTCAAATCCAGCAGCTGATGGAAAGGTCAATGAGTTCCCTCTTTAGGCCACATGTTCAAAGGAATGAACATATGGCTGTAGCATGTATAAATACACATACAGGACATGTTCACACTGAGATCAGAGCCATGAATGTATTTCTGTCTGTGTTTAAGAATGTCTGTGTTTCTCAGACCCGGTACCTAGACTTGACCTCAGGGAGAAAACATTTGAGATTTCATACTTAGACGTCAAACTCAGAGTTACTCATCATCGAGGGGTCAGCAAAAGGAACATTAGAGACCATGACTACAGTGAGGGAGAGAGATAGTTATGGAGAGAGGGATACAGTGAGTGAGTGAGTGAGTGAGTGAGTGAGTGAGTGAGTGAGTGAGTGAGTGAGTGAGTGAGAGACTGAGTGAGGGAGTGAATGAGTGAGGGAGCGAATGAGTGGGTGACTGAGTGAGGGAGTGAGAGAAACAGAGAAAGAGGGAAAGAGAGAGAAAAAGTGAATAGAGGGCCAATGTAATGAATTCTGCACCAGTTACACCCAGAGACCAGCAGTCAGCTGTTTAAAAGAGGTTGATGTGCTCACTGATGTGTTCACTCTTATGAACCAGGCCAGACCTTATGAATGCCCCACTGTGTATGTGTCTCGCACACACACACACACAGACAGTGTCACGTGCACACACACACACACACACACACACACACACACACACACACACACACACACACACACACACAGTATCATCCCCTGAGGGGCTGAGACTTTTGCCCATAGCTGACCGGTTGCTCCACTTCCTTAATGCATTTGGGCACGTGTACCGGGAACTCATTTTGGCATTTGAGCTGCAGAAAATCATCAAGCACAAACAAGGACTGGAACTGAAGATTTTAGGTGGAGTTCAAATGTCCCCTCAGCTTTACAGTGCCTTCCCAGATACAGTTTTGCTAGTAGGTTACTGAAAATTAATTTTCAAGGTGCATGTATGAGCTGTAGATGACTGATGATCCCTAGGGAGCCAAATGGTTTAAATCAAGTTAGTCTTGCATGCTTGTCCCTCAATAACTCTGAGAGATAGCAGGCCATAATTAGAGTTGTAGGGACATGTAAACAGTGTGGGTTTGGTGCCCCATTTCCCTCAATGTGACACTCATAATTACCTCCTCCTCACACAGACAGGTGTTAGTGCTCTCTCTCTCTCCTCTTCTCTTCTCTTGGTCTCTCTCGACCACAGATGCTGTTGATGAGGTTAGAGGTCAAAGGTCAGCATGTGGAAAAGTTCAGGAGGGACTAAGATAGATATAGATACCCAACAACCAGCACGACCACCAGGGACCAATCAGAAGCCAAAACAGTGTTGTGGTGTAAGCACTGAGGATGTCACCATCCATATCTTATGACCATTGGGCTAGATCCTTGGGACGTCCCTACCCCATTGAAGTTGACATTTAAAATGGTCAAGGTAAGGGTTATGGTTAAGGTTAAGGATTAATGTTATGGTAAGGACCTCCCAAGGATCCCAGATAGGACTAACCCATTGGGCTAAACTAGAGAAATGGTGCCTAGTTGACCTGTTGCTATAACCTAGTTATATAATAATGTTATGTTATTATAGTTTATACTATGTATGCTACTCTAGTTATATAATAATGGAGAGGTTGTCTACAAAAATATTTTACTTTAAATTTAAGTAACAAGCTCTCAAAACAACAGATGTCTTTAAAAAAAAAATAATCTTCGGTTTGTGATGACATTCGATTTCTTAATTTCACCAAATGCCATGGGAGATTGGGAAAGACAAGACGGTGTCTGACAAAGCCAGTATTGTACAAGTATCACACACACAGCAGTAGCAGTCACCAGAGCAAAGGTTTGTTATGCCAATGGTTTGATGAGGCAATGGCTGAATATAATACCTCTCTCCCTCTCTGTTTTCCAAATAGAGAGAAGAACAAGCATCTGGTGGCTTGAGTTAGGACAGTCCTTAAGAGCTATTGCGTGTGGTTTTCCACGATCAGTCATAAGAGATTATCATCACCTTTAAGAAGGGCCACTGTGCCAGTTGTCAGACATGAGAATGCAACATTTAGATACAGTTTAATTACCTGACTACAGCCAGGGACAAAACAGAAACCATACAGACCAGGTCTTGATTCAAGAGAAGTGTTTACCCTTAGACTTTGTAGTTAGTCAAAGGGAGGTAGTTGTTCAAAAGAGTACCGTGTGCATCAACCAGCAGTAGCAGTACTTGTGTGGCATTGTCAACAGTCTACAGGCAATCTGATTCTCAATACATTGATTTGTTTTTGTTTTAATCATTAATTTCCTTGCTGGTGGATTTTTACAGGCACTATAGTCTATCACTCTAGGCCTGAGGTCAGTGTAGTCATTGACACATGGATACATGTGGCACAATTCTAATGGCTGTCAACCATATCAATCAACGGTCCCACGCCATATCAGTGTGACCTATAGTGAGCCATGCAATGTGCAACACAATTCTTTGACTTCAGTGTTGCTGCCTGACCCCTGGATAAGGAGCCATGAAGAGGCTCATATACATTCAAACTGATGTCACTTTTTAGGATAAAAATACAAGATATATCTTATCAACATAGACATGGCTCTAACTCCTCTAGCTCCACAATGAGATAGTGTGCTGGCCAGGCAACAGGCTGTTAGCCAGCCTGCCAGCTTAGTGGAGTCTGCCACTAGCACAGTCAGTGTAGTCAGCTCAGCTATCCCCATTGAGATTGTGTCTGTGCCTCGATCTAGGTTGAGCAAAACTAAACATGGCGATGTTCGCCTTAGCAATCTCACTGGAATAAAGACCTCCTCCATTCCTGCCATTATTGAAAGAGATTGTTATATCTCAAAACAGGGCTACTTAATGTTAGTTCCCTCACTTCCAAGCCAGTCATAGTCAATTAACTCATCAGTGATCATAATCTTGATGTGATTGGCCTGACTGAAACATGGCTCAAGCCTGATTAATTGACTGTGTTAAATGAGGCCACTCCTCCTGGTTACACTAGTGACCATATCCCCCGTGCATCCCCTAATGGTGGAGGTGTTGCTAACATTTACGTCATAACATTTAAATGTACCGCTTCTAGTCATGAAATCTACCCCGCCTACTCCATCACTTTTTATAGCTACTGTTTACAGGCCTCCTGGGTCGTGTACAGCGATCCTCATGTAGTTTTCTGAATTCCTATTGGACCTTATAGTCATGGCAGATAATATTCACATTTTTGGTGACTTTAATATTCACATGAAAAAGTCCACAGACCCACTCCAAAAGGTTTTCAGAGCCACTCAGTTGGTTTTGTCCAACATGTCTCCGTGTAACGGCTGTTTGAAGAAGAGGACCAAGGTGCAGCGTGGTACGTGTTTATGATTTTTAATAAAACTGAACACTAGAACAAAAAATAACAAAGCGGAACAAACTAAACAGTTCTGTCTGTTGCAGACACACAAAACAGAAAATAACTACCCACAAGACACAGGTGGGAAAAGGCTACCTAAGTATGGTTCTCAATCAGAGACCACTGATTGAGAACCGCACCCGGCCAAACACACAGAAATAGAAAACATAGAACACAAAAACATAGAATGCCCACCCCAACTCACGCCCTGACCAAACCAAAATAGAGACATAAAAAGGATCTCTAAGGTCAGGGCGTGACACTCCGGACTTACTCATTGCCACAGTCATACCCTCAATCTAGTTTTGTCCCGTGGAATAAAATATTGTGGATCTAAATGTTTTTCCTCCTAATCTTGGACTATAGGACCTCCATCTTATTATGTTTGCAATATTCTGCTCAGACCCCAACCAACGATCATCAAAAGCCGTGCTATAAATTCTGACAACACAAAGATTAATTGAAGCCCTTCCAGCCTTTCAGACTCTCTCCACCTACCCATGGACTTTGGAGTACAAACATCGGTTAACCAACTAACTGAGGAACTAAATTTAACCTTGCTTAATACCCTAGATGCAGTCGCACCACTAAAAACATAAAACATTTGTCAAAAGAAATTTGTTACGATATACAGAAAATACCTGACCTGATGACCCCTGGCTGTCCCCAGTCCACCTGGTGATGCTGCTGCACCAGGTTCAACTGTTCTGCCTGCAGCTATTGAACCCTGACCTGTTCACTGGACGTACTTTCTTGTCCCGTGCCTGCTGTTTTGACTCTCTCTCTTTCTCTCTACCTCACCTGCTGTATCAACCTCCGAATGACCCTGCTGGTCATCTATGAAAGTTTGAAGAACAATCTGGCCTTAATTGCCATGTACTATCTCCACCCGGCACAGCCGAAGAGGACTGGCCCCCCCTCAGAGCCTGGTTCCGCTCAAGTTTTCTTCCTAGGTTCCTACCTTTCTAGAGAGTTCCACCGTGCTTCTACATCTGCATTGCTTGCTGGTTGGGGGTTTAGGCTGGGTTTCTGTACAGCACTTTGTGACATCTGCTGATGTATAAAGGGCTTTATAAATACATTTGAATGATACACAGAGAATTCATCTTCAACAGTGCAATACACAGAACAAAATATATTTTCATTTTTTATTTTTATGTTTAGCTCACATAATAGAATTTGAAAGTATGAATTAAGGTGTCTAATAGAATAAATGTGGCGAAAACGAGTGTAGAAATTAAATGCATTTCTATAGCTTTTAAAATATATTTTACAATGATGGGGGAGTGTCAAGATGGAGGCACGGTCGCGTCAAAACAGCACCCCCTTTCAGTCATCTAGTGTATGTATAAATCACTGGTCCCTTTCCCAATTGCTCCCTGTGAGGTTGAATTCTCAGACAATGTGTTCCTCCTCTGATGCACTCCCCTCTCTCTGCCTTCTCTCCCCAGACCAGCTGCACTGTGGTTTGGCTAACTAGCCTAGCCTAAGCGCTCTGGGCTCTGGTTATGTAATGACTGCAGAGCAGATAGACGCATAGAGCCACATCCCCTGGTCAACTGAGGTAGACTGCATCCCAAATGGCACCCTATTCCCTATGGTGCACTCCCAAAACGAGTGCAATACATAGGGAATAGGGTGCAATTTCGGATGCAACAACTGACTGCATGCATGGCCAACATTAAGGCGAGCTCCTACAACAGAATAATTACAAGCACTTATGTTTATTAAATTGGCATGGGGCCCAACCTGGAGCAAGCCCCTGAGACGTTAGACCATGAGAATGACAGAGTAGAGCATGTGTAGGGAAGAGAATGACAGAGTAGAGCATGTGTAGGGAAGAGAATGACAGAGTAGAGCATGTGTAGGGAAGAGAATGACAGAGTAGAGCATGTGTAGGGAAGCGTCCTTTAACACCCACGAAAGAGAAGGACATAGTGACAGAAAAATGAATTCCAATGGAATAAAAGTACATTATTCAAGTAGCCTTAATAAAATACCAGACATAGGAGGAGTGAGGTGTGGTGGGGGGCTTTGGACGTCCCAGGGAGCATTTTTACAAAACATGTAGCAACCGAAACATGAGTTTGAATTTCAAGTGGAAGATGAAGATAGTCCACTTGAAATACGATGTCACTACGTTTTAAGACTACACTCATGGACATTCTTTGATATACAAGACTAGAAATATAAATGGGCAACAGTTGCATTGCACGCACAAACACAGTCCTCTAGCCATTTGAGCTCAATTAAATGAATTAATGTCATTTCCCTATGGGTGAATTACGTTAAATTCATTCAGGACATAAATATTGTTCTACCCAGATATCAAATATTGAATCACAAACGCATTATATTGAACACAAATGTATATTATCAGACTAAAGTTATCAGACCAAAGTTTGAAAGGCTGGTCATAGCTCACATAAACACCATTATCCCAGAAACCCTAGACCCACTCCAATTTGCATACCTCCCCAAATTTCTATTGCACTCCACACGCCCTTTCCCACCTGGACAGAAGGAACACCTATGTGAGAATGCTATTCATTGACTACAGCTCATCGTTCAAAACCATAGCGCCCTCAAAGTTCATCAGATAGCTAAGGACCCTGGGACTAAACACCTCCCTCTGCAACTGGATCCTGGAATTCCTGACAGGCCAGCCCCAGGTGGTAAGGGTAGGTAACAACACATCCGCCACGCTGATTCTCAACACAGGGGCCCCTCAGGGATGCGTGGTCAGTCCCCTCCTGTACTCCCTGTTCACTCATGACTGCACGGCCAGGCACAACCTAAACACCATCATTAAGTTTGCCGATGACACAACAGCGTTAGGCCTGATCGCCGACAACGACGAGACAGCCTATAGGGAGGTCAGAGATCTGGCCGTGTGGTGCCAGGACAACAACCTCTCCCTCAACGTGATCAAGACAAAGGAGATGATTGTGGACTACAGGAATAAGAGGACCGAGCACTCCCCCATTCTCATCGGCGGGGCTACAGTGGAGCAGGTTGATAGCTTCAAGTTCCTTGGTGTCCACATCACCAACAAACTAACATGGTCCAAGCACACCAAGACAGTCGTGAAGAGGGCACGACAAAACCTATTCCCCCTCAGGAGACTGAAAAGATTTGGCATGGGTCCTCAGATCCTCAAAAGGTTCTACAGCTGCAGCATCGAGAGCACCACTTCCTGGTATGGCAACTGCCCGACCTCCAACCGCAAGGCATTACAGAGGGTAGTGCAAACGGCCCAGTACATCACTGAGGCCAAGCTTCCTGCCATCCAAGACCTCTATACCAGGCGGTGTCAGAGGAAGGCCCTAAAAATTATCATACTCCAGCCATCCCAGTCATAGACTGTTCTCTCTGCTACCACACGGCTAGTGGTACCAGAGCACAAAGTCTAGGTCCAAGAGGCTTCTAAACAGCTTCTACCCACAAGCCATAAGACTCCTAAACACCTAATCAAATTGCTACCCAGACTATTTGCATTGCCCTCCCCCTTTTACACCACTGCTATTCTCTGTTGTTATCATCTATGCATAGTAAGTTTAATAACTCAACCTTCATGTACATATTACCTCAACCAACCAGTGTCCCGGCACATTGACTCTGTACCGGAACCCCCTGTATATAGTCTCGCTATTGTTAATTTACTGCTACTCTTTAATTACTTATTAATTTAATTTCTTATTCTTAACCATATTTTTTTAAACTGAATTGTTGGTTAGGGGCTTGTAAGTAAGCATTTCACAGTAAGGTCTACACCTGTTAAATTCGGCACATGTGACTAATACAAATTGATTTGATAAAGTTACATGGGTGAAACAAAAATACTTAAGCTTCAGAGTCATTAATTATAAGCAACTATATTCATTTAGGCAATATTTTTTCAGCCAACTAATCGAAAGTGTTTATTTTGGCAAGTCGGTTAGGAATACTTTGTGCATGACAAGTCATTTTTCCAACAATTGTTTACAGACTTGCCAAAACTATAGTTTGTTAATTAACAAGAAATTTGTGAAGTGGTTGAAAAACGAGTTTTAATGACTCCAACCTAAGTGTATGTAAACTTCCAACTTCAACTGTAACTGTGCTTTATGCCCTGTCCTATTCAATTTCAGGGAGTTACAGGATAAAAATACTCTGATACTTTACTGTAAGGGGAGAGTGACTTGATTGTTTAAATTTGAACGGTTGTACCTGATTCATTGCTGTAGTCTGTGTGCCTGTGGAATGGCAAATGTGACTGCTGTATTTTGTACTGTTTGTTACTGAATAAACACTTTCGATTAGTTGGCTGAAAAAATATTTCCTAAATGAATATAGTTGTTTATAATTAATGACTCTGAAGCTTAAGTATTTTTGTTTCACCCATGTAACTTTATCAAATCAATTTGTATATTTCACTTATAATTCCCTGTTTCACAATTTACAGTGGGTCAGATACACTAAATTGACTATCCTTTAAATAGCTTGGAAAATTCCAGAAAATGATGCCATGGCTTTAGATGCTTCTGATAGGCTAATTGACATCATTTGAGTCAATTGGAGGGTTACCTGTGGATGTATTTCAAGGCCTACCTTCAAACTCAGTTCTTATTTGCATGACGTCATGGAAAAATCAAAATAAATCAGCCAAGACCTCCACAAGTCTGGTTCATCCTTGGGAACAATTTCCAAACGCCTGAAGGTACCACATTCACCTGTACAAACAATAGTATGCAAGTAAAAACACCATGGGACCACGCAGCCGTCATACCGCTCAGAAAGGAGACGCGTTCTGTCTCCTAGAGATGAATGTACTTTGGTGCGAAAAGTTCAAATCAATCCCAGAACAACAGCAAAGACCTTGTGAAGATGCTGAAGGAAATAGGTACAAAAGTATCTATATTCACAGTAAAACGAGTCCTATATCGACTTAACCTGAAAGGCCGCTCAGCCAGGAAGAAGCCACTGCTCCAAAACCAACATAAAAAGCCAGATTGCAGTTTGCAACTGCACATAGGGACAAAGATGGTATTTTATGGAGAAATATCCTCTGGTCTGATAAAATAAATATAGAACTGCTTGGCCATAATGACCATCGTTATGTTTGGAGAAAAAAGGGGGATGATTGCAAGCTGAAGAACACCATCCCAACCGTGAAGCACGGGGGTGGCATCATCATGTTGTGGGGGTGCGTCGATGCAGGAGGGACTGGTGCACTTCAGAAAATAGATGGAATCATGAGGAAGTAAAATTATGTGGATATATTGAAGCAACATCCGAAGACATCAGACAGGAAGCTAAAGCTTGGTCGCAAATTTATCTTCCAAATGGACAATGACCCCAAGCATACCAAAGTTGTGGCAAAATGGCTTAAGGACAACTAAGTCAAGGTATTGGAGTGGCCATCACAAATTTGTTGGCAGAACTGAAAAATGTGTGCGAGCAAGGAGACCTACAATCCTGACTCAGTTACACCAGTTCTGTCAGGAGGAATGGGCCAAAATTCACCCAACTTATTGTGGGAAGCTTGTGGAAGGCTACCTGAAACGTTTGACCCAAGTTAAACAATTTAAAGGCAATGCTACCAAGTACTAATTGAGTGTATGCAAACTTCTGACTCACTGGGAACATGTTGAAAGAAATACAAGCTGAAATAAATAATTCTCTCTACTATTATACTGACATTTCACATTCTTAAAATAAAGTGGTGATCCTAACTGAACTAAGACAGGGAATGTTTACTAGGATTAAATGTCAGGAATTCTGAAAAACTGATTTTAAATATATTTTGGTGTATGTAAACTTCTGACTTCAACTGTAGTTGTTCAGGAACAAAAGGCTCCATCGCAGGTTGTGACAACAAACATGAGTGTATGATGTCATCCTTAATCATGATAAATCTGGGCCCACTGTTCTCTGTTCCCAGGCAGCATGCGTACACTTGGCCTGTGAAACTGAGCTCTGTTATCCTGCATCGAGCAGCTGGAGGGGTGTACAGTAATCAGACTTGCGTTCCGCCTGTGTGTGTGTGATGTAGAATGTTGTTTGTGGTGTCAGCATGAACTTGGCAGAAGAATCGCAACAGCAGTTCACAGAAATGTACTTTTTTTTCTCTCTGTATCATTGCATTGTCTTTTGCGTCTGTTATGATGCTGCTCTTTGGCGTCCCAAAAGGTGAGTAAATTCCAACATGTTGCCTCCACATGAATGCAGCTGAGTTTTCCATGAATCAGAGGTTCAGTTGAGGCCACAGCCAGCTTCAGAGCTTATTACCTCCTCGACCAGGTGTCTCCAACCATTTCTAGCACCAGCTACTTTAAAAAATATATCTAAAATGTTGCTTTCAAATAGGCACATGCTTCTCTGCTCCCAGTCCTTGGTGTACAAGAGATGTGTTTTCTGTCAATATACCTGTTAAAAATAATGGTGAAAAACACCTCTAAGGGGCCCCATTAAATTATTTTGTATTTTGGGGAATTTTGTTCTGTTTCTCTATTTTTTTACTCATAATATTGCAGTTATTGATAGAGGACCAACAAGAAAATTATGTTCTGAATCCATGTCATTGCTTTTACATTTTTTTATTTCACCTTTATTTAACCAGATAGGCGAGTTGAGAACAAGTTCTCATTTACAACTGCGACCTGGCCAAGATAAAGAAAAACAGTGCAACAAAAACAGAGTTACACATGGGATAAACAAACGTAGTGTCAATAACACAATAAAAAAAATCTGTATACAGTGTGTGCAAATGAAGTAAGGAGGTAAGGCAATAAATAGGCCATAGTGGAAAAGTAATTACAATTTACCAATTAACACTGGAGTTATAGATGTGCAGATGAGGATGTGCAAGTAGAAATACTGGTGTGCAAAAGACCAGAAAAACAAAAACATGGGATGAGGTAGGTAGTTGGATGGGCCATTTACAGATGGGCTGTGTACAGCTGCAGCGATCGGTAAGCTGCTCTGACAGCTGATGCTTAAAGTTAGAGAGGGAGATAAGTCTCTAACTTCAGTGATTTTTGCAATTCCTTCCAGTCATTGGCAGCAGAGAACTGGAAGGAAAGGCGGCCAAAATAGGTGTTCGCTTTGGGGATGACCAGTGAAATATACCTGCTGGAGCACTTGCTACAGGTGGGTGTTGCTATGGTGACCAGTGAGCTGAGAAGGTGGGGCTTTACCAAGAAAAGACTTATAGATGACCTGGAGCCAGCGGGTTTGCGACGAGTATGTAGCGAGGACCAGCCAACGAGAGCCTACAGGTCGCAGTGGTGGGTAGTATATGGGGCTTTGGTGACAAAACGGATGGCACTGTGATAGACTGCATCCAGTTTGCTGAGTAGAGTGTTGGAGGCTATTTTGTAAATGACAAGGATCGGTAGGATAGTCAGTTTTACGAAGGTATTTTTGGCAGCATGAGTGAAGGAGGCTTTGTTGCGAAATAGGAAGCCAATTCTAGATTTAATTTTGGATTGGATATGCTTAATATGAGTCTGGAAGGAGAGTTTACAGTCTAACCAGACACCTAGGTATTCATAGTTGTCCACATATTCTAAGTCAGAACTGTCCAGAGTAGTGATGCTAGTCGGGCGAAGAGCATGCATTTCGTTTTACTTGCATTTAAGAGCAGTTGGAGGCCACGGAAGGAGTGTTGTATGGCATTGAAGCACGTTTGGGAGTTTGACAGTGTCCAAAGAAGGGCCAGATGTATACAGAATGGTGTCGTCTACGTAGAGGTGGATCAAATTATCATCCGCAGCAAGAGCGACATCATTGATATATAGAGAAAAGAGTCGGCCCGGGAATTGAACCATGTGGCACCCCCATAGAGACTGCCAGAGGTCCGAACAGGCCCTCCAATTTGACACACTGAACTCTGAGAAGTGGTGGGTGAAACCAGGCGAGGCAGTCATTTGAAAAGCAAAGGCTCTTGAGTCTGCAGATAAGAATGCGGTGATTGACAGAGTCGAAAGTCTCGGCCAGATCGATGAAGATGGCTGCACAGTACTGTATTTTATCGATGGCGGTTATGATATCGTTTAGGACCTTGAGCGTGGCTGAGATGGACCCGTGACCAGATTGCGTAGTGGAGAAGGTACGGTGGGATTCGAAATGGTTGGTGATCTGTTAGTACACTTAGCTTTCGAAGACTTTAGAAAGGCAGGGCAGGATGGATATAGGTCTGTAACAGTTTGGGTCTAGAGTGTCTCTCCCTTTGAAGTAGGGGATGAACGCGGCCAATTTCCAATCTTTAGGAATCTCAGATGATACGAAATAAAGGTTGAACAGACTAATAACAGGGATTGCAACGATGGAGGCGGATCATTTTAGGAAGAGAGAGTCCAGATTGTCTAGACCAGCTGATTTGTAGGGATCCAGATTCCGCAGCTCTATCAGAACATCAGCTGTCTGGATTTGGGTGAAGCAGAAGCAGGGGGGGGGGGCTTGGTCCAGTTGCTGCAGGGAGTGCAGAGCTGTTGGCCGGGGTAGCCAGGCGGAAGCATGGCCAGCCATAGAGAAATGCTTATTGAAATTCTCAATTATCTTGGAATTTATCGGTGGTGAGTGTTTCCTAGCCTCAGTGCAGTGGGCAGCTAGGAGCAGGTGCTCTTATTTTTCATGGACTTTACAGTGTCCCAAAACTTTTTGGAATTAGTGCTGCAGGATGCAAATCTCTGTTTGAAAAAGCTAGCCTTTTTGAAATGGGCATGATTATTTTAGATGGTGAGGAAAGCACTTTTAAAGAACAACCTGGCATCCTCTACTGACGGGATGAGGTCAATATCCTTCCAGGATACCCGGATCAGGTCGATTAGAAAGGCCTGCTCGCAGAAGTGTTTTAGGGAGCGTTTGACAGTGATGAGAGGTGGTCGTTTGACCCAGAACGGACGCAGGCAATGAGGCACTGATCGCTGAGATCCTGGTTGAAAACAGCAAAGGTGTATTTAGAGGGCAAGTTGGTCAGAATGATATCTATGAGGGTGCCAATGTTTACGGATTTTGGGTAGTACCTGGTAGGTTCCTTGATCATTTGTGTGAGATTGAGGGCATCTAACTTAGATTGTAGGACGGCCGGGGTGTTAAGCATATCCCAGTTTAGGTCACCTAACAGTACGAACTCTGACGATAAATGGAGGCAATCAATACACATATGGTGTCCAGGGCACAGCTGAGAGCTGAGGAGGGGTCTATAACAAGCAGCAACAGTGAGGGACTCATTTCTGGCGAGATGGATTTTTAAAAGTAGAAGCTCGAACTGTTTGGGCACAGACCTGGATAGTATGACAGAACACAGCAGGCTCTCTCTACAGTAGATAGAACTGCTGAAGGGGGTGGAGTTGCTATCTTGACAGAAAATGTAATTGGGGAAGGACATTTCAGAATTTAAAATCACAGAAGAGCAATTGAAGTCTGAAAAATAAATAAATACATTTCAATTTTTATGTGCAACTCCCCTTTAATTGCGCATTCAGAAAGTGGGGAATGTGTCAGTGTAGTGATGTTTGTTAGGCCTACGGCTGCAGCACATTATGGTAGAGTTTACAAAAGGATGGCCACCCAATTGATAAAAATAATCATATCTTTCCGTCAGGCAAGCCTGCTTTGCAGTTACCATTTAATTGAGTTTTTGCAGAAAGTCTGTCTACCCACAAGATGGTTATCATTACTAGCACGGCTAACTGGCAGCATACTGAGTGATAGACAAACGCACATACCAAGCAGACAGACTGAGGCAAATGGAAATATTGCCAGAAATAAATTGGCAGATTTAGTGTTAATTTGGGCTTTTTAAGCCAATAGTGGCTAACCAGGGGTAGGATAATGTCAATGTGGTTTTGGTTGAATAGTAGCCAGGAGCTTGTTTATGAAAGTTTGCGATGGGAACACATGAAAAACATGCATGTACTTTGAGAATTGCTTGGTGAGCTACTCATGCATGTTGGCTGCGATCTACCCGTTGGGAGAGCTGTCTACCGTGTCCTAGACTTAATACTGCAGCATACCCAGCCTCCTTTTTTCCCTACGAACTACCACAGTGAACACAGCTCTCAGTTACTGGCTCAGCAGCATTCAGAATGACTCAAAACTTAGCCATCGTGTGAGCCCTCCCTGGTGGACAATCGTAGAACTTGAGAAGTAAAGCAATGCAAGGAGAGTGAGGCCTGCAGTGAGAGTGAGGCCTGCAGTGAGGGGGTGTAGTTGGAGCAGCTGTCATGGAAGGGGAGAGAGTATGACCCGATGACCACATGAGGAGGTTATGTCTGCCATGATTTTTCTTCCATGCGGAGGTTATGTCTGCCATGATTTTTCCTCCATGAGGAGGTTATGTCTGCCATGATTTTTCCTCCATGAGGAGGTTATGTCTGCCATGATTTTTCCTCCATGAGGAGGTTATGTCTGCCATGATTTTTCCTCCATGAGGAGGTTGTCTGCCATGATCAGGCGTTTCTGTTCTCGCCGATGCGCCCAGCAGCATTCCGAGATACTTTCTCAAAGTCAGCTTTGCTTTCCGCATTCTCTTCTGAGCCTTAGCCATCTTGGATTCCTTATCCTTCTCTGACCTTTTAGTCTTCTGCGCCTCGGAAGTAACTTATTTTTGGGTGTCCTTACCTACACCACGGTACATGAAGACATCTGGCAAGAGACAAAAAAGGATTAAACTACATTTGATGTCATACGGCTAATTTTCCACTATCAGAACCGGAGGAACAATACCTAAGGACAGCCAATAATGGTGATTCAAGGAAGTAAACATGTATTCTTAAACTAATTGTATATTTGGCCACATAGTGACAAGGCTGCCAATAAGTGAGGAAGTCTCAATCTCACACAACTGGAAGAAAGTAATACTCCACAACAACAAAAGTGTTACTGTGTAGCTTTACTTACAGCGAGGACAAAAGGCTCCAAGCACAAAGCACTTCACTTCCAGTAGCACCCCATTCACTGCCAAGTCTCTCCTGGCCTGGAATGTTGTGAAGTGCATTGCTAGCCACCAGTCCATTCTGTTCACCAACTCCTCTGCAACAATCTTCAGCCATTGTTTTCTAAAGGAAAATATCAACCAGTGGAATTACAAGTATTATGCATAATATTACATTTTGTTAATTAGCAATGAGAAGAGATACAAGCAATGTAAGGTGACTAATTACATGAATGGAGAGGAACTTCAAAAGCATATTTTTGAGAGAGAATAGTATGGATTCATGCTGTCATCCTTACCTGGGCCTCAGCCTCTTCACGATGGTCATCAAATGGTTCCAGACATCCAAGTTTCTCCTCCAACTGGATAAGTCCCGGAGATCCAGAACAACACCTAGAGCCTTCTGAAGATCACTCTCTCTGAAACAAATAAATTCTTTCTTTACTATGAACACCTTCAAGTGACCAACGTCAATGTGAAGGGCGCATCCACCAAATACATTCATCTTAATGTGTAAAAGCCCCTGTTTCATGCACAACATTTAAAGAATGGCCAGAACATCAAGATACACCATAAATGGGCTTTTTCCACATTTTACACGCTAGGGCACAGTGTCCTTCCCTCTTAAGGATCAGACCATTTTCACATAAAATGACATACCCAAATCTAACTACCTCTAGCTCAGGACCTGAGGCAAGGATATGCATATTCTTGATACCATTTGAAAGGAAACACTTTGAATAAGTTTGTGGAAATGTGAAATTAAATGTAGGAGAATAACACATTAGACCTGGTAAAAGACAAAAACGGTATTATTTGTTCCATCATCTTTGAAATGCAAGAGAAAGGCCATAATGTAGTATTGCAGCGCAGGCACAATTTAGATTTTGGCCACTAGATGGCATCAGTGTGTGCACAAAATTGCAGATTGTTCCAGCGAAGCATTTCAATACTGGACAATATTTTGTATCAAGTCTGCCCAAATGTGCAGAATTGGTCAATTGATACATTTTCAAGTACATAACTATAGAGAACATACAAAAATTATATGGTAATAAAAATTAAGTTTACACACTACCAGGAATGTCATACATGATGGATCATTAGCTTATACAGTAACTTTCACACATCTAGATGGCCGGGCGGGGTGGGTGTGGAGCCAGACACAGCAGGGGTTCAAACTGTAGAACTCAGTTTCCACATTTGAATATAAAAATAGATTTTTATCAAAACTATGCTACATTTTATCTCTGGGACCCTAAGGATGACAAATCAGAGCAAGAGTACTGAATGTAAGTACATTATTTACCTTCAGAGGTGAATGTATGAAATGAGTTGACGTGATAGAAGTTGTTGTTGTGTACTCTACTCAAACAATAGCATGGTATTTTTACACTGTAATCGCTACGGTAAATTGGACATTGCAGTTAGATTAACAAAAAATTAAGCTTTCTGCCCATATAAGACATGTCTGTGTCCTGGGAAATGTTCTTGTTACTTACAATGTCATGCTAATCACACTAGTGCACGTTAGCTCAACTGTCCCAGTGGAGGGACACCGATCCCGTAGATAAGACACTGAAAAGTATAATATAAGTACCAGTCAAAGGTTTGGACACACATACCCATTCCAGAGTGTGTCTTTATTTGTACCATTTTCTACATTGTAGAATAATAGTGAAGACAAACTATGAAATACCAGATATGGAATCATGTAATAACCAAAAAAAGTGTTAAACAAATCAAAATATATTAGAGATTTTTAAAAGTAGCCACCCTTTGCCTTGACGACAGCTTTGCACAATTTTGGCATTCTCTCAACCAGCACCTGGAACGCATTTCAATTAACAGGTGTGCTTTGTTAAAAGTTCATTTTGTGGAATTTCTTTCCTTCTTAATGCGTTTGAGCCAATCAGTTGTGTTGTGACAAGGTAGCGGTGGTCTTGTACTAAATAGGGCCAAGTCCATATTATGGCAAGAATAACTCAAATAAGCAAAGATAAATTACAATCCATCATTACTTTAAGACAGGAAGGTCAGTCAATCCCGGAACATTTCAAGAACTTTGAAAGTTTCTTCAAGTGCAGTCGCAAAAACCATCAAGTGCTATGACGAAACTGGCTCTCATGAGGACCGCCACAGGAAAGTAAGACCCACAGCGCCAGAGAACAAGGCTGACATTTTACGTATTCCTAGCCAATTGTGTTTGTTCGTGTCTTTGCGTTGTTTGTAACTTATTTTGTACATCACCACGGACTGGCAGAATCCTTTCTTTCCTTTAACGAGTCCGACATGAATGATAAACTGCTTTCCCGGGAACAGGCCCAGATCCACGTAATTTGCGTGAAGAAAAAGGGGCCAGAGGGCAGGCTGCCTTCTGAGAATTCATAGGCAATCAAATAAACCCCCACTTCCTTCCATTCTGCTAGCAAACGTGCAATCTTTAGAAAATAAAATTGATGACCTACGCAGAATATTAAACTACCAACGGGACATTCAAAACTGTAATATTTTATACTTCACGGAATCGTGGCTGAACGACGACATTATTAACATATAGCTGGCCGGCTATACGCTGTATCTGCAGGATAGAACAGCTGCGTCTGATAAGACAAGGGGCTGCGGAAAACATATTTTTGTAAATAACAGCTGGTGCACGATATCTAAGGAAGTCTCAAGGTTTTGCTCGCCTGAGGTAGAGTATCTAATGATAAGCTGTAGACGACACCATCTACCTAGAGAGATTTCAGCTGTATTTTTCAGAGCTGTCTAAATACCACCACAGACCGATGCTGGCACTAAGACCGATGCTGGCATTAAGACCACAGTGAATGAACTACTCCGCCATTAGAAAAGAGGAAAAGCCTCACCCAGAGCATGTTAAATGTGCAACTCTCGACCACCTTTAGGTGAACTCTCGACCACCTTTACTTTACACACAGAGACACATGCAAAGTTCTCCCTCCATTTGGCAAATCTGACCATATTTCTATCCTCCAGATTCCTGCTTACAAACAAAAATTAAATCAGGAAGCACCAATGACTCGATTAATAAAAAAATGTGGTCAGATGAAACAGATGCTAATCTACAGAACTGTTTTGCTAGCACAGACTGGAATATGTTCCTGGGATTCTTCCTATGGCATTGAGGAGTACACCACATCAGTCATTGGCTTCATCAATAAGTGCATCGATGACGTCGTCCCCAGTGACCGTACGTCCATACCCCAACCAGAAGCCATGAATTACAGGCAACATCCGCTCTGAGCTAAAAGCTAGAGCTGCCACTTTCAAGGAGTGGGACTCTAACAAGGAAACTTAAAGAAATCCCGCTATGCCCTCCGACGAACCATCAAACATGCAAAGAATCAATATAGGACTAAGATGAAATCGTACTACACCGGCTCTGAAGATCGTCGGATGTGGCAGGGAATGCAAACCATTACAGACTACAAAGGGAAGAACAGTCGAGAGCTGCCCAGTGAAACGAGCCTACCAGATGAGCTAAACTACTTCTATGCTAGCTTTAAGGAAAATAACACTGAAACATGCATGAGAGCACCAGCTGTTCCAGAAGACTGTGTGATCACGCTCTCCGCAGAAGATGTGAGTAACACCTTTAAAACAGGTCAACATTCACAAGGCCAGGCGGATTACCAGGACGTGTACTGCGAGCATGCGCTGACCAACTGGCAAATGTCTTCCCTGACATTGTCAACCTCTCCCTGTACGGGTCTGTAATACCAACATGTTTTAAGTGACCACCATAGTCCCTGTGCCCAAGAACACAAAAGGTAACCTGCCTAAATGACTACCAACCCGTAGCACTCGTCTGTAGCCATGAAGTGCTTTGAAAGGCTGGTCATGTCTCACATCAACACCATTATCCCAGAAACCCTAGACCCAATCCAATTTGCATACTGCCCTAACTGATCCACAGATGATGCAATCTCTATAGCACTCAACACTGCCCTTTCCCACCTGGACAAAAGGAACACCTGTGTGAGAATGCTATTCATTGACTACAGCTCAGCATTCAACACCCGAGTGGCCTCAAAGTTCATCAATAAGCTAAGGACCCTGGGACTAAAACACCTCCCTCTGCAACTGGTTCCTGGACTTCATGACAGGCCACCCCCAGGTGGTAAGGGTAGGTAACAACATCCGCCACGCTGATCCTCAACACAGAGGCTCCTCAAGGGTGTGTGGTCAGGGTGTGTGGTCAGTCCCCTCCTGCACTCACTGTTCACTCATGCACGGCCAGGCACAACTCCAACACCATGATTAATTTTGCCGATGACAACAGTGGTAGGCCTGATCACCGACAACAACGAGACAGCCTATAGGGAGGAGGTTAGAGACCTGGCCGTGTGGTGCCAGGACAACAACCTCTCCCTCAACGTGATCAAGACAAAGGAGATGATTGTGGACTACAGGAAAAAGAGGACCGAGCACTCCACCATTCTCCTCAATGGGGCTACAGTGGAGCAGGTTGAGAGCGTCAAGTTCCTTGGCGTCCACATCGCCAACAAACTAACATGGTCCAAGCACACCAAGATAGACGTGAAGAGGGTACGACAAAACCTATTCCCCCTCAGGAGACTGAAAAGATTTGGCATGGGTAGTCAGATCCTCAAAAGGTTCTACAGCTGCACCGTCGAGAGCATCACTGCCTGGTATGGAAACTGCTCGGCCTCCGACCGCATGGCACTAGAGGGTAGTGCGAAAGGCCCAGTGCATCACTGGGGCAAAGCTTATTGGCATCCAGGACCTCTATACCAGGCGGTGTCAGAGGAATGCCTAAAAGTGGTCAGACTCCAGCCACCCTAGTCATAGACTGTTCTCTCTGCTTCCGCACAGCAAGCGGTACCGGAGCACCAAGTCTAGGTCCAAGAGGCTTCTAAACAGCTTCTACCCCAAAGCCATAAGACTCCTGAACACCTAATCAAATGGCAACCCAGACTATTTGCATTGCCTTGCATTGTTTTGAACAGGACAATGACCCAACACACCTCCAGGCTCTGTGGCCAAGAAGGAAAGGGAAGGAGTGCTGCATCAGGGAAAGGGAGGTACCTAGTCAGTTGTCCAACTGAATGTATTCAACTGAAATGAGTCTTCCGCATTTAACCCAACCCCTCTGAATGAGGGAGGTACCCCGTACCTTAAGTCGACATCCACGTCTTCGGCGCCCGGGATAGTGGGCTAACTGCCTTGCTCAGGGACAGGACAACAGATTTGTACCTTGTCAGCTCTGGGATTCGATCCAGCAACCTTCCGGTTCCTTCCGGTTCCTGGCTAAACGCTCTAACCACTAGGCTGCCTGCTTCCAATGACCTGGCCTCCACAATCTCCCCAACCTCACCCCAATTGAGATGGTTTGGGATGAATTGGACCGCAGAGTGAAGGAAAAGCAGCCAACAAGTGCTCAGTATGTGGGAAATCCTTCAAGACAGTTGAAAAAGCATTCCTCGTGAAGCTGGTTGAGAGAATGCCAAGTGTGTGCAAAGCTTTCATCAAGGGAAAGTGTGGCTACTTTGAAGAATCTCAAATCTAAAATATATTTTGATTTGTTTAACACTTGTTTGGTTACTAAATAATTCAATTTGTGTTATTTCATAGGTTTGATGTCTTCACTATTATTCTACAATGTAGAAAATAGTAGAAATAAAAGACAAACCCTTGAATGACTGGTACTGTACTATCTATACACAACACACTTACTTACCGGACTGTAGCAGAAGAGAACTGTATTCCAGCATTAACTCGTGACCAATGTATGCAGGATCTAAGGCTAATGTAATAGAAAACATGGACTCATTAATGTACTAGAACGCTATTGAAAGGGCGGAGGAGCGCAGGACTAACTGTAGCCTAGAGCTTAGCAATTACATCTCACAAAAGTACTGTAATTACTTTTTTTAGGGAGGTCAACCTTAGGCAAACATTTTCCGTGGCTTAATTTAACATTCAGTAAGCCAACTGTAAACATACAGCTAAATAAACAATGTTTTGTGAGTATACTTCCCACCTATTCCCATTCACACCCTCTTTGGTGCCTTTCCTACAATACAAAAGGAAAGGACATACTTCAGAAAAAAACTAATAGACGATTTTCATTTAATACAAAATAATGTTTAAAACAAGCAGAGGCCAGTGCTCAACATTTCTGCTAGATAACTTTGTCAAGAACACAAACAATGGCCTCAGTCCTACCTTGAGCACTGAGCAGTTTATTTGATGGGTGGTTGCATTTCTTCATGTACCGGTAGAGGTAGACATGGGCATTGGGGAGGCAAACTGTTGTCATAGGCATAGTCATTCAGAACCTTCACAGCTCCCTCGTGATCGTTGTAGAATTCCAGCATCTGCCATTGACACACACAAGTCAAAACATTATCTCATCATAGGTAGTGTGATAAGGGAACGTAGTTCAATGAAGGGAAAAGGGGATGCCAGGGGTCGTGTTAAGTAGGGCAAATCGTAGTAAACCACTTTGAAACACAAAATGAAAATAAGTGTAAAGTTCAAGTAGTACCATTCCCCATTCTGTTGAAATGTTTTCTTCTGTTCAATGCCTACTAATCACAAACTAGCACTTACATTAATGTAACTCAGAACAAAAGGATCCCAGACCCCAGGAAGTTTCATGATATCCTTCCGGTTCACAGAGGATTGGCGGAAGTAGCTGTGCATCTCTTGATTGACACCATCATACTCATCTGAAATAATTATGTCAAAGTCCATGTTAAGCTGAGGCACCACAGTTTCTGGTTACTCTTTGTTTTACCGCGATGTTTGAAATGCATTGGAATTATGTCCCAAAAGGCAGTTACATTATCTGTCCAGTAGATGGTGATGTTTTTACTCTTTTTTTTTTTAACTAGGCAAGTTAATAATAACAAATTCTTATTTCACAATGACGGCCTACCCCAGCCAAACCCTCCCCTAACCCGGACGACGCTGGGCCAATTGTGCACCGCCCTACGGGACTCGGGACTCTCAATCGCGGCCGATTGTGATACAGCCCGGGATCGAAACAGGGTCTGTAGTGATGCCTCTAGCACTGAGATGCAGTGCCTTAGGTCTCCCGAGTGTCGCAGCAGTCTAACACAATATGAAGATTTTTACTATCAATGCAATTGAAACCAATGAATAATGGATGTTTGGGGGTAGCCAGGTGTTGTCTTACCAGTGCTGGAGACGGTGGACTTTTTTTCTCCCCCCACACCAGATGAAGTAATCCAGGAAGCCACTGTAGGACTGGATCAGCTTAATCCACTGGGACTGATCGGCTGACTGCTTGCCGTACCTCCAGCTCTCAGCGATGGACGTCCTCAAACTGCCCGTTCACCAGGAGGTGAAACGAGTGCTCCAGACAGATTTACTGGACAAAACACTTCCTCAACGTACATTCACATACAGTACCAGTCAAAGGTTTGGACACACCTACTCAATCAATTGTTTTTATTTGTACTATTTTCTACATTGTAGAATAATAGTGAAGATGACAAAATTATGAAATAACACATATGGATTCATGTAGTAACACCCCAAAAAGTGTTAAATCAAAATATTTTATATTTTAAAGTTAATTTGTGGAATTTCCTTCTTAATGCATTTGAGCCAATCAGTTGTGTTGTGACAAGGTAGAGGTGGTATACAGAAGATGGTATTTCACCAAATAGGCTAAGTCCATTATTATGGCAAGAACAGCTCAAATAAGCCAAGAGAAATGACAGTCCATCATTACTTTAAGACAGGAAGGTCAGGCAATTCAGAAAATTAAGAGCTTCGACAGTGCTATGATGAAACTGGCTCTCATGAGGAACGCCACAGGAAAAGAAGACCCAGAGCTACCTCTGCCCACAGAGGATAAGATCATTAGAGTTACCAGCCTCAGAAATTGCAGCCCAAATAAATGCATCAGAGTTCAAGTAACAGACATCTCAACATCAACTGTTCAGAGGAGACTGCGTGAATCAGGCCATTATTGTCGAATTTCTGCAAAGAAACCACTACTAAAAGGACACCAATAAGAAGGAGACTTGATTGGACAAGAAACACGACATTAGACCGGTGGAAATCTATCCGTTGGCCTGATGAGTCCAAATTAGACATTTGTTTTTCAACAGGACAAATGACCCAACACACCTCCAGGCTGTGTAAGGGCTATTTGACCAAGAAGGAGAGTGATGGAGTGCTGCATCAGATGACCCGACCTCCACAATCACCCGACCTCAACCCAATTGGGATGGTTTGGGATGAGTTGGACCGCAGAGTGAAGGAAAAGTAGCCAACATATGTGGGAACTCCTTCAAGACGGTTGGAAAAGCATTCCAGGTGAAGCTGGTTGAGAGAATGTCAAGAGTGTGCAAAACTATCAAAGGAAAGGGGTGGCTACATTGAAGAACCTCAAATATAAAATATATTTTGATGCGTTTACCACTTTGGTCTCTACATGCGTCAATGTGTTATTTCATAGTTTTGATGCCTTTACTATTATTCTACAATATAGAAAATAGTAAAAAATAAAGAAAAACACTTGAGTAGATGAGTCCACACTTTTGACTGGTACTGTACATTTCCATGTTAAACACATGGTTACATATTCCATCCATTTGTTTGTTTTTGAAGGTGTCATACTGGCTCAAAACATAATAAAAGTATTGACTTTTTTTAACCTATTGGCCTATATTGACTTTTTAAAAAAAACTATATTGACTTAGGATCCTTTGGGAAAAGTGATATTTTTTTTAAATGACTGCAGAGGTGAAGGAAAGAAGATAAGAAGGAACATACCTTCAGGTAATGTTTCACTCCTGAGTGTTTCACTCCCGCATAGATCTCTAGTAGCGCATAGAAACTGTTGTGGCCTTCCAGCTTCAAGATGGGACGGTGGTGTATCTGTGCTTGTCCTTCAAATGATCTGAAAATCAAATTTAGCATTTCTACAGTATTTTGAGTTAATTTTGTGAGTGTTTAGTCAGAGCAAAGATATCCCTACCTCAGCGTAGAGTTGTGGCATGTCCTCCAGTGTTCGTAGTAACTGGACATGTACTCAGCAGCTTCCTGCCATCTATAGTGTAAGCAGGGTCTCCTTGATGTGCTGGAGGCAGTTCATTGTGGTCTTGTGAAAACCAGTCTCACGGTGTGTCTCTGTGATCATACAGGAGACAGACTGGTTACTAGGTCTAAGAGATCTTACACAATGATGAACACGATAATCAGGCATATAGTCGTGCGTTCTCATGGCGCGATAGGTCCAGAGCAAGCAAACAGCCACCGGTAGCAGCACATTGTCAAGATAATAAATTAGCGGATCACATATTCGTCAACAAAGTGTATTTTATAAAGTGCCTTTAAATATAGTTGACTCCGGGGGAGGTTTGGCTGCTTGATTCGTTTTCTGTTGATTGATTCATCATCTGAAGAGTCATTTTCGCCCAGTTCTCCTAGCACCCTCAGTTCTGACTCAAGATCATCCATGACACCGTTTGAAGTTTGACCCATTTCGTAGACAATCATGTGAAAGCCCACAATATGTCATATTCTGGCTAAATATAATTTAGTTAGTTTAGTAAAATGTGAATTTGCTTCAAACCCCATGCATGTTTTTCATTAAAACACAGTTAACCTAGTGGACGCTCTAACAATGACATTAAATCTTCAAAAATGAAGGCAAACGGGAGGAGGCAAGATCAGGTGGGACCATTCTAGCCAATGACAGGGCAGATACCCGTGTGAACAAAAAGCACAACGGTTACCACAACCACAAAGTCAGAATTGGCTGTGTCGTAAAAATGTATGAAAACAAAAATTAGATTAAATTTAAGGTTAAGCATAAGGTTAGCAGTGTGGTCCAAGTTATTTTAAAAATAACATTTTAAGAAGATACATTGTAGAAATAGGCGGGGTTTCTGACTTTCTGACTGGGGTAACTAGTAACGACCAGGCACAACGGCGATATAAAGTGTTTTTTTCTCGAATTTCCCGGGATGTCACTTGTTCTACTTATATCAGTACACTCGTAACAGCCTAATAATTACGAAACTTCTATTCAATCAAATAAGCCACACGTACTAAATAAGCCATTCAATGTTTTGTTAACCAAATGCGACACCCTCTCATTGACCTCCATACACAAACTGCTCGCTTTATGAGCGGAAAGAAACGAAAAATCGCCCCTGCTAGAGAAGACAGATTTTGCGCTCAGTAATCACTCTCGCTTTCGCCTCTTCCTCTCTGGTTCATAACATGCCTCACTTCCGGTATACTTCCCGAAGAGCTTCCTGGCATTCTATCATTGGTGGAAAAACTTATTGAAGAGCTTTCTGGCATTCTATCATTGGTGGAAAAACGTATTCCGCTCGTTAGTAAGTAAACAAAGTCTCTACCGCTGAATTAGGTAGCCTTTATGTGATTTTTAAAATGTCATAAATTATTCAGAATTCACAAAAAGTGACGTTAGTTGGAGATGATCTCATAGAATAAAACGATCTCCTAAACCTGTGTTTACCACAGACCTTATTTTCTGCTTTTTTATCCCAAAACACCATTATTTCCCCCGCATAGGCTTTGTTCAACGAACCATGGTGGTGTTAGTGCCAACAAAAAGACGCAATTACTATTGCTCGCTATATGGGAAATATTGGGAACAGCTGAAATTTAAAATCTGCTCAGCCTGTATTACTTAAGGGAAGCAGCTTGCTTTAAGATGTGAGGTAACTGAGCTCTAAGAAAATTGCTAATATCACGGAGATTGAGCATCTTGATTTTAAGGCTAAATTTAACGATTTACAGAGCCAACTACACAAATTATATAAGGAAAAGGCTAAGAGCCTTCATAAGGTTAAGAAAACAATGGCTTGAAAAATGCGAAATTAACAGATGCTTTTTTATTTGGAAAAGAGAAGGGAACCCGGAACACTTCGGAAAGATAAGATTAATGGGGTAACCTCTGAGGATAGAGAGTTGATATCAGACTTTACCACTATGTTTTATGAGATTCTTTACTCCTTAGATACATTTCAGTGACTAAACTCTTTGGTTCTAAAGAGAAGGTCAACTGTTAATGAAGAATTCAATCGGACTTGCTGTCAAGATTTGTCCATTATGGACATCCAATATGGGATTGCCCCATAAAAAAAAAAGTATCCAGGCCCTGTTGGATTACCCTCTGAATTTTCCAAAACCTATGAAGAAACAGCACAATTTTTACGTGAAACCTTTAAAGGTGGCTATAAATAAAGGGAGAACTAACTGCCTCTAAAGCAAGGTTATTAGCCAAGACTGAGGGACTATCTATTGACATTACAAAATCCACTTGCTGTACCTCAGGCTATTGTACAACTTCATATGGAAAAACAAGCCAAAATAAAAAGAGATGTTATCACCAACAGGGTTTGACGGTGGTCTAATATGTCTTAGACTTCATTCTCTTTAACTAAATAACGAAAGTCAACTGGGTTAAAAAGGTACTTACTAAAAAAAAATATATATAATATTGTACCGCATTTTAGTTTTTCAGAAACTCGGATTGCGACTTTTTTTTTACTACAATGTCCTTATATTGTGGGTAAACTTCCTGTGAAATTGGCATCTTTTCACAAGCAGGCTTTAATGTGCTGGGCTTTGCTGTATAAACAACTTTTCACTTCAAATGTTTTATATGGAATAATAATTATATATTACATGGAAACAAGATGTTATTTTACCGTAATTGGTTCTCAAACAACATTGTTCTAGTACGCCAATTAGTATCAGTGGGAATCTGTATAGTTTATAGAAAGATACAACTGAGGTTTCAAGCAAGGAATATGACACCGTTATAAAAGCTATACCTAGAGGCGATAAAGTCTTTACTACAGAATAATGCATATTGTGGGATATTTCCGATTGTAAGTGATATCCAGGTGAATGGCATAGGTTTACCAGATTAGAAATTCAACAATCGATTACTAAGGGATATTTTCTACAGGAAATCTATTCCTTCTGCCATATTTTGTTGGGCTTCATCGTTTGATGTGAACTGGCACCGTGCTTGGCTCACTCCTCACAAATTTATGGTGACCAACAAAGTAAAGGTGATCTCCTTTAAGATTTTCCATGGATTCAAACCCCTGTAATAACTTGGTTTCTAAATATATACACACCTGATGTTACCAGGGAATGCAGTTTTTGAACTAGAAACTGAATCTATTTAACACTTATTTTGTGTTTTTTTGCATGATGAGGGTTTCTGGACCGATGTGACGCTATATCTTGGTAACAAAATGCATACAACCATTGAAATATCCAAGTTTGGACATTTCACTACACAGATTCTATAGTTGAATGTCAGTATGTCAATCTCTTATTAGGAAACATTTTTATACACATAAACATTAGTTTTGTATTGAAACGTATGCAAAGCAAAATGTCTCAGATGTATTTGTTACTTTTTGTTGAATTGTAATCACTCTGGCTGTTCTATTGTTTTGTATGTTACTGTTGTTTAATCAAATACAAAGTAAAATGTTATGCACTTTAACGCACCTATTGGTCGAAGTGAGTAGGTAATATAACCAAGTGAGAATATACTAGCAAATCATTGGTAGGTTCAGTGCCTCACATCACTGGAATCGTGAAGGCAAGTAGGCCTCAAATAGTGCTGGAAAATATATTATTTATGGGAGTGAAATAGAGATCCATTTTAAAACAATAATGTCAATACCTAGGGGAGATATTTACTCTGAATGTTGAATGGAGCAGCCCAGTTAGCCAACGTCACTTTTATGGGCTGTAAGAATAGGCAGAAAGACACACACACACACACACACCACCACCACCACCAAATGGGAGCCCTGCCGGGCTACCCTGGACCTACTATTTTGAGAACCGGAATGCACCACGCTCTCATACAGAAAGGTAGCCATGCAGAAAGGATAGCCTAACCACCATGAGGCTGCGAGAGATTCAGTATCATATTCTCTCTTTATTTGTTTTGTTTGTTAGGGTACCCCTGGAAAAACAATGCACGTGTACACCACACACATCTTTTGAGGTGTCATAATACATCTGCTGTAGTCAGATTGGCAAATTGAATGGGGAAAAGGAAATTGCGACCACAAGCAGGCTTTAATGTGCTGGGCTTTGAATGTTTGAGGTGTATCCAACAAAGACGTACTAAACCCGAATCAGAACGTATGCGATTCAAAGGAAGATTATATTCTGGTTCTATGGCCTTGCTCTTTAATATTTGTCATTGTCCGCCCATATTTTGATATTTGACTCGACGATCAACATCCTGCAAGTTGCACCAGCCTTGGATTTGCTGACGTGTCGGCTTCATCTGCTCATGCTCGAGCAGAACCAGATAGCCCAACTGACGACATGGCTGTAAATGTATCTCATGTATACATTTTACTTTTATTTATTATTAATTTCATATCCAATGCCGCCACCGAAAGGAGATTCTCCGACTTCAAACGATGTGCTGACGAAGAATGCAGTAGTAAGTACTTGGCGTTTAGCTCACGCGAACTTTCAGGAATGATGCTTCCATCGATCGTTAAATGCACTCTCCCCACCTCATTCCAGTGTAACGTAGCAGCTAGCTAGCTAATAAACCGGCGTTATCTTTGACCTGTTGCCATTTCAAAGGGATGAACTCGGCTAACCTAGATAAAAGTACTGTCATTAGTATTCTTATCAGCACGAGACGAGTAACGTATTATTACTAAATATAGCTAGAAACCTGGCTTGTTTGGTTGTAGCCGAATCCTGGGTTGGCTACTGCTGGCTAGTTGCCTAATTCTGGAGCTAGTTAACGTTACCTCAACTCTGTTTTCTGTAGTAGCTTGTACCATGTAAACAAGCTTTCGGCCTACATATTTTATTGAAATCAAAGCCACCGAAGGCCCCAGTGCTTCATGGGCAATGTTCACCAGTGTGGACTACACAACATAGCTGGCAGTGTCCTTGGTTAGCGAACACATCTATGTTGTGTGTATGGTAGGCTAAGTTATTGTAATCAACTAGCTCCCTAAGTCAATCAAATGTACTTATAAAGCCATTTTTACTTTAGTATGATCATCTTTAGGGACCGTTTAATTATGTGTTGGCTTTTAGGAAGCAAATAGCCAATTTCACTGTGACTAGCTCAATTGCAAGATGGTGTATAGGCTTAGCTATTGTTGACATAAAAAACACGTCATTAACCCCCTCTGCCTGCAAGTTCTTGACTTTTTGCATTTGCCTTATCAAAAACAATAGCTGTTTCATTGAACCCTTGCTACTCACTGTAAAGTGTAAACAGATTAGATTAAGCAAGGTTTACCTTAGGGATGTGTATTTACACATGGGGCACTAAAGGTGGACGCCCAAAGACGGTCCATGGCTGGGTCATTGGATGAGATGTTTGGTGTGGGTGACATTCCCACAACAACTGATCTGTGAATCCTTCCTCTCCACAGTGCTCCTGTGCCGGGGTAAAGCATCAAGTGATTTCACTGGACCAGACTGTCGGTTCCTGTCTTTTAAAAAAGGAGAGACGGTATATGTCTACTATAAACTCTCAGGCAGAAGGACAGATATATGGGCGGGAACTGTAAGTATGAGTTAATATTTAATCATGTGATAACAAAACATTCTAGACTGCAATGTTAACATTGTTTCATTCTTTGTTTTGTTTCCATTTCTTACAATTAGGTTGGTAGCCGCTTTGGTTACTTCCATAAGGACCAACTCGCAATCAATCACATATACACTGAAAAAGAATTGGAGATTCCTGCTCAGGTAAGAAAATAACTTGTATTTCTTTTATTTCCAATGCATTATTAAGAAATGATCTGAAATGCCTGTACTTTCTGAAATGGTAGTATGACTCAAACAAGGTTATTTTTTCTTTTCAGGAAACCGACTTTGTTTGTTTTGACACCGGACACGATAAGTTTGACAGTTATGACATTGAGTCACTGTTAGTCTCCTCCTTATTGTTAACGGACCAAGACAAGTCTGTACAAGGAACCACAGAGACTTTAGACCGAAACAGAAGTGCAGAGAGCACCACAGTGGAAGTGGATGGGCCTCCACCTGAAGTGACTCTGTTAGAAAACAATGAGATTGATAGTGATGTTCCTGAGGACATTGATAAGGTTTTAGAAGAGGTTTTAGAGGAGTTTCCAGAGGATAAAGATCCAGGCCATTTTGATCCTTTAGAGTCCTCTCTACCTCAGCCTGAAATTGAAACTCTTGACGCAAAAGGAGTTGAATCTAACACAGTAGTTGAGCCCACAGCTGAGAGGATCAAAGATGACCTTCAGAAATATCAGCTGACGACCGAGGACTCTGTGCCGGACAGTGTTGTTGAACCAGAGCAAGGTGAGACTAAAGAAAGCCTTTCAGAACCTCTATCCAAAGATGATCCTGAGTTGGAGAATGCGCCAGATGGTTTTTCAGAAGGCAGACCTGTCCCTCGGTTGAAAACTACACTTGGAACAACTTTTGATGCTGTCACCTCCGATGACGAGGAAACTAGGAAGGTGACTCCATATGACGAGGAGGACGAGGGAAGTGAAGAGTTTGAATATCAGCAGGATGACAAAAGTGATTATCATCTTAGGGAAACTCCATTGCTGGCTTTTTCTGAAGAGCATTCTAATTTAGAACACGAAGACATTGATAAGGTTTTAGAAGAGGTTTTAGAGGAGTTTCCAGAGGATAAAGATCCAGGCCATTTTGAATCTGATCAGACAGATGAGGAAGAGAGTCCACCAGAGACAGCTGAAAAACAGGACTCCAAGGACAAGAACCTATGGTCTTCATTAGGTGATACAGTTTTTAACATTGTCAGTGGTGGGGAAAGAACAGCTCATGTTACAGGTTCAGAGGAAGAGGACGACGACGATGACGACGAAGGTGAGATTGCACCAGAGGAGCCTCCCAAAATTGAAGAACCCAAGGAGAATATACAGCTGCTAGCCAACGACCCAAAGCAGGAGCCAGAGGTATCAGAACAGCCACATGAGGTCATCTTTGAGGAACCTATAGACTCTGATTTCCTTGAGGCTGTCAAAATGCCTAATGTGGATTCCCAGACTTTGCAGTTGGAGGATGAACCTGAAGAAGGTGACATTGAACCTTCAATACCACTTGCTGATGAGGCGATTCCTTTTGAACATACTGAGGAGGCTATAGCAGAGAATCTTACCGTAAATGAAAGCCCAGTCCCTAAACACGTCTCACAGACAGAAAAGCTCTCAGACTTTGATAGTAATACTATCGACTCAGAACAGACGCAAGCTGTTGAAGAACTCCCCATACAAAAAGAACCCAAGGAGAATATACAGCTGCTAGCCAACGAACCACAGCAGGAGCCAGAAGTAACAGAACAGCCACACGAGGACATATTTGAGGAACCTATAGACTCTGATTTCCTTGAGGCTGTCAAAATGCCTAATGTGGATTCCCAGACTTTGCAGTTGGAGGATGAACCTGAAGAAGGTGACATTGAACCTGAAGAAGGTGACATTGAACCTGAAGAAGGTGACATTGAACCTTCAGTACCGCCTGCTGATGAGGTGATTCCTTTTGAACATACTGAGGAGGCTTTAGCAGAGAATCTTACAGTAAATGAAAGCCCAGTCCCTAAACACGTCTCACAGACAGAACTGCTCTCAGACTTTGATAGTAAAACTAACATATCAGAGCAGAAACAAGCTATTGAACTCCCTATACAAAAAGAGTCAAGAGATTTCTCACAAGTAGAGAATAAATTGAAACCGGGTGGTACAGAGCTTTTCAGACGATTTAGAGGACCTAACGTCCCAGATCCAACTAAAAACACAATGGTTAAAGAGAGGCATGAAGAACTCCCTGTAGACAATGAGGATTTGATAGACCCAGAGAACTTGGAGATTGAAGAAGAATTGCTAGAGGATGAAAATGCAGCATTGTCTTCATCCAAAACTGAGCACACTGATAAGGACAAAGAAAGTAGATTGGAATTTGGGTCAGAGCAATCCAATAATGCTACAGAAACTGAGGTATCTAGTGATGAGTTGGATGTTGTCCAAATTGAGGAGGCTATTGACATAGAACCTGAGGAGCATGACATAGAAGATTCAGAAAGCGCAGGCTTGGATCAAACACATACACCCTCACTTGAAGACAAAGTTCCGGATCCCCTTTCAGGCCAAGAGCCAGAATACAGTGATAATGTGTTGAGGCTGACGCTACTGCGCAACCACTTCAAGGAACAGGATATGAAGCTCTTCCAGAAGATTCTGGGTCTTCAGAACCTCTTCAGGGTGGAGTTCTTGTTCTCTGACCTGGAGCAGGAGCTGAATGCTGCCCTGATGTCACAGACAAACACCAGTGAGGACATTGAAAAGGTGCTGGAGGCCATTTTGGAGGCCTCTGAGACCCCAATCCTGGATGAGATTGAGAGGATGCTGGATGCCCGGGAGAATGCTGACGTACAGCAGGAGACTGGCGAGCTTGATGTGGAAGCCACCATCTTGGACAACTTCCAAGAGTTGGCGTTCACCCTGCATCAGAAGTACTCAATGACCAGCGACAGTGCTCCCTTGGCAGAGGGCAGTCAACTACACCCTGACACCGGTAAGATTGCTTATTTACTTCAGTTAATGTCAGATTATGGGAGGATTAAAACCTTTTAAATTAATTTATTTGGAAAATGTCATGTTGCAAATGACATGATGATAATAATGCCTGGCGATTGGGTTTGCATGAGAAGCTGTATTTAAAGCTGGAATCCATAATGGTGAAACAGCATGTCCATTTGCGATATTACAACAACAAAGTTAATGCAAACAACAAACACTTTATTTTTCTCTCTGACTTCATTGTATGCCCGATAGAGCAAAATATGTACTGCAATTTTTTTTACCATGCTGTACGATAGTCCTCAGCTCGGCAACAATAACAACGGTCGTGGGGTGGCCAGTGGCGCTGTTTCCCCCTATTGCGGATTCCATCTTTAGGAAATGCCTATGAAGTATCACAAAGTAAATAGTCTGTTGACATAGCACAAAACCACACCCTGACAATGCCAGTTAGTACATTTTCATGCATTGCAATCTAACTGTTTGAACCGCTATAAATATTTGAGAAGATGGGGACGTGTCTGATGCAGAGGAAGAAAAGACGTTCCTGCACTCTGGGGGGGACATAAACGAGGACAACCTCACGGTGACGGGTGAAGAGACTAAAGTACCTGAGGAGAAGCCTGACCATGAAGGCCACAACAGACCAGATCTGGATATGGGTCTTGAGGAGGATGTGGGGCATTTTAACAGAAACCAAGACAATCAACCAGAAGAAATCCAGAGGGGCCCTCAAGCTATTTTGGAAAATACCTTGGACATGGGACTTGTTGACATGGAGCACCCTTCCTCAGGTATGCGCTCTTTCAACTTCTTCTACTTTTGAGATTGCTGTGAGGGATAAACTGTGCAGACATTAACCTAATTTGCTTGTCCTTTATTGCCAGGCTCTTTGGAGTCGCCCCCTGTTTCTGATTTCCAGGAAGAGGAGCAGAGTAGTTCATCAATCGTATCGGTGTTAATTTTCTCTGGTAGTCTAGTCACCGTGGTTTATGAGTACCTTGGAATATATGCTGTTATGGTAAGTTACTTCATGTACTTCTATGAATGAGTTTGTCTTCCTATTAATTGACTAACTTTTCAGACTGTCAGAATTGAATGCTTAGGCCTCAAGTGTGGTATGCATCAGGGTTTCCATTAGCAAAACATACATTTACGAGTAACGAACAGCAAAATCACTAGCCTAAAAAAATACTATACTGATAGAATAGATGAACATTTCTACTATTGGTCAGCTATTCGAGAAAGAAATAGTCTATTCCAAATGGACTCTTGGACACTTCTGGGAAGGTGGATCCAAAATTCAGTCAACCAGTAGGCCTAGGCGTAAAAATAAAATAAAAATTCAAAAGCAATGCGTGATGCTATAGATAAGAACGTTTCGCTAAAAATGTTGATAAACGATTATTTCTAAACATAAGGGCAAGTGTTTGTTCCAAAATGCAGTTAGAGGGAAAACACCATTGTCAAAAGGGCACCGCACATGCAAGCAGTTTCATGCAACAGAGATTAAAATATCTGTTAGAAATTTATAGAGATCTAATAGGCTACTTTTGAAGCAAGGTAAGACGTATCTCAAGTCTTAAAATGTTCAGGTTTCAAACAATTTAAGTATATGTTTTCAAAATGCATAGCCTACTTCCTCCAGCTCATTGCAAAGTGGTATGTGATGCACTGATGAAGCCTGTCTTCCGTTGCTGTTTGAGATGCTGGTGCTCTCCCGCTGTCTGACAGGTTATCTGCTCAAGGACTCTGTATGTGTGTGATGAGATGCATAACGAATATTCTGTGCCTACACATTATGCAAATTAACCTATAGACCGATAAGCATGACCAGTCAAATGTATTTCCATCGACTGGTTTCCATCAATGAATAGCTAAAAAGCATTATTTCATAATGGGATTGTTTCTTTTCTTTCCCCAGACAATTGGCCAGGCGCCAATTTTATTTCTCAACTTTTCTATTTATTTCATAGCCGGTAAGCCAGCTTTTAGCCTAACGGAAACCCTGGTATGCATATGCATTTTATCTCGCCTAATTATTGCTGCGACAATGCATAGTTTTCAAATGTTTTGTTTTTTTTAGCTTTATTTTATTATTATTTTAAACATTAGTTTTGCACAGAGCAATATTTTTCCCACTTGAATGTTTGACGCTCGATTGTGATGTCATTAGGTCAAAGGTTCTGCAGGGCCACGTTCAGTTGCAAAACGTTCTCGAACGTTGCAGATAGAAATCCATTAATCGAGCAGAAATAATTCCTTATTCAACATGTCTGAGGTATATTTGTTCTACAGAGCGTTTTTCTATCTGAACGTAAGAAAAACTTTGCTTCCTGCTGTAATCTTTATTTAAAACAATTTTGCAACTAAAACGAGTTTCTATTGGACAAATTCAGTAGGTCCCGCCTCGTTTATTACGGTTTCCTTTAAGAAACGTTTTGCCAAAGACAGTAAAGTAGGTAATGAAACTGGGATTTTGCAACAGAATCGACCGAATGAATATATCCCAGGTTTATTGATCTTCCTTCTTTTTTTGGCTGACGTGTTCTAGGGAAGTCTAGGCTGAAGTTCAGTGACCACCACTGTCGGTTTATTGGTATTGTGTAGGGCATACATTACAACGCCGCTCGTAGTGCAAGCCTTCTTTCTACTTGTGCATTTGTCGTGGAAAGTAATCGCGTTCAAATCTCTAAAAGGAAGCTAAATGCATAGCTAGCTATCTACGCGTTACTAGTAGACAGGTTGTTGGCGAATCAGTCAGCAAGCTAACGTTAGCTAGTAAGCCTATTAGTTCACCAAGCTAGATGGGCACAGCTTGTCATCTTCGGTGTCGTCAAAGACAACCACGATGAAGGAGCCTCAAGTATTCTACGTTGATAGGTTTGTGAAACGAGGAATTTCGGATTTCCGCAAGCCAGTTGCATTGCATATTAGCCTAGCTAGGTAGCTCAGCTATCAAACAGTACTACTTTCAGTAGCAATGGATTCGGAAGTAACAACCCCTTTGCCCATGATGCCAGAATCTGATCAACTCTCCGTCTTCTACGCCTCATTTCTAACGGAACTTCAATATGTAAGTAGTTGGCTAATGTTAGTGTTGACACTGCGCATTTATGGAGGCTATAACTATTTCAGCTAGCCAAGTCTTAGTCTACCAAATGGATGGCTTGCTATAACTAAATTGCAACTCAATTTTGTTGGCAGCTTCAAAGTCTTGTGTAATGGTTTAGTTGTCGTCCAATACATATAAAATTTCTCCAATAGTTTCAGCCTAGAAGGGATCACTTGATTGCTCGTTTGTTTCAATGTTATCAAAGTGAAAGTTGACTGTCCTCTTCTTCATAAAAAAAAATTGGCCACTTACCAGACTTTAGCAGTAACCATTATTCATGTAAATGTATGGCTCGGATCGAGGGGTTTCCCTGAGAGGTTGAATTTTGCTTTGTTGCTTTGACCTATTCCCTTTTACAATTAAGCAATAAGGCCCGAGGGGGGTGTGGTATATGGCCATACCATGACTAAGGGCTGTTCTTATGTACAATGCAAAGTGGAGTGCCTGGATACAGCCCTTAGCCGTGGTATTTTGGCAGTATACCACAAAAAAACGAGAGGTACCTTATTGCTATTATAAACTGGTTACCAACATAATTAGAGCAGTAAAAATAAAGGTTTTGTCATACCCATGGTATATGGTCTGATATACCAAGGCTTTCAGCCAATCAACATTCAGGGCTCTAACCACCCAGTTTATAATTAATTATATGCTAGACCTTATGTTAAGTAGTTGTTTGTTTATTGCCCGCCTTTAACAGGGTGAAAGGGCACATAATGCACTCTAAATCCAAATTGTCCTTAGTTTGTTAGATCCACTCCACAATGTGGTGTTTTAATTTAGCTTGTTTGATCTAATCCAAGATTTTCACTGAGCGACTGAGATGTATGGTCTGTGTTGGGCCTGTATGCCACGTTCATAGTGCAAAGGTCTCTGGTTGGACAGTGGCAGGGCCCCAAGTCAATCCCCTTTTGATTAGATAAGCTTAAGGCAGGTTTACCCTCTTTATTGATTTTGATCAACAACTGGGTTACAGGCTAGGTCTATTTCAGAACCCACTTTGATTTGATCTGAAGAAGTGTCTGTTGGCATTGACTGAGAAGGTGCTCAGTTTGAACAACACAGTAATGCCTGATGGTTTAGTAAAATTATTTTCCTCTGTCCTTCATCTCAGCCCAACTATTGCCCAACTTATTTGCTAGACCTGAAATATGAGCTGTAGCAAGGAACGCTGTGTGATTGGGCCTGTGTCTCTCCCCAGATGGTCACCTGCCTGCCAGAGGAATGGAAGCCAGGTCCAGACTTTTACGGCGTGTCCTGGGAACCCGTGCTGGCCACTGCAGGTGCCGGGTTCATCGGCTTCCTCTTCCTCTTTTGGAGGAGTGTTCTATCTGTAAGTCATTTTTGCTCGGTCACTGCTTTCAGACTTTCATATGGTGTCCGAGACACAAGTGATTCTTCATGTTCTGAATCATTCAGTGGGGTTTTTTCTCTAACATAACATTATCTTGGATTTTGTGAACTAATACATCTGATAATAAGTACCAAGCTCTGTTGGCAGAGCAGTGCCGCCTCTCCCATTGACTTGAGGACTTTACATGGATTTTTACATCTCCTGCAACGTAGTTTCTGCAGGTCGCAAAATTAACTTGGCACAAGCTGAATGAAATGTAAAAAGCTTGGAGTACGCTCAGTGCTCCATTGACATTTCAGAGAGACGCTTGTTTTTCAGAGAAATCTTCGAAAAATAACAGGAGTAGCCAGTAATATGAAAAGCGTACAGTAAAATAAAAAAAATACTACATGTCATGTCTCAACATCTATCTATCTTACCTTTATATTGTTTTATTAGAGAAGAAAAATGACGAGTTCAGTGACGAGCCTGTCAGTTAGTCTTAATTCTCACACAGCATCCAGCCTACAGCGCCCTTTCCAGATTTTTGACCACTTTTTTTTCTTTCTGGCCTCCATTGATTTAGTCACCTTAATCTTGACATCCAACAAGGGTAAAAACTCCAATAACATTTGAATGGATTATGATATAGGTTTGGACCATTGGTCAAAATAAGCATTTTTGATTGGACACCGTACATTTCATCATTTTTGTTTTTATTGTTTTATGTAATTCTATGCAATCGAGTTGGGCATGCTGCTATTGAAGAGACTTTGCCTCAATGTATTGACCTATTTCCTTTTCCATCTCACAGGTCAAAAGGAAGTCCTATCTAAGTAGGTTCATCTACTTATTTTTTTGCAATTAATGGTGCATAGTGAATCCTCATTCATATATGCCTACATGTCTTACACGTCTCATTTCGTACTCTTAACATATATATTTTTGATTAGCTACTGAAAAAGAGATGGCAGACAGGATGAAAACATTTGAACAAGAGAAGGAGGAGATACTCCTAAAGGTTGCTGAACTGCAACAACAGGTATGTTGCTGAGACTTTTCACTGACCAAGATCCAGACTTTGGGTTCAATGTGAATTAAGAGACATAACAATGTTTTGATCATATATTTCTACTGGGTTCCCCTCAGGGTGAAGAACTCAAAGAAAAGAAAAATCTGTCTGAGAAATCTGCCACCTCATCTCTGGAAAAGATCCAAGAATTAAAAGTGAGCCTCTGGAAAATATTCTCATGATCACACGTCATTGTCAGGCTGACTATTGTTTACTTGTTTGTTTTTTTGTTTTACATAGTTTTTTAAATGTGTTTGTCTCACCCTTTTCTTTCAATATCTATCCAGAATCTTGTGCAAGAGATGGAGAGACAAAATGAGTGCCTGGACGAGGAAAAGAACTTGCTCGCCAGATCCTTTGACGAAGAGCGGACAAAGGCGGCGAAACATCAAGATATGGTGAGTCATGCTGAGCGATAAGCCGAAATGTCGTGCGGGGTTTTCGTCTGGGTTTTTTAACAACCAATTGATCAACGTTGTTCCTTCGAAGTATCTCTACCTGACAATACATCTAATAGATGGTATTCAACAGTCTTAAAATTATGCCTCTATCTAGTTTGAAGAACTAGTAATATTGTGATTTTGTCAGACCACATAGTCTGCTACTACTAGCCAGCTAATCGCCTAAATAGAACAACTTGTTGGGGAGCACAGAGAAACATAGTAGTCATTATGCTCATTATCTTTACCTATAGATGTCAGAAATGGACAAAACTATTGAGAAGTTGAAGCGGAGCAGAAAGAAGACTCAGGAGGCTCTCTCAAAGGTACATATCAAAGATGTAAACATCAACATTGCACCACTCAAATATAAATGGCATATGGCCGTTTTTAATATATAGCACAGTATAGAGCACACATTTTTGATTCTGCAGGCTACCATTCTGATGGAAGAAGCCAAGCTCCGTGAAGATGCACGGAATGTCCAGCACCATGTTCTGGAGAAGGATATCGCCACCCTGAGAGAGGAGAACATCTCGGTGAGTACCAACATGGAACAACGATTCACACTTTAAGCCTCGTGACATATGGTGCAGCAGTCTTTGGCCATGCGGGGCCTGCATAGCAACGTTCTTATGACCTAATATCCTCCTTCCAGCTGCACCACGCTGCCAATTCGTGGGAGGAGAAGCACAGGGAGTTGAGCGAGCAGATCAAAGTCTACCAGAAGTCCCAGAAAGACCTGGAGGACTCCCTTGCTCAGAAGGACCACAACGTTGAGGTGAGTTTTTTGAAATTATAAAAAAATAAAAAATCTAACGTTACGATTTTGTATTTGTTCTAAAGTTGTTGTCCAGAAGTTTTTTGTTGTTGACTGATCCAAGGGGAGAAGTGTAGAGTATAATTAATTGGTGGTTCTCTCCCTCTCTGGCAGGTTTTGTCTGACCTCCTGGGAGACCTCGAAGCCTGCGACGACCTGAAAGGAGGCGTCGTGGCTAACGGGGAAGCCGCTAACGGTAATTTACCTGACACCTTGTCATAAATGACTTGATAACTTGCTAATTAACATGCCAAATATGTAAGTGTTGTCCCACTAAGGCTTTGTTTAGACAGGTAGCCCAATCTTTTGACCAATCAGATCAGCTCTGAAAAAGAGCTGATTTGAAAATATCTGATGTGATTGGTCAAAAGACCAATTAGTGGAAAAAGATCAGAATTGATCTTCCTGACGCAGTTAAGACTGAACGCAAAATTAGGCCTATATGGCGGCATCTGCTAGCCCCCAGTGTGTATCTGGGTAAACTGGATTTAGAGTCATGTTTGGTCTGTTTCAGACAAGCAGACCGTCATCCGAAACCGCATTAAGCAAATGATGGATGTCACTCGGGTAAGACGGAATCCTTTCTTGAACAAACCCACATTTTTGTGTATCTGAAAGCCAAAATAATGATATTCAGAACTAAGTGAGTCAACTCTTACTAACTCTTGGCATACAATACTTTCTACAGGTCCAGACCACTCTGTCTGTTGTGGAGGAAGAGCGCGATCGCTTCATGACCAAGCTGCTGAATGAAGAGAAAGCCAGGAAAGAGCTGGAAGGTATGTCAAGCACTATATCCCAGCAGCTAGAATTTGATATGCATCACTCCCTTTTCTCTCTCTCAACACGATCAACTTATCACCACAGAACAATACCAGAAGCTGGAGCATGCCATCTTGTTGGTGAAAAGTGATAAGAACCACCTGGAGAACCAGTACAAGACCCTGCAGCAGAAGAACGAGATCATCACAGAGATGTACCAGCAGAAGGAGAACGCCTTGCAGCAGTAAGTAGAATTAGACGCTGTTCAGTTCATGCATTAATACCATTGTAGGGTTTGTTCTTAGCGGTACCACAGCATGTAAAAAGAACAATGACTTTTTCCTCAATGTGCCTTCTTCCTCAATGTGCCTTCTTCAAAACATATTTTATTGTTTTTCTGTGAAGTATATTGAGATTATTGAATGCACTTTAAGTAAAACTTCATTTGATTTGTGTTCGTCGCCTCACAGGAAGCTAACCAAGGAGGAGTTTGAGCGTCGCAACAACGAGGATAGGCTGACTGAGGTGGACGGCAAGGCCCTGGAGGCCGAGGAGGAGGTCAAGGTGTGCAGGCAGCGTATCAAGGAGATCCAGGATGAGCTGAAACAGACTGAAAAGTCCTACAAAGCCCAGATCATTGAGCAGGAGCAGAAATCCCATGAGAACTGGGTATGTACAACTTACTTGTTACAACGTTAATGTGTCTCCTACTCATTTCTCAACCCCCACTGATTGCACACATGTAGAACGACAAGGACATTACATTTATTTTTATTTTTTAAATGAAATAAAATAAAAGTCTGCTGTTTGACCAATATTTCATAAGGTAAATTTAGTCCCAAACATGACATTTTAAATACCTCTTCCATCTCTCCAGGTAATTGCACGCGCCGCAGAGCGAGCTCTGTTGGACGAGAAAAAGGAATCAACCAACCTCCGTATCAAGTGAGTACTACAGCAAACTCAGTTGGGCAATACCAATGGGGTTAGCGACACCAGTCTAGATTTCTTTCTCTCTTTCACCTTAGACTGACGGAGATGTCCAGCAAGCTGAATGAGCTCCGTAGGCCTCTATTCAAACCCACCCCTGGGATGGCTCCCATGCCTCTCCGACGAGGTAAGAACAAATCCCCACAGAGTTCCCAATGTTATTAGGTGCTGGCGACTGGCACATCTGGGGTGCATTCAGTAAGGCAAATTGTTGAATGTGCAGTGCGCTCCAAAAGTGTTGGGACAGTAGCAATGTTGTTGTTTTGGCTCTGTACTCCAGCACTTTGGATTTGAAATTATACTTGACTACGATGTTAAAGTGCAGACTGTCAGCGTTCATTTGAGGGTATTTTCATCCATATTGGGTGAACCGTTTAGAAATTACAGCACCATTTTAGGAGACCAAAGGTATTGGGATAAATTAACTTAAGTTTATTAAAGTAGTCAAAAGTTTTTATTATTTGGTCCCATATTTCTGGCACACAATGACTACATCAAGGTTTTGACTCTTCAAAGTTGTTGGATGCATTTGCTGTTTATTTTGGATGTTTCAAATTATTTTGTGCCCAATAGAAATTAATGGTAAATCATGTATTGTGTCATTTTTATTGTAATATTTAATAGAATGTTTCTAAACACATTCATTAATGTGGTTACGGATAGCTACCATGGTTACGGATAGTCCTGAATGAATAATGAATGCAAACGTTAGAGACATAGACATGCTAACCTCTCACCATGTCAATAACAGGGGAGGTTAGCATTTGAGGTGGTATGATATTTATGCCCAACTTTCTTATTCACTATTCATTCAGCATTTTACGTAATCATAGTAGCATCCACATTCATTTAGAAGTGTTTTTAGAAACATATTATATTCTTATTTACAATGAAATTTACTCAAATGACACATTATTTACCATTTGTTTCTATTGGGCACAAAATAATCTCAAACGCAACCAAAACAAACAGAAAATGCATCCAACATATTTGTAGTCATTGCGTGCAATGAATATGGGACCAAACACTTAACTTTACTGCTTTAATACACAAGTGTATTTGTCTCAATACTTTTTGTCCCATAAAGTGGGAGGATTATGTACAACAATTGCTGTAATTTCTAAACTGTTCAACTGATTATGGATAAAAATACCCTCAAAGTAAAGCTGATAGTCTGCACCTCAGTCATTAGCCGTGTTTGAATACTCATACTAACTGTACTATTTGTGACATAAATTTAGTATGTAGTATGGTCATAGTATGGATATACTGTAGTTAGTATGCCAAAGCTTCCCTGATGTCGTACTACATTACTTGTATACTTCGTATTTTGGCGAGTGGACACTCTTTCTGTGTTTTTAGGGCCCATAATGCAATTCTTCATAAAATGGCCGTGGCTTCACAACATAAGATTTGAAGAAAATAGCGGAAAATACGCAGCCATAGTCCGACAGCGGATACAAATTCATTCAAATGTTGAGCAATGTAATGACTTTTCAAATAAGTTACGTTACATGTTTGCTGACAAGTTGTTAGCTACGCTAGCCTTACGAACTGCATAACATGTCATTAAATCTCATTTATTTATAAAGCCCTTTTTACATCAGCAGTTGTCACAGTGCTATTACAGCAGTTGCTTGAATGTACCGGTATGTTAGCTACTAATACATCAAACTTGCCAGTATATAAACTATACGCTATCTAACTAACTACCCAATGTGTATTGACTTGATTGTTCACGTCATTCTTAGCATAGCTAAGTGGTATAGTTGTTGTGTGTTCTCAATGCACATTGTTAATGACGTCTTTAACATGTCTAGCTAGTAATTTGTTATGCTAGCATGAAGTTGCATAGCAACAGCATCTACTTCCGGTAGACAGGTGAAGCGTTAATACACTCAACTGGAAGATACTGTTTGTTTACACTATACTAAGATGAACTAATAGTATGTAGTATACAGTATGTTCGTTTGGGTATTCAAACACCGCTATCATTGTATCATTTCAAATCCAAAGTTCTGGAGTACAGAGCCAAAACAACCCAAAATGTGTCACTGTCCCAATACTTTTGGAGCTCATTGCGTTTTGCAGATGGATCTGAAATGACTCTCTATTCTTGAGGACAGAGATGGATACATGCTCTACATCATATGTTTATATCTGAATATTCTGTCATGTTGCACTTTCCTGAACAGACCCCTGTGTTCTTTGAGTCCCCGTTGGTTTGGCTCTATTCTATTGTTGGTTGGATAATAGCTGTGATTGCGTTTCAGATGAGTTCTTGTACTTTGTTTTTGACTATTGGATAACCCATCTGCTGTTGGAGCTTTACCATCGGAAATATGTGGAGTTGTGTTGTTGATTTGACGCCTATTCCTTGAAGCTGGACCAATGTGGAGAGACTGACCACAATATTTGGCTGTGTGCTGTTGGTTGGGTGTTCATCATTTTAAATGATGTTAATTGGTTTGGTTTAAACAGGTGACTCGTACGGGCCCTCGCCCGTGAGCGGAGGTGCCCCGTCCCCCCCTCTCATGATGGAGGGTCCTGGGCGACCCCCCTCTGCCCCTGTGGGGAGACGGAACGAGCCCTACGGTGAGTCTCCAGAACCCTTCCCCGGACAGCCTCGGCCCTGGTGATTGGCCAAGCAGTACCGTCCCTCAGCCAATTAAATCCCTTCTAATCTTTTCACCTTCCTTTATATCCCCTGTTCTGTTTCAATCATGTCTCCTTTTTCTTCCTACTGCTCTCATCCTGTACCTAGTTGGTTTCCACGTCTGATCACTTATTCTTCTTATCTTCTGATTACTTCCTGTTTACATTTAGATTTTCTTGTGACATGCTTTCCTCTCTCTCACTGCCATCTTTTCTCCCCATACCTACCGCCGTACCCATCTTTTTCAACCGGGTTTGCGTGTCCAGACGGTCCAGAATGTCCCCTTGCCTCTATCTTTCACCGTCCTTCTCATGCATTCCTACTGCTTTTTCTGTACTATGTTGGTGTCTTGGTGGTGCTCAGCTGCTGGGAGGTCATATGTGAGGGGCATGTCCTTGGGATAGTCAGGTTACAGAAGCCTTGGCCATTGTGATCCATTGTGGAACTCTGTACAATCCAGTTGTTCTTCAGCCATGTGATATTAATACTGATTCACAAGTGTTCTAGTTGTGGAATAATCCTACCAGTATATGGCCAAACATTTTCTTCAGACTGCAAATAGACCAGACACTGCTATAAATAGCTGGTAGCATAAAGCAGTAACGTGAACCACAGTGGTGTAGAGTCAGGTGCCTAATGACACCCAGGAGAGCTGAGGTCAGAGAATATGGCAGTGTTAACATTAGTCTTGGTAGGATGATGTATGACCGTGTATTTTGTGTTCAACAGGACCACGACCTCCATCTGACCCTCACGGTCGTTACCCCCCTGACCACAAACACCCAGTGGCTGCCAGACCTGGTAGGGATTATTTATTTGTCAGTGAAGGTTGATTCAGTATTATTCCCTATGATCCAATATCCAGACCTGCCAACATGCATGCATTTTGCATACCAACTATGCAATTCTCGATCCATGTATGCAGGTTCGAGATCCGAGTTAAAAGTAGGCAGAAATTATTAGGGACAGATTTAAAAAATATATTTTTAAATTTAATTCAATTTAAAAAATCCAGTTTTTTTTAACCTTTTACCTAGGCAAGTTGGTTATGAACAAATTCTTATTTTCAATGACTGCCTAGGAACAGTGGGTTAACTGCCTGTTCAGGGGCAGAGCGACAGATTTGTACCTTGTCAGCTCGGGAGTTTGAACTTACAACCTTCCGGTTACTAGTCCAATGCTCTAACCACTAGGCTACCCTGTCGCCCTGTAAATTTAACATCCTGGTTCTCGGGCTGCAACACACAGACGTGCGGAGTTTGTGTCAACAGACATGGAGATTAATACATAATTATTGGACGTAGCTAACCCGTGTCTGCCCCTCCTGTTTGTTGTGATGCTGAGTTTGCCGGCTGTCAGCTGTACCTAAACACATGGACAAATCCCTTTTCGACTCCATGTGGAAAGGTGAACACTAATTGTTTCAAGCTAACGTTAGCCAACATAAGATGGACATTCAGTGGGCTCTAGAGTGCCAGCAGTTCGTTTTTTCAGATTTTGACCCGAAACAAATAACTTAAAAAATCCCAGAATAAAGGCCTTTGTTCTTTCTCATTAGATCTTGTTAGTGACTTTTACCATATGTATAAATAGATTGCTGTCAAAGAAAGTATTCCAACCTTTTATAGACTTGATTTGGTACAATTCTATAATTGTGATCAGACTCACAAACAGCATGAGCGTGCGGGACGAAAGAACCTCAATTCGGCGCGCAAGTTGGATCTCCACTTTGCCGTGAGTGTCTGGTACTCTAAAAAGTTGGACAGGGTTGGCATGTGTGAATGTCTCTATCCTAGCTGTATTTCCTTTAATCAATCTGCTCTTTGCATCACCTTTAGACACCATTGCACCACGGACATCCTCTCCAAGCAGTCTGGACAGCTCGGTGAGTTTTCAGTCAATTTGTGACAATGTCCACAACTTCTTTCCTTATTACGTTACAAAGTCAGGAATGGAAAATGGAACTAGCAAAGAAAAGTTTCATTGAGGCACCTCGAGTCCTTAGTCTTACGTGCATCTCTCCCCCCCCCCCCTGTTACTCCATTCAACATGTGGGTGTGTTTGCTCTAAAGCAGACCGCTCCACCACAGTCACAGGCTGAGGCCCAGGCCTCCACAGAGAACCCAGAGGCAGTGAGTATTATGTAGGAGGCTGAGGCACGGTGGAAGGGATGTGGATATGTGAGCATGCTTACCGCAGCCATGGATCAGTGGCAGGCAGTGGGCTTGTGGCCTCGCAAGGTTTGTCAGACTTAACAGTAACTGTCCAGTGAAAATCATTCTATTAACTCATACCCAAATTATGTTGACTCATCCTATATTCATGTTTGTGGCCAAAGTATAAATTGGGGGGGGGGGAAACATATTTGTATCTCAAACCGACCATTTAAAAAATGCGTGCTATTTCCTCAGAGGATGGATGAGCTGGCCAATCAGCAGTCTACTCGCAATATTTTTTATTACCGGTATGCGCCCACACCATTCCACACAGAAAAGCGTATATTTAACATGCTTAATTACATTTTTTTGGGGAAGGGAAAACTATTTCACTCATATTGTAATTATCGGTCATTTCATTGAAATCTGGAGACACTGAACAGTTACTTGAATGTTGCTGGCTGGATTTTCACATGCGTGGTTACTTGCCTTATCAGTTCTTTACATTACAACACCACCCCCACTGAATGAAATGTGGTGACACTGTTCTACAAAGCCATAACTAAAGCACAACTGCATGATGTGAATTGTGTTATCGTTAAAAGCTGTGTGTTTTGAGGTTAATGCTTTGTGGAAAGGTCCTGATTCCCGAAATCACGGTGATTCACGGTGATTGGAACTTTGTCGTGTGATTTGTTGTTGGGAACTGCATAACTTACCTTACTATTGTGGGATATCGAAGTTGTTTCTGACATGTGCATGATTGTGTTTTGTTCTAACAAAACTGTTTTGAAAGGAGCTCACGGGTGGTGCCAGCAACAGGGCTACAGGCACCACCAACCTACATCTCCTCTTTAAGACTTCTAGGTTTGTAATGGTGTTTATTGGTGGTTCCTCCAGAACTCAGGACCTCGGGGCCCTGGCTCCCTCCTGGTCTCTCCTATCAGCTCCCCCCCCGACTCAGGCCCCGGCCCCCTCAGACCAGTTATCAGCCATCCCTCCGGACTCTGCTACCGTCCTCCTGGCCCTGGGCCCCACCACATCCCTCCTCCCTCACCCTTCATGCCTCCCATGTACCGACCAGCCAACGGACACCCAGGCATGATGCCTCCCGGACCCCCACCACCTAATGGACACCCACCTGGCCCCATGATGCCACCCGGACAGCGGCCTCCACCTCCTGGTGCCTACGGCCCCCCACACCACCGGGGCCCTCCTCCACCTCACTATGGACCAGTGCCTCCCCCATTCGGTAGGTGGTGAATTCGGCGACCCATTTGTTTTATTTTTTAACCTCAAGTTGACTTTCTTTGCTATTGTTATTTCAGTTGTGTAGAGTAACGTAGTAGTGATATTGTTATTTTTGTACTAGGATATTATATTATTGCTTTTCACTTTCTCATGTTTGCTCTCGCTCTCCCCAGGTGTTCGCGGCGGCCCCCCTATGGCCCGACCCATGGGACCTCCACGTCCCTACATGCACTACGGACCACGTGATCACTCCATCCCACCCCAGCACCTGCCCCTAGGAGCGGCCCCATACCCTCCTCACAGTGGCCCCAGAGACTTCCCCGGGCAGCCCCCCATGCAGCAGGCCCCCCATGGGCATGACTCTTCTGTGGGTCCCCAGGGGCAAGACTACAGCTCCCAGCAGGCAGCAGCTACCCCCCAGGACTCAGTCAGCTCCTCCATGGGAGAGCCTTAGACACCCACCAACTATGTCAGAGGGCTTGGATACCACCTGCTACCATTAACAACCCGGCTATGTCTAATCAACCACGATTTATCTTTATTTTTCCCCTTTCCTTTAGATTTAATTTGGAGATATATATATATATATATATATATATAGTGCCAGTCAAAAGTTTGAACACCTACTCATTCAAGGGTTTCTTTATTTTTACTATTTTCTACATTGTAGAATAATAGTAAATACACCAAAACAATGAAATATCACATAGGGAATCAAGTAGTAACCAATAAAGTGTTAAACAAATCAAAATATATTTTAGATTATTCAAAGTAGACACCCTTTGCCTTGATGACAGATTTGCACACTCTTGGCATTCTCCCAACCAACTTCATGAGGAATGCTTTTCCAACAGTCTTGAAGGAGTTCCCATATATGCTGAGCACTTGTTGGCTGCTTTTCCTTCACTCTGCGGTCCAACTAATCCAAAACCATCCCAATTGGGTTGAGGTCAGGTGATTGTGGATGCCAGGTCATCTGCAGCACTCCATCCCTTTCCTTCTTGGTCAACTAGCCCTTACACAGCCTGGAGGTGTGTTTTGGGTCATTGTCCTGTTGAAAAACAAATGATAGTCCCACTAAGCCCAAACCAGATGCAATAGTATATCGCTGCAGAATGCTGTGGTAGCCATGCTGGTTAAGTGTGCCTTGAATTCTAAATAAATCAGACAGTGTAACCAGCAAAGCAACCCCACACCACCACCTCCATGCTTCACAGTTGAAACCACGCATGCAGTGATCATCCATTCACTTACTCTGTTTCTCAAAGACAGTGGTTGGAATCAAAAATTTGGACTCATCAGACCAAATGACAGAGTTCCTCTGGTCTAATGTCCATTGCATGTATTCCTTGGCCCAAACAAGTCTCTTATTGGTGTCCTTTAGTAGTGGTTTCTTTGCAGCAATTCAACCATGAAGGCCTAATTCACGCTGTCTCCTCTGAACAGTTGTTGTTGTCTGTTACTTGAACTCTGAAGCATTTATTTGGGCTGCAATTTCTGAGGCTGGTAATTCTAATGAACGTATCCTCTGCAGCAGAGGTAACTCTGGGTCTTCCTTGTGACAGTCTTCATGAGAGCCAGTTTCATCACAGAGCTTGAGGGTTTTTGTGACTGCACTTGGAGAAACTTTCAAAGTTCTTGAAATGTTCCGCATTGACTGACCTTCATGTCTTAAAGTAATGATGGACTGTCATTTCTCTTTGCTTATTTGAGCTGTTTTTGCCATAATATGGACTTGGTCTTTTACCAAATAGGGTTATCTTCTGTATCACCTCTACCTTGTCACAACACAACTGATTGGCTCAAACGCATTAAGAAGGAAATGCCACAAATTAACTTAACGAGGCACACCTGTTTATTGAAAGGCATTCCAGGTAACTACCACATGAAGCTGGTTGAGAGAATGCCAAGAATGTGCAAATCTGTCAAGGCAACGGGTGGCTACTTTGAAGAATCTCAAATATAAAATATACATGATTCCATATGTTATTTCAGTGTCTTCACTGTTCTACAAAGTAAAAATATAATTCCCTGGAATGGGTAGGTGTGTCCACACTTTTGACTATTAGTGTACCAAGTTATTTCATATATCCCATTACTACATGACCAAAAGTATGTGGGGACACCTGCTCATCAAACAAACATTTAATTTCTAAATCATTGGCATTAGTATGGAGTTGGTCTCCCCCTTTGCTGCTATAACAGCCTCCACTCTTCTGGGAAGGCTTTCCACTAGATGTTGGAACATTGCTTTGGGGACTTGCTTCCATTCAGCCACGAGCATTAGTGAGGTCGGGCACTGATGTTGGGCGATTAGGCCTGGCTTGCAGTCGGCAGTCCAATTCATCCCGAAGGTGTTCGAAGGGGCTGAGGTCAGGGCTCTGTGCCGGCCAGTCAAGTTCTTCCACACTGATCTTGACAAACCATTTCTGTATGGACTTTGCTTTGTGCATGGGGGCATTGTCATGCTGAAACAGGAAAGGGCCTTTCCCAAACTTTTGCCACAAAATTGTCTAGAATGTCATTGTATGTTGTAGCGTTAAGATTTCCCTTCACTGGCACTAGCCCCAACCATTATTCTGCCTCCACCAAACTTTACAGTTGAGACTGCATTCGGGCAGGTAGCATTCTCCTGGCATCCTCCAAACCCAGATTTGTTTGTCGGACTGCCAGATGGTGAAGCGACATTCATCACTCCAGAGAACGCATTTCCACTCCTCCAGAGTCCAATGTAGGCAAGCTTTACACCACTCCAGCCGACGCTTGGCATTGCACGTGGTGATCTTAGGCTTGGGTGTGGCCGCTCGGCCATGGAAACCCATTTTCATGAAGCTCCTGACGAATAGTTATTGTGCTGACGTTGCTTCCAGTGGCAGTTTGGAACTGTAGTGAGTGTTGCAACCAAGGGCAGATAATTTTTACACGCTTCAGCACTCGGTGGTATCGTTCTGTGAGCTTGTGTGGCCTACCACTTTGCAGCTGAGCCTTAGTTGCTCCTCGATGTTTCCACTTCACAATAACCACACCTACAGTTGACCAGGGCAGCTCTACCAGGGCAGGCATTTGATTTGTTGGAAAGGTGGCATCAAACTCAGCAGAAAAAGAAATGTCCTCACTGTCAACTGCATTTATTTTCGGCAAACGTAACGTGTAAATATTTGTATGAATATAAGATTCAACAACTGAGACATATAAACTGAACAAGTTCTACAGACATGTGACTAACAAATTGAATAATGTGTCCCTGAACAAAGGGGGGGTCAAAATCAAAAGTAAGTCAGTATCTGGTGTGGCCACCAGCTGCATTAGGTACTTCAGTGCATCTCCTCCTCATGGACTGCACCAGATTTGCCAGTTCTTGCTGTGAGATGTTACCCCACTCTTCCACTAAGGCACCTGCAAGTTCCTGGACATTTCTGGGGGGAATGGCCCTCACCCTCTGATCCAACAGGTCTTAGATGTGCTCAATGGGATTGAGATCCGGGCCCTTCGCTGGCCATGGCAGAACACTGACATTCCTGTCTTACAGGAAATCACGCACAGGGCGAGCAGTATGGCTGGTGGCATTATCATGCTAGAGGGTCATGTCAGGATGAGCATGCAGGAAGGGTACCACATGAGGGAGGAGGATGTCTTCCCTGTAACGCACATCGTTGAGAACGCCTGCAATGACAACAAGCTCAGTCCAATGTTGCTGTGGCACACCACCCCAGACCATGACGGACCCTCCACCTCCAAATCGATCCTGCTCCAGAATACAGGCCTCAGTGTAACTCTCATTCCTTCAACGATAAATACGAATCCGACCATCACCCCTGGTGAGACAGAACCACGTCTCGTCAGTGAAAAGCACTTTTTTGCCAGTCCTGTCTGGTCCAGCGACGGTGGGTTTGTGCCCATAGGCGGTGGCGTTGCCGGTGAGGACCTGCCTTACAACAGGCCTACAAGCCCTCAGTCCAGCCTATTGCGGACAGTCTGATCACTGATGGAGGGATTGTGCAACTCGGGCAGTTGTTGCCATCCTGTACCTGTCCCGCATCTGTGATGTACCGATCCTGTGCAGGTGTTACACGTGGTCTGCCACTGTGAGGACGATCAGCTGTCCGTCCTGTCTCCCTGTAGCGCTGTCTTAGGCCTCTCACAGTACGGACATTGCAATTTATTGCCCTGGTCACATCTGCAGTCCTCATGCCTCCTTGCAGCATGCCTAAGGCACATCCACACAGATGAGCAGGGACCCTGGGCATCTTTCTTTTGGTGTTTTTCAGAGTCAGCAGAAAGGCCTCTTCAGTGTCCTCAGTTTTCATAACTGTGACCTTAATTGCCTACCGTCTGTAAGCTGTTAGTGTCTTTTACGACTGTTTCACAGGTGCATGTTCATTATTGTTTATGGTTCATTGAACAAGCATGGGAAACAGTGTTTAAACCCTTTACATTGAAGATCTGTGAAGTTATTTGGATTTTTACAAATTATTTTTGAAAGACAGGGTCATGAAAAATGGACGTTTTCTTTTTTTGCTGAGTTTATATCCTATGACGGTGCCACATTGAGTCACTGAGCTCTCCAGTAAGGCCATTCTACTGCCAATGTTTGGCTATGGAGATTGCATGGCTGTGTGCTCGATTGTATACACCTGTCAGCAACGGGTGTGACTGAAATGTCCGAATCCACAAATTTTAAAGGGGTGTCCACATACTTTTGTGTGTGTAATATATAGTGTATATATTTGCAAACGGAAGCATCTAAAAAGCTAGTTTTCCTACTAAAGCATCAGAAAATTTGTCTTATGTTCCGTGTCTGAAATGTAAATGACTGTCTGCCACCATGCAAGAAGGCTTATTGTGCAATAACATTTCTATTGTATGCCTGCAAATTACGTTTTTATTTTGTAAGGTAAAACAAAAGGGTATTACATTGATTTTGTATTAATTTCACAATGTTATGGTTTCCTGTGGAAATTATTTAAAATAAAGGGGCGGGCTTAACAAGTCTTTGTTGCTTGATCGATCATTTCAGAAGTATTATCTTACCACTCTCCCTAAAGCTGTCGCTTATAAAATTGACCTTTCGCTAAACCCGCCCCATTTTGGGCAACTAATCGCCGCGCTCCACCTCGGACAAGCTCGCGGCACGTTTTAAATCGCATAAAAGCCAGTGAGGGCTATTGCAAAAACTTTTCTTAAGCTAAATATTTGCACAGGGCACCAGGAGTACTTGCTACTGTGATTCCTGAAATTCTCTGTAATTATACATTTTTTTACCTTGTTTTCTAGCTCAGCTGGTTAGCTAGCGCTGTCTCATTGACCAGCAATTGTTAGGTTAGTGTTGGGATTTTAAGAAATAATGAGGTTTAGCCATAATTATGACTTTGGCTGTGGTAACTAGTGATGACCATTTAATAAGTTATTATCTCAATGAATGTTGGAAATGAGCATCCCTGAGGTTGCAACAGTAACCAAGGGGGGTTAGTGAACGGTCAATTGAAGGTCAGATGTATAACTTATGTTCTTAGGATATTTTATGAATAAAGCTGGTCAAATCGACTGCAGTTATGAAACATGAAGACTCTTGAATGAAACCCATTATAGTTTGAGCACTGTTAAACATTTCCCTTCAATGTATGTTTTGTATGGATAGCTATATCATGTGTAAAGCCATGTATATCTAACACCTTCATTACCTTTCACATTTGTAATTTGTTACATTACAGGGATACTTTAGATTTCTTTTAAATTAAAAACAACCATTTTTTTTTGTACATGATTAAAGACAATGCAAATACTATCTTGTATGCTGGGATGAAAAGTTTCATTCTTTAGGTTAAAGAGCATTGCTCTTTGTACCCACAGCCAAGATTTACTGCAATCAAAACACTTGACTGATTGTTGATTTAATTGCATATCTAGAATGTTATGAGGTATGTTGTCAAGGCTGTCATATATATTTTTTTTAAAATTTATTTATTAGTATGAGACTGCTCTTCCTGTAAACAACCTACTGTATACACTGACAGTGGTTCTGAGTGAATGACAGGGAGAAGTACGAGCATAGGAAAGTTTGAGTCCCAAACTGGATTTGTTCTGATTGTGTACTCAAACCAAAAACGGGTTTTGTGTGCATCTCTACATTGGGTACATCAATAAGTAGCCTGCATTGTGATGGTTCACAGATCAGAATTTACCTCAAGGGCACTGGCTGCACAGCAAAAGGAAATGCTTTGTTATACGTCAATATATTCTTTAACTGTTCAGAGAAAAGCACAATGAATGAGTAAAGCAGGTGATTGACACATTCCTCTTAGTATACGTACTGGGTTCCAGTTTCTTCAGACCTTCCAATTTTCCTGGGACTCTGCACTAGAAGAGCAAAGGAAGATGGAAAATACTGAAATATTCAACGTCTTTAGAGAGAATTTGCAGCAGACTTGATCAAATCTGCCTGTGATTCACTCACAAGGTTGTGTTACAGTTAAATGAGTATCATAGCTGGTTTAGAATTAGAAATCATAAAAAAACTGAATGAGTATCATCATGTAAATCTGTTAGTTTTAACGCAGACACTGGATTTTCAACAACAATTGTCTGCAGCTGTGTTTATTTTGCTCTATTCTGGAACAATGAGGACTGTGGACATTCAATGTATCAACTGTTTGCTCAGAGGCGAAGTGACTACCACTTAACGTTAACTGAGTTAGCTAGCTAGCTTACGATATGCATGTACGATGTAACACGTAACCCAAACCGGCTGCTCGCGTGTGCTATCGTGCACGCCAAACGCGATCACGACACGCAGCGATCACGACACGCAGGTAAAATATCAAAACAAACTCTCCAGCAGCAAGAGCGACATCATTGATGTATACAGAGAAGAGAGTCAGCCCGAGAACCCTGTTGCATCCCCATAGAGACTGCCAGAGGTCTTGACAACAGGCCCTCCGATTTGACATACTGAACTCTATCAGAGTAGTTGGTCATCCAGGCGAGGCAATCATTTGAGAAACCAAATCTGCCAATAAGAATGTGGTGATTGACAGAGTCGAAAGCCTTGGCCAGGTCAATGAATACGGCTTCACAGTAATGACTCTTATCGATGGCGGTTATGATGTCGTTTAGGACCTTGAGCGTGGCTGAGGTGCACCCATGACCAGCTCTGAAACCAGATTGCATAGCGGAGAAGGTACGGTGGGATTCGAAATGGTCGGTAATCTGTTTGTTAACTTGGCTTTCGAAGACCTTAGAAAGGCAGGGTAGGATAGATATGTCTGTAGCAGTTTGGGTCTAGAGTGTTGCCCCCTTTGAAGAGGCGGATGACCGCAGCAGCTTTCCAATCTTTGGGAATCTCAGACGATACAAAAGAGAGATTGAACAGGCTAGTAATAGGGGTTGCAACAATTTTGGCAGATAATTTTAGAAAGAGAGGGTCCAGATTGTCTAGCCCGGCTGATTTGTAGGGGTCCAGATTTTGCAGCTCTTTCAGAACATCAGCTATATGGATTTGGGTGAAGGAGAAATAGTGGGGGCTTTGGCGGGTTTCTGTGGAGGGTTCCAGGCAGTTGACCGGGGTAGGGGTAGCCAGGTGGAAAACATGGCCAGCCGTAGAGAAATGCTTATTGAAATGCTCAACTATGGGTTCGCGCCCAGGCTCTGTCGTAACCGGCCACGACTGTGAGGTCTGTGGGGCGATGCACAATTGGCCTAGCGTTGTCCGGGTTAGGGAGGGCTTGGCCGGTAGGGATATCCTTGTCTCATCGCGCACCAGCGACTCCTGTGGCGGGCCGGGCGCAGTGCGCGCTAACCAAGGTTGCCAGGTGCACGGTGTTTCCTCCGACACATTGGTGTGGCTGGCTTCCGGGTTGGATGCGCGCTGTGTTAAGAAGCAGTGCGGCTTGGTTGGGTTGTGTATCGGAGGGCGCATGACTTTCAACCTTCGTCTTTCCCGAGCCCGTACGGGAGTTGTAGCGATGAGACAAGATAGTAGCTACTAACAATTGGATACCACGAAAAAGGGGTAAAAATTCAACAACAAAAAAAGAAATTCTCAATTATAGTGGATTTATCGGTGGTAACAGTGTTTCCTAGCCTCAGAGCAGTGGGCTGCTGGGAGGTGCTCTTATTCTCCATGAACTTTACAGTGCCCCAGAATTTTTTGAGTTTGTACTACAGGATGCAAATTTCTGTTTGAAAAAGCTAGCCTTAGGAAAGCTAACTGCCTGTGTATATTTGTTCCTAACTTCCCTGAAAAGTTGCATATTACGGGGACTGATCGATGCTAATGCAGAACGCCACAGGATGTTTTTGTGCTGGTCAAGGGCAGACCGGTCTAGAATGGACCAAGGACTATATCTATTCCTAGTTCTACATTTTTTTTATGGGGCATGCTTATTTAAGACGGTGAGGAAGGCACTTTTAAAGAATAACCAGGCATCCTCTACTGACGGGATGAGGTCAATGTAATTCCAGAATACCCCGGCCAGGTCCATTAGAAAGGCCTGCTCGCAGAAGTTTTTTTAGGGAGCGTTTGACAGTGATGAGGGGTGGTCGTTTGATCGCAGACCCATTACGGATGCAGGCAGTGATCGCTGAGATCTTGATTGAAAACAGCAGAGGTGTATTTGGAGGGCGAGTTAGTTAGGATTATATCTATGAGGGTGCCTGTGTTTACGGATTTGGGGTTGTACCTGGTAGGTTCATTGATAATTTGTGTGAGATTGAGGGCATCAATCTTAGATTGTAGGATGGCCGGGGTGTTAAGCATGTCCCGGTTTAGGTCACCTAGTAGCACGAGCTCTGAAGATAGATGGGGGGCAATCAATTCACATATGGTGTCGGGGGCAGAGGGTGGTCTATAGCAAGCGACAACAGTGAGAGACTTGTTTCTGGAAAGGGGAATTTTTAGAAGTAGAAGCTTGAATTGTTTGGGTACAGACTTGGATAGTAATACAGAACTCTGCAGGCTATCTTTGCAGTAGATTGTAACACTGCCCCCTTTGGCAGTTCTATCTTGGCGGAAAGTGTTATATTTAGTTAGGGATGGAGATTTCAGGGTTTTTGGTGGTTTTCCTAAACCAGGATTCAGACACAGCTAAGACATCCGGGTTGGAAGAGTGTGCTAAAGCAGTGAGTAAAACAAACTTAGGGAGTAGACTTCTAATGTTAACATGAAACCAAGGCTTTTACGGTTACAGAAGTCAACAAATGAGAGCACCTGGGGTGTGGGAGTGGAGCTAGGCACTGCAGGACCTGGATTAACCTCTACATCACCAGAGGAGAAGTAGGATAAGGGTACAGCTAAAGTCTATACGAACTGGCCGTCTAGCACGTTCGGAACAGAGTAAAAGCAGCAGGTTTCTATGCACGATAGCATCGTTTCAAGGCATAGTGTACAGACAAAGGTAAGGTAGGTAAGACTTGCATATAAATGTGCGACGGCTGATATCTAAACTGGACATTATGGATGTCTGGGTGCATGACACTAGCCCAGACCTGGTTATCTCAGAGACCTGGCTGAATAATTTGATAATAATATAATTTATCCAGGTAGTTTCTGTACTGAAGTTTATATACACTAGCCAAGCCCTTCTGCGTTCTCACTTAAATTTCTCTCCATCCCGCGTGGAGCAGCGGTCTAAGGCACTGCATCTCAGTGCTAGAAGCGTCACTACAGACACCCTGGTTCAAATCCAGGCTGTATCATAACCAGCCGTGATTGGGATCCCATAGGGCAGCGCACAATTGGCCCAGCGGGTGTAGGCCGCCATTGTAAATAAGAACTTGTTCTTAACTGACTTGCCAAGTTAAAGAAGTGAAGATTTGTATAACTAAACCAAGATAGACCACAGCCTGTCATTTTCAAATGGGAACAAATTAGCCATGCTGGGCAGAACAATCCAGGAGGTGGGCAGAGCCAAGCACGAGCTAGCGAGATCCTATTGGTGCGTTTTAGCACATATTTGCATATTTCCATAGGGGATGCCTACTTTGTAAATAGCGCATGTACAATATCTCAATTTGCCTTTGCACTCTTTCTAAACAATGCCATTTTTTTTTTACTTTGGCATATGGTAAAGTCTACAAAACCTTGTCCACTCCGGTGAAATATGTCTCATTGTCCTATCTGTTGTGTTTCTTCTTCTTCTATGATATTATGATATGATATCACGATGGTCTTCAAACAAACGTTTAAAGTGCATGCCGCCAACTACTGTGCTGGAATGTAGGTTCAATCATGATCTGCCCAATTTTGTACGACCATGAAAATAAAATTCTAAACCAAATAAATCCTTAACTTCTACCACACCCTCCCCACTCCCCAAAAAACCCTCCCTAACCCCATTAAACCTTATCTATATCACGCTGAAACACTCCACCCTTAGAATTGCTCAGCATGTTAACAACCATTTCAACAGTAACATCTGTTACCCCCAATATCTCTCTTGCCGTCTTCACAATAACCTTCAACCTGGTATTTCTGCTTTCCACAACCCAAGTCGTATTGATAATAAATATATATATATATTATTTTTTTATTTTTTTTTATTTTTTTTTACCCCTTTTTCTCCCTAATTTCGTAGTATCCAATTGTTGTAGTAGCTACTATCTTGTCTCATCGCTACAACTCCCGTACGGGCTCGGGAGAGACGAAGGTTGAAAGTCATGCGTCCTCCGATACACAACCAACCAAGCCACTGCTTCTTTAACACAGCGCACATCCAACCCAGAAGCCAGCCGCACCAATGCGCCGGAGGAAACACCGTGCACCTGGCCACCTTGGCTAGCGTACACTGCGCCCAGCCCGCCACAGGAGTCGCTGGTGCGCGATGAGACAAGGACACCCCTACCGACCAAGCCCTCCCTAACCCGGGCGACGCTAGGCCAATTGTGCATCGCCCCACAGACCTCCCGGTCGCGGCCGGTTACGACAGAGCCTGGGCGTGAACCCAGGACTCTGATGGCACAGCTGGAGCTGCAGTACGTATTGATAATCTTACTTATGCAAATTAATTACTTAAAAATCATACAATGTGATTTTCTGGATTTTTGTTTTAGATTCCGTCTCTCACAGTTGAAGTGTACCTATGATAAAAATTACAGACCTCTACATGCTTTGTAAGTAGGAAAACCTGCAAAATCGGCAGTGTATCAAATACTTGTTCTCCCCACTGTATATATATAGACATACACACTACCAGCTAAATGTTTGTTCACATTCAATGGTTTTTATTTATTTATTACTATTTTTTACATTGTAAAATAATAGTGAAGACATCAAAACCATTAAATAATTCATATGGAATCATGTAGTAACCAAAAAAGTGTTAAACAAATCCAAATATATTATGTATTTGAGATTCTTCAAAGTAGCCACCCTTTGCCTTGATGACAGCTTTGCACACTCTTGGCATTCTCTCAACCAGCTTCATGAGCTTCACCTGGAATGCATCAGTTGTGTTGTGACAAGGTAGGGGTGGTATACAGAAGATAGACGTATTTGGTAAAAGACTACGTCCATATTATGACAAGAACAGCTCAAATGAGCAAAGAGGAACGACAGTCCATCATTACTTTAAGGCGTGAAGGTCAGTCAATCCGGAAAATTTCAAGAACTTTGAAAGTTTCTTCAAGTGCAATCGCAAAAACCACCAAGCTCTACGATGAAACGGACTCTGTTACCTCTGCTGCAGAGGATAAGTTCATTAGAGTTAACTGCACCAGTTTACTCCAATTGGGGGAGGGGTTGTAGGGTTTGCTGGGAATAATAAAGGTATATTCTAAAAAAAATGTGTATATGTATGTACAGTTGAAGTCGGAAGTTTACATACACTTAGGTTGGAGTCATTAAAACTTGTTTTTCAACCACTCCACAAATTTCTTGTTAACAAACTGTAGTTTACTACTTTGTGCATGACACAAGTCATTTTTCCAACACTTGTTTACAAACAGATTATTTCACTTATAATTCACTGTATCACAATTCCAGTGGGTCAGAAGTTTACATACACTAAATTGACTGCCTTTAAACACCTTGGAAAATTCCAGAAAATGGTATCATTCCGCTTAAAGCTTCTGATAGGCTAATTGACGTCAATTGGAGGTGTACCTGTGGATGTATTTCAAGGCCTACCTTCAAACTCACTGCCTCTTTGCATGACATCATGGGAAAATCTAAATAAATCAGCCAAGACCTCAGAAAAAAAAATTGTAGACCTCCACAAGTCTGGTTCATCTTTTCCAAATGCCCGAAGGTACCACGTTCATCTGTACAAACAATAGTACTTTTTGGAGAAATGTCCTCTAGTCTGATAAAACAAAAATAGAACTGTTTGGACATAATGACCATCATTATGTTTAGAGGAAAAAGGGGGAGGCTTGTAAGCCGAAGAACACCATCCCAACCATAAAGCACGGGTGTGGCAGCATCGTGCACTTCACAAAATAGATGGAATCATGAGGAACGAACATTATGTGGATATATTGAAGCAACATCTCAAGACATCAGTCAGGAAGTTAAAGCTTGGTCGCAAATGGGTCTTCCAAATGGACAATGACCCCAAGCATACTTCCAAAGTTGTGGCAAAATGGCTTAAGGACAACAAAGTCAAGATATTGGAGTGGCCATCACAAATCCCAGACCTCAATCCCATAGAAAATTTGTGGGCAGAACTGAAAAAGCGTGCGTGAGCAAGGAGGCCTACAAACCTGACTCAGTTACACCAGCTCTGTCAGGAGGAATTGGCCAAAATTCATCCAACTTATTGTGGGAAGCTTGTGGAAGGCTACCTGAAACATTTGACCCAAGTTAAACAATTTAAAGGCAATGCTACCAAATACTAATTGAGTGTATGTAAACTTCTGACCCACTGGGAATGTGATGAAATAAATAAAAGCTGAAATAAATCATTCTCTCTAATATAATTGACATTTCACATTCTTAAAATAAAATGGTGATCTAACTGACCTAAGACAGGGAATTTTTACTAGGATTAAAAGTCAGGAATTATGAAAAACTGAGTTGAAATGTATTTGGCTAACACGGAGCCCAAACCGGCTGCGCGCGTGCGCCATCGTGCATACATTTATTTTGTACCCCAACACCAAACGCAATCACGACATGCAGGTTAAGATATCAAAACAAACTCTTAGCCAATTACATTAATTTGGGGACAGGTCGAAAAGCATTAAACATTTATGTCAATTTAGCTAGATAGCTTGCACAAGGTCTTCTACTCCGACAATTAATCCACACATAAAACTGTCAACCGAATTGTTTTTAGTCATCTCTCCTCCTTCTCTGCCTTTTCTTCTCTTGACTTTATATTGCGATTGGCAACTTTCATAAATTAGGTGCATTACAGCCACTGACCTCGTTCGTCTTTCAGTCACCCACGTGGGTATAACCAATGAGGAGATGGCAAGTGGGTACCTGCTTCTATAAACCAATGAGGAGATGGGAGAGGCAGGACTTGCAGCGTCACAAATAGAACTGACTTCTATTTTAGCCCTTGGCAACGCAGACGCTCGTTGGCGTGCGTGAGCAGTGTGGGTGCAATAGTTGAATAGTATAGATTTCTTCATTTTCTGCAACGCTCGCACTCGTGACAGTAGTCAGCCTGTAAGGTGTATGTAAACTTCCGACTTCAACTGTGTATATATATAACATTCTATTGGTTGCAAAAAATATTGTATAATAATGGAAATTGAAAAATGTGAAGTTTTGAATCCAGCGTAGTTTTGCGTGTCAATTCATAAACCATGTGCCATGGAATCGGTACATCAAAAATCTCTTCCCAACTATTTTGCAATTTATGTGGCACAGCTATCATTTTTTTTGGTCCTTAAATTAAATTGGTATATGTTTTTATTTATCACCATTTTCTTTAACCATTTTTCGTCTTTAATGCAGGGCCGACAGACAAGTTCCTTACTTTTTTCCTCTTGCCTCTTCCATTTTTGTGGTAATGCTGCAATTAGTTGGTTGTAATTTTGGGTAGAGCAGACATTCCCATAGGTCTGTGTTAGCTGCATGTGTGACATAACTCCACCAGTCCTATTTATATAATTTACAAAGGTTATACCTTTTTTAATTTTTTTTATTGAAAAATACTTTTTTTTATCAATTAGTATAGTTGAGTTTAACCACAATGTTTGTTGCATTATTTGTTCTGTCTTTTCAGGTGGATTAAACTGAAATTGCAACCAGATTTCTAAGGCTTGTTTAAAAAATAACAATATTTCTGAGATTATTTCGTTTTCAAATAACTGAAAGTGAGCAGTTGTAATCTGAATAATGGGAAAAAAGGCCATTCTTGAACATGGGGTGAGATATTCTTACTAATTTACTAGAGAACCATTTCAGATTTAACTTTAACTTTTGTTTGACTGATGCCTTTATTGAGAGGTCTCAATATTTAATAATGTATGACTGATGCCTTTAGTGAGAGGCTTCAATATTTAATCATTTCTGCCCTCTGAATTCATATTCGGTATATAAATTGGCCCTTTAATTTTGTCTAGCTTGCCATTTCAAATAAAATGGAATATATTTTGTTCATATAATTTAAAAAGCAGGTCACTAGGTGTAGGCAAAACCATAAGCAAATCGGTAAACTGCGATGTGACTAAAGAGTTTATCGGGGTAATTTTTCCACAAATAGACAGGTATTTTCCTGTCCATGGTAGCAAGATCTTATCTATTTTTGCTGAGTTTCTATAAAAATGTATTGGAGGGATCATTTCTTTCTTTCAGGATATGTATACCGAGTATTTCCACATCCCCGTCATACCATTTTATTGGTAAACTACACCGTAATGTAAAAGTAGCATTTTTTGTGATCCAATAAGTAATATAGTACACTTATCATAATTCGGTTTTAATCCAGAGAGGTTAGCGAAAGTATCTAGATCCTCTATGAGCCTGTGAGGGGATTCTAATTGTGGTTTTAAAAGAAAACATGAATCATCAGCGTACAATGACACCTTTGTTTTTAAGCCACGGATTTCTAATCCCTTAATATTATTGTTGGATCTAATTTTAACAGCTATCATTTCGATGGCAATAATAAATAGATATGCCGATAGTGGACAACCTTGTTTCACTCCTATTGACAGTTCAGAACTTTCTGACATGTAGCCATTTTACACCTAGGGTTATTATACATAACTTTAACCCATTTTATAAGAAATTCTCCATAATTGAAATATTCTAGGTATTTATATATAAACTCCGGTCGTACTTTATCAAAAGGCTTTTCAAAATCAGCTTTGAAAACCAGGCCTGGTTTCGCCCGATATTTCATAGTATTCTATTGTATTATCTCCAATGTAAAAAACCTGTCTGATTAGGATGAATAATATCTGGCAATACCTTTTTAATTCTATTCGCCAAGCATTTAGCTCAAATTTTTGCATCACAACACTGAAGTGTAAGAGGCCTCCAATTTTTTAAATGGACTGGATCTTTAAATATACCACTTGGATCCTGTTTCAGTAGTAATGAAATCAGACCTTCTTGTTGCGTGTCCGAAACTTTGATATACTTCCACTGGTATGCCATCCAGAACTGGAGTTTTCCCAGACTTAAAGGCTTTAATTGCATCAAGAAGTTCCTCCTCTGTAATTTGGCCTTCACTTGAGTCTTTCTGTACAGATGTTAATTTTACATTATTAATAGGGGAAAAATCCATACAATTAGCTTCAGTTAGTGGAGATGGAGGAGACCGAAATAAAAACATATTCTTAAAGTGCTTTACTTCCTCTTTCAAAATATCATTCAGTGAATCTTGCTTGACTCCATTTGTAACAAGTTTCAATACATTTTTGTTAGTAGCATTTCTATGTTGAAGATTGAAAAATTATTTGGTGCATATTTCATCCAGTTCGCTTTATTGTTATAATATATTACACTGGATCTTTCTTGAATAAGTTCCTCCATTTCTTTTTGTTTTTCCTCTAATTTATTCTGTGCCTCTATAGTACAGTTTTTATTTCTATCTAACTGTACTGTTGGTCCCTCAATTTCCTTTGTTAAAATGGACTCTTTTGAACTAAATTGCTTTTGTTTTATAGGTGAGTACTGAATTGCATGGCCTCTAAAGGCACATTTAAAAGTGTCCCATACAATAAGGGGATCTGCTGTACTTATGTTATGTCTGAAAAAGTCAGTTATAAATTATTCTGTCCTAGTTATAAACAAGTTACCATCCAGTAGGCTTTGATTACATTTCCAATATCCTCGCCCACATTGAAATTCTGTAAGCGTAATATATGTCAATTATGTGATGATCCGACTGCATTCTGTCCCCTATCAACACTTTTGTGCAGAGAGAATGGCTGTATCACCGCCTGGTATGGCAACTGCACCGCCCTCAACCGTAAGGCTCTCCAGAGGGTAGTGAGGTCTGCACAACGCATCACCGGGGGCAAACTACCTGCCCTCCAGGACACCTACACCACCCGATGTCACAGGAAGGCCATAAAGATCATCAAGGACATCAACCACCCGAGCCACTGCCTGTTCACCCCGCTATCATCCAGAAGGCGAGGTCAGTACAGGTGCATCAAAGCTGGGACCGAGAGACTGAAAAACAGCTTCTATCTCAAGGCCATCAGACTGTTAAACAGCCACCACTAACACTGAGTGGCTGCTGCCAACACACTGACACTGACTCAACTCCAGCCACTTTAATAATGGGAATTGATGGGAAATGATGTAAATATATCACTAGCCACTTTAAACAATGCTACCTTATATAAATGTTACTTACCCTACATTATTCATCTCATACGCATACGTATATACTGTACTCTATATCATCGACGGTATCCTTATGTAATACATGTATCACTAGCCACTTTATACTATACTATGCCACTTTGTTTACATACTCATCTCATTTGTACATACTGTACCCGATACCATCTACTGTATCTTGCCTATGCTGCTCTGTACCATCACTCATTCATATATCCTTATGTACATATTCTTTATCCCCTTACACTGTGTACAAGACAGTAGTTTTGGAATTGTTAGTTAGATTACTTGTTATTACTGCATTGTCGGAACTAGAAGCACAAGCATTTCGCTACACTCGCATTAACATCTGCTAACCATGTGTATGTGACAAATAAAATTTGATTTGATTTGATTTGATTTGATAAGAAAGTAAGCAAGACGACTAGCTTGATTAAGCTTCCGCCATGTATATCTCACTAGGTCAGGGTATTTAAGCCTCCATATATCCACTAATTCCAATATATCCATGACATTCATGATTTCCTTAAGTGCCTGAGGGTGTTAGTTTGTAGTGTGATTTCCTTTCCGGTCCATAGAGCTATTTAAGACCGTATTAAAATCTCCCACCATAATAATACAGTCTAGTGTTAAATTCTTATATTTTCAAAGAAGCTTGGATCATCATTATTTGGACCGTATAGGTTAATAAGCCATATCTGTTTACTGTCCAATAACATATTTAAAATCATCCATCTACCTTGAGGATCTGTTTGGAAAATTTGCATATTTAGATCAAAATTACTGTTAATTAATATCGTTACCCCTTTTGGATTTCTTTGCCCATGGGAGAAATGTATTTACCCCCTCCCCAGTCATTTTCCCACAAAACTTCATCTAAAATTGTTGAATGAGTTCCCTGTAAACAATTGATATTATATTCCTTTTCTTTTAGCCAGGTAAATACTGATCGTGTTTTCTTATTATCTGCTTAGCCTGGCTATTCTTATTTCACCAATTACCATAATGAGACACAAGTTTCAGTTCTATTAATCATAATATATGTTTGTAAACGAACCATTAAAAAGTAACATGATGATTAAGTGTCTATATAGCTGTACCATGATATTTGCATGGTACTAAGCAAACCTCCAATTGGTCCCCACTATTCCACCCGCTAAAACCCCTCTTCATCCCGAGTTGGGTTGTCATCCCAATGCCCGTGCAGACCACCCCAGACCCCCGGATCCCATGGCCCCAGAGAGACTGGGACCCATCCTTCGATAAGAGCACACAGTACAACCCACAGAACAGAAGCAGATCAACAGCCACATGCATTTCCATCACTGATAAGATAATTTTGTTTTCAAGGTACATAACCCAATTGAATTATATTACTCAGTCTGCAAACCAGAACTTGTAAGATACTGGTTGAATGAAACAGACGGAGGCCTAAAATAGTCAAAAAGGTTTATTCACGGGAACATTCTAAAGTCAAGAATTAATTTTATACTGACTTCTCACGCCCACACATTCACACAACCATATGCACACATATACAGTGGGGCAAAAAAGTATTTAGTCAGCCACCAATTGTGCAAGTTCTCCCACTTAAAAAGATGAGAGAGGCCTGTAATTTTCATCATAGGTACACTTCAACTATGACAGACAAAATTAGAAAAAAAATCCAGAAAATCACATTGTAGGATTTTTAATGAATTTATTTGAAAATTATGGTGGAAAAAAAGGATTTGGTCACCTACAAACAAGCAAGATTTCTGGCTCTCACAGACCTGTAACTTCTTCTTTAAGAGGCTCCTCTGTCCTCCACTCGTTACCTGTATTAACGGCACCTGTTTGAACTTGTTATCAGTATAAAAGACACCTGTCCACAACCTCAAACAGTCACACTCCAAACTCCACTATGGCCAAGACCAAAGAGCTGTCAAAGGACACCAGAAACAAAATTGTAGACATGCACCAGGCTGGGAAGACTGAATCTGCAATAGGTAAGCAGCTTGGTTTGAAGAAATCAACTGTGGGAGCAATTATTAGGAAATGGAAGACATACAAGACCACTGATAATCTCCCTCGATCTGGGGCTCCACGCAAGATCTCACCCCGTGGGGTCAAAATGATCACAAGAATGGTGAGCAAAAATCCCAGAACCACACAGGGGGACCTAGTGAATGACCTGCAGAGAGCTGGGACCAAAGTAACAAAGCCTACCATCAGTAACACACTACGCCGCCAGGGACTCAAATCCTGCAGTGCCAGACGTGTCCCCCTGCTTAAGCCAGTACATGTCCAGGCCCGTCTGAACTTTGCTAGAGAGCATTTGGATGATCCAGAAGAAGATTGGGAGAATGTCATATAAAACCAAAATATAACTTTTTGGTAAACACTCAACTCGTTGTGTTTGGAGGACAAAGAATGCTGAGTTGCATCCAAAGAACACCATACCTACTGTGAAGCATGGGGGTGGAAACATCATGCTTTGGGGCTGTTTTTCTGCAAAGGGACCAGGACGACTGATCCGTGTAAAGGAAAGAATGAATGGGGCCATGTATCGTGAGATTTTGAGTGAAAACCTCCTTCCATCAGCAAGGGCATTGAAGATGAAACGTGGCTGGGTCTTTCAGCATGACAATGATCCCAAACACACCGCCCGGGCAACGAAGGAGGGGCTTCGTAAGAAGCATTTCAAGGTCCTGGAGTGGCCTAGCCAGTCTCCAGATCTCAACCCCATAGAAAATCTTTGGAGGGAGTTGAAAGTCTGTGTTGCCCAGCAACAGCCCCAAAACATCCCTGCTCTAGAGGAGATCTGCATGGAGGAATGGGCCAAAATACCAGCAACAGTGTGTGAAAACCTTGTGAAGACTTACAGAAAATGTTTGACCTCTGTCATTGCCAACAAAGGGTATATAACAAAGTATTGAGATAAACTTTTGTTATTGACCAAATACTTATTTTCCACCATAATTTGCAAATAAATTCATAAACAAATCCTACAATGTGATTTTCTGGATTTTTTTTGCTAATTTTGTCTGTCATAGTTGAAGTGTACCTATGATGGAAATTACAGGCCTCTCTCATCTTTTTAAGTGGGAGAACTTGCACAATTGGTGGCTTACTAAATACGTTTTTGTCCCACTGTACACACAAACAGACGCACAAAATGTCCTGCTACGCACACACTGTCTCACTACCCAGCCCACAGAGATTAGTGACCTTGTCCTTGAGAGTACTCCCCGTTCTCTCCCAAATCGCTAGTCAGGTCGGCACCAAGCTCAGACAGTCTGTGTTTAAAATACCATAAAGACATATTGTTTTACCCTAATTCTGACTAGGACTACACATTTATTGATTATGATTTTATACATTCTAATCAATTCCATACAATTATATGTTTCAGGACGGAATATTCTAATCATTCAATTAACAGATAATTCTCAACTAACAATCGCCCTCACCTCGATTTGTATTATATAACAATATATATATATATATATATATATATATATTTAAATCATGTTTATCTTATTTTCCATAATTAGCTATTTATATTTGTAGTAATGTAGGCAGTTTATGCAAAGGATTTTTACCTCTCACCAGTCTCGCCATTATCAAAATTACATTATGGCAAGCAATTATTATTATTTTAGCAAACAATTATAGTGATTCATCATATACAAGGTTGTATATCTGTCCGAAGCAGTGTACCACGTTCGAGTTCGATTTTGTCGATAGCTTCGCGTGGGATCTGAAGCGCTGTAAGGAGGAACTGTCTAACTACACATTCAGGAACTTCTTCTTTCTCTTGGATAGCTGCAACTGTGGTAAAGACAGTTTAAAATAGTATATTCAAAGGATATTCGCGCTTTCAAACCACTTGAGCCACAGACTCCAAATAAGTGTCATGATGTTGGAAAAATATGTCTTATGTGTAGGCCCAATTAGTTGACATTCTGAACCTTGTTTGAAGTCAGTAGGTCACATGACCAAGGAGCTATTGAAATTTTAAAGTTTGAAAAATTCATGTAAAATCGAGAGATGAAAATGGACAAACATTGGTGTGCAATGTGTAGGCCCACTGAGAAGAATTCTGAACCTTGTTTTGAAGTCAGTAGGTCACATGACCAATGAGCTATTGATATTCAAAAATTTAAATACATAATTTAAAATAGTGCAAGATGTAAATAGACAAAAAAAAAGTGTGTGCAATGTGTGTCTATGCCATCGGGTTAGCTACAACCAGTTTTGAACGTTTTAGGAGTAATGCTTAAAGAGCTATTGAAATGTGAAAATGTTGATTTGTCACTTTGTTGACATCCCTAACTGCTGTTGGTGGACGTAAGGAAAACTACAGACGAATATCCAACCTGAAACTTTCATTACCTCGGTCTGTAAGTACCAGTTTTTCTCTCATGGATCTAGTCTGTATGTCAAGTAAGGCTTCTCTCAGAACGATGTTCTCCATTTTAAGTTCATTAACTTCAGTTTTAATCTTATTGACTGTCCCTGTTAGCTTGTTTGTCTTTCTCCAATGTCGCAGCTGTTTCGTCACTCATCTTGAGACTTGCCTTGAACACTTTTATATCCTTACTGACTAGTTCAAGTATGCGCAGTTTGTCATTTATTGATTTTTTAACAGATCGGGTTCGACCTTTACCATTCACGGTGGTGAAAAGATTAAATCGTCTGTGTCTGTAGAAGAGTCACGTTTTCGTTTTGAAATATGTTCCCCTTTTATTCTCCGTTATGTTTGGGTGTTGCTTGTTTTCGTAATATTTGTCGATGCATTTCTCTAGTCTCGTGATTTGTTTTGTGTTGTTATCCAGATTGAAGGTTATTACACACCAGATTGTGTAGCGCTAATATTTAGTCTAATTTACCGATATTGAATATTTCGTTTTTATCATGAGGTGGTCTACATAGTTGTGTTCAGTCCGCCATCTTGAAGTTTTGGCTAAGCATAAACGTCAACCTGCATTTGGAACATTAAATGAATGTGCACCCAAGCTAATAGCCAAAATATTTACATCTCTTTCTTGCTTTTTCTCTGTTTTCCGGGTTAGTCCTTGTCTGTCCATTCCAGTCCAGCTGAGATTGTATCTATGGATTCCAAAGGTAATTAACCAGAATTGTTCAACCCATATACAGGCCATAACTGTAGAATAAGCTACTAGTTAAATAAACGTTGTGTTATACAGAGGACAGGACTGGTTAAAATGGAAACAAGTCTGGAATTTGTTTTGCTCCTATATATAGATGCATCTCTATATTTTCCCTGTCTGACTCCTCTCTCTCAGAACGTTTTTTTTTTAAGAAGGCTGGCCCTACGAAGAGGCCAGATCTCTCCATACCTACACAAGGAACTTCTTTCCAGTCTACCAACACCGCTCAGGATGGCAGCAATGTCATATCACCCACAATCTCTGGCAGCCAAATAAGAGACATTAATTATTACATCAGTGTGGGCTCGAAGGGTGGTGGTAAGTAACCTCAAACTTCTGACTCATTAAATTGAATACATAAAGTACAACTTACTATCTGGTGTTGGGAAATTTTACACACATCCCAGATCTTTTTGTCGCTCTCTCCCTTCGCATTCTCTCTCTCTCGCTCTCTCGCTTTTTCTCGTTCCAGATGATGAAGATACTTTTCCTAATTCTGAAGGTAATAACACCCTCCCTCTACAGACCATCTAAGTTTTTTAAATTTATTTTTTAAATACAGTAATTACTTTTAACTTTACATGCAAATCTGACACTAAGTGTGAATCTTTATATATTTTTGGTGGATGTCACAGCCCTTTGAATAAAAGGGCACACACAAGCTACTGAGCATAGATTTCTGTTAACAATCAAATCTATCGTCTTCATGTTTTGATGTATTTTTCTGTCATTTTGTTTCTTTCAGATATACATGTTGAAGACCGCCATCAAAAACTAAAAGACTATCTGAAGATTAACAGTAAGATCAGTACTATTCAGGAGGGTTTAGCTCAGCATGGAAACTCCAAACTGCTTAATGACATCTACACAGCGGTTTATATAACAGAGGGGGAAAGTGGAGAGGTCAATAATGAGCATGAGGTAAGACCATTTGAAAAAACAGCTTTACAAGAAACTCCAATCCTATCCAACGACATCTTCAGATCCATAGTTGGGAAAGACAAACCGATCAGAACTGTGCTGACAAAAGGAATTGCTGGCATTGGAAAGTCGGTCTCTTTGCAAAAGTTTGTTTTGGACTGGGTTGAAGGAAAAGCAAATCAGGATATAAAATTCATCTTTCCACTTCTTTTTCGGGATCTAAATTTGATGAGGGAGAATAAAAGTTTGATGGACATTCTTCATCCTTTTCTTCAGACAAAAGAAGCAGGAATTCTCAACAACAATGAACACAAAGTGTTATTTATCTTCGATGGTCTAGATGAGTGTCGACTTCCTCTAGACTTCCAGAACAACAAGATCTTGAGTGACATCACAGAGTCAACTTCATTGCATGTGCTGCTGACTAACCTCATCAAGGGGAATCTGCTCCCATCTGCTCGCATCTGGATAACCTCCCAATCAGCCGCAGCCAATCGCATCCCCCCTGAGTTTGTTGACAGAGTGACAGAGGTACGAGGGTTCAATGACCCACAGAAGGAAGAGTTTTTCAGAAAGAGATTCAGTGATCAGAAACTGGCCAACAGAATCATCAAACACATTAAGTCAATACGGAGCCTCTACATCATGTGTCACATACCTTTGTTCTGCTGGATTTTAGCCACTGTCCTGGAGAGAATGAACAAAATGGAAAGTGGAGAGATCCCCAAAACCCTGACCCAAATGTACATGCACTTCCTGAACATCCAGAGAATGCTAAGGAAACGAAAGTACCCTGGAGAAAATGAGCGAGATCCACTCTGGTATAAAGCGAGCATCATGTCACTGGGAAAACTGGCCTATCAGCAACTGGAAAAAGACCATCGGACCTTCTTTGAAGAGGATCTGACAGAGTGTGGCATTGATGTCAGAGAGGGGTCCATTTTTTCAAGGGTTTGTTCAGAGATGTTCAATACAGAGTTTGGACTGTACGAGAGCAAGACGTACCAATTTGTGCATCTGAGCATCCAGGAGTTTCTTGCTGCTGTGTATGTTTTCATCTCATTCAAAACCAGCAATGAAAATCCAATGCTAGAAGAACAACACTGCTCCAAAGGCAAAGACATCTACTTAAGTGCAGTAGATAAGGCCGTTCAAAGTGAGAATGGGCACCTAGACCTTTTCCTCCGCTTCCTTCTCGGCCTCTCGCTGAAGAGCAATCAAGATATCTTACAAGGTTTACTGATAGAAAAAACCTGCAGCTCACAGACCAATGAGAAAACAGCCATGTATATTAAGATGAAGATCAAGGAAAAGCCCTCTCCAGAGTGTTGCATCAATCTGTTCCACTGTCTGAATGAGCTGAATGACCATTCCTTACAGGAGGAAGTCCAAAGCTACATAAGGTCTGGAAGTTCCTTGTTTGCCAGACTCTCATCTGCACAGTGGTCCGCTCTGGTCTTTGTGTTGCTGACTTCCACGGACGAGCTGGAAGTGTTTGACCTGAAGAAATACATCAGATCGGATGAGTGTCTTCTGAGGCTGCTGCCAGTGGTCAAAGCTTCTAGAACCGCTCTGTGAGTATTTGGTCAAATCGATGTACTGAAAGTTAGCAAATCAATATTCTATTACTTGATGGTAATTGCATTTCGTAGTCCCTGGACAAAATCATACTACTGATCTATTCAAGTGAAGATAATTCATTTCTATAAGTAACCACCATGTTACCCGTTCTAAATTTGTTTAGGATAGGACAACAATGTGTCCTGTCTCTTTAAAATGCCATGGTTCATTTGTGCAGTATTTTTCGCTCTGTGAAGGAAGTTTTGGAGACCGAAGATGTCGTCTGATAACTCATTACATTTGACAATATATTTTCCCAGACTCAATGGATGTAAACTTACCTGGAGATGCTGTGAAGCACTGGCCTCAGCTCTCAGCTCAAAGTTCTCTAGTCTGAGACAGCTGGACCTAGGAAACAATGACCTGCAGGACTCAGGAGTGAAAACACTCTGTGCTGGACTGGGGAATCCACTCAATAAACTAGATACACTGAAGTAAGACAATCTTCTGAGCGTGAAATTAGATTTTAAATGCTAGATAACTGTATTTACGGCCAACAATGTGTTGTGATTTGATTTGTACTACCATTTAGTGCACAGCCCTATAGTAAGTGTATGCCATTTAATTGTAGAATGTCTCTCTTCAGACTGTCTCAGTGCAATATCACAGAGGAAGGCTGTGCTTCTCTGGCTTTAGCACTGAGGTTAAACCCATCACACCCAAGAGAACTGGACCTGAGTGGAAATAACCTAGGAGACTCCGGTGTAAAAATGCTCTCTACTGTACTCAAAGATCCACAATGTAAACTGCAGAAACTGAGGTGAGTATTCTGATCAGTGGAATTAAGCAAAAACAATTGCATTAGACAAAGGTTACTGTGGAGGTAGATTCCCATTGACCCGGCGAAGGCACACCTGAGTAAGAATCCTAGCTTAGTTTCACCTTTTTACCACGGTACCATTACTTTCCCTTCCTTATGGAGACATCAACAGAAATTTGAAAGTCAATATGCTTTTTAGACTGTCACACATTCAACATTGTGTGTTTTGTAGTAGATTTGACTAATTTGATAAAAATGTATTCAGAAAGTCCAAATAGATATATGACATGTAGAACAGACATGCTTCTCTGTCATGTGGAGAAAACAAACAGAAGACCATTTGATGTGCAACATTAAGGACAGTACACCTTAATACAGGATTAAGACATGTTCAGCATACACCTGTCTAAACACAAGCAGCAGAATTCACTTAAAAGTAAACCGGGAATTTTACTTGCTAATTGTTTTCCTCAAATGATGGCATGAGTGTTGCCTGTGTGGTTCATATAAACATATATAACAATCCATTGATTTCTTTAAACTCATGAAACCAGTTATAGGCTAGCATTAGGGCCGGGATGATACCAGTATTACGACAGTATCGTGGCAAGGAAACAAAATATAAAGCAGATGTAACTTCTTTAGGAAAACAGCCCTAATTGTTGGAAACAAACCACATTATGTTGTCATCCAGAGTCACATTTATTTATTTTCCAAGCTATTCAGCAGGTTTTTAAAGGACCAGACAGTTTGGTCTGCTGCATGTTTGAATTTTTGCCATAGAAGAAATATTGCGATACTGGTATCATCACAGCCCTAGCTAACATATGATTTTGCTCATGGTTGTGGCTATGTGTGCCCCTTCCTCCCCAAAAAATATAATTTCTGGGTAATATTTCTGGCCATTAAGGTGACCCATTTCGAGCCAAATGTTCCATAATTAACATTAATATGAATGATTTTTGTAAAACTACAATGCTTTACTTCTATTCACAATGACACTGAATATTTTCTAAATGTGAATCATCTTTTGAGGCAAAGAGTTGAATGTTTTTACATGAACTAACATCACAGGATGTCATGCTGTGGAGTCTCAGAAGAAGGCTGTTCATCTCTGGCTTCAGCCCTGACGTCGAACCCCTCACACCTGAGAGAGCTGGATCTAAGCAGGAATGGCCCTGGAGGCTCAGGAGTGGAGAAGCTCTCTGCAGTACTGGTGGATACACACTGTAAACTTGAGACGCTGAGGTGAATAATTGAATAGTCTTTTCTTTACACGGTATCCCATATTTCTGAGTGAAGAGTGACGGCGTTATTCCTTCTTTCTGTAGGCTGTCAAACTGTAGTATCACAGAAGAAGGATGTGCTTCTCTGGCTTCAGCTGTGACGTCAAACCCCTCTCACCTGAGAGAGCTGGACCTGAGCGGGAATAACTTAGGAGACTCAGAATTAGAACGGCTGACAGTTGTTTTGAAGAATCCACAGTGCAAACTTGAGAAACTGTTGTAAACAACTCATTATTTTGAGCACTTTGAGAAATGTTTTCATAGATAATATTTTATTTTATTGATATTTTCAATTCAACACTATGGTCATATTTTACATTAACTAGACTATATAACAATGCATATGAAATAATATGCACCTCATGTTACCAATCTTAAAAAAATGTCACTTCTCTCCAAAGGCTTAAAAAATGCACATTCACAGTGGAAGGCTGTGCTGCTCTGGCTATGGCTTTAGCCCTGAGGCCAAGACCATCACCCCTGAGAGAGCTGGACCTAAGTGAGAACCAACCTGGTAACTTAGGAGTAAAACTACTCTCTTCTGTACTGGAGGATAAACGCTGTACACTGGAAACACTGAGGTAAAGACTGTGTCCTCATGGTGGTTGGTTTAAGCAGGGCAATAAGTCGGGACTGAATCGGCAGACTGTATTTGGTTCGGCAGCACTGCTCTGCGGCTGACGCTGTTCTGTTTCCACCCTTCTGGGTGTGTGTGTTGTGAGGTTTGGTCAAATAAACAATAAAGGATCTGTTCTATATCACCCTAGGTTGAATGATTGCAACCTCACTGAGAAATGCTGTGAAGCACTGGCTTCAGCTCTCAGCTCCAGCACTTCAAGTTTGAGAGAGCTAGACCTGGGGAAAAACAAACTCCACGATGTTGGTGTGAAGCTGTTCTCTGTTGGACTGGGGAATACCTACTGTAATCTGACAACACTGAGGTAAGAGAGCTAAATTATACATTATACTTTTGTATATATAGTGTATGTGGACACCCATTTAAATAAGTGGATTAGGCTATTTCAGCCACACCTGTTGCTGACAGGTGTGTAAAATCGAGCATACAGCCATGCAATCTCCGTAGACAAACATTGGCGGTACAATGGCCTTACTGAAGCGCTCAATGACTTGCACCGTCATAGGATGCCATCTTTCTGACAAGTCAATTCATCAAATTTCTGCCCTGCTAGAGCTGCCCCAGTCAATTGTAAGTGCTGTTATTGTGAAGTGGCAATGTCTAGGAGCAACAACGGATCAGCCGCGAATTGGTAGGCCACACAAGCTCACAGAACGAGTCCGCTGAAGTACTTAGCATGTAAAAGTAGTTTTTCCTCGGTTGCAACACTCACTACCAAGTCCCAAACGGCGTCTGGAAGCAACTGCAGCACAATAACTGTTAGTCGGAAGCTTCATGAAATGGGTTTACATGGCCGAGCAGCCGCACACAAGCTTAAGATCACCATGCGCAATGCCAAGCCTCTGCTGGAGTGGTGTAAAGCTCACCGGCATTGGACTCTGGCCTAATGGAAATGCATTCTCTGGAGTGATGAATCACGCTTCACCATCTGGAAGTCCGATGGACAAATCGGGGTTTGGCAGATGCCAGGAGAAACGCTACCTGCTCCAAAGCATAGTGTCAACTGTAAAGTTTGGTGGATGAGGAATAATGGTCTGGGGCCGTTTTTCATGGTTGGGCTAGGGCCCTCATAATGCTACAGCTTACAATGACATTCTAGATGATTCTGTGCTTCCAACTTTGTGGCAACAGTTTGGGGAAGGCCCTTTCCTGTTTCAGCATGACAGTGACCCCGTGCACAAAGTGAGGTCCATACAGAAATGGTTTGTTGAGGTTGGTGTGAAAGAAATTGACTGGCTTGCGCAGAGCCTTGACCTCAACCGTATCGAACACCTTTGAGATGAATTGGAACGCTGAATGCAAGCCAGGCCTAATCGACCAACATCAATGCCCGACCTCACTAATGCTCTTGTGGCTGAATGGAAGCAAGTAGTCCCCGCAGCTATGTTCCAACATCTAATGGAAAGCCTTCCCAGAAGAGTGGAGACTGTTTTAGCAGGAAATGAGGGACCAACTCCATATTAATGCCCATGAATTTGAAATTAGATGTTCAACGAGCAGGTTTCCATATACTTTTGGTCATGTAGTGTACGTGTCCTAAAATTAAGTATCACAAAGTTAATCATTTTTATTGATTAAACTTGAGTTAGATAATGGAGAAGTTAGACAATCTTGAAGGTGACAGATGATTCAAATGATTTAACAATGTATATTAATCAACAAATGTTATATTGCAATGTACAGTATATTGGATGATCGTATTGAATCTACAAGTGATACACTACTACTTATTGGATGATTTTGATGCATTGATAAAATGTATCAATATGTCTTATGCTTGCTTCTCTGTAGGCTGTCAGATTGTGGTGTCACAGCGAACGGGATTTTCTTCTTGTCTTCAGCACTCAAGACAAATCCCTCATTCCTGAGAGAGCTGGACATGAGTCGGAATAGTCTAGGAGATTCAGGAGTAAACCTGCTCTCTGCTGTACTGGAGAATCTACATTGTAATCTGGAGACATTGCAGTACGTATTGTGACCATTATATTACAAGGTACATGTTATTTTAACTATAAAGCGATTTTAACACATTCCAATCAAAAATGGTGTTTCCTTCAGCTTGAAGGACTGCAATCTCACTGTGAGATGTTGTGGTGCCCTGGCCTCAGCTCTCAGCTCAAAAGGCTGTAGTCTGAGAGAGCTGGATCTGAGTGGCAACGAGCTGAAGAATTCAGGAGTGGAACTGCTCTGTGTTGGATTGGGGAGTCCTCACTGTAAAGTGAAGACACTCCGGTAAGCTCCATAGAAATATAATTAACATATACCCTCAGACTATGGCTAATTCCAATTCTATGGTATCATTGACTTGAATCACATAAATTAGCACCACAACAAAAATAGTACATCAGAATGACTACACTTTGGAAGATAATGTTAGGCTGAGACATTCAATCAGAGGTTATTCAGTCACATTCAATCACACTGATTTCTGAGCTGGGTTTGGTGTAGGCCAGGGTTGGGGTCAATTCAGGAAGTACATAGGAATGTCTTTCATACTTTTCTCGCAATGTTTTTCAATTGGGAACATTTGGGATTTGGTTTACTTTCTGAGTTGCCTGGAATTTACCGCAACCCTGGTGAAGGCAACATCTGTAAGATACACAAGCGTGTGCACATAACACTAACACACAATGTGTGTGTGAGGAAACCTGGGTGTTTTATCTAAGCCTTTTCTCCCTCTGGTGGCGAGAACACACATACAATACATTATATTCTATTGCACATGTAATATTCATCTCTTGCTGTCAAGTCAATTAACATGCCTTTACGTAATAATACTTGATTACAGAATTGCTGTTTTGAGTCTGCTTATCTTAGCAATGTAACTAGGGTTTACAGACAGTGTTTTCATGTTTTCTCCCTCCTTGCTCTCTCGGTCTTTCTCTGCAGACTGTCACGCTGTAGAGTCACAGATGGGGGATGTTCTTCTCTGGCTTCAGCTCTGTTGTCCAACCCGTCACACCTGAGAGAAATTAATCTAGACAACAATAACCCTGGGTACTCTGGATTGAGACTGCTCTCTGCCGTAATGGAGGACCCAACCTTTAAACTGGAGACACTGAGGTTAGTGCTTTTGAAATGTTCAGGGCCCAGTTTTTCAAAAACATTTAATCCAGATCACAATGATCCTGTGCTGTCTCAATCTGGTTTCCCCATTCGATTTTGGAAACACACAGGAAGACAATATTTAGACTTAATGTCATATGACATATTTTTGTAGCATATAATGGGATTTTTCATTTTGTCTTAGTACGATATCCCAAAATAAAAAAGGGACCACATCTGGAAGGGGATCAGAATTTAATACAACACAGGATTCTTTTGATCTGGATTAAATGTTTTTGGAAAAACTGGGTCCAGAAAATCTATATCAGATCTGAGTTCAAATACTATTTTGAAGTCATTTTAAATACATTAGCTGGGCTTGATTTGTACTTTCATTTATCAATAGAACCAATAGAATAGTCGAGTGCAAACCCTTCCCACCTGGCACTATTGGCAGGCAACATCAAACACAAAGTATTTGAAACATTTCAAATAGTTATTTTAACCCAGGTATTTTGATCTTAATGTTGATCAATAGTTGCATTCTTTTGGGACATTAATCAAATATGGGTATCTGTATCTTTGACCTGAATGATTGTCTATGTTTATCAACCTATCAACAGTGCATGGCCTTATCCTGTGGGGAGAGAGAAATGATCAAAGGACATAATGGATGAATTCTGTATCCAAAAACACAATGTACAGAGTAGATATATATATTTGTACTGATAAATATTTGTAGATGTTTGTACAGATCTGTAGATGTTTTATGACATAATGGATGACTGCCTGTATCCAAAAACACAATGTACAGAGCAGAAATATATTTATACTGATAAATATTTGTCGATGTTTGTACAGATCTGTAGATGTTTTATGACATAATGGATGACTGCCTTTATCCAAAGACGCAGTGTACTGAGCGGATGCATATTTCCATGTAGATATTTTATTATGTGGGTGATTTTTCTACAGCTGTTCATTTTTCAATGTATGCTATGAGTCTAGAGGCTGGGAATGGGAATGGGATTCAGGCACACCACTATGGTACGTTGGTATGATTTGTTTTCCAGTTATGCATGTTCAATCAATATTTCAATAAAGAAGCATTAACAGATTATAATTTGCCTTTGTCAGTTGTGGAATTATTATTTTACATCTGTCATCAAACACTGGATATAAAATGTTTTACCCTATTAGCTGGTAATTATTGGTGCTATAACAGGACAGACACCCATAATATTTGAACCAGCCACCTTTTGGTTACTGGCCCAATGCTCTAGCTGCTAGGCTACCTGTCGCAAACCGGGATGCATCCCAAATCTACTGAAGTGTGAACTTGTTCACTACATCCCACAAATATAATAGCATTGAATTGGGGGAGGTATGGGCTAGTTTATACCGGTCATTCCAGTAAAGGGAAGTGATCAAGTGGAAAATTGACAGATTTCAAAGCATATTTCCTTCATACTGTAATTTGCCAGTACCTCATTTGACATATGTGGACACCTGCTCGTCGAACATCTCACTCCAAAATCATGAGAGTTAATATGGAGTTGGTCCCCCATTTGCTGCTATTACAGCCTCCTGGGAAGGCTTTCCACTTGATGTTGGAACATTGCTGCGGGGACTTGCTTCCATTCAGACACAAGCATTAGTGAGGTTGGGCGCTGATGTTGGGTGATTAGGCCTCGCTCTCAGTCAGAGTTCCAATTCATCCCAAAGGTGTTCGATGGAGTTGAGTTCAGGCCCCTGTGCAAGCCAGTCAAGTTCTTCCACACCGATCTCAAAAAAACATTTCTGTACGGACCTCGCTTTGTTCACGGGGGCATTGTCATGCTGAAACAGGAAAGGGCTTTCCCCAAACTGTTGCCACAAAGTTGGAAGCACAGTACCGTCTAGAATGTCATCGTATGCTGTAGCGTTAAGATTTCCCTTTTACTGGAGCTAAGGGGCCTAGCCTGAACCATGAAAAACAGCCCCAGACATTGTTCCTCCTCCACCAGTTGGCACCATGCATTGGGGCAGGTAGCGTTCTCCTGGCATCTGCCAAACCCAGGTTCGTTCATCCGACTGCTAGACGGTGAAGCATGATTCATCACTCCAGAGAATGCGTTTCCACTGCTCCAGAGTGCTTTACGACACTCCAGCCGAATAGGAGTGTTGTAACGCACACGGAAAGTATTCAGACCCCTTGACTTTTTCCACATTTTGTCACTTTACAGCCCTATTCTAAAACTGATTAAATATTTTTTTTTCTCATCAATCTACGCACAATACCCCATAATGACAAAGCGAAAACAGGTTTTTAGAAATTTTGGCAAATTTATAAAATAAATAAAAAACACAGAAATACCTTAGTTACAAAAGTATTCAGACCCTTTGCTATAAGACTCAAATAGAGCTCAGGTACATCCTGTTTTCATTGATCATCCTTGAGATGTTTCTACAACTTGACTGGAGTCCACCTGTGGTAAATTCAATTGATTGGACATGATTTGAAAAGGCACACATCTGTATATATAAGGTCCCACACTTGACAGTGCATGTCAGAGCAAAAGCCATGAGGTCGAAGGAATTGTCCGTAGAGCTCCGGGACAGGATTGTGTCGAGGCTCAACCTATCTTGTCGGCCGACTGGTCCCATCTGTCAGGCCGACTGGTTCCATCTGGCCGGTCGGACCACCCTATCAGGCCGGCCAGACCGGTCCTATCTGACCAGCTGGTCGACCGGACCTATCTGGCTCCTCCTCTCCTCTTCGTTCTCCATTGTCTCTCTCTCTCTCTCCTCTCCTCTTCTCTCTCCACTTTTCTCTCTCCCCCCACTCCCAGGCCCTCTGATGGGCGACCCACTGGTCATGCTGAGCCTGTACCCAGAGTTCCCCTTCTGTCTGTGAGTGTTCTCTCCTTCCAAACCTTGTCTCAAGTCAGTTCAAGTTGTTTACAAACACATTTAGCCATGTCATTCTGTTTGGTGTTAATCCAAAGGTAAACGGTGACATTGTTTGACAGTTAATGTTTACATCTAATAATTTGTAGCAGGTAGGCAACATATTTAAATGTCTATGTCTTGGGCCTTTAATATGTTGTGGTGATGACCCCTTGACCTTGTGTGTGTGTCTTTCTGGATGTCAGTAAGAGTGAGGACTACAGCCCGAAGACTATGGATGAGGCTCTGCAGAATTTGAAGAGAAGAAGGGCTGACCTAGGAGGTACAAAGATCGTTCAGCCTTTAAAACATATCTACAGTCATTCCTGCCTTCCCTACCAGCCTAGACAGGTAGCTAACACTGCTTACTCATACGACTTATACAAAAACAAACATGCATACACACACACACACACACACACACACACACACACACACACACACACTGTAATTCACACAAGTTCCACCTGAAACACCTCAAACTCCCCAGACCATTCCATGACTTCAATCACATGTACTGCATGTTCACTACAATGGCATGTTAAGTTACAGAATTACACCCAACCAATGGCATGTTTAGTTACAGAGTTACACCCAACCAATGGCATATTTAGTTACAGAGTAACACCCAACTAATGGCATGTTGAGTTAAACCCAACTAATGGCATGTTTAGTTACAGAGTTACACCCAACTAATGGCATGTTTAGTTACAGAGTTACACCCAACTAATGGCATGTTTAGTTACAGAGTTACACCCAACTAATGGCATGTTTAGTTACAGAGTTACACCCAACTAATGGCATGTTTAGTTACAGAGTTACACCCAACTAATGGCATGTTTAGTTACAGAGTTACACCCAACTAATGGCATGTTTAGTTACAGAGTAACACCCAACTAATGGCATGTTTAGTTACAAAGTTACACCCAACTAATGGCATGTTTAGTTACAGAATTACACCCAACTAATGGCATATTTAGTTACAGAGTTACACCCAACTAATGGCATGTCTTCATTTGGATTGTAAACATCTCTCACCACACAACCATTGATTCAACATATACATTTATTGTGCGATGTAATGAGAACTTTGGTTTAATCACCAAAACACAACATAATTAGATAATTTCAATTTAGTCGTATTATCTACCAGATAATCCAATAGCAAACAATGCAAGAAACTAGTTTCATATCTCCCTTAGAAGTGCTGAAAGTAATATGCTACAGTAGTGTAAATTACAGTACATTACACAGTTTTCACATTAGGCAATACACTTACATTACCCAACAAAATTGACAGAAAACCTATAATTTCCATAATATCTATCCAATGTGTATTCAAAGGTGTGATCAATGAAGATCCTTTACAATCGTTCATGCAAAAAAAGTATTTATATTTTTCAGATATAATTGCAACATAGGTGTACTGTCAGTAATCAAATGTAAGAAATTAAATTAAACAAATTAAATTCATGAAAATGAAACATAACGTTTAGCACGCGTTCATTTGCAGCAAGTCTGTCTTGAGCATTTGGCCCTAAATTCTCATCCACAATGAATGTCCTCATGCTAAAAACCTTATATAATGGCAAATCCAAGCTTGACATTGATCTGCATTGATGTCGTCGCATGCCTCATTCATGGCCAGAAGGAGGGTGGCATCCTCATGGGGATGGCGACCTTCTACCTCCATTCTGAAAATCATTTCTCAATAGGGTTGAGGAAGGGAGAGTATAGGGGCAGGTATAGGATCCAAGTAATGGCTACACCCTACCACACCATCTTCAGAGTTAGCTGCGCATGTGGAGTTATTGTATTCCAGATGTTTTGTCTTTTATGCTACTTACAGTGGGGCAAAAAAGTATTTAGTCAGCCACCAATTGTGCAAGTTCTCCCACTTAAAAAGATGAGAGAGGCCTGTAATTTTCATCATAGGTACACTTCAACTATGACAGACAAAATGAGAAAAAAAATCCAGAAAATCACATTGTAGGATTTTTAATGAATTTATTTGCAAATTATGGTACTACATGATTCTGTATGTGTTATTTCATCGTTTTGATGTCTTCACTATTATTCTACAATGTAGAAAATAGTACAACAAATAAAAAAACCTTGAATGAGTAGGTGTGTCTAAACTTTTGACTAGTACTGTATTTCTATTGATTGAAATTATATTCAATATGATTCTATAACTTTAACATTAAGTAACTCCCAGTACATTGCACCCTATATGAAATCCCATAGGAATGCATTACGTCCAGCAAAGAGGTACAGGTAACCCATTGTAAGGGACATTTTTATGCTTGTACTATTCTTATAACTAATAATATTCTTATAGCTAATTTCTGTGTTCTATACATGTTCTGTTCTATAAACCAATTTCTGTGTTCATTTTTTTATTTTACCTTTATTTAAACAGGTAGGCCAGTTGAGAGCAAGTTCTCATTTACAACTGCAACCTGGCCAAGATAAAGCAAAGCAGTGCGTCAAAAACAACAACACAGAGTTACACATGGGATAAACAACGTACAGTCAATAACACAATAGAAAAATCTATGTACAGTGTGTGCAAATGTAGTAAGACTAGGGAGGTAAGGCAATAAATAGGCCATAGTGGTGAAATAATTGGAATTTAGCATTAACACTGGAGTGATAAATGTGCAGATGATGATGTGCAAGTAGAAATACTGGGGTGCAAAAGAGCAACAACAAAAAAATAACAATATGGGGATGAGGTAGTTGGGTGTGCTATTTATAGATCGGCTGTGTACAGGTACAGTGATCGGTAAGCTGCTCTGACAGCTGATGCTTAAAGTTAGAGAGGGAGATATGTCTCCAGCTTCAGTGATTTTTGCAATTCGTTCCAGTGATTGACAGCAGAGAACTGGAAGGAAAGGCGGCCAAAAGAGGTGTTGGCTTTGGGGATGACCAGTGAAATATACCTCCTGGAGAGTGTGCTATGGATGGGTGTTGCTATGGTGACCAGTGAGCTGGCTGAGATAAATGGCTGACTGTACAAATCCTCACTATCCGTAGCTGCAAATTGTCAGTATGCCCAGACCGTGTTTTGAGAACGGATTACGTTGTTTTGAGAACAAACGAAAGATATCTCAGTTTCAAGGTCTCCACTTAGAGAGGAGAAGCCTCATGAGATGTTGGTCTGTCACATGTTATGAAACAGTATTGGTCGGTCACATGAATGGAAAAAAACGGTAATGATGAATTAATTATGCTAAATCATGCAAATATAACTTGTCGATGTATAGCCAGCCGTACCCTGGGCTGGGTCTGCCCAGGGAGAGCTCCTGATTGACATGTGTACTATGGTGCATTGAGTTGGTTAGAACCTCTCCAACGCGCTGACAATAAACAATGAGTAATTTAAGATTGACTTCGAATGTCCCCGTGTAAGAATTTCCATACCACCATTTTCACAAAATGTCTTCATAATGAGTGCACCAAATTGAACATAAAGCTAGGGGAAGTCTAAACAATGATGCCTAGCTATTACTGATTTAATCACAGGGTACAAATTCTCTAATATGGCGGCCAAACAGCTCCAGCCCACTGAGCACACACTGGTTGAAACAATGTTGTTTCAACGTTATTGTCAGCCTAATGTGTGGAATCTACGTTGGAAACACATTTGGATGTGCAAAAGTCATCAACCAGTATGGTTTTCATCTAATTTCAACCAGCGTTGTAAACATTGAAATTGGGGTAAAAGTTCAATTAAAAAACAATGACTGGACCTGACTAACAGGTTGTTACATCAATCTAATGTCAACATAATCATACGTTGAAATTGCAGTGAAAATAGGGTTATGGTTAAGGACTCTACACACTCGATGCAAAAGGAGCGACGGAGCGTTCTATATGTTCCTCTGTTGAGGTTGTCTGCTCTGTCACCCTTTTTGACATTAGATTGATGTAACAACCTGTTAGTGGAGGGCAGGCTGAGTTAGCCCCACCCCTTTCCGACCCTCTTCCCCCCTTGGGTGGGGATTTCCCCCCGTGGGTGGGTATTGGGCCCCCTCTCCAGGAGTTAGCCGCCCTTACTGGGTCGGCCCCAGCACCCTCCGGCCCTCTCCCCCCATTCCCTGGGCAGGGAGCTGGCTGGATGTAGTGGCGTCCGCTGGTGGCCACGGGCGGGGGTCAGCCCCCATCCCTGAGTCGGCCCCAACCCTCTCTGGCCATCCCCCCCACTCTTTCCCTGGTGCAGGGAGCTGGGTGGATGTAGTGGTGCCCCCTGGTGACCGTGGGTGAGGGTCGGCCCCACTCCCTGAGTGTTGGTCCCCCCTATCCTGGGTCGGCGCCATTCCTCTCTGGCCCTCCTCCCCGACCTCCCTAGTGCATGGAGCTAAGTGTATGTAGTGGCGCCCCTGGCTGCCTTGGGTGGGGGTCGGCCCACCTCCCTGGATTGCCCTCAGCCGTCTCTGGCCCTCTCCCCCATATCCCTGGGGCAGGCAGCTGACTGGATGTAGTGACACATGACGCATGGCTCCCTGATGGCAGCTGGTGGCGGTCTGGCAACCTCCCTAGGGAAGGGAGCTGGGTGGATGTGTTGGCGCCCCTGATTGCCTTGGGCAGGGGTCGGACCCCTCTATGGGGGACGGCCCACCCCTCCCTTAGTCGGCCTCAGCCCTCTCCCCTCATCTTCCTGGTGCAGGGAGCGGGCTGGATGTACTGGTGCCCCCTGGTGGCCATTGGCGGGGGTAGCCCCCCCTCCATTGGTCAGTCTCCACCTCATCTGGCCCTTTCCCCCCAAAGACCTGGGGAAGGAAGCTGGCTGAATGTAGTGGTGCCCCCTGGTGGCCTTGGGCAGGGGTCAACCCTCCCTCTCTGGGCATCTGTCCCCGGGGACAGCCACCAATACGGCCCACTCCCAAGGACTGTGGGCACTTGTTCTCCATGGCCGAGTGAGTAAGACATTTAAGCGTGTTAACCCTAGCAAGGCTCTGAGGATGCAACATCTCTAACCACATCCTCAGGGCATGCGCAGAATAGCTGGCTGAAGTGTTTACGGACATATTCAATCTCTCCCTATCCCAGTCTGCAGTCTCCACTTTCTTCAAGATGTCCACCATTGTTCCTGTACCCAAGAAAGCAAAGTTAACTGAAATAAATTAGTATCGCCCCGTAGCACTCACTTCTTTCATCATGAATGGCTTTGAGAGGCAAGCTAAGGATCATAACACCTTCACCTTACCTGACACCCTAGATCCACTTCAATGTGTATACCACCCCAATAGATCCACAGACAATGCACTACACGCTTCCCTATCCCATCTGGACAAAAGGAATACCTATGTAAGAATGCTGTTCATTGACTATAGCTCAGCCTTCAACACCATAGTACCCTCCAAGCTTATCATTAAGCTTGAGGTCCTGGGTCTGAACCCCACCCTATGCAACTGGGTCCTGGACTTCCTGAGGGGCCGCCCCCCGTTGGTGAAGGTAGGAAACAAAACCTCCGCTACGCTGATCCTCAACACAGGGGCCCCACATGGTGCATGCTCAGCTCCTTCCTCTACTCCCTGTTAACCCATGGCAGCATGGCCACGCACGCCTCCAACGCAATCATCAAGATGGCAGATGACACAACAGTAGTAGGCCTGATTACCAACAATGACTAGACAGCCTATAGGGAGGAGGTGAGGGACCTGGCGGAGTGGTGCCAGGAAAATAACCTCTACCTCCACATCAACATAACGAAGGAGCTGATTGTGGACTTCAGGAGACAGCAGAGGGAGCACGCCCCTATACACATCAACGGGACTGTGGTGGAGAAGGTGAAAAGCTTCAAGTTATTCTGAGTACACACCACTGACAATCAGAAAAGGTCCACCCACACAGACAGTGTGGTGAAGAAGGCGCAACAGCACCTCTTCAACCTCATAATGCTGAAGAAATTCAGCTTGGCCCCTAAGACCCTCACAAACTTTTACAGATGCACAATTGAGAGCATCCACACTGCCTTCCCTCCAGGACACCTATCACTGCCTGGTACGATAACCAACGCAATACCGGGGGCACACTGCCTGCCCTCCAGGACACCTACAGCACCCGATGTCATAGGAACGCCAAAAAGATCATCAAGGACATCAACCACCCGAGCCACGGCCTGTTCACCCTGCTATCATCCAAAAGGAGAAGTCCGTACAAGGGCATCAAAGCTGGGACCGAAAGACTGAAAAACAGCTTCTATCTCAAGGTCATCAGACTATTAAATAGTCATCACTAGCCAGCTACCACCCGGTTACTCAACCATGCACCTCAGAGGCTGCTGCCCTATGTACATAGTCATGGAATCATTGGTCACTTTAATAATGGAACATTAGTCACTTTAATAATGTTTCCATACTGCTTTAATGGGTTCTGGACTTCCTGACGGGCCGCCCCCAGGTGGTGAAGGTAATAATTACTCATTTCATACATTCAGACCCAATGACTTTTTCCACATTTTGTTACGTTACAGCCTTAGTCTAAAAAAGATTACATTAAAAAACAAATCCTCAGCAATCTACACACATTACCCCATAATGTCAAAGTGAAAACAGGTTTTTAGATAAAAAAAAAAAAAATGTAATTAAAATAAAACGCAGAAATAACTTATTTAATATAAGTATTCAGTTGGCAGTGCTCGTAGAGCTCCGAGACATGATTGTGTCGAGGCACAGATCTGGGGAAGGGTACAAAAACATTTCTGCAGCATTGAAGATCCTCAAGAACACAGTGGCCTCCATCATTCTTAAACGGAAGAAGTTTAGAACTACCAAGACTCTACTTGGAGCTGGCCGCCCTGCCAAACTGAACGATCAGGGGGGAAGGGCCTTGGTCAGGGAGGTGACCAAGAACCCGATGGTCACTCTGACAGAGCTCTAGAGTTCCTATGTGAAGATGGGAGAAGCTTCCATAAGGACAACCATCTCTGCCACTCTCCACCAATCAAGCCTTTATGGTAGAGTGAACAGACGGAAGCCACTCCTCAGTAAAAGGCACATGACAGCCCGCTTGGAGTTTGCCAAAAGTCACCTAAAGACTCTCCGACCATGAGAAACAAGATTCTCTGGTCTGATGAAGCCAAGTTTGAACTCTTAAGCCTAAATGCCAAGCGTCACGTCTGGAGGAAACCTGCCACCATTCCTACGGTGAATCATGGTGGTGGCAGCATCATGCAGTGGCAGGGACTGGGAGACCAGTCGGGATCGAGGAAAAGATGAACGGAGCAAAGTACAGAGAGATCCTTGATGAAAACTTGCTCCAGGTCCCTCAGGACCTCAGACTGAGGCGAAGGTTTACCTTCCAACAGGACAACGATCCTAAGCACACAGCCAAGATAACGTAGAAGTGGCTTTGAGACAAGTCTTTGAATGTCCTTGAGTGGCCCAGCCAGAGCCCGGACTTGAACCCGCACGAACATCTCTGGAGAGACCTGAAAACAGCTGTGCAGCAACACTCCCCATCCAACCTGACAGAGCTTGAGAGGATCTGCAGAGAAGAATGGGAGAAACTCCCCAAATACAGGTGTGCCAAATTTGTTGCGTTATACCAAAGAAGACTCGATGCTGTAATCGCTGCCAAAGGTGCTTCAACAAAGTACTGAGTAAAGGGTGTGAATACTTATGTAAATGTGATATTTCAGTTTTTTTTATTTTTAATAAATTATGTGTGACCAATAAAATTGGATTTGATTTGAAATGCACACTGGACAAGTGGAGAAAAAAAAACATTGAAAAGAAAGTGAATAATTCTAATTACAAGTGTTAAGACTGTTTCGGGTAAAACAATGTTAACCTTTCCTTAGAAAACAGACGGGCCTCAGAGCGTCAACGCGGTCAAAAGCGTCATGCTTGCTTCGAAAGTAAAAGTATATTTTTCTCGTGTTTACGTGAATCAATGGTCGTTCGCGATTCATTTGATTTGGCTTACAGGGGCAATGTTGCTATACAATTAATTGGCAGATGTGTTACCTTTGACTTTTTAGGCCAATTGTTGCTAAATAGGTTTGATAATGTCAATGTGGACTTGATTGGATAGTAGCCGGGAGCTTGAGGTGTCTGATACTTGTGAGATGTGTTTATGCCATACATGCACTTTCATAATTGTTTGACGAGCAACTTATAGGTGGGCTGCGAGCTCGCGATCGACTTGTTGGAGCCCTTTTCCAGAACAATCAATGGTCCAGACATGAAGAAAAAGTTTTGTCGTCACTAGTTACCACAGCCACAAAGTTATAACCCCGCACAATTCTTAAAATGTAATATTAAACCTGACTTAACTTAACCGCACTTTTAACCTTATGCATAAACCTAACCTTAAATTGACACAGAAAGCAAATGTTTGTTTTAATTCAGTTTTACGATGTAGTCAATGTGGACTTTGTGGCTTGGGTAAGTAGTGAAAACACAGCAAGTTTTGGAGTGAGGCATTGTGGGACTTTTTTAATATAAGTCACGTGACTTATTTTCCTCTGAAGCTCTGTCACCCCCTAAGAAGGGAAAACGAAACATATTTTGCTCAGCTATCTGGCTGTAATATGTTGTAAAATGGACCAAATAGAAAGCTCAAATTTCTCTACAGCCGAGGAAGATGAATCTGCGAAGAAATTAGTATGGTGTTTGACACGAGTCGGGAAAGATTTGGACTGGCTCCGCCTGTTCGAGAATACAGAGGTACAGTAATTAGCTAACGATAGTTAACTTAGCCGTTAGTAAATGTAGCTGCGAATCAAACATACATGTTGTATGTACATTTTGACTAGTTAGCTGTTTGGTGCTAAAGTTGAACCTCAACCTACTGGCTAGCTAGCTAACTAGAATGTTAGCTAAATCCCTCTTGAATGCGAAATGGTAGTCAAGGGCTGAGACCTGTTCAATATGCAAAGCCCTCTCTGTCACTCAAACTTATTCCAGCATCTGCCAGCTGGAAATACTAACGTAAACTCGTACATCGCCTTGGTCCGTACAATTGCCCTTATTTTAGCGCCCCAAAAATGTAATACTTCCAGATCAACTGTAATGTCAATACCATTGTAAAGCACAATTTCTCCCCTTTTCAACAAAATCAATTACATGACCTAAACGCTGCCTGTTTCTGCATAATTCAAGCAGGCAATGAGCCTGTCTTGTTAAAAATGGTGGGTGGGGAAGCGAAACTAATGCGTGACAGTGAGAAGAGATGTCGTGTGGGGAAATGTCCCCCCCCCCACTCGATCTGTCCAACTTATCACCTTATAGCCTCTAAAATGTAAATAAACGACTATAAAGAGTTTATATAATGTGTCATTACATACCTATTTGAAAGTTTGTTGAATTTGAATCGGGTCTTTAGGGCGGTGCTAAAGTGATCTTAGAAGTAAACAGCGTCTTTGAGAATGATGATCGCATGCAATGATGACGAAAAAAATGACTAGGTATCCCCCCCTTACCCCGTCACTGTCCAGTTCTTCTTTTTAAAGGATGAGAGAAGTGCTACACCTGGTGGAGAGAGATTGTAAGACAGAAATAGTTGCTTTATGCGTGCTGTACATTACGACATGGCATGTCAAGATGTAACGGAGGGTCAGTTTTGAACTTTTCTCCAATACTATAGAGCCATTACCATGTCGATCAACGCTTGAATAGAAACCTAGTTCACACCCCCGATTTTGAAGTCAACACAGTCGCCACAATCCCATTAGTTTTCTTTGTAGCCTCGTTTGAATGTTGCGGTTGCGCACATTTGTACGGAATGGGGTGAGTTTACGTTATATTTGCCAATGGGTGTGTACAGTGTAGGTTACCCTCTGAAGCATAGGTTACTCTAGCCTAGTACTGACAACGTTACTAGTTTTTAATTCATAAATTACACGTGCACACATTCGACATACTCACTTCCACACTCATCACATACGCTGCTACTGTTTATTGTCTATCCTGTTACAGATCTAACGTTGCCTCAATTTCCTCGTACACCTGCACATTGACTTGGTAACTTACTGGTATCCCATGTATATGTTAGCCAGGCTGTCATTGCTCATTGTGTATTTGTTCCTCGTGTTACTATACATGTTTTTTCTGTATTATTGTATTCTGCGCTGTTGAAGGGCCTGTAGGTAAGCACTTCACTGTTAGTATACACCTCTTTACGAAACATATTACAATTATATTTGATGTTTAGAGAATTTACTTTTTCAATGCTAGTAAAGGGTACTATAGTTATCACATTTCACATTGGATTTACTAACTACTAAATGTTGTTTAAGACGTGTTTGTTATTCTAATGCTGCTCTGCACACACAAGTTTAACATTTGGCAAGGTCCAACATTTTAAACCAACTCGGGAGTTCAAAGTTCCTCCATAAAAGCCGCTCCTCGATAGGGATAATTATGTAACGTTAGACATGTCATAAGACGCTTAGCACTTAATGACAAGCTTCCTCCATCTCCATGTTTGTCTTACATAATGATTAAACCATCCTGTTCCGGGAGGCAAAATATACAATTAGCTCTTAACAGTAGTAAAAATACTTTCAAGTACTACTTAAGTATTTTGGGGGGGATATCTGTACTTTACTTTACTATTTATATTTTTGACTACTTTTATTTCTACATTCCTGAAGAAAATTATGTACTTTTTACTCCATACATTTTCCCTGACACCCAATAGTACTCGTTACATTTTGAATGCTTAGCAGGATAGAAATGGTCCAATTTCCACTTATCGAGAGAACATCCCTACTGCCTCTGATCTGGCGGACTCACTAAACACAAATACTTTGTTTTTAAATGACAACCCTTACATACAGTACATGTCACCACCAGTGGTGATTGTAGCATGTAAATCTTGGTGAAGCAAAAAATACATTTTAGATTCATGCCAGCAGTGGCGACCCGTTGTTCAAGGCAGGTGGGGCTCGGCTGTGTTTTTTTCCCAAATGCAGTAAGAGGGCGAATGAACTCCTTCTCTGCTAGACAAGGCTTCGCTGGTAGCAGGGTGTGTATTTGTGAATTTTTATTAGGATCTTCATTAGCTAATTACTTTACAAAACATTGAACAAATAGACAATTAAAATACCTGACAGGAATCACATTAACATTCAGTTGATGGTTTCTATTTCCTGTCCAGTCATATTTTTTATCGCATTAGAATGTAATTTTTTCTTTCTTGAAGGTGGCTTTACTTTCTGCCTGAGAAATATGGATTGGTAAAGAGCTCCATCCAGTTTTGGCTCTATATAAAACTGTAAAGGTGATTTGTCCTTGGGTTGTCTTAGATCGGGTATTCCCAAACGTGCAATGCCTGTCGTGGGTATGCCAAATAAAAATGAGAGACACTTTTTTTTCACATTTTCAAGCAGCCCATTTATATTTTCCAACGGTGCTATACATTTGGGTGAGGATTTTTTTTCTTGTCTGAGTAGCCTCGTTTCACTGCCAAAAATAAAATGAAACCATCGAGCGTTCAGCAAAATAACAACACAATGCCAAATACAGGTAGCCTTGTCAAATAATTAACATCCAATCACATTAACCGCTACTGTCTCGCCTTAATTCTACTTACTGTCCATATGTAGCCAAATGTAGCTGCTGCTCATGTTCGTATCTGTACTGATGGCGCAAAAGCCATAACAGGGAGACATAGTGGAGTGGTGACATGCATGCAAGCAGTTGCTCCCGACGCCACTTGGGTACACTGCAGCATCCCCGAGAGGCTCTCTCTGCCAAGGGAATACCTGACAGCTTGAAAAACATTTTGGACACTACAGTGAAAATGGATAACTTTGTTGAAGCAAGGCCCCTGAACTCTTGTGTATTTTCTGCACTATGCAATGATATGGACAGCGACCATGTAACGCTTTTACAACATACAGAAGTGCGCTGGTCATCAAGAGCAAAGTATTGACTAACCATTTTCACTTGTCTGGCTGCTTGCATGATAACGAGTTTCTCATATGACTGGCCTATCTGGGTGATGTTTTTCTCACCTGAACGATCTGAATCTAGGATTACAGAGACTCTCCGCAACTATTTTCAAGAAGTTCGAGCTATTCTCTGTCTGCATTAACAAGAACAACACACAGGTCTTTCTATCATTGTATGATTTTTTTTGTGTGCAAATTAACTGAAGCTTAAGACAATGTCAAATGTGATTTTTGCGAAGCACCTGAGTGAGTTGGGTGCGCAATTACGCAGGTACTTTCCCGAAACGGATTACTAAAACAACCGGATTCGTTATCCCTTTCATGCTCTGCCTCCAGGCCACTTACCGATAACTGAACAAGAGCGCCTCATCGAAATTGCAACAAGCTGTTCTGTGAAAATTGAATTTAACAGAAGCCACTGCCAGATTTCTGGATTGGGCTGCGCTCAGAGTATCCTGCGTTGGCAAATTGTCTGTTAAGACACTGATGCCCTTTGCAACCACAACCTATGTGAGAGTGGATTCTCAGCCCTCACTAGCATGACAACTAAATACAGGCACAGACTGTGTATGGAAAATGATTTAAGACTGAGACTCTCCAATTATGTGCATCCTTTCAAGCACACCCTTCTCATTAAGTTATTATTTGTGTCTTGGTCCTATAAGAGCTCTTTGTCACTTCCCACGAGCCGGGTTGTGACATAAGAATGAGTTTATGTTTAATAAATGTATGTGTGTGGCAGGCTTACAATGGCAAAAAAAAAACATTTGAGTGCGCTGACCCAGGTGCAGGAGGAGGTACGCAGCTGGAGTTTGAATGTTTGAAGGGGTACGGGATAGAGGTTGACCGATTAATTAGGGCCGATTTCAAGTTTTCATAACAATCGGAAATCGGTATTTTTGGATGCCGATTCTGCAATTTTTTAAATTTAATTTATTTTTTACACCTTTATTTAACAAGGCAAGTCAGTTAAGAACACATTCTTATTTTCAAATACGGCCTAGGAACGGTGGGTTAACTGCCTTGTTCAGGGGCAGAACGACATATTTTTACCTTGTCAGCTCGGGGATTCAATCTTGCAACCTTACGGTTAGCTAGTCCAACACTAACCACCTGCCTCACGAGGAGCCTGCCTCACGAGGAGCCTGCCTGTTACGCGAATGCAGTAAGAAGCCAAGGTAAGTTGCTAGCTAGCATTAAACTTATAAAAAACAATCAATCAATCATCACTAGTTATAACTACACATGGTTGATGATATTACTAGTTTATCTAGTGTGTCCTACGTTGCATATAATCGATGCAGTGCGCATTCACGAAAAAGGACTGTCGTTGCTCCGTGTACCTAACCATAAACATCAATGCCTTTCTTAAAATCAATACACAGAAGTATATATTTTTCAAACCTGCATATTTAGCTAAAAGATACCCAGGTTAGCAGGCAATATTAACCAGGGGAAATTGTGTCACTTCTCTTGCGTTCATTGCACGCAGAGTCAGGGTATATGCAACAGTTTGGGCCGCCTGGCTCATTGCGAACAAATTTGCCAGAATTTTACGTAATTATGACATTACATTGAAGGTTGTGCAATGTAACAGGAATATTTAGACTTATGGATGCCACCCGTTGGATAAAATACGGAACGGTTCCGTATTTCACTGAAAGAATGAACTTCTTGTTTTCGAGATGATGGTTTCCGGATTCGACCATATTAATGACCTACGGCTCGTATTTCTGTGTCATTATGTTAAGTCTATGATTTGATAGAGCAGTCTGACTGAGCGATGGTAGGCACCAGCAGGCTCGTAAGCATTCATTCAAACAGCACTGTTGTGCGTTTTGCAATGCTTCAAGCATTGCGCTGTTTATGACTTCAAGCCTATCAACTCCCGAGATTAGGCTGGTGTAACCGATGTGAAATGGCTAGCTAGTTAGCGGGGTGCGTGCTAATAGTGTTTCAAACGTCACTCGCTCTGAGACTTGGAGTGGTTGTTCCCTTGCTCTGCATGGGTAACGCTGCTTAAAGGGTGGCTGTTGTCGATGTGTTCCTGGTTCGAGCCCGGGGGGGGGGGGGAGAGGGAGAGAGGGAGAGAGAGGGAGAGAGAGGGAGAGAGAGGGAGAGAGAGAGGGAGAGAGAGAGAGAGAGAGAGAGAGAGAGAGAGAGAGGAGAGAGAGAGGGAGAGGGAGAGAGAGAGAGAGAGAGAGGGAGAGAGAGAGAGAGAGAGAGAGAGAGAGAGAGAGAGAGAGAGAGAGAGAGAGAGAGAGAGAGAGAGAGAGAGAGAGAGAGAGAGAGAGAGAGAGAGAGAGAGAGAGAGAGAGAGAGTGAGTCAGACCTGGGAATATTGAAGACTCATGTTAACCTCTTACAGCTACTCCCCTACTATTTTAAATTTCTGCCTGAAGACATACCCAAATCTAACTGAACCCAGAACCAAGGATATGCATATTCCTGTTTTCATTTGCAAGAAAACACTCTGAAGTTTGTGTAAATGTGAATTTAATGTAGGAGAATATAACACAATAGATCTGGTTTAGATAATACAATGGAAAAGAACATACGTTTTTTTCTTATTGTTGTATCACCTTTTAAAATGAACAAGACAAAACAAACATTCAGATAGGATGATGGGGACAATTTCAGTGAAAAACATGAGGGCAACAGTATTTGTGCAAAGTTTCAGAATGATAACTTCCAAAATGAGTGTGCTACATGACATTTATCATGAAGTCACCCAGGTGACCCGTAAGTCACCCGTACTTATAGAATGCCCTTTGTATGCATGCTGGAAACCTGTTTTCAGACCATTACATGAGAAATAATCCTTGATTTCTACAGACACAACACAGGTAGCAAGCTTATATGGCGACTATTAGGACCAGTGAGTGAATGCAGATTTTTTTTTTATCCTTAGTGGAATAACCTTTGACTCTTTCCAGACTTCTGTGCACACCCCATACATCAAGCACTGAGGGATTGGGGTAGGTTTTTGGTTAGTTGTAACTCTAAGCAATTTGGCGTCAATATTATCTGTATCAGGTGAATCTTTTCTACCTCTTCCCTTTATACTTGGTGAAATGTAAACATGTGTTGCCTCTCCGTCATCATACAATCTTTTATTAGGGTATATGACATGGAGCCATCAGTTGGAATCATAGCATTCCTCAACTTTGCCTGTAAATTATTAAAGTAGTTTGCGATGTCATGGTTTTGTTATGAATATACCCTCTGATTCAACAGAGGCAGACATGTTATAATTCCTACCCAGAATGGCCTTCAACATTCTCCACCCCCCCCATCACACTTCATACATTTATTTTGTGCTGATCGAATCCCTTCTTTCCTTTTGTTTATCTGTTTATTTATCTGCTGCTGTTTTGGCATCATAACGTTGAATCATTTACATTTCTCAGCTCATCAATCCATGGGGCACCGTTTGACCTCGGTGCATTTTAGGGGCATGCTTATCAGCTATACTCAAATCATTTCATTAACTTGGTGACATTTCAGGATCATCCTTACAACACACTTCTAACCATTGCATATTCTTAATCTTATTCACAAATGAGTCCTGATTGAACCCTCTGTCGGACCATCGGTAGCTTGTTTTCCTAATGAGTGCAACCAAGTTATGATCACTACAACCTAGTGCCACTGATACAGCTTTAGAACAATGTTCAGCCATGTTTGTAAAAATGTGATCGATACAAGTTGATGATGTGATAACGGACCAATTAGTGAACCTTCTGGTTGGCAGAAGTTTTTTTTTTTTTTTGTGTGTATACATGACTTTACTATAAATGTGTACAACTTTTTACTTCACTACATTCCTAATGAAAATAATGTACTTTTTACGCCATAAATTTTCCCTGACACCCAAAAGTACTTTTTACATGATGAATGCTTAGCATGGCAGGAAAATTATAAATCACGCACTTATCATGAGAACAGGGGGTCATCCCTACTGCCTCTGATCTGGCATACTCACTAAATATAAATGCATTGTTTGTAAATCATGTTGGAGTGTACCCCTGACTATCAGTACATTTTAAAAACAAGAAAATGGTGCCATCAGCTTTGCTTAATAAAAGGAATTTGAAATTAATTTGACTTTTGATAATTAAGTATATTTAGAACCTAATACTTTTAGACTTCTACTCAAGTATTTTACTGGGTGACTTACTTGAGTAACTTTCTATTTAGGTATCATTACTTTACTCAGGTATGGCAATTGGGTACTTTTTCCACCCCTGCTGTTGGAAATGTCATAACTTGGGTCAGGTTACATACATTGGCAACATAAATATGTTTCTTATTTGACAGTTGGTGTTAAACATGTTTTATATTCATTTCTCCCCAAAAATATATTTACCTATTTTCATATCTTATCCAACATTTTGCATATCACATCAGCACTAGGTGCCCTAAAGCAGCAACCAACTAGTATATGTTTCTAATGTGGTGTTAGGTTCTTATTTTTCAGAGTAAATAACTCACGGACACTAGAGAAGCTTTAACCAAGTTTAATTCTTCCCAACGGTTCTGTACAGCTGTAATCGGACAGCAAAACATTTCTCACTTCACAGTTATACATCCTACTTAAAACACTCCTCCTTCTCCAATCCTTACAGTTTATGGCTCCACAGGAAGCTAATGAAGAGGGTAACAGGATAACAAACCTTTAATACTGCCTTAACCTCTAGGGTATGTGGGACACTAGCGTCCCAGCTGGCCAACATCCAGTGAGATTGCAGAGCGTCAAATACAGAAATACTCATTATAAAAATTCAGAAAAGATACAACTATTTAACATAGGTTTAAAGATTAACTTCTTGTGAATCCAACCACGGTGTCAGATTTTAAAAATGCTTTACGGCGAAAGCATACCTTACGATTATTTGAGGACATCGCCCAGCAGACAAATCATTATAAACAGTAACCAGCCAAGTAGAAATAGAGAAAATGAATCACTTGCCTTTGATCTTCATATGGTTGCACTCAGAAGACATTCATTTATTCAATAAATGTTCCATTTGTTCGATAAAGTCTCTCTTAAAACCTCAGTTTTCTTTGTTTTCTTCAGTAATCCACAGGCTCAAACGCAGTCACAACAGGCAGACAAAAAAATCCAAGTTGTATCCGTAAAGTTCATAACATGTCAACCGATGTTTATATTCAATCCTCTGGTTGTTTTTACCGGGCAATAACGTCATCAATATAAAAAGTGAACCAGAAAGGCACTCTCTCGGTCGCGCGCATGAAAAAGCTCTGACACAGCAGAGTCCACTCATTCAGACTGCTCTTAATCCCTCATTTTTCAGAATACAAGCCTGAAACAATTTCTAAAGACTGTTGACATCTAGTGGAAGGCATAGGAACTGCAATTTGAGTCCTAAGTCAATGGATACTGTAATGGCATTGAATAGAAAACAACAACATTTTTTTTCTCAGGTGTTCGTCCTGCCAAATCAGTTCTGTTATACTCAGACACTATTTTAACAGTTTTGGAAACTTTAGAGTTTTCTAACAAAATTTACCAATTATATGCATATCCCATCTTCTGGGCCTGAATAGAAGGTAGTTTAATTTGGGCACGCTTTTCATCCAAAATTCCAAATGCTGCCCTCTACCCTAGAGAAGTTAAACAAATGGATTTTCTACTGACAATTGAGATGTACAAACTATGGCATAAGGGGTCGAGTGAATAAGAGGCCATCTGTAATTTCGGTTAAGACAATAAGCGAGCTAGGACCAATGTAGTCAATAAGTGTTCACTACATTCATAGGGGGAGGCACATGGGCTACTGACAGCTTACTACACAACATAAACAAGGTTGAATCATGACGTCAGTGATCTTCAGGCCGGCGCTCTAGAAAGAGGCCCGATTTGGAGCTCTCCCACCCCCAGAGTTCCCAGTTGGCTTAAACTCACCGAAGTCTGGAGATTTTCAAATTCTGAGTTTCCAATTGTTTTGAACGCGGCAGAAGTCATGCTGGATTGACAGCATGGCCAATGTATTCAACCTTTTATGGCCAATGGTGTTGAATGGTTTTTATTTTAAATTTAGAAAAGAGAGCCTTTAACCCAGACTTGGACCACACACCCCCACCACTGAATAGCAGGCTAGTGATTTGCTTTGCAACGCTTGCAGTTAGCCACTGATTCCTTCCACTCATTGTTGAATTTGCGATTTCCAGCTTGTTGTGTAATGTTTATGGCCGATGAGCACTGATACATTTTATCTGTAGTTTCTCTTCATATGACAAGGATTGAAAAGGATTTGCCAGTAGATTGTCCACTTGATCCATGATGACTGCTTGTCTAGCTTGCTAGCTAAAATGTTTAGAAGTATGAGGTTGGACATCAGTCTAATCAAGGGTACGGTAGGTATAAACTGAATTGATGTAATTTTATCTGTGGCCAATGACCTTGAGTCTTCTTGGATGTGCACTTCTAATGTAACTCTATGGCAGCACTCAATGGGCTTGAATTTTTGAGCTCTACCTGTAGATTTTGCGGTGAGGTAATGTCCCTAATGAGTGACAGAACACTGAGCCAATCACAGCGCAACTAGAGAACATTACCAACCCTTACGCTCCATATTTTCCGCTTGCTGCTCCACCACAAGCACTGAGCTAGGTTGAAACTAGAGGTCGACAGATTATGATTTTTTTCAACGCCGATACCGATTTTTATTTATTTGTAATAATGACAATTACAACAATACTGAATGAACACTTATTTTAACTTAATATAATACATCAATGAAATCAATTTAGCCTCAAATAAATAATGAAACATGTTCAATTTGGTTTCAATAATGCAAAAACAAAGTGCTGGAGAAGAGAGTAAAAGTGCAATATGTGCTATGTAAGAAAGCTAACGTTTCAGTTCCTTGCTCAGAACATGAGAACATATGAAAGCTGGTGGTTCCTTTTAACAAGAGTCTTCAATATTCCCAGGTAACAAGTTTTAGGTTGTAGTTATTATAGGACTATTTCTCTCTATACCATTTGTATTTCATTAACCTTTGACTATTGGATGTTCTTATAGGCACTTTAGTATTGCCAGTGTAACAGTATAGCTTCTGTCCCTCTCCTCGCTCCTTCCTGGGCTCGAACCAGCAACACAACGACAACAGCCACCATCAAAGCAGCGTTACCCATGCAGAGCAAGGGGAACAACTACTAGAAGGCTCAGAGCAAGTGACATTTGAAACGCTAATAGCGCGCGCTAACTAGCTAGCCATTTCACTTCGGTTACACCAGCCTCATCTCGGGAGTTGATAGGCTTGAAGTCATAAACAGTGCAATGCTTGACGCACAACGAAGAGCTGCTGGCAAAACACACGAAAGTGCTGTTAGAATGAATGTTTACGCACCTGCTTCTGCTTACCACCACTCAGTCAGATACTTAGATACTTGTATGCTTGTATGCTCAGTCAGATTATATGCAACGCAGGAAATGCTAGATAATATCTAGTAATATCATCAACCATGTGTAGTTAACTAGTGATTATGATTTGATTGTTTTTTATAAGATAAGTTTAATGCTAGCTAGCAACTTACCTTGGCTTACTGCATTCCCGTAACAGGCAGTCTCCTTGTGGAGTGCAACGAGAGAGAGGCAGGTCGTTATTGCGTTGGACTAGTTAACTGTAAGGTTGCAAGACCGGATCGGCCATTCCGATTAATCGGTCGACCTCTAGTTGAAACACCTGCATTTTGGAGATGCTTTACTCAAGAAAAAGAGACCATTTTTGTATGTGGCTTTACATTGTTTGTAACATCAGTTCACATCTATTAATGCCAAAATAACATACAAAACTGGCCCGACCTGCCCTGAATGACAGGTCGCCACAACATGTCACATAGAATAACATCACTAGAACATTTCTCTATCATACAGAGAACTATGGACTCTTATTCTGCTCTATGCAAAGAAATATTATTGTAAACATTATGCAAAAAAAAGTATAACGCGCTACTGTGTGACAATTCCCTAAACTCCATTCTTGTCTCAGGTCACAATTGGACGTGGCTTAAATGTCACTCACCAGCTCGTGTCCCCAAGCTGCCCCCTAATGATATCCAGAATGCACTGTATGTTCAAGCAACGAGACGGCGGCCAATGGACGGTGACCGATAAGAAGGTACAGCTTCTCCATATATCCAATTTTAAAATAGTTTTTTTATTATAAAAAAAAAAAAGGTGTAAGCAGTTTATTCTTTTTTCAGAGCCTTAATGGTGTGTGGGTGAACGGAGAACGAATTCCTGTGGACAAAGCTCACCTGCTGAGGCTTGGGGACTCGATAAAGTTGGGGGTGCCCGTCGTCGGCACCAAAGTGGAGTATGAGTACATACTGGTTCGGCAGCGCCTCGAGGACATCAAACCCTACCTAGTGACGGGACCAAGTGAAGGGTCCTGCGCCACATCCAGAATCAAGAAGACGAAGAGGAAATTTAACTCTGAACTGGAGCCTTCAACCTCCTCTAAATCCAAGCTCTACCGCCACTCTGCCACAGACAAGTCCCAGGGCCAGGCCTACCCCACAGACGAGCCCCGGGACAAGCCAGGGACCAGGGTACGTGAGGAGGCCGGGCCCAGCATGCGGCAGCATCGGCGGCTGGACTCGCCTCTAGAGAGACCCAGCAGTCCTAGCAGGAGTCTGTCCAGCCTGCAAATGTACGTCTGTGTCTCCTGCTGCTACATTTATAACATATTGGGCAGGTTCTATATAAAAGACAATATGTCCCTTTCTCAATTGTCTAGAAATCAATCCTCCTTTCCTTGTCAGCACTGATTGGAAAAGACTTGACAGGTGGAACAATATGATGGAAGCTCATCATTAGGCTGGCTTTCACCAGGTCTATTATTTTGATCAGCAAAGAGTTGCAAAATTCTGGTAACTTTTCCAGAAATCCTGTTAGGAAGATTTCTGGAGTCAGTAAGGAATAAGCAGGAAATCCGGATCCTCCGACCAGTATTTCTGAAAAACCTGGGAGATTGTGAAAGTTAGCTAAATCTTGCAACCCTAGATCAGCACGAGGAAAGGAGGACAGATTTGCAGAAAAAACCAGGTGTTCTCATTATTAACATCTAGACTGATAAACAAAAATGTACTGATTGGCTGCTAGGTACAGCCAGAACATGCTGGTGCTGCAGGAGCGGATGAACTTCACCCAGCGGCAGGTGGAGGCCCTGGAGGCTGAGGGGGGGAGACAGCGGGATGACCCCCACCGGGAGGAGCAGGTGAGGGAGCTGCAGAGCCAGCTGGAGATGCTGAGGGGCCAGCTGCACAGGATGGAGATGTTGGAGAGGTCCATCAGCGAGACAGAGAACCGCCTGGAGGTGAGCCTCAGTAAGGGGATATCAGGGATTCATCCAGAATTTCTGCTTTTTATAAGATTATCCTCCAGTCACATAAAATTTACAGACCTATACCCCGTTGCTAGCCTATTCTTTTTTTGTTGTTGTTGTGATCACAGTGCCTTCAGAAAGTATTCATACGCCTTGACTTATTCCATATGTTGTTACAGCCTGAATTCAAAATGGATTGAATAGTTTTTCCTCCCTCACCCATCTACACACAGTAGCCCACAATGACAAAGTAAAAACATGTTTTTAGAAATAGTATTACATGTATATTGAAAATGAAATGCATAAATATGCCATTTACATAAATAGTCACAGCCCTCATTCAATACTTTGTAGAAGCACCTTTTTGGAGGCGATTACAGCTTTCAGCTTTGCACATTTGGGGATTTTCTGTTAAGTTAAATGGGGAGTGGCAATGAACAGCACTCTTCAAGTCTTCCAATGGGATTCAAGTCTGGGCTTTTTGTTGGGCCACTGTTCTGAAGCCATTCCGGCATTGGGGTTATTGTCCTGTTGGAACGTGAACCTTCGACACCTTGACCCCCCCCCCCCCCCTCCCCTCTGTAGCAGCTTCTCATCAAGGATTTGCCTTTATTTGGCTCCATTCATTGTTCCCTCTGTCTTTACCAGTCTCCCAGACCCTGTTGCTGAAAAGCATCCCCATAGAATGATGTTGCCACTACCATGCTTCACGGTAGGGATGGTGTTAGACAGGTGATAAGCTGTGCTTGGTTTTCTCCAGACATAGCGCTTTGCAGTCAGGCCAAAGAGATACATTTAAAAAAATATATATATTTTTTTAAATATATATATATATAGATATTTTTACCCCCTTTTCTCCCCAATTTCGTGGTATCCAATTGTTAGTAGTTACGATCTTGTCTCATCGCTACAACTCCCGTACGGGCTCGGGAGAGACTAAGGTCGAAAGCCATGCGTCCTCCGAAACACAACCTAACCAAGCTGCACTGCTTCTTAACACAGCGTCTCTGGTGGCACAGCTAGCACTGCGATGCAGTGCCCTAGACCACTGCGCCACCCGGGAATCCCAAAGAGATACATCTCAGCCAAGGAACTTTGTAGTTTTGTTAGTGGTCATTGTGTTCTTGGTCACCTCCCTGATCAAGGTCCTTGCCTGGTTGCTAGTACTGAGCGATCAACTGAAATGTCAAATTTTTCGGGTTTTAAACAACTAATTGTTTTATTTCTGTGAATTCCATTTTGTTCAGGTTTTTTTTCTGTGAGCTCAATGTGCACATTGCACAGTTTCTCTAGAGATAAATCATATCCAGACTGAACTATGCGATGAGGTAGGGAGCTTGTTTCCAACAGGCCAATATTCTACATGGATTAGATTCAACTTTGTCATTGTACAAGTACAGTACAAAGAAATGCAATTAGCATCTGACCAGAAGTGCAAGTATAAGAATGCAAAAAATTTACAAGTGAAACAATTAAATACAATGTATGTTAAGTGGGATGTATAAATGTGCAATGAAGGCAAATGGCAAGTCTAAATGTGCTATGACGGCAAATTGAAAGTGCAAGGAGGCATTCAACTGAAATGCAGGAATAGCAGCAATGAGGTTACCGAGGTATTGTTTTTATTCTGTGTTACAGCATTCAACCCACATAATGCATAGTGCATTTTTTAAAATTGAAACCAAAAACCTTGATCTATGTTATTTTTTTATCTAACTGAAACAAACCTCAAAGCACATTGCTCAGCACTACCAGTTGCACAGTTTGGTCTGACGGCCAGCTCTAGGCAGAGTCTGGGTAGTTCCATAATTTTTCAAGTTACCAATGATGGAAACCACTGAGCTCTTAAATGTTCATTACTCTAGAAATTTGTTTTCTACCCTTTCCCAGTTATACAGCACCAGTCAAAAGTTTGGACACACCTACTCATTCCAGGGTTTTTCTTTTGTTTACTATTTTCTACATTGTAGAATAATAGTGACAGCATCAAAACTATTAAGGAACACATATGGAATCCATGTAGTAACCAAAAGTGTTAAACAAATCAAAATACATTTGAGATTCTTCAAAGTAGCCATCCTTTGCCTTGATGACAGCTCATTGGGTAGTCAGTCACCTGTAATGCATTTCTATTAACAGTTGTGCCTTGTTAATTTGTGGAATTTCTTTCCTTAATGTATTTGAGCCAATCAGTTGTTGTGACAAGGTAGTGTTGGTATGCAGAAGATAGCCCTAAAGGACCAAGTCCATATGGCAAGAACCGCTCAAATAAGCAAAGAGAAACGGCAGTCCTTTACTTTAAGACATGAAGGTCCGTCAATCCAGAAAATTAAGAACTTTGAAAGTTTCTTCAAGTGCAGTCGCAAGAACCAAGCGCTATGATGAAACTGGCTCTCATGAGGACCGCCACAGGAAAATAATACCCAGCATTACCTCTGCTGCAGAGGATAAGTTCATTAGAGTTACTAGCCTCAAATCTTTAATTAACTGCACTTTTAGATTGCAGCCAAAATAAATGCTTCAGCGTTCAAGTAAGACTCTTCTCAATATCAACTGTTCAGAGGACACTGTGAATCAGGCCTTTATGGTTGAATTGCTGCACCGAAACTACTAGTAAGGGACACCAATAAGAATAAGAGACTTGCTTGGGCCAAGAAACACGAGCTATGGACATTAGACCGGTGGAAATCTGTCCTTTGGTCTGACTCCAAATTTGAGATTTTTGTTTCCAACCACTGTGTCTTTGTGACGCGCAGTAGGTGAATGGATGATCTATGCATGTGTGGTTCCCATCGTGAATTATGGAGGTGTGGGGGTGCCTTGCTGGTGACACTGATTTATTTAAAATTCAACAGGACATTGACCCAAAACACACCAGGCTGTGTAAGGTCTATTTGATCAAGAAAGAAAGGGATAGAGTGTTGCATCAGATGACCTGGCCTCCACAATCACTTGACCTCAACCCAAATTATGTTTTTTTTTTTTTTCCCCCAATGAAACGGAATAAAGTTTCTTCGTGGGTTGGGATGAGTTGGACTGCAGAATGAAGGAAAAGCAGCCAACAAGTGCTCAGCATATGTGGAAACTCCTTCAAGACTGAAAAAGCATTCCTCATGAAGCTGGTTAAACAAATCAAAATATTTTAGATTTGTCAAATAGCCACCCTTTGCACTATCTATGCCTTTTTGGTTGATACATGATTCCATATGTGTTATTTCATAGTTTTGATGTCTTCACTATTGTTCTACATCGTAGAAAATAGTAAAAATAAAGAAAACCCCTCTAAATGAGTGTGTGTGTTCAAACTTTAGACTGGTCCTGTATGCCTCATTACAAGAGAGCTATGGACAGTTCCTTGGACTTCATTGGTATAGTTTCTGCTCTGACATGCACTTTCAACTGTGGGACCTTTATAGACAGGTGTGTTTCTTTCTAAATCTTGTCCCAACAATTGAATTGGCCACAGGTTGTAGCGACAGCTCAAGGATGATTTGGATTTTCATAGCAAAGAGGTATGAATACTTACTGTATGTAAATTAGATTTCTGCATTTTCAATAACTTTGCTAAAATGTCAACAACCACAAAACACTCATTATGAGGTATTGTGTGTAGATGGGCGAAAGAGAACAAGCATTTAATCCATTTTGAATTCAGGCTGTAACGACAATGTGGATTTAGTCAAGGGTTATGAATAAGTTCTGAAGGCACTGTATATATTATACGACTCTGACAAGACCTTTCAGGACGAATCTTACACAAACGTATTTGAGTGTATAGTAGAGCAAATATGTATTTGATAATGATCAAGGTGTGCTCCAGAACGATGACTCTTAACACTGGCAAATGTTTGTTGTTTTAAAGGTGCAAAAAACACAGCATGAAGAGGAGGGTTTAAAAAAACAGTTGGAGGAGAAGGGTTTGAAAAAGCAGCTGGAGGAGGCATTGCAAGAGGTAAACAACATTAAGCTCTTGTATTAAATGCCTGACACAATTGTATTTGTGTAACCAATCTTGAATCTGTTACTATCGATATAGCAAAGAAAAGTCATAGAGGAACTTGCACTCTCTCGACAAGGCTTCGAGGACGTCCTCAAGGCCAAAGACAAAGAGCTGGAGGTGACAAAGGTAAGCTACCTTCAGCGTGACTTCCTCACTCAATTGAATTTCCTAACTCGTTTGAATGAAATTGTCTTCACTTGACATGCCTTGATTAAAATAAATTGGTGAGGTTTCAAACCAATGTGTTGTCTTGCAGGAAGAGAAGGAGAGGGCAAGAACTCAAAAGGAGGAGGTGGTAACACAAATGACGGAGGTGCTGGAGAACGAACTTCAATGCATCATTTGTTCTGAGCTCTTCATTAGGGTAAATATTTTGACCGTTTTATGGAGTTCCCATTGGATATCAATAAGTCTCATGTACAGTTAAGTTTACATCTCTGTCTGGGAGTATAGCTACTAACTGGAAGACTCTGTACTGTAATCTCAATCTCTAATTCCAATGTTATCACAACGAAAGGTTACGGTAAAGGCCCAATGCGGCTGTTTTTATCTCAATATCAAATCCTTTTTATCTGTTATTGGCAGAGAGGCTTGGAACTCTTTATTCTTTTATGTCACCGGACAAGCCAAAACTCCACCCGTTTAAACCCCCTGATTTTAAAACAATATACACTGCTCAAAAAAATAAAGCAAACACTTAAACAACACAATGTAACTCCAAGTCAATCACACTTCTGTGAAATCAAACTGTCCACTTAGGAAGCAACACTGATTGACAAATTTCACATGCTGTTGTGCAAATGGAATAGACAACAGGTGGAAATTATAGGCAATTAGCAAGACACCCCCAATAAAGGAGTGGTTCTGCAGGTGGTGACCACAGACCACTTCTCAGTTCCTATGCTTCCTGGCTGATGTTTTGGTCACTTTTGAATGCTGGCGGTGCTTCCACTCTAGTGGTAGTATGAGACTGAGTCTAGAACCCGCACAAGTGGCTCAGGTAGTGCAGCTCATCCAGGATGGTACATCAATGCGAGCTGTGGCAAGAAGGTTTGCTGTGTCTGTCAGCGTAGTGTCCAGAGCATGGAGGCGCTACCAGGAGACAGGCCAGTACATCAGGAGACGTGGAGGAGGCCGTAGGAGGGCAACAACCCAGCAGCAGGACCGCTACCTCTGCCTTTGTGCAAGGAGGAGCACTGCCAGAGCCCTGCAAAATGACCTCCAGCAGGCCACAAATGTGCATGTGTCTGCTCAAACGGTCAGAAACAGACTCCATGAGGGTGGTATGAGGGCCCGACGTCCACAAGTGGGGGTTGTGCTTACAGCCCAATACCGTGCAGGACGTTTTGCATTTGCCAGAGAACACCAAGATTGGCAAATTCGCCACTGGCGCCCTGTGCTCTTCACAAATGAAAGCAGGTTCACACTGAGCACATGTGACAGAGTCTGGAGACGCCGTGGAGAACGTTCTGCTGCCTGCAACATCCTCCAGCATGACCGGTTTGGCGGTGGGTCAGTCATGGTGTGGGGTGGCATTTCTTTGGGGGGCCGCACAGCCCTCCATGTGCTCGCCAGAGGTAGCCTGAGGTATTAGGTACCCAGATGAGATCCTCAGACCCCTTGTGAGACCATATGCTGGTGCGGTTGGCCCTGGGTTCCTCCTAATGCAAGACAATGCTAGACCTCATGTGGCTGGAGTGTGTCAGCAGTTCCTGCAAGAGGAAGGCATTGATGCTATGGACTGGCCCGGGCCGTTCCCCAGACCTGAATCCATTTGAGCACATCTGGGACATCATGTCTCGCTCCATCCACCAATGCCACGTTGCACCACAGACTGTCCAGGAGTTGGCGGATGCTTTAGTCCAGGTCTGGGAGGAGATCCCTCAGGAGACCATCCGCCACCTCATCAGGAGCATGCCCAGGCATTGTAGGGAGGTCATACAGGCACGTGGAGGCCACACACACTACTGAGCCTCATTTTGACTTGTTTTAAGGACATTACATCAAAGTTGGATCAGCCTGTAGTGTGGTTTTCCACTTTAATTTTGAGTGTGACTCCAAATCCAGACCTCCATGGGTTGATAAATTTGATTTCCATTGATAATTTGTGATTTTGTCAGCACATTCAACTATGTAAAGAAAAAAGTATTTTTTTAAGAATAATTCATTCATTCAGATCTAGGATGTGTTATTTTAGTGTTCCCTTTATTTTTTTGAGCAGTCTATATATAATGATTATTGAACCTTTATTTAACTAGGCAAGTCAGTTAAGAACAAATTCTTATTTACAATGACAGCCTACCCCGGTCAAACTCTGATGACGCTGGGCCAATTGTGTGCCACTGAGATGCAGCACTGAGATGCAGTGCCTTAGACCGCTGATCTACCTTTCAAGTCTCTATGAAAATGCTATTTTTGTTACAAATGTAACCAGATCAATGCACATCCACTAATAATGACCTACTTCTTGTAGCAGGCATTCTAGAAAATGTACATAGGTCTCATAATAAATCTATTAAGTAAAAGCCCATGTGCTAGTGAGTAGCCAGCTGATCTTTAATATTTAGTCTTGGCAACTTGGATCTATTTGCTTGATAATAAGGTAGGACAGTTGAACTGTTATGAATACACCCTCCTGTCCATCTTCAACTGTTTGAACAACACAGCCTGTTCACTTTAAGATATTGAATTCAAGTGGCTTACCTAGTAAAGAAGATACTTATTTCTCAGAATGAGAACAAGTTGCCAATTCATCATTTAAATGTGTTTTATGCTCATTGCACATTTTTATAAAACAGACTAGACAGCTAGCACATAAGTCTGTCTAAAATTCTGCTAGCAGTACTGCAATGCCGCACACGACAAACTGAGCAATCGTGTTCATTGATATTCTTGGTTTAGTAGGGTCCGCTTTGTTCTACATTTTGGGAGTTGAAACACAACCTTTCTAACTATCTTTTTTTCTTTTTCTTAACTGTTACAGTAAAATGTCAAAGCATTTTGGTGTCCATATGAACTATTTTGTTGGATCAAACCTCCAATGCAAATAGTTAAGGGATTGGCAGTGAGGCCCTTTATCTACTTCCCCAGATTCAGATGAACTCGTGGATACCATTTTTATTTCTCTGCGTGAGGTTTGAAGGTCGTTGCTAACTTGCGCTAGCGCAATGACTGGAAGTCTATGGTAACGCTAGTTAGCCTTGGCTCGCAAAAACTACCTCTAACTTACTTCATACTGGACACAGACATAGAAATGGTATCCACGAGTTCACCTGACTCTGAGAAAGTGCCAAAATCCCAATGTATCCCTTACACTTCTTGTTGTCAGAGAGGAAGAAGGTCATCTTTCATCATTGTTGTGAGTGGCAGGGCAAGGGGCTTGGTGTCCGCAAGTGGGAAAGTGCACACAGCACAGAAGGAGCTAACGATATGAGACCAAAAAAACACAGAACACTCTTAAATAAAAAAATACAATACAGGCATTTGGAAATCACGCTAAAACCTTCATTTGATAAATCGCCTAGCCCTATTTTTAACCAGAAAATATCACTTTTACAGTATAATATGATACAAGCCACAGGTAAAACGGAATTTTGAATGCTGTAAGCCTTTAATCCGAGCTGTTTGGTTTCGATCTTTCGTTCATATATCCCCTACAGGCGGTGACCCTTAACTGCGCCCACAGCTTCTGCCTGCACTGCATCAGTGAGTGGCGCAAGCGGAAGGACGAGTGCCCCATCTGCCGGCAGGCCATCCTCTCTCAGACCCGCTCGCTAGTGCTGGACAACTGCATCGATCGCATGGTGGAGCAGCTCAGCCCAGACATGAAGCAGAGACGCCTGGTGCTCATCACTGAGAGGAAAGGTGAGAGGTGCGTTCACCCCACTCCTAAGTTTGTGGAAGTTGTTGAGGGAAGCCTTGGAATTCATGGGTGAAGATGTGGCGGATGGATGGAAGGACGGATGGATGGATGTTTGTGTGATAAGTCAAATCAAAGTAAGTTAACAAGTGTGCCTTACTGAACACGACCCAGGTCAGTGAGTCTGAAGGGCTCTCATGGTACCTTCTACTACTGTCTCTCCACACAGCCCAGCCAGAGGAGGTGATGGTGATCCACGACGACGACAGTAGTAGTAGTAGTAGTAGCAGCAGCAGTAGCAGCAGCAGTAGTAGCAGCAGCAGTAACAGTGACCTCTTCATGGATAGCTTCAGCTCCGTCATCTCCCTGGAAGGGAGCGTCATTTGGAGCTCTAGCCCTGCATCTTATATCAGTGGTGATTCAGATGTAGACAATGTCGATCTTTAGCCAATTTGACGTTGGGTGTTTCACGTGACTTTTTTTCTTTTTCTGTTACACGCATTGTCCTGTAAGGTTGTCAGAGACGGCCGTGGAGAGTGCAGAGGAAAAAGCCCGTCCTTGACAGGAAACTAAGGCACTCAATATTGTACAATAAATTACGTTAGTGTTCATATATTTGGTAACAATGTCTTATTTTTTTTTTGTGTTCATTTATTTTCCCATTGAAACGGAATAAAGTTTCTTCATTCATTTGACGTGTCACAAAATGTCTGCACAGAAATGGACACAAGGTGGCGCCAGTAAAAACAATACTATTTTTGTGGGTGTGAAACTGGTTTATCTATCTATCTTTTTGTAAATTCCACTTCTCAAATCACACCTTCCACCTACTCTTTGGCAATTTACACACTGCCCCATTGCCTAGCAACTAATGCAATGGCTCCTGCCATGGAGGAAAATGGTTAAGTGTGATTGTGCCACCATCCCAACAATAATGCAGGAAATACTGCTGGCACTCTGCATGGATTAACAGATGGGTGGTGTTTCTCTCTGTGCTGGGTTTTGAATTCCCTTACACGAGGATCTTTGAAGATGTTAAGACAATTTACAGTGCTTTCAGAAAGTATTCACACCCTTTCACTTTTTCCAAATGTGGGATTAAAATGGATTGAATTGTTTTTTGTCAATGATCTTCAAAAAAAATACTCTTGTCAAAGTGGAATTCTATTTTTTTTTTCATTAAACAGGAAATAAATATTAGATAAGTATTCAACCCCCTGAGTCAATGTTAGAATCACCTTTGTCAGCAATTACAGCTTTGAGTCTTTCTGGGTAAGTCTAAGCACATTGCACACTAGATTTGTACAATATATATCCGTTATTTTATAAACAAATCGTAAAGTTGTTTGTTGAGCATTGCTAGACAGCCATTTTCAAGTCTTGCGATAGATTTTCAAGCCAATTTAAGTTAACTGTATCTAGGCCACTCAGGACCCTTGAATGTCATCTTGGTAAGCAACACCAGTGTGTATTTGGCCTTGTGCTTTAGGCTATTGTCCTGCTGAAAGGTGAATTTGTCTCCCTGTGTCTGTTGGAAAGCAGGCTGAACTAGGTTACCCTCTAGGATTTTGCCTGTGCTTAGCGCTTTTACCTTTTTATCCAAAAAAAACAAAACTCCCAAGTCCTTACCAATGGCAAGCACACTGATAACATTCTTGAATATTTTAAGTGGTACTCTGTCATGTGTTGGCTTTGCCCCAACAATGCTTTGTAGTCAGGACAAAAAGTTAATTTCTTTGCCACTTTTTTTTTGTAGTATTACTATAGTGTCTTATTGAAAACAGGATGTGTGTTTTGGAATATTTTTATTCTGTACAGGCTTCCTTTTCACTGTAATTTTGTTAGTTTTGTGGAATAACTATAATATTGTTGATCCATTCTCTGTTATTGCCCATCACAGCCATTAAACTCTCAACTGTTTTAAGTTAAGAGTTTAATGGCTGTGATGGGCAAGTTTCCTTCCTCTCTCCATTTGAGCAGTTTCCTTCCTCTCTGGCAGCTGCGTTAGGAAGGACGCCTGTATCTTTAGTGACAGGGTGTATTGATACACCAGTGTACAATTTAACTGCACCATGCTCAAATGGATATTAAAATGTTTTTTTTTTACCCATCTAACAATGGGTAGCCTTCTTTGCAAACCATAGGAAAACCTCCCTGGTCTTTGTGGTTGAATCTGTGCTTGAAATTCACTGCTTGACTTGGGGAGCTTAAAATTCTGTATGTGGGGTACAGAGAGGGGTTAGTCATTTCAAGATAAACACTTGCGCACGGTGAGTCCATGCAACTTATGGGCATAGTTAAGCATATTTTTAGTTGTGGATTTGTTTAGTCTTGCTGTAAAAAGGTTGAATATTTAATGACTTGAGACATTTCAGCTTTTCTTTTTGAATTTAATTGGTAAACATTTCTGAAAACAATTTCACTTTGACATTGAGGTATTTGTGTCACTGATCTACACACCTCAATTTAATCCAGTTTAAATCCAGACTGTTATAACAAAGCGGAAAAGGTCTAGGTGTGAACACTTTCTCAAGGCATTGTAAATTCTGTAAGATGGCATCTACTGCATTTTCCAATAGCAAAGGTCTTCTCTGTATGAAACAGGCAGTACTAGGTGAGATATATGGGCCAATATCCTAATGTGTTGTATGATGCAGAGGGGAACCCTGCACTGTTAAAGGTGCCACATGGTCAATTGGACACCTGCGGTTGCCGTGAAGCAGTTATGGTGATATGGCCTCTGCAGAAATCAAGGCACTCAAACTTCTTGCGCTTTGCCGAGCAACGCAGAGCTGTTGTGAAGGAAGTGAGCTTGGTTGACGGTAGGTCCTGTATAAACAGTCATGTCAATACGGAGCCCCCTCCCCATTGTTGGAACATTTGTGGTATGGAGGTCAATTTGCACTCTGCGCCTCCAGAGGCTCTGATTGTGTCAGACCATCAATATGGTGCCTCCACCACATTTTAGAATTAAGCATAAATTGGCTTTTAACTGGGAACGCAATGACATCAGAACTTCTGGAAATATGTGGGCATTGCATTTTTTAACCTGTCAATAGAGAATGCAGTCAGTGTTATCTCTGCTCTTCAACCATAGATGTGTCCAATGTCAATTCTACTGTAACGACCAACATAAATTATATGGTTTTGTTAATTCATTTACTTTGATTAGTCTTATCAACATGCAGATTTTCCCCACTGTGTTACAGATCTTTTTGGGTTCTTCAGACACAAAGCAATGGGGACAAGAGGCTTTGCTCTTTTAGTGCAACCTAACTAACAACATCACTAAGCCATGCAAGACTCAAAGATGACACTGGATTTCCCCACACATTATTCTTCAGTTCCAGGCTAGAGCAGATGCAGCCTGGGATCGCCAACACTGATTCATTCACCCCCACTAGGTTGATATCCCGAGCGCGTTTCAGTGCCTGCTTCTGGATACCCTCTCCTCCACTGCTCTGTGGAGAAGGCCCATGTCATGCCAGTTCATTAGAAGCCAAGAGCAAGGAAAGCGTGTGTCTGTCAGACTGCGTTACACCAGGGCGACAGTGACGGTCAGCCCCGGGGCCCTAGTCAGAGTCGTCGCTCCCCTCACTCCATCCCTCCATCTCCTCCAGGAGCCTCTACCATGATGTGTCATGAAAAGAACAGTTACCCTCTCTCTCTTGCTCCCCCCCCCCCCTCGTCATGCTGAGCGTTTGGGTCGCACCATGTGACCGGTCATGTCCCATTAAGTTACTAAGTAGGATTACCCATCTTATTACATAATTAAGCGAATATCCTCCTAATACACCATATTATGTCATTAGGCCTTCAGTGTCATGATAAAGTAAAGCATTTGCCCCTGCCTAACCCCTTCCCCCACTCTATAATTTAGCCCTATATTTTAGAACCTAAATACTAATAGGAATGTGTAAATGACGTGTCATTGATGCATACTGTCAAATGGTGAGCTTTAAGTTAAGTAAACATCCTATTCCTACTTTTCTATATTAGCTTGGGGCTGTTAGGAGAATCAGCATAGTGCTACTGTGCCAAACTGACATGCCTCTGAACTCGCCGCAAACCCTTTGAAGAAACAAGCTCCACTCAATGAACCGTGGCTGCAGTAGAACAGAGTGCAGGGGGAATCAGGGAGAGGTAGCTACACAGACTCCAGATGAGGGTTACAGACAGAACATTAGGACCTATCGGCTTTTTGTCTTTTGTTGTTGTCCCAGACCCACCTCTCCGGAGCCTCCCTAGTTCTGCAACTGATAAGACCTACTAGCACTGGTTCCTGTCATAGACGGTCAACTCCAGGCCTTGGTGACCATTGTTATAGGCTGAGGATGGCATAATTGGGGGATTTTGTAAGGCTAAGGCTGATCTAGCTGTTTTTTTTGTGTGTCTAGACTGCAATTCATTATTTATCCTGCGGTGTCTGGGAGAATGTATAGTATGTAAAGTGTAACCTGAAAGTGATGTTTAGTTTTTATTGTCCAACTCTTCAGAGCCATGAAGCCTAAATCAATCATCATTATTGGGTTGTGTGTTGTGTTTCTTGTCTGTTTCTGTTCTTTTTGTACTAACGTGTAATACTTTTCTCTTTATTTTACTCTTATATATATATATACATATACAGTGGGGAGAACAAGTATTTGATACACTGCCGATTTTGCAGGTTTTTCTACTTACAAAGCATGTAGAGGTCTGTAATATTTATCATAGGAACACTTCAACTGTGAGAGACTGAATCTAAAACAAAAATCCAGAAAATCACATTGTATGATTTTTAAGTAATTAATTTGCATTTTATTGCATGACATAAGTATTTGATACATCAGAAAAACAGAACTTAATATTTGGTACAGAGACCTTTATTTGCAATTACAGAGATCTTACATTTCCTGTAGTTCTTGACCAGGTTTGCACACACTGCAGCAGGGATTTTGGCCCACTCCTCCATACAGACCTTCTCCAGATCCTTCAAGTTTCGGGGCTGTCGCTGGGCAATACGGGCTTTCAGCTCCCTCCAAAGACTTTCTATTGGGTTCAGGTCTGGAGACTGGCTAGGCCACTCCAGGACCTTGAGATGCTTCTTATGGAGCCACTCCTTAGTTTCCCTGGCTGTGTGTTTCGGGTCGTTGTCATGCTGGAAGACCCAGCCACGACCCATCTTCAATGCTCTTACTGAGGGAAGGAGGTTGTTGGCCAAGATCTTGCGATACAAGGCCCCATCCATCCTCCCCTCAATACGGTGCAGTCGTCCTGTCCCCTTTGCAGAAAAGCATCCCCAAAGCATGATGTTTCCACCTCCATGCTTCACGGTTGGGATGGTGTTGTTGGGGTTGTACTCATCCTTCCACCAAACACGGCGAGTGGAGTTTAGACCAAAAAGCTCTATTTTTGTCTCATCAGACCACATGACCTTCTCCCATTCCTCCCCTGGATCATCCAGATGGTCATTGGCAAACTTCAGATGGGCCTGGACATGCGCTGGCTTGAGCAGGGGGACCTTGCGTGTGTTGCAGGATTTTAATCCATGACGGCATAGTGTGTTACTAATGGTTTTCTTTGAGACTGTGGTCCCAGCTCTCTTCAGGTCATTGACCACGTCCTGCCGTGTAGTTCTGGGCTGATCCTTCACCTTCCTCATGATCATTGATGCCCCACGAGGTGAGATCTTGCATGGAGCCCCAGACCGAGGGTGATTGACAGTCATCATGAACTTCTTCCATTTTCAAATAATTGCGCCAACAGTTGTTGCCTTCTCACCAAGCTGCTTGCCTATTGTCTTGTAGCCCATCCCAGCATTGTGCAGGTCTACAATTTTAACCCTGATGTCCTTACACAACTATCTGGTCTTGGCCATTTTGGAGAGGTTGGAGTCTGTTTGATTGAGTGTGTGGACAGGTGTCTTTTATACAGGTAACGATTTCAAACAGGTGCAGTTAATACAGGTAATGAGTGGAGAACAGGGGGGATTCTTAAAGAAAAACTAACAGGTCTGTGAGAGCCGGAATCCTTACTGGTTGGTAGGTGATCAAATACTTATGTCATGCAATAAAATTCAAATTAATTACTTAAAAATCATACAATGTGATTTTCTGGATTTTTGTTTTAGATTCCGTCTCTCACGGTTGAAGTGTACCTATGATAAAAATTACAGACCTCTACATGCTTTGTAAGTAGGAAAACCTGCAAAATCGGCAGGGTCTCAAATACTTGTTCTCCCCACTGTATATACAGTGGGGCAAAAAAGTATTTAGTCAGCCACCAATTGTGCAAGTTCTCCCACTTAAAAAGATGAGAGGCCTGTAATTTTCATCATAGGTACACTTCAACTGTGACAGACAAAATTAGAAAAAAAAATCCAGAAAATCACTGTAGGATTTTTAATGAATTTATTTGCAAATTATGGTGGAAAACTTTTGTTATTGTCCAAATACTTATTTTCCACCATAATTTGCAAATAAATTCATTAAAAATCCTACAATGTGATTTTCTGGATTTTTTTTTTCTAGTTTTGTCTGTCACAGTTGAAGTGTACCTATGATGACAATTACAAGCCTCTCTCATCTTTTTAAGTGGGAGAACTTGCACAATTGGTGGCTGACTAAATACTTTTTTGCCCCACTGTGTGTGTGTGTGAGATTATATATATATATATATAATGCCTAGTCACTTTACCCTTCCTTCATGTACAAATCTACTTCAAATACCTCATAGCTTTGCATATTGATCTTGTTCTGGTAGTCCCTGTAGATCATTCCATTCTTGTGTATGATATTTTATTCCTCTTGTGTTACTATTTAATTTGTATTATTATTTGTCAAATCTACTCTGCAGCATCATTGGGAAGGGCTCGTAAGAAAGAATTACAGGGTTAAGTCTACACCAGTTGTATTCAGCGCATGTGACAAAAAAAAATGGATTATATTTAAGATATGTTATGTTTTGGTGTGTGATTCTTTCATTCAACACATAATAAAGACTCTCTTGCAGTAGCAAGACATTCATGTGTTGTAGTACCACCACAGTTTTAGACTAGAGAATTTGCTTGTTTAGATGCTTTGGGATGGATGATGGATCCTCTCCAAATGCATCTTATCCAAAATCCTCGTTCCATCTGCCAGCTTGCTCACAAATGGTCCACACAGCAGGATCATGGCACACAGCTACACTGCATCTACAGTTCTGTGTGTTGAGTGTGTACAGTATGTGTTGCGTAGCATGCAGGGTAAGCTATTCTGTCCACTCTGCACCAAGCACAGCTCACTGCCCAAGTCCTGTCCCAATTGCCTTGCTAAGGCAGCCTCTGAGTAAGATTTATAATACTTAACATTAATACATTGTAGCTTGGTGTGATGTAATCAAATCATTGTTTTAATAAGAGCAGTAGGTCTACATGATTGGATAGTAGTAATTTACTCAAACGAGTGCTTTGAGGGTAATTTATATAATGTTGCATTACAGACTGAAACAAAGATGGCAGACAGTAATTGTAATTACACGTTTATAGTCTTTTGTTGTGAGACGTGGCGTGACATGACTGTGCAGGTTCTCTGCAGGGATGTCTTTGAGCTGCCAGCCAAGCTTCAGCTGAACATAAATCAGGGAAAAGGCTTTTCGCTGATGAGAATCAGCTCTACTGGCTGAAATTGTCTTGTTCATAGTGCTTTAATCCTCACCTCACCTTTAATCCTCAACCAGTTAAACTAACGAGGGCAATGGAATATCCTTGTTGCATAATTTAACATTTGGGTATTGATCAATAACCAATTTTGAGAGATTGGAACTATAAGGTTCTATCTGCAAAAAGATAATTCTGAGATAATTGGCTATAACGTTCCAAACCCTCATTGGTTTGAATGGTGTCAGCAACTTAAAAACACACTGGATAAAGAAATTAGCCCTAATTGAGGTCAGTATCATTGACATCAGGTTAGGCCAGTTAGGTCCTTATTAAAAGTGGTTAGATTAAATCTACTATGCAGCATAAAAATATGTTGTTTTTGAGGGGTTGCCCTTTACGTTGTTTAATTGTGTTGTTTGAGGAGTCACCCTTTACGTTGTTTCATAGGCTTACCTTACCTGGTAAGTGAAACTGCAATTTGAAATAATTCAGTATGTCACAATATAATTAATTTCAATCTTGGCATATTAAACAATGCTTCTATAACACTTTATTCTCTGTCCTTAGATGTGGAATATTGCTGCATTGGTGTTAGTTGTGGCAGGGTCTGCTCTGATCAGTCAACCTCCTGTATGACCAATGGAGGATATGCCTGCTGTCCCTTCCCTGAATGAGTACGAAACAAATTTGACACCACTAGTATAAATGTAGTTCTTCAATGGTGAAACCAACTTTTTGGTCAAAATGAAGACCCTCATCAGACCTCACTGAGAGATATTAGAGATTCATTACATATGAATTACAAGGTATTCACAGATCACCTCATAACTTTTATTTTCACTATGTTTGTTTTCCTAAGCAGTGTGTTTGTAAGTAGTGTTGCTCTAACATAACCCACTGTTGCCTGTCCGGATACAGCTGCAACACCACGGAACAGATGTGTGCGAAATATTACCAACCATAGAGCAGTGTGCCCATGCTGAACAAGGTGGCTGCAGAGGAACCACGCTCTCCTGTCTCTCCCCCACTTGAGTCTGATATCATCCCAGAGCAATGCTGCAGCAATTCTGCAGCAGTGGAGAGCTCAGTCTCTATGGTGCACTGTGATTGCTCAAATATCTGCCCTGCTGCCGTCACCCCGAGGACGGGTGGAGCTGCTGTCCATTTTCCTCTGTGAGTAGTCTTTCTGCTTGTATGTTTGCTTCATGGTCTAGTTCAGGGGTCTCAAACTAATTTTGCCTTCGGGACACATTGGATCTTCTTCCCCAAAGTCCAGAGGACAGCATTTGGCCCACAGGGCCCAGGTTCACAAAACCTTCTTAAGAAGAAATTTATTCTTAACTGACATTTTTGGGGGGGAGGACATGGCTACTTAGGATTCAGTCGCATGTTGTTTGTTTGTTGCCATTTATGTTATTAAAGGTGGTAGCATATTGAAAATAACCTACGGATAAAAGTATTTTATATCTTAGATATAACCAAGGTCATTACATGTTTTTTTGCGTAAGACGGTTTTGCGTGCTTTGTGAATCTGGGCCCCGCACGCTGGTAATTTGAGACCCCTGGTCTACTGTAACTTTACATATTGGATAACCAGATGAATATATATTGTAAAAATATATTGTCGTTATTCAGTTTTGTTATTAGGCTACTATGTCATTAATGCTTGTTACGTTCTACTTACATTAGTAACTACACAGTAAAGTTAGTCATATTTCTATAAACAGCATTGTTAATTAAACATTTCTACTAAAAAGGGTAACATCAAAACATGAACTTGTATATTGCTGTTTCCTAGAGTGTGTGCTGTCTGGATGGTGTCCACTGCTTTCCTTGTGGTTATAAGTGTGACCGCATACACACTGAAGACTGATGGCCTGAGGTACCCCTTTATTCCGAGGCAGGCCCACTTCCTTCCTATGATCAAACTCACCAAGATATCCAAGGTCAACGACCAGGTCAAACAATATGTTCCAGACGTAACAAATATAGTGTGTGAGCAGCTAGCGCTGTTCACTTTCTATCAATACATGACACTTTGTCCACAGTTTATCATCAGTCATGACATTACATTCTCAGACAAAGGCACGCTGGATGTCAGCTTTATACCATTAATTGGATTAAGACATTGTTCCTGCTCACTGGTATTGTGTTGCTTTGGTGTTACTACCCTGAGAGTAAGATCTTGAAGTTGCGGTTTTCTCTTCTTTTAGCAGGTCCCATGGACACTACTTGGTTGCTGTTGACAGCACCCAACATGGCTGGGTTATTCACTTCCACAGGAAATCAACTGACCTCCATCTACAGTAACCCGTTGTGGCAAGGGAAACACTGGAAAATACTGTTGTCTACAGCTATCTAAGCCAAACTAACAAGATTTTATTTTGAATTACATTTTGCCTAACTACTGAGATTGGGATTGTACACTTTTTGTGAATGCATTATATGTACATGAATGGGGAATCATGACACCCACTCATTGTTGATTTCATAAAACAGACAGGTCAAGAAAATAAATGATAATTGTGTCTATCTACTGGCTACATTCATTAAGGATGTGGGTTGGGGTTGTAGGGTAACATGGTATCAACATCTTGGACTGTTTTTTCTACCCCTGATAACTAGCCAGTACTTCTACCACCAATTTCAAATGTTTTATGGAAATATAAATTATGCACATGGAAGCAAACTCTTTTTGGCTGCTGACTCCTGGGGAACAGAGAAACAGGAGGGACATCTGCTGTTGGCTACTGCATAAATGTTAGTCACCCCTAAGAATTATGATTTGTTTGGCTTTATGTTGAAGTAAAACAGTTATGCATAATTCTGGTTCTGGAAATAATAAAATAATAGGTAAACATTCATGCACTCAGTATATGGATGTATTACGCGCATTGCAACTAAATGACCAGATTGTCCCTGCTTGACTGTCCTGATGCAACAAACTATTAATTATGCCTAAACTCTGCCTACTTCTACAATTTATATGCTTAAAATTCAATGTGAAAACTAACCATAACGACACTGCTAAACATATGCCAAACACTAGACATAATTGTTTTTTTCATACATTTTTACGATATAGACAATTTTGCCCTTGTGGCTGTGGATTCTAGTGGATACCACTTCCCACCCGGGGCGTTTCTCCCACGTGCAAGTGTGCTTGTTTGTAACCACGGCAACGTCGGTCGAGCAAAGGCAAAACAAGGTAAGCTAGCTAGCTAACATGTGCCTTCGTTATCAGATAAATAGAGAATTTGCAGCATTTGGGTAGCTATGCATTGCAGCGTTAGCTAAAGTTAGCTATCCTGCTATGTCAAGTAACTTAGCTAGCTAAAGTTAGCTAACGTTAGCTGGCTGATAAGTTACTAATTTAGTTAGGCTAACTAACCTTAGCTTTCATGTTTGGAAGGGCTGATAATGCCATAGATAGGGCCCAACAAGTTACAGAATCCCTGCTCAAAAGTGTTTGTGATATATTTAAATTAATGTGGCAGTAATACTATATTTGACTATGGTTTATTTGCAAACTCTAACATTGCATTTTGAGAATTCTCTCTGGTTAAACTCTGTTCTTATATTGAACAGGTAATTCCCCCAAAAATTCCCAAGCATGACTGCAACAATGTCCAAGTCTCCTGGGGCTGGCATGTATCCCCCAGTAGCAAAACTCAACTTGGCTGCAGACCCCAGGAAGATGCGCAGGATCATTGCAGAAGATCCAGAGTGGTCCCTCACTGTAGTGCCCCTTTTATCCAACCTCTGCCTGCAACACATAGTGAGAAACTTTGAGGGTATGTTTTATTATATATGTTCTAGGTTATTTATTCAGTCAATGAATCAAGTCAGTTGTTTATTTGATCACATAATTCAACCTCTATATCTTGGTCACAGAGAAGCCCATCCTCGAAGAACTTCTTCCCAGGCACAAAGACTATGTCCTGGAGAGGCTCTCTCCGTCCCTGCCCCTGCAGGTGACTGCCAACCTGATCAGCGACGACGGCTACTGGAAGCGCTGCTGCAAACAGCGCTGGGGCCTGTGTGACGTCTCCTCATACGGCCACAGCTGGAAGCGCATGTTCTTTGAGAGGCACCTGGAGAACATCATCGAGCTCTACATTCCTGATGCCACTGACCCCAAGACGGTTCTGGGCATGGTGCCTCTGTGCCGGAACTACGTGAAGAGGCTGGACATCTCACAGCTGATGCCGCCAATCAAGGAACCCCAGAAGTCAGAGGACGATGACAACTCGGACTCGGCCAGCGACATGGGCATGGATGGGCCATCCATGGACCACTTTGACTTTGGCATCCTGCTGGACAAGCTGAACCATCTGGAGGAGTTTCACGTGGTCTACCGGGTCAAGGGATGCGGCATGAACTTTGAGTGGAACCTCTTTGAGTTCACCTTCCGCGACTGCGAGTCTCTGGCCAAGGCCTTGAAGTCCTGTAAGACCTTGAAGGTGAGTATCGATCGACTCCCTCTCAGTGTTCACTGGCATTGTGCCCTTTGGCTTTGTTGCTCTGCTTTCCTATACAGGATGGAGTCAGGTTGTCTGGGGCATTTCTGTTCTGCTCTGTGTCACACACTTCCTCAGTAAGCATCAGTAACAAAGATTCTGTTTCAAATGAGGTGAAACTAACTGCAGTATCACAGAAGTATTATAATTCTCTACTTACATCAAAGGAAGTACAACAATACCTGAGGCTGAAACCCTAAACACCTTTCCTTGTATGACACAACTGTTATTATGCTACAGCACAGGGATTCATTGCTTCTTGGCTACTTGGCATAATATAATACCACATAAAAAGCATGAGCTGGTGCACACCCAGAGAAAATGATTTAATGTAGAGGTGCTGACTAATGGAAAATAAACTAAGCTATAAAAACAAAGAGAGTCGCACAATCCATATGTATATCCTCCCAGTCATTTATTGGGTAAAAAAACACCAAGGTCTTGACATCACTGCATCATGAATGCTTGAACCAGGTTATGTAGACCAACAGTTAAATTAGTGCAACCAATGACAATAGTGAGGGCTGTGTCGTAATTGCTAGGTTGATCAGAATGAATTGAGCAAAACTGTTAAAAGATAATAGCCCACAGCATCACATTTTGTTCTATCAGAGGAAAGAATGACATTTGATTCAAGCGTGCTGTTTTATATATTATGATATTTATATATAAAGAATGACGTTTGATTCCAGCTTGCTGTTTTATATATATATTTTTTAACACGTAGATCTACCCGCCCCATACTATGCTATCGCCGCAGGTGCTGAGGATCCACCAAAGCAAAGTGGATGACGAGAAGTGTCGTCAGCTTGTGAACAACCTCCTAGACCACCCGTCCCTCAGGGAGCTCAACCTCTCCCACAACCTCATTGGGGACCGGGGCGCCCGGGCCATCGGCAAGCTGCTTAACAGGTGTGATTTTGTCAGGTTGCCTACCTCACCTGCACGTGTTCCCTTTAAGTGATAATGCCAGAGAAGCCAGTGTTAGGAGGATATAATGGCACTGGTGTTGTTAGGCCCCAGATGAAGTTGAGGTCCGGCAAACAGTGCCAATATATTCTCCAAACACCGGTTTCGAGGGTATTATCACTTTTATACAACAGGTTTCCAACATATTAAAATAATGATTTACATATTTTCATTAAAAACTTTATTTTGATACATTTTTTCATACTATTTCATCCTTCCCTTTTATCACATTTTCTCCTGTAATTATTGACAATTAAATTAAACTAACCAGGAGTAAGCTGGAGAGACTCACTGTCTACGACAACAACATTCGGGGGCCGGGGGCCCAGGCTATAGCTTATGCCCTGGCCAAGAACTCCAGCCTGCTGTCCCTCAACCTGCGTCTGAACCGGCTGGGGGACGAAGGTGGCCAGGCCATCGCCCAGGCCCTGCTGAAGAACCGCACCCTGAAATGGCTGCACCTGGGAGGCAATGAAATGACAGAGCCCACAGCCACAGTCCTATCCCAAGTCCTGGTCCAGAATAATACGCTGAGGAGCATCAACCTGTCCTGTAACAGGCTGGGTATGGTGAGTGCTGGCGCTTACCTCAGACACAAACTACATCGTATGATCTGTCTGCTGTATTGTATAGTACTGTACTGTTTTAAAGGTTGGCATTGTTTTGTTTTAGATCATTCAGCTTTAGATTCAGTGAAACACATTACTGATTCAACATTTAACAATTGTCACTAATTTAACAGTAAGTCAAGTTGTAATATGGTAGGCATAACGAAGCATCTACGTTATATCTGCTGCTAACACCTTTCAGGTGGTACAATAGTTCAACAACTACAAATAACGGATCAAACATGCAACAAAGAGACGGCATTTTATACAGACTTGGTTCCAATGGGAAAGTAAACAGGCAAATGTTAGCTCTACAATCCAAGCTGTTTGCATCTTCAATTATTCATATGCATGCCAGAAATACACAATAATGGAAAGCTAAGTAGGAGTTGTTTTCCAATGGGATTTATTGTTCCCTCTCTCACGTGCAGCTTCCCCTTTCAGATGTCAGGTTCATCCCAGGAAGTGGAACTGGAGTGCACAGGGTGAAAAATTACCCGCATAGCAAAACTGTCACGTGCATCAAAATGTCTGTCTGACCTTGTTATAGTGTACGCTGAAATAGAAAAACGCTTGTCTCAGACATGACAATAAAACACTGTTGACAGTACAATAGGCCATTGGAGAGGCCTTGTATGACACCGTAGCCCACAGTAAATTCATCCAGTGTTTTCAAGGACTGAAACCATCCTTCATGTCCTATTACATACTATGTAGCCTTGACCCCAGCTGTTCCAAGTTTCTCCAGACTGAGATTACGGTGTGAGGTCAGGCAGTGTGAGAATCCTAACTCCCACTTAATGCACTGATGTCAGTGGGAGACTAAGTGAAAATCTGACTCAAATAAACTATATTTTAGTGTTAGTCCACTGTTATTACAATCCTAAAAAAGTTTCCATGTCAGCTTTTCAAGATGGCGCACTTTCAGTGCTGAGCAAAAACTGTGGTGATGATGATGCGTTTGGCATCATACAATATCTGTGGTGTATTAACCAACTGCTGTGTGCATTGTGTTTTGTGTGTGTTCATTCAGGATGGTGGTAAAGTGTTGGAGGAGGGCATGTGTCACAACAGCAGCATGGTGGAGTGTGATATCCGCCTAACAGAGGTGGGCCAGGAGAGCGACTACTGCATCAGCCAGGTGGTACGCAACAATAAGAACCAAGCACACAGGAAACACAACACAGAAGAGAACCTAGCCTAAACCTCAGAGCATTATTAAATACAAGGAAGAAGAATCATCACTGAATTATCACAGTGAATTATTGTAATGTTTGTTTATGTGTCAATTAATCCCATTGGGGGATGGGTTGCCAGCTGGCGATTTGACATGAAAATACATTTTCATTCATTCATATAAACATACAGCCCATTTGTGTTCACCAAAGTGCCACTTTGTCATATATTCTAGACAGAATGCCTACTATTTGTTTCATATCTGCAAAGTTGTTAAATGTAGTGATGTCTGTAATGTGTTACCACTGAAATCAGAATTTAGCTAAATAGGCTACATCACTGTACCTTTGGCCCATGGAAAATAACCCCAGTTTATTAGGATGTAATAAATGGGCTTGGTCCGAAGGTCAGGGATGAATACTGACGTAGGTGTTATTCTGGGATGACTTCAGGTTGTTGAGATCCACCACTGAGCTATGGGGCACCTTCACTGTATGTAGGCTACTCATTGTTTGTATTCACTGTTTAGTAAATGTACAAAGTGGAGTTATATATTTAAGGAATAAGGCTCAAGGGGGTGTGGTATATGGCCAATATACCACGGCTAAGGGCTGTTCTTGGGTACGACGCAACGCGCAGTGCCTGGATACAGCCTTTAGCTGTGGTATATTGGCCATGTACCACAAACAACCAAGGTGCCTTATTGCTATTATAAATGGGTTACCAACATAATTAGAGCTGTAAAAATAAATGTTTTGTCATACCCGTGGTATACCACGGCTGTCAGCCAATTAGCATTCAGGGCTTGAACCACCTAGTTTATAATAGCATATAAATTAGGTTGGGAAGTTGGATATACTGGTAAATATAGGCTTTATATTCTTCTACCACATGGGTTTCATTGTGTACATGTTATATGTCGTATGTAAAAAGACACGTTTCAACAATTTCACAAGCTGTTTTATTGAGTTAGCCTTTTTTCACTTTTGATACACAGATTTGGTTTGCGGTCATTGTAACTGTATTATGCAACATCAAGGCAACATTGTGATAGTGTCAATATGCAGTTGAAGTCAGAAGTTTACATACACTTAGGTTGGAGTCATTAAAACTTGTTTCTCTTCCACTCCACTTGTTAATTAACAAACTATAGTTTTGGCAGGTCGGTTTGGACATCTACTTTGTGCATGACAGAAGTAATTTTTCCAACAATTGTTTACAGACAGATTATTTCACTTATAATTCACTGTATTACAATTCCAGTAGGTCAGAAGTGTACATACACTAAGTTAACTGTGCCTTTAAACAGCTTGGAAAATTCCAGAAAAGGATGTCATGGCTTTAGAAGTTTCTGATAGGCTGATTGACATCATTTGAGTCAATTGGAGGTGTACCTGTGGATGGATTTCAAGGCCTTCCTTCAAACTCACTGCCTCTTTGCTTGACATCATGGGAAAATCAAAAGAAATCAGCCAAGACCTCAGGAAAAAAATTGTGGACCTCCACAAGTCTGGTTCATCCTTGGGAGCAATTTCCAAATGCCTGAAGGTACCACGTTCATCTGTACAAACAATAGTACGAAAGTATAAACACCATGGGACCACGCAGCCGTCGTAACGCTCAGGAAGGAGACGCGTTCTGTCTCCTAGAGATGAACGTACTTTGGTGTGAAAAGTGCTAATCAATCCCAGAACAACAGCAAAGGACCTTGTGAAGATGCTGGAGGAAACAGGTACAAAATGATCTATATCCACAGTAAAACAAGTCCTATATCGACATAACCTGAAAGGCCACTCGGCAAGGAAGAAGCCACAACTCCAAAACCACCATAAAAAAGCCAGACTTCGGTTTGCAACTGCACATGGGGACAAAGATTGTACTTTTTCGAGAAATGTCCTCTGGTCTGATGAAAGAAACATAGAACTGTTTGGCCATAATGACCATCATTCTGTTTGGAGGAAAAAGGGGGAGGCTTGCAAGCCGAAGAACACCATGCCAACTGTGAAGCACGGGGGTGGCAGCATCATGTTGTGTGGGTGCTTTTCTGCAGGAGGGACTGGTGCACTTTACAAAATAGATGGCATCATGAGGAACGAACATTATGTGGATATATTGAAGCAACATCTCAAGACATCAGTCAGGAAGTTGAAGCTCGGTCGCAAATGGGTCTTCCAAATGGACAATGACCCCAAGCATACTTCCAAAGTTGTGGCAAAATGGCTCAAGGATAATAAAGTCAAGGTATTGGAGTGGCCACCACAAATCCCTGACCTCAATCCTATAGAACATTTGTGGGCAGAACTGAAAAGGCGTGTGTGAGCAAGGAGGCCTACAAACCTGACTCAGTTACACCAGCTCTGTCAGGAGGAATGGGCCAAATTCACCCAACTTATTGTGGGAAGCTTGTGGAAGGCTGCCCGAAATGTTTGACCCAAGTTAAACAATTTAAAGGCAATGCTACCAAGTACTAATTGAGCGTATGTAAACTTCTGACCCACTGGGAATGTTATGAAAGAAATAAAAGCTGAAATAAATCATTCTCTGTACTATTATACTGACATTTCACATTCTTAAAATAAAGTGGTGATCCTAACTGAACTAAGACAGGGAATTTTTACTAGGATTAAATGTCAGGAATTGTGAAAAACTAAGTTTAAATGTATTTGGCTAAGGTGTATGTAAACTTCCGACTTCAACTGTACATGCAGACTTACAGTTTTGCCCTATATTTATTATTTAGTAGTCAAACACTCAACCTGTGATTTACCTTACCTAGGCAGTACAAAACATGTTTCCTGACTGTAGATCTTGCTGCAAGGACCAGCAATCTATGACATTGAGAGAGTAGGAATAATGCAGGCAGAGCAATGTGAATAAACTTAACAATATGTGTGTCTCAAATGGCACCCTATTCCCTAGAGAATGTACTACTTTTGACCAAGGCCCAGAACACATAGATCTTTAAACCCAGAGGGATATGTTTGAAAGTAGAGCACTACATAGGAAATAGGGTGCCATTTGGGACGCATCCAATGTAACTAGCCTGAATGGCAGTCTAAGATAGTGGAATATTGATCAAATAAGTCAGCGGTTGGCTTCCTTATGTTGTCTGCACTCAAGTTGTCTGCACTCAAATCTGCGGCTTTGACCTCCATACAAAAATGTGTTATCTCTTCCAGCCGTTCCCCTATAAAGAAAGAGTGTTAAAACATACCAATAACGTTGAAGGAAAGAATCAACAGTGCTCTGCCATTGCAAAGTAAGTGTATATCTCATACAGCATCAGATTGGCCGCAGGGTCTGCAATTGAAATTGTACTGTATTTACAAGATTCATTTTCCTTGTACAACACCATTTTATATAGAAATGTGTCGATTGTTGATCTGAAAACCCAAAACACTTCCCTGTTGACGAGTACATTTGAGGATTAGCAGTGTTTAATAAAACACCACGTTTTATGCATTTACTGGTGACACAATCGACTAAGCACAAGAAACACGACGACAGTCCTAACCTACAATCTCTGTATTACTTACAGTACAAAATCGTTTTCCTGCAATCCTGTTTTAAGCCACAAAATGATACACAACATTATAAAAAGAGGAGCCCCAAAAGCATTCTGGGTGTGAGAGTACATACAGTATTATAAGGTATTACTCCACTTTGTACACACAATAAAGGGTTCCATGTAGGGTTGCAAAATTCCACTAACTTTCTCAAAATTCCCAGGTCTTTCAGAAATCCTGGTTGGAAGATTCAGGATTTCCTGGTTATGCCCTCCTGTTTCTGGGAATTTACCAACCGGGATTTTGGGGAAAGTTACCGGAATTTTGCAAGCCTAGTTCTATGTTACATTAGGATAAAGGGTTCGAAGTTAACAGTCTGTGGTAGGAAAAGATTTTCAGTTTTCTGAATTGTCACTAAAAAAACTCAGTTTGATAACCTTGGTTTGCTGTACTTGTATACTATTTATTGTTTTATGGTTAGTAAACATAGCACTGTTAAACACTTTTATTTGTACACAATTACATATCACAGTGACGCCATCTGATATAACTGTTTTATCTACATTAAATGAACTTTTTTTTTATTAGTGAGAGGCTGGTCAGTGAGCAATGGACTATTGAGTCTGTAATGTAATGCCGGTATCACTATCTTTTTTTGACCATTGTTGAAGTCTAAAACTCTGGGGCTTCACTATCTGCTGTTTCCAAACTTCAGCCCATCCCAGACATAATAGGAGTGATCTAAATAAAGAGGGCATTCTGTGACTGAGTGAACTGTGCTTCCCATGACGTGTGTGACCTCCAGCTAGGTTATAATAACCTTCCATCATCTGATATAGGAGCATCAGTATGGTTACAGAGCTGTGTCACATGCTGTGATTAAAACCCCATAAAGGACACCATTCGTTTCAGCTGATACCCACGGTCAAAGCCTCTGACACGTTAAGGAACTGCAGAGCAGACCGAGACCTAGGAGTGTTGATCTAGGATCAGGTCTCCCCTTTTTCATTATGATCTGAAAGGCAAAAATGATTCTATATCAGCACTCCTACTCTGAGACTGTGAATATGGGCACTTAAGTGCATCCTCATAGCCTCCTATCTGGAAAACAAATCAAACAGCACTGTCAAGTCAGCTGACAGGGATAATAAGAAAAGGTTAAGGGGTAGAATTTATGACAAATGTAAGGTGGATATCCTGACTACACTCCTGAGTTGGTTATGGGGGTTGCATAGATGCGCTTTAGATGAGGTGAGCCACAACTAACCATGACAGGACTCAGTGTCTTGTGGTTATGACTGGTGTGTATTTTTTGTTTGCTGCTTTATTGTATAGCTAAAGTGTTTTTTGGTTTATTGTCGAGAAAATGGGATTGAGGTTGAACAACTTCCTTTAATTGCTTCGCATCTAGTTCCCTAAAATGGCCAGTGGCAAGTGACGTTATAAAGGTAGTAGGGTGCAAGGAAGAAACGCATCAAGAGAAATAAATGCTATTACACTCTCTGCTAGAGATCTACCAGTATATTGTTAATGCAATTTTTGTTTGTGGGATGATCAGCGGATTTCACAAAATAGGTGTATGTTTTTTCAGAATGAGCAGAATGAGTTTATCTTTGACAGCATTGGATTATTAAGTGGTCAATCCAATGTTTACAGTCAATTCAATCACATATCCACATCAGTCAATAATGCTAGTCATTTCTGAGATAAGAATGGGAAGGGCTGTGAGAATCTGAGGTCAGTAGGATACATAAAATGGAGAAAGGCCTATCTATCCTTTGTGTATATAGATCTAATAACAATGTGTGAATTGTAAGTATGAGTCCTGGGCATAGATTACTGAGCTCTGCCGTCACCCTGAATTCATCAAAGTTGTTTTCTGTTAAATAGCAGAGGCCTCTGGGCCAGAAGTGACTGGCTAGCTGTCAGCTTAGCTCTTATCCCGGGCCATATTGACTCCAGCTCCTAGGGTTAGCTTTAGTTTGATCACAGCAACAAAGCCCTTTGACCGCTACCTTCAAAACCATTTAAAGAGTTATTTACAAAATGTGTGCGTATATTTCAGTGGACTGGGAGAAGTGGGTTGGATTTTTCACTTCATGAGCTGGGCACCCTTTCTGTGTACTTTATAAGTGATTGGTCCTAGGTGTGAATTCTACACATTTATTGAACTTATTTTTTTTTATTTACCTTGCCTCGCTTTGAGACTTTGCTAGTGGAAATAAGCCATTAGTACATAGAACATTTGTTCAGTTGTGATCATGTTTATTCTCATATCTTCAAAAAGCCTCCTGGTTTATTACTAAAGCTGACATTATCAGTATTTGAACACAGCCCTCAGTCTATTTTGGGTCTCTGTGATGGCTGTCTGGCTGTTTCTGATAGGCATCATCAGAATCAGCACTTGGTCTTCCTTTTAAACCTACTTTTTCTGACAATAGACAAAGCACATCTTGACGTTTTCAGGGCCTGATCATTGGTGCCAGCCTCAATTAAATGTCCTGTCTCATCAGTATATTGCTACTTAAGAAGAGATGCAGTGAAAGTTGAGTTGCTCTGTTGCTGCCTTTGTATTTCTGGTTGGTTGGTTGGTTGGTTGGTTGGTTGGTTGGATGGGTAAGTGAGCTACAGTATGTTGTTTAGGTGTGGTTTTGGATGAATGGGTAGGTGATCTACAGTATGTTGTTAAGGTGTAGTTTTGGATGAATTGGTAGGTGTGCTATGTGGTTTAGGTGTGGTTTTGGATGAATGGGTAGGTGATCTACAGTATGTTGTTAAGGTGTAGTTTTGGATGAATTGGTAGGTGTGCTATGTGGTTTAGGTGTGGTTTTGGATGAATGGGTAGGTGATCTACAGTATGTTGTTAAGGTGTAGTTTTGGATGAATTGGTAGGTGTGCTATGTGGTTTAGGTGTGATTTTAAGCCTAACTTTTTAACCACCCACAGTCAGGCACTTAAATCACGAAAACAAAGAAGAGGTAGTTTGAAGGAAATGATTGTTCATATAGTAATTAATAATAATTTTGTGTTCAAATATTAATTGGAAATAAGAGATATGCAATGCTGAGGTTATTATTGACAGCTGAGCTGACATGATATAATCACATTGCTGATGTATGTATTAAGTCAATCAGAAATGCATTAACATGTAGTGAAGAGTGACAGTCATTTTGACAGTAAGGAAAATGATGCGATGAAAGACTTCTCTCATGGATTCAGTTTGAAGTATTTGTACCATTTAGTCCTCCTGATCTAAATTATTCATGGATCTGACTATGTTACTATATTTAGAGGGTCAGGAAGTGGGAATGTTATTGCACCCTGTGATATTTGATTCCCATTGCTAATTAACTGAATGTTGTAACTGCTGTATCTCTCATCATCATTATCTTGAAAGAACATTAATTCCGTAAAAAGATCTCTTGTTGGCCTCAAAACAAACAACTACACCGTCACATAGCCCCAAATGTGTTTCAAATTGTAATGTTTTAATAAAAAATTTAGATCTGCGTCTAAGGCATTTCATTGAGAACCATGAGCTAGAGGGGAAACACATTATGGACTGTATGAATGTACTTTGATATCTGCAACATAATTTAAAATATCCAGTAATGCATTTACTAGAAAAATAAGTCAGATGTTTTAAACTTTTCTTGCTCTCAATTATTTAATGTGGCGTCATGGTTTTCCTTCCCATCTCCAAATTGCTCTCTAAGGCTTGAATAAATCATGTTTATGTTCCTTAAACTCATGCCCCACTTATGAGTCATCTCCAATGAAGGCCTCTAGTCGAGCTGTGTTGGAGGCCTCTACCGTTGAGCTGTCTTGAGCTGTGTTGAGCTGTGTTGGGGATTTTCAGTCACAAGACATCCCTTCTAAGACTCTTACAAAAATAACACATTTTATCCAACTTTGAAAACAGATGTTCCAATTGAAGTTCTTTGCTACCTGGTTATGACAACAGCAAAATGCACTACGATTTAAGGTGGAGTTTATTCTTTGGCCAAATGTCTGTTAGTGTACTTTGCTTTTTCATGTTCTCTATTTATAGATAGTGTGGAAGCTAACATGACACTTTAGTTAAGGAAACTCAAACGGATATGAACAGAGCATTGTGATTGGTCCAGAATGGTGGTGGTGTGCATTCCGCGCAACATATGTCCTTCCAAATATCATTCTCAGATCATTATGTCCATTTGTCGCAGACTGTCTGATTTTGCCTATGAATGTGTTTGTTTCATACATGCTTTGAGATAGTTACATAGTCTATTACTTACTATGATGAACATGTCACTGGAGGGCATCTCATGTGAGATGAGCTGGGCTGCAAAGGAAGTTATGGAAAAGGTGGAGTGAGCATTCAAAATGTGCATTTAACTCAGTACTGTCTTTGATAAACAGTGTTGGAAGAGGTCTGGAAGGGTTCCGGAATGCCACTGGTGTGTCATGTGTTCTGTGGTCTAATGGAGAGGAAAAAAAGATCCAAAAGGAAGGTTCATTATCCAGTCAGTGTCCTCCCAGAGAAAGGACAGTAACATTACATTCCTTGTTCAGGTCTGGACTGGGAGGCCCAGTGCTGCGTCATATAGAGGTCTCCACGCAGGATCCATTCCTGTGCAGCGAGTGGTTCAGGCAGCCCTCGTTGCGGTGCACGATGAGCACAGGGAAGTAGAGCGCGTCCTGGTAGTCCGGCGGATTCTCCTCGCTAGTCAGCTGGCCCGACGGTGTCAGGCAGCGCGTGCTCTCTGTGGGGCACGATGTCTCGTTGAGGCTGCCGCTGCTCCGCCACAGGCAGCTGCGCCGTGATCCGTACAGCCGCGACAGCGAGAAGCGGCTGCCGCTGAAGGGGATGCGCGGGCTAGTCCCAGTGCAGATGCTCAGGGCGCTGCGCGAGAAGATGGACGAGCTGCTGATGGTGCGGTGGCAGCGCTCGCAGTTCTGCCGGTAGCTGCCGTAGCCGCCGCACACTGAGTAGGTGTTGGCATTGCCGCCGCCACCTGACGAGAGCTGAGCCAGGTCCATGAGTACAGCCTCTGAATAGCTGGGCACCAGCTGCTGGTTGGAGCGGATGTGCCACTCCAACTCGGTGCTGTCGATGGTGTTGACCCGAGGGATGTGGCGGCAGTATGGTCGCTCCTCAGATGGTGTGACAGGGACATAATCGAAGCCGAACAACTTCTCCACGTGGTAATGGACGTAGGCCGTGCGGTACTCGGTTAGCACGCGCAGCGGCCAAGAGAAGGTGAAGGCGGCGGCTGTCCAGAACACGTAGTTGGACACGTACCAGGGCAGGTGGTCCGGATCCGAGAAGGCAATCATGTACTCCTTAAAGTCTACATTCTTCAGGTGCATTCCCTCGCGGGCCTCCATGTAGTCGTCCAGGCCCTCATTCTCAGTGAAGAAGCGGGCCCGCTGAGTCAGGTAGGCGTTCTCCGACTCCACGTTGGCGAAGCTAAAGCACTTGGTGAACCTCAGCTTCGTGACAGGGAAGCAGTCTAGGCCCTGCAGCTGCTTGGATATGTCCTTCACACCACAGTTGCTGTAGTCGAACTCCGCCTCGGCCACATGTGTGTTGACGCGCTCGTGGTACACCTGCGTGGTGGTGTATGCGTCTCCGTTACGGTAGCGTGTTACCTGTCGCGTCCGCCGCACATAGTGGTAGCTGATGGCCTTCCACCAGATGCAGGGCGTGGCCTGCTGCATGCGCCCGACACGCTCTCCCACACTCTCCACGTTCACCTTGTGCTGTAGCTGGTTGTGGGTGTGGCAGTGCCAGCACTCCACCAGGTAGACCACGTAGAGCATGACCATGAAGGCCACAGGGATGTAGATGTAACCGTTGGAGCAGGGGCTTTCGTGGTACATCATGGACTTGACCTTGTAGGCACTGTCGAAAGAGAGGCGCGTCACCTTGGTCACGTGGCACCAGGTCATGGCCCCCACGCAGCCATACATGAGCAGGGACAGGATCAGGCATTTCCAGTGGCTCTCCCTGCACAGGGATTTACTGAGCGACTGCTTCAGGGGCCGCTGCTGCACAGAGGGAAACCGAGAGAGAAAATACCAATCTGAGTCTGTGAAAACATACAGTGCCTTGCGAAAGTATTCGGCCCCCTTGAACGTTGCGACCTTTTGCCACATTTCAGGCTTCAAACATAAAGATATAAAACTGTATTTTTTTGTGAAGAATCAACAAGTGGGACACAATCATGAAGTGAAACGACATTTATTTGATATTTCAAACATTTTTAACAAATCAAAAACTGAAAAATTGGGCGTGCAAAATGATTCAGCCCCCTTAAGTTAATACTTTGTAGCGCCACCTTTTGCTGCGATTACAGCTGTAAGTCGCTTGGGGTATGTCTCTATCAGTTTTGCACATCGAGAGACTGAAATTTTTTCCCATTCCTCCTTGCAAAACAGCTCGAGCTCAGTGAGGTTGGCTGGAGAGCATTTGTGAACAGCAGTTTTCAGTTCTTTCCACAGATTCTCGATTGGATTCAGGTCTGGACTTTGACTTGGCCATTCTAACACCTGGATATGTTTATTTTTGAACCCTTCCATTGTAGATTTTGCTTTATGTTTTGGATCATTGTCTTGTTGGAAGACAAATCTCCATCCCAGTCTCGGGTCTTTTGCAGACTCCATCAGGTTTTCTTCCAGAATGGTCCTGTATTTGGCTCCATCCATCTTCCCATCAATTTTAACCATCTTCCCTGTCCCTGCTGAAGAAAAACAGGCCCAAACCAGGATGCTGCCACCACCATGTTTGACAGTGGGAATGGTGTGTTCAGGGTGATGAGCTGTGTTGCTTTTACGCCAAACATAACGTTTTGCATTGTTGCCAAAAAGTTCAATTTTGGTTTCATCTGACCAGAGCACCTTCTTCCACATGTTTGGTGTGTCTCCCAGGTGGCTTGTGGCAAACTTTAAACGACACTTTTTATGGATATCTTTAAGAAATGGCTTTCTTTTTGCCACTCTTCCATAAAGGCCAGATTTGTGCAATATACGACTGATTGTTGTCCTATGGGCAGAGTCTCCCACCTCAGCTGTAGATCTCTGCAGTTCATCCAGAGTGATCATGGGCCTCTTGGCTGCATCTCTGATCAGTCTTCTCCGTGTATGAGCTGAAAGTTTAGAGGGATGGCCAGGTCTTGGTAGATTTGCAGTGGTCTGATACTCTTTCCATTTCAATATTATCGCTTGCACAGTGCTCCTTGGGATGTTTAAAGCTTGGGAAATCTTTTTGTATCCAAATCCGGCTTTAAACTTCTTCACAACAGTATCTCGGACCTGCCTGGTGTGTTCCTTGTTCTTCATGATGCTCTCTGCGCTTTTGACGGACCTCTGAGACTATCACAGTGCAGGTGCATTTATACGGAGACTTGATTACACACAGGTGGATTGTATTTATCATCATTAGTCATTTAGGTCAACATTGGATCATTCAGAGATCCTCACTGAACTTCTGGAGAGAGTTTGCTGCACTGAAAGTAAAGGGGCTGAATAATTTTGCACGCCCAATTTTTCAGTTTTTGATTTGTTAAAAAAGTTTGAAATATCCAATAAATGTCGTTCCACTTCATGATTATGTCCCACTTGTTGATTCTTCACAAAAAAATACAGTTTTATATCTTTATGTTTGAAGCCTGAAATGTGGCAAAAGGTCGCAAAGTTCAAGGGGGCCGAATACTTTCGCAAGGCACTGTACCTGCAAGCATTGTGGACAAAATACATTTCAAATACCTGATGAGAATGAATCAATAGATTTTTTAAATAATAATAATCTTTGAAATAACTCTATAGAAACACTAAAAGCACCTGCTCTTTGCAACACATGAAATATTTAGAGAAATAGTCAGCATTCTAAGTGCATTAACGTATCTTATGCCTAAACAGGGAGCCGCTTGATCATGTCTTGGCTTGTTAAGATCAAACGGCTCACACACTTCATCTGAACTCTCAACCTTTTCATGAGAATCTGCTTGTTTCCATTCCAGGCCATTGAGAAAACATGTAATGGATTTGTCGCCATGAAGTATCTCACAGATACTACCAGCAACTTCAAGTGAGTGTGAAGCACTCCCAGTGTATGGCCCTATGTTTGTGTATATAGGAGTCTTCTGATCAAATATACAATATCATAATAAAAGTGAAATTAGCTATATTAGCTACAAAATAATGTTTTACTCATATAAATAGTATTTATTTAAACAGATATCTAAAACACTTTGGATTCCAAAATTGTGAACCGTTAAGAGAGCAAACCATCCAGAAGAAATCATGCAGCCATTTCATCCAGGCACAATGAAGCTGGTGGTACCTTTTCCACCCCAGGGCACCGCAAGCCCCAGTGCCTGCATCAGGAGCTGGTCACGCCTTATGGGAGTGCAGCCTGCCCACACGCTTGGAAAGGGATCCAAAAGCCTCAGGATGGTTGGATTATAGCGCAGTTCATTCCTACATTTGCATATCAGTCATCGCACAGGGGGCAGAGATTGATTGGCTTAATGGTGTATAGTACAGGAGGCTCGCTGCCTGGACATCATGGGGTGATACTTTTGGCAGTGGATTAATTTGTTGGAACTAAACAGTAGCCTACAGAGGGTAGGCAGGACATTGCAACCAGCTATGAAGAGGAGGCATCATGCTTCAATGGTTATTTTTCGTTGGATAGGTTATTTATGCAATAAGGCACGAGGGGGTATGGTTCTTATGCACGAAGCAACACAGAGTACCTGAATACAGACCTTAACCGTGGTATATATTATACCACAAACCCTGAGGTGCCTTATTGCTATTATAAACTGGTTACCAATGTAATTAGAACAGTACAAATAAATGTTTTGTCATACCTATGGTATACGATATACCACAGCTTTCACCCAATCAGCATTCAGGGCTCGAACCACCCAGTGTATAATACAGGATAGTACTGTATAGACAACCTTTTTGGGGATTTAAATACAGGTTTCGCCAAACCGTATTCCAGATTTTTACAAAAGACCATCTCTGATATGACATGAGCAAGCCGTGCTCCTAACATGACAGCACTGAGTAAATAATAGATGTTCCTTCTCCATAATTATCCTCCCCCTACCTTGTCACATGACATGGTCCCTATGCCCCCTGTCAACATGACGCCCCACAGGGCAGAGGGCTTAGCACTGAACTTCCCCTTCTGTCTATATGCTACTGCAATGGAATATTATTCACTCACTGGCAGTGGATAAACTCTAGCCAGCACCGTAATCAATCTAACATAACACACTTTCCAGCTCCTGTTGCATGGAGCTGTTGTGCCCTCTTTTTGAATTGAGCATAAAGTAATATGAGTTTAAGCAGCATGACATGAGATCATGATTGATTGTAGAGGATGGGGGTGTCCTTTGGTACTCATCTAACATTCTACAGTTTTGAAGGGATACACGTTGTGTTTGCACAGTGGATATTGCACTACATTTTCTTTTAGACTTTTTAATTTGAAGGAAATACTTTTAATTCTTCTACTATTTTCGTGCATTTGCCTGGTGTCCAACAGATAATGTTTCACATTGTGTTATACAGCATGCCTGCCCTTACCTATGGCAGTAGGGAATGTTCAAGCTCTGAGCATCTCGAGGTGCCTGAGGAAAGATACCATCTGGTCTGATGATCTATTCTGGTCCGATGTATATCATGCATAGCAAAAATCAATACATCGTATATTGATCATGACCACTTGCCTCAACAATGCAGAAACAGGCTATAGAGTGTTTGGGAAACCTTAGAGGAAAGCAGGATAGCAGGTACAGACATTTTTCAGGCAATTCTAGATGTAACTTGATGGATATTTTTTATTAGGAAGGCATTGCAGTCATTTCGACTGACATTTTAAGCTTAATTTGATGAAATCTGTTTGAAAAAGCAGTGGGAATCTTCATGGTAAAATGGTGAAGCTAGGGAAAATGCACCAGGCAATTAATTATCAACAATGTGGAGGCAGCTGAATTAATACTCTACAATGAAATAATGATATGAAAAATGATTGTCTTGCTGTGTGGGTGGATAATGCCTAGTTCATGGATAATGTCTTCTTTGTGGATAATGCCTACTTCATGGATAATGCCTACTGCCTAATGAATTCTGTAGGAGCTGAAAAAAGCCATATCTGATTTTCACCAGAGGTGTGTTCAACAAATGGTGTTGATGAAGCACAAAGTGAGGGTAAAGAAGTGTCCCACTTTCTACCTGATTACTTTAGGGTTTCTCTGGGTTCACACTGTCAGATTGAAAGGCTTTCATTCACACTACCTGTGACATGGTGTTTCCACTTGTAAATGACTTATTTTTATAGGGTACAATATGTTATAAAACAACCATTTTGTGAAATTAGGAGAAAACGTTGCACATGCAAAGTTTGGTAACAGAATAATGGCATCAACAGCACAAACACTCATTCTGTTACCAAACTTTGCATCTGCACTGTTCTTCAAGTCAATTGCGTTTTTGTAAAATGTTCAGTGGAAATTGTTAAAGGAAGTCCTTGTGCAAAGAGTTGTATTTATTGTTTAATTTTGCAATCATTGGTTTTTGTTTTACATACATTTTAAAGTGAAAAATCGGAGTCTCAGCATCACTATGTTACCGTGGAAATACCCCCAATTGAGTTTCTGTCAAGCTGACACTTCTCTCTTGTTAAGACTGGCTCTGTGGTACATAAAAATAATTTTGTGTAATAGAAAGGCTAATGGAAGAGATGCCCAACTAAAACAAAAGTTTGACTAAACATTAGCACATCTTGATACTTAAACCTACTTGATTGGAATTGTCAGCTCTTCAGTCTTATGTTTAGTCCAGAAGTGTAACGAGAATTGTGAATGTAAGCTAATGAGTATATTAAAATGGTTAGTGACACATCCTATCAACTGATAATAAACCCTATTAAATCCTCAAAATATAAAACACCAGCAGTTAAAAACAATTATACAATAGTGTTCCCTGATCAGAAGGAAACCATAAAAACAAGGGTTCATTGCAGCAATTACAAAAAATAATAGTTTGTGAAATGCGTCCAGAATGTCACTATTGCTGTATGAATGAATATTTAAAGGGCTTTAATAATCTCTTGCCTTGACAGGAGTTGTGGCCTATAGCCTGTCATTACGATATCTCCTCAGACAGAGGGCTGTCAATCATTTTGATACCCACCAGAAAGGGACCATATAACGGGGATGTTTTACAGTGGCTGGAGACGAAAACAAGCGCAAACTCACGCACAGCTAACACAATATATTGAATGAATAATATGGTCAAAATTATAGGCTATTTATAATTTACATGATAAACGGTTAAAAAAAAACGTATTGGTGCAGCTGCAGCGCGTAATGCGGTTATTATACGTGGGTAATTGAGCCGCTATCTCTGAATCAGATTAGGGCTCAGGTTATGGGTGATTTAGCTGTGATATGAATATCAACTATTTTGCCAATTGCACGATTCGCCTTGCAGCTCTCGTGCAGCCACAGGCGCAAAATCGAAGGTATACAACGCGGTTCTCTTCTCTCACCTCCTCGCGGGGGCTTTCCTCTGTGTCCTCCTCTGGAACGGTAGTGGTGCTGCTCTCACTGGCCGTGGCAGCCGATGCTGGGGACATGTTGACAAAGGCAAAAACACAGAGGCATGGATCACCTTAGGAAAACTGAGGTTCAAATCACAGTGCAACGTAAACTCGCCAGCAAGCCTTTCGCGGGATACATAATCCAACCCGATTTAGCCGGAAGGAACCTCTACATCATGGTTAACAATGCTCCAGTTTCAAAGTAGCATCTTCTTCCCCACAGAATCTTTGATGTGAGATGCCGTTGCATGGCTACGGGCAGCCTTTATCCAAAGCGTAATGTCCTGGGTTCATATGTCCGCGGTAGAAAAAAAACGGGCTCCTTCCTTTGCGCGTTGATGCAGGTGCTTCCGAAAGGCTCTTGCGATAGAGTAGTGGGAAATGGCAAAGACATCAGTCAGTCCCCGTCAGGATAAAATGGGCATGGCAGCTGCATAAATTAGCCTCAGTAAATGAAAAAACAAGTGCACTACTAGGCTATATAGGACAAAGACAAATACTCTGTAGACTATTCTACACGATATGGCATAGGCAAAATGTAGATATAAGAGCGCGCCTGCGTGTGCTCGTGGTGATTGCAATCCTCTCCAGGTATCTGTGATGAGACGGCAGTAGACGGCGCACAGCAAGGTTCCCATTCAGTGTCCATTGGTCTCTGCAGGGAAGGGATACGTGAAATTGTCTGGTATGGGTGGGTTATTCCCCATTCCATGTCATTAGGAAAGTTTTTTTACTGTTCCTGTTGAAAAGTGGCATCCCAAGTAGGCATATAGATACAGTAAATTACATACAATAAACGGTACAAAAAAATACAAGTTTAGAGCAAAATATTGTTTTTTTTTACACAACTGCAAACTAACTTCAAGGACTAGGGCATTCAAGGAGTTGGTTTGATGGGAAGTCGTGATGTCATTGGCCTCCCCCTTGCTTGAGGAACAATAGAGGAGCAAGCACCCCATTCCCCTACTTGTGCTATGTCATGACTTACCTGGACCACCTATTGAGATGTGCCTTTTGTTAAGTAAATCAGATGTTAAATGAGGTGAAAGGGAAACTGAAGTGCCACTTTAAGCAGACTGTTGTGCCAGAACAATCTAGTCATATTTCCCAAACTGATTGATTGAGATTGATGGATTTTATTGTATTCTATTAACACCCACACACACACACATCCGTATCACAAACACAAGAAAAACATACATTCATACATTTTAGAGAATAACAACACTAAGTGAACAAATCATTGCTGATGTGGGCCTCTGATTAAAGAGATTTTACTCAAAGTCCAACTGATATAGTCTGACTGTGCACTGATGAAGACCAATTGATTGACAGAACTGGTATAAATCTCCATAGCCTACTTAATGAAAACCATCCTTGGCTCAGTGAAGATTTAGGCCTTTAACGCAAGTTACCAGTAAGCCAGTTTGACCTTAGCCAGTTTTATGGCTCACCCCAAAGTGATGTTATTAGATGGCACAGTGATTACGTGAGCATGATATAATCAATGTACAGTTGAAGTCGGAAGTTTACATACACCTTAGCCAAATATATTTAAACTCAGTTTTTCACAATTCCTGACATTTAATCCTAGTAAAAATGCCCTGTCTTTGGTCAGTTAGGATCACCACTTTATTTTAAGAATGTGAAATGTCAGTATAATAGTTGAGAGAATGATATATTTCAGCTTTTATTTCTTTCATCACATTCCCAGTGGGTCAGAAGTTTACATACACTCAATTAGTATTTGGTAGCATTGCCTTTGAATTGTTTAACTTTGGGTAGCCTTCCACAAGCTTCCCACAATAAGTTGGATGAATTTTGGTCCATTCCTCCTGACAGAGCTGGTGTAACTGAGTCAGGTTTGTAGGCCTCCTTGCTCACACACGCTTTTTCAGTTCTGCCCACAAATGTTCTATGGGATTGAGGTCAGGGATTTGTGATGGCCACTCCAATACCTTGACTTTCTTGTCCTTAAGCCATTTTGCCACAACTTTGCTTGGGGTCATTGTACATTTGGAAGACCCATTTGCGACCAAGCTTTAACTTAATGTCTTGAGATGTTGCTTCAATATATCCACATAATCTTCACTCCCTCATGATGCCATCTATTTTGTGAAGTGCACCAGTCCCTCCTGCAGCAAAGCACCCCCACAACATGATGCTGCCACCCCCGTGCTTTCAAATCAAATCAAATCAAATCAAATCAAATTTTATTTGTCACATACACATGGTTAGCAGATGTTAATGCGAGTGTAGCGAAATGCTTGTGCTTCTAGTTCCGACAATGCAGTAATAACAAGTAATCTAACTAACAATTCCAAAACTACTGTCTTGTACACAGTGTAAGGGGATAAAGAATATGTACATAAGGATATATGAATGAGTGATGGTACAGAGCAGCATAGGCAAGATACAGTAGATGGTATCGAGTACAGTATGTACAAATGAGATGAGTATGTAAACAAAGTGGCATAGTATAAAGTGGCTAGTGAGACATGTATTACATAAGGATACCGTCGATGATATAGAGTACAGTATATACGTATGCATATGAGATGAATAATGTAGGGTAAGTAACATTTATATAAGGTAGCATTGTTTAAAGTGGCTAGTGATATATTTACATCATTTCCCATCAATTCCCATTATTAAAGTGGCTGGAGTTGAGTCAGTGTCAGTGTGTTGGCAGCAGCCACTCAGTGTTAGTGGTGGCTGTTTAACAGTCTGATGGCCTTGAGATAGAAGCTGTTTTTCAGTCTCTCGGTCCCAGCTTTGATGCACCTGTACTGACCTCGCCTTCTGGATGATAGCGGGGTGAACAGGCAGTGGCTCGGGTGGTTGATGTCCTTGATGATCTTTATGGCCTTCCTGTGACATCGGGTGGTGTAGGTGTCCTGGAGGGCAGGTAGTTTGCCCCCGGTGATGCGTTGTGCAGACCTCACTACCCTCTGGAGAGCCTTACGGTTGAGGGCGGTGCAGTTGCCATACCAGGCGGTGATACAGCCCGCCAGGATGCTCTCGATTGTGCATCTGTAGAAGTTTGTGAGTGCTTTTGGTGACAAGCCGAATTTCTTCAGCCTCCTGAGGTTGAAGAGGCGCTGCTGCGCCTTCTTCACGATGCTGTCTGTGTGAGTGGACCAATTCAGTTTGTCTGTGATGTGTATGCCGAGGAACTTAAAACTTGCTACCCTCTCCACTACTGTTCCATCGATGTGGATAGGGGGGTGTTCCCTCTGCTGTTTCCTGAAGTCCACAATCATCTCCTTAGTTTTGTTGACGTTGAGTGTCAGGTTATTTTCCTGACACCACACTCCGAGGGCCCTCACCTCCTCCCTGTAGGCCGTCTCGTCGTTGTTGGTAATCAAGCCTACCACTGTTGTGTCATCCGCAAACTTGATGATTGAGTTGGAGGCGTGCGTGGCCACGCAGTCGTGGGTGAACAGGGAGTACAGGAGAGGGCTCAGAACGCACCCTTGTGGGGCCCCAGTGTTGAGGATCAGCGGGGAGGAGATGTTGTTGCCTACCCTCACCACCTGGGGGCGGCCCGTCAGGAAGTCCAGAACCCAGTTGCACAGGGCGGGGTCGAGACCCAGGGTCTCGAGCTTGATGACGAGCTTGGAGGGTACTATGGTGTTGAATGCCGAGCTGTAGTCGATGAACAGCATTCTCACATAGGTATTCCTCTTGTCCAGATGGGTTAGGGCAGTGTGCAGTGTGGTTGAGATTGCATCGTCTGTGGACCTATTTGGGCGGTAAGCAAATTGGAGTGGGTCTAGGGTGTCAGGTAGGGTGGAGGTTATATGGTCCTTGACTAGTCTCTCAAAGCACTTCATGATGACGGATGTGAGTGCTACGGGGCGGTAGTCGTTTAGCTCAGTTACCTTGCTTTACGGTTGGGATGGTGTTCTTCGGCTTGCAAGCCTCCCCCTTTTTCCTCTAAACCTAACAATGGTCATTATGTCCAAACAGTTCTATTTTTGTTTTATCAGACCAGAGGACATTTCTCCAAAAAGTATGATCTTTGTCCTCAAGTGCAGTTGCAAACCGTAGTCTGGCTTTTTTATGGCAGTTTTGGAGGAGTGGCTTCTTCCTTGCTGAGCGGCCTTTCAGGTTATGTCGATATAGGAGTCATTTTACTGTGGATATTGATACTTTTGTACCTGTTTTCTCCAGCATCTTCACATGGTCCTTTGCTGTTGTTCCTTGATTGATTTGCACTTTTCACACCAAAGTACGTTCATCTTTAGGAGACAGAACCTGTCTCCTTCCTGAGTGATATGACGGCTGCCTGGTCCGGTCCCATGGTGTTTATACTTGCGTACTATTGTTTGTACAGATGAACGTGGTACCTTCGGGCATTTGGAAATTGCTCCCAAGGATGAACCAGACTTGTGGAGGTCTACAATTTTTTTTCTGAGGTCTTGGCTGATTTCTTTTGATTTTCCCATGATGTCAAGCAAAGAGGCAGTGAGTTTGAAGGAAGACCTTGAAATACATCCACAGGTACACCTCCAATTGACTCAAATTATGTCAATTAGCCTATCAGAAGCTTCTAACGCCATGATATCATTGTCTGGAATTTTCCAAGCTGTTTAAAGGCACAGTCAACTTAGTGTATGTACACTTCTGACCCACTGGAATTGTGATACAGTGAATTATAAGTGAAATAATCTGTCTGTAAACAGTTGTTGGAAAAATGACTTGTGTCATGCACAAAGTAGATGTCCTAACCGACTTGCCAAAACTATAGTTTGTTAACAAGAAATTTGTGGAGTGGTTGAAAAAACAAGTTTTAATGACTCCAACCTGTAAACATGTAAACATCCAACTTCAACTGTATCTAATCATTCAAAAAGCATTGCCAGATATGATTGCACTTGGAACATTAATAACATTAACTGCAGGCCAAAATATGCATCAGCGGCTCTTGACAGCAAGTTGAAATGCACAGAAAATCTGCTAAGTAGCTTTTCATGCTATGGGCAAGACTAGGGCTTCTATAGTTAATATTATTCAAGTAATCCTCTGTAGCACTGTGTTTCTGTAATGCTGTAGTAATGCTGCAGTAATGTTGCAGTAATGCTGTAGTAATGCTGCAGTAAAAGTCTAGTCATTCTGCAGTAATGTTGTACTAATGCTGTAGTAATTCTGCAGTAATGTTGTACTAATGCTGTAGTAATTATGCAGTAATGCTGTAGTAAGTCTGCAATAATGCTGTAGTAATTCTTCAATAATGCTGTAGTCAAACATGTAACATCTAATGTATTATCGCCTGGCTGTAGGCTGTAAAGAGTGGTATCAACTCTCAAAGGTAAATAATCTGCTATAACATGGCTGATTCTGCCCCCTAATGGCCATACTGATATTAGGCTTAATTTGAACAAGGGAACGGGATTTACGGTCAGGTTTGACTCCTATGGAACGGTGTGGAATTTTGGCAGATTTCAGACTACTACCCTCTGTCCACCCATGAACACATTTTCTCTTTTGTTACCAAGAAAAGGCTACAGATGAGATGATACCTCTTTATTTAATTGTGATACCATGAGCTAAATCAGAGAGAACCCCCAGATAGTAGAAATAGCCTACAGGAGACATATTGAACACCAACTGTGAAAAATACCTTTTGGGGTTGGATTCAAAAAAGCTGACCAGTGCTCTCTGCTGGAAGATTAGGCTACAAGTCTTGCACTGAAACTCCTGCAGTTGGGTTTACAGTGAATAAGCATTAGTAGGCTTTTCTATAGGCCACTAAAATTATGTTTACAGTGAATAAGCATTAGCCTAGTAGGTTATATTGGCCACTGAAGTTGTGTTTACAGTGAGTAAGCATTAGTAGTCTATATATACTATAGGCCACCAGTTGTATTTCCATGTTTGTATTAGGCCTATTGTGAATGTTTAATCACACAGTGCCTTCAGAAAGTATCCACACCCCTTGACTTATTCAACATTTTCTTGTGTTACAGCCTGAATTCAAAACGGATTAAATCCATTTTTTCCTCACCCATCTACACATACTATCCCATTATGACAAAGTGAAAGCATGTTTTTTGAAAGGTTTGCAAATGTATTGAAAATGAAACACAGAAATATTTAATTTACATAAGTGTGAGGATCGACGCTGGAGACGAGAAGCAGATACAGGGAGTGAACATTTAATAAACATCGGACATGAAACAGAACAGGAACAGCGTCTGGACAGGGAAAAAATAACGACATCAATGCTGACACAGGGAACAAACTGAGGAGCAGACAAATATAGAGGGGGTAATCAACAAAGTAATGGAGTCCAATATTGCGCAGCTGCACATAATGATGGTGACAGGTGTGCGTAATGAAGGGCAGCCTGGCGCGCCAGAGAGGGAGAGCGGGAGCAGGCGTGATACATACAGTGGGGCAAAAAAGTATTTAGTCAGCCACCAATTGTGCATGTTCTCCCACTTAAAAAGATGAGAGAGGCCTGTAATTTTCATCATAGGTACACTTAAACTATGACAGACAAAATTAGAAAAAAAATCCAGAAAATCACATTGTAGGATTTTTTATGAATTTATTTGCAGATTATGGTGGAAAATAAGTATTTGGTCAATAACAAAAGTTTATCTCAATACTTTGTTATATACCCTTTGTTGGCAATGACAGAGGTCAAACGTTTTCTGTAAGTCTTCACAAGGTTTTCACACACTGTTGCTGGTATTTTGGCCCATTCGTCCATGCAGATCTCCTCTAGAGCAGTGATGTTTTGGGGCTGTTGCTGGGCAACACGGACTTTCAACTCCCTCCAAAGATTTTCTATGAGGTTGAGATCTGGAGGCTGGCTAGGCCACTCCAGGACTTTGAAATGCTTCTTACGAAGCCACTCCTTCGTTGCCCGGGCGGTGTGTTTGGGATCATTGTCATGCTGAAAGACCCAGCCACGTTTCATCCTCAATGAAGGAGGTTTTCACTCAAAATCTCACGATACATTGCCCCATTCATTCTTTCCTTTACACGGATCAGTCGTCATGTTCCCTTTGCAGAAAAACAGCCCCAAAGCATGATGTTTCCACCCCCATGCTTCACAGTAGGTATGGTGTTCTTTGGATGCAACTCAGCATTCTTTGTCCTCCAAACACGACGAGTTGAGTTTTTACCAAAATGTTCTATTTTGGTTTCATCTGACCATATGACATTCTCCCAATCTTCTTCTGGATCATCCAAATGCTCTCTAGCAAACTTCAGACGGGCCTGGACATGTACTGGCTTAAGCAGGGGGACACATCTGGCACTGCAGGATTTGAGTCCCTGGCGGCGTAGTGTGTTACTGATGGTAGGCTTTGTTACTTTGGTCCCAGCTCTCTGCAGGTCATTCACTAGGTCCCCCTGTGTGGTTCTGGGATTTTTGCTCACCGTTCTTGTGATCATTTTGACCCCACGGGGTGAGATCTTGCGTGGAGCCCCAGATCGAGGGAGATTATCAGTGGTCTTGTATGTCTTCCATTTCCTAATAATTGCTCCCACTGTTGATTTCTTCAAACCAAGCTGCTTACCTATTGCAGATTCAGTCTTCCCAGCCTGGTGCAGGTCTACAATTTTGTTTCTGGTGTCCTTTGACAGCTCTTTGGTCTTGGCCATAGTGGAGTTTGGAGTGTGACTGTTTGAGGTTGTGGACAGGTGTCTTTTATACTGATAACAAGTTCAAACAGGTGCCATTAATACAGGTAACGAGTGGAGGACAGAGGAGCCTCTTAAAGAAGAAGTTACAGGTCTGTGAGAGCCAGAAATCTTGCTTGTTTGTAGGTGACCAAATACTTATTTTCCATCATAATTTGAAAATAAATTCATTAAAAATCCTACAATGTGATTTTCTGGATTTTTTTTCTCATTTTGTCTGTCATAGTTGAAGTGTACCTATGATGACAATTACAGGCCTCTCTCATCTTTTTAAGTGGGAGAACTTGCACAATTGGTGGCTGACTAAATATTTTTTTGCCTCACTGTAAGTATTCAAACCCCTGAGTTAATACATGTTAGAATCCCCTTTGGCAGTAATTACAGCTGTGAGTCTTTCTGGGTAAGTCTCTAAGAGCTTTGCACACTTTGATTGTACAATATTTGCCCATTATTATTTTCAAAATTCTTCAAGCTGTGTCAAATTGGTTGTTGGTCATTGCTAGACAACCATTTTCAGGTCTTGCCATAGATTTCAAGTAGATTTAAGTCAAAACTGTAACTCAGCCACTCAGGAGCTTTCACTTTCTTCTTGGTAAGCAACTCCAGTGTATATTTGGCCTTGTGTTTTAAGTTATTGTCCTGCTGTAAGGAGAATTAATCTCCCAGTTTCTGAAGGAAAGCAGACTGAACCAGGTTTTCTTCTAGGATTTTGCCTGTGTTTACCTCCATTTCGTTTCATTTTTATCCTTAAAAACTCCCCGGTCATTAATGATTACAAGCATACCAGTAACATGATGCAGCCACCACTATGCTTGAAAATATGGACAGTGGTAGACAGTAATGTGTTGTATTGTATTTTCCCCAAACATAACACTTTGTATTCAGGATAAAAAATTCATTGCTTTGCCACATTTTTTTGCAGTATTACTTTAGTGCCTTGTTGCAAACATGATGCATGTTTTGGAATATTTTTATTCTGTACAAGCTTCCTTCTTTTTACTCTGTCAATTAGATTAGTATTGTGGAGTAACTACAATGTTGTTGATCCATCCTCAGTTTTCTCCTATCACAGCCATTAAACTCTGTACCTGTTTTAAAGTCACCATTGGTCTCATGGTGAAATCCCTGAGCAGTTTCCTTCCTCCAACTGAGTAAGGAAGGAAGCCTGTATCTTTGTAGTGACTGGATGTATTGATGCACCACCCAAAGAGTAATTAACAACTTCACCATGCTCAAAAGGATATTCAATATATGCTTCTTTTTTTTACCCATCTACCTTCTTAGCAAGGCATTGGAAAACCTCCCTGGTCTTTGTGGTTGAATCTGTTTGAAATGTATTGCTCGACTGAGGGACCTTACACATTATTGTATGTGTGGGGTAAACAGATAAGGCAGTCATTCAAAAATCATGTTAAACACTATTATTGCACACAGAGTGAGTCCATGCAAGGTATTATGTAACTTGTTAAGCACATTTTTACCCCTTAACGCAGTTAGGCGTGCCATAACAAAGAGGTTGAATACTTATTGACTTTTAATTTTTCTAAAAGCATATTTCCACTTTGACATTATGGGGTATTGTGTGTAGGCCAGTGACCAAAACAATCTACATTGAATCCATTTTAAATTCAGGCTGTACCACAACAAGATTTTGAAAAAGTCAAGGGGTGTGAATAATTTTGTGAAGGCAGTGTATCTACAAAAAGTTACATGTCCCCATATTGCAACATTTAGAGTACAGGTCTAGGCTATGCTGTTTTAGGCCTATCATATGGCCTTTACTCACTGAAACATTGTGACACACTCGTTTAGAAAGAAACACAAATGGAAGCATGGTACGGGGAGTGTCGTTCAAACCTATCCTGTAAAACCAGGGACACTCCACAGCGTTGGGGGTGGTTGTAATGTAAGTGCATAATACGCACTTCGGGGATTCCCCATCCGCATCTCCAGACAAAAACAGTCCGCCTTTTCACGTAAGCGCAGAGCGCTTCCCCTATCGCGTTTCATCGCTCACATGCTCTCAACTATGCAGGTTTACCACAGGTTATGACAGTGCCAACGTTATTTTAAAGCCTGTTGCTGATGTTAAGACTCTTATGATGTTTTGAAGTAAATGCCCCATTTTGCGTGTAGGGAAGCGTTTATACCATTTATGCGTTGTTGCAAGATGACTCCACTTATTTTCATGTAGCCTAAACTAGTGGTGTGGGGGAAAGTAAACGCGCTCGATCCGATGGCATGAAACGCAACCGCTACCTTTGGTTTCAGAAAGGAACAGTGAATTCCTACTCAGGTGTGATCGAGTTTTCCTCCCGAGAACTGCTCGCACCATCAAGCAACATATAGACCTCTCGGGGATTAAACCGGTCAAGACTACCTGGAGTGACTGTGGATCGCGGGCCACCATGCAAAGCGCCGAAGATGCGAAGCGGAAATTGGATTTGTTGGAGGATAACCAAATGGACTCTGGTGTTGAATCCTTCCAATCATTAATGAAAGATGACCCCTTTATCAAAACAGATCAGGATTCGACTTCTGAACCCAGTGAAGCCAGGGATAAATTGACTATCACCAGCACAGAGGAGCGGTTGGATTCTGCTTATGGCTCATCGTCACTAAATGTTGAGAGTTTGAGTGAGATTTTAGGGGACTGCAACATTTCAAAGTCTAAAAATGACAGCGCAGAGAACACCGAATGCAGTGAACATGAAGAAAACCTTCTCACCACCATCACTGAAGATGGAGACACGTACGTTTTTTTAACCTCTTTTTAAATAACTCATATTTTAATTTCCCCTATGGCTGTTTTTTGAAAAGGTAAAACGTGTTCTTGTCATGGCGACGAAATTTTGGTGAACAACGTTTGAAGAAGCACACGCATGCGTGTATGTGTGTGCAAGGCATGGTTAACTTTGCATTTTAAATAATTACATTGGGAACCGCCCACAATTCTTGTTGGACACAAATAGCCAGAAGGAAATTGTGAAAAAAATGGACACATTTTTCAGTATAGGCACAAGTATGGACAACAGTCGGCTAATTTTAGTTTAATTTGACAATATCAAATCAAATTATATGTCACATGCGCCGAAAACAATAGGTGTAGACTACCGTGAAATGTTTGTTTTATGACCCCTCCCTAAAGATGCAGAGTTAAAAAGAGAATTATTAACTGGGTGGTTTGAGCCCTGAATGCTGATTGGTTGACAGCTTTTATACCGTATATCGAGGGTATGACAAAACACTTATTTTTACTCCTCAAATTCTGTTGGTAAACAGTTTTTAATAGCAATAAGGCACCTCTGGGCTTTGTGATATATGGCAAATATACTGTGGCTAAGGGCTGTGTCCAGGCACTCAGCGTTGTGTCGTGGTAAGGACAGCCTTTAGCCACGGTATATTGGCCATATACCACACCCCATCAGGCCTTATTACTTAAATAGAATACACAATAATGGGGCTATATACAGGGAGTACCACTACCAGATTAATGTGCAGGAATATGAGGTATTTGAGGTAGATATGTACATAAACCCTGGCTAGAGTGACTAGGCATCAGAATAGATCATAATCAGAGTAAGAATAAAGAACAGTCACAGCAGTGGTGTCCTTAGTATCTGAATACATAATATGACTTCCCCCTCTCTAAAATACATAGCATTGGCTATATTGAGTACCAATTGGGGCATGCAAATGTCTATCAACTCAATTCTAATGCACAAGATGGTGTCTGTCCTACCCCATACATTTGTGCCCAATCCAAAAACCAACTCTTTGCCCCAAGCACCTAGAGACCCTTCCAGATTCAACCTGGTAGATCTTACAGAATTGGATGGGTGCTACTCTTTGGCTGTCCTCTTAGGGGTTTCATCTGGCAATGAAAGCATAAGCTAAAATTACCACTGTCAACAAACAGGTGACGTTTTCATTGATGCCGTCATGTCTGATGGAATGACTGGATGTCTGAGTGTGTTAACCACAATAACAATTTGAAGATGGATGCGTTTTCGTAGATTAGGCCTACTGCACCAATTTGCAGCGAACAATCAAAACAACCACCAATTGTTGTTGCTGTCTGGATGAATAAATCAAGGCTTGGGGAATGACCTGTAGTTTTGCCCTGCACAGCTCTTTCTTTGCGTGTGTCATATTTATCCTAATTCCAATAATCATGGCATGTGATGTCGACTAAGAGGAGAGTTTTAAGTGTGGAGTGATACATACTCTCAGGCCTTTGTGTGAAAGCTGCGGATGAACTCCTGTGAGGTGCCTCGACTTGGAAAGCAGAAGTGTAAAAGACACAGCACTGGAAATTCCCCATGATAGACGAGGCAGGGCACATGTTCACATAGTAATTATCTCCCAAGAATAGACTGATTAATGAAACTCATACAATTACCACAGACACACAGACATGCAGACTTTTGGCCTTATCGGCCTTCTACACTACTTTCACATCAGTTAGTTAGGTTGAAAATGTAGCTCTGGTCCAAAGTAATGCACTTTGTATGGAATAGTGTGTGAACAATGTGTTTTGGAAAGCCTTGATGTAGGTTAAACAAAGCAATGTTGTGCCCATTTCCTGCATTTGACTCTTGTCTGCTAGAACTTCCCCTTTAGCTTTTGGGGTGAGTGTTTCTTGGTGTGGCTGTTTTCCACTTTGACTGTATGAACCAAATGTGATGACAGTGTGAATGGGGTGCAGTAAAGAACTAAATTCATTGCATTTGCATTTTAACTGTGTAGTTAAAGTTCATAGGTCTGCGGTTTGTGTATGTTAAACATCCCTTCATCAACCGATAGTTTTGTTTGTTCTTCTTCAAGTAACTACGGTTCTAGTGGTGAATGATACCCAAGAAGATACATATTTGAAAAGTGCTTTGCGGAATGAAACATCCTCCTGACATGACTGTTCTTTGCATAAAAGTTCCATTATTGCACAACATTCGCAACCAATGAGTGTGGCCTGCTAAGCAAACAGTTGACATTAATGCAATGTCTTACATTTCCAGGTAGGTCTGGATATCATTCTAAGAATGCTCAAGCAGGTAATTCTTTCCATCAAATGATATGTTGTTCTCATCTCCTGAGGCTGCTTACTTTGAAACGTTTAAAGGAAAGTAACTGGACATTTTGAATGAGAAATGATTCCACTCTCCTCGGGCGGCTCACTTTCCAGTCGAATGCAACGTTTAAGTGACAGTAACTCAAAACTGCTTTTGCTTGCTGTGGGGCCTAGGACGGGGTACCGTAAAAGCATTTTATGACACATTTAATGAAAAAAGGTCTTTTATAAATCAGTCTGATTTATTATAGAAATATAATGAGAAAAGTTGTTTTGTTTTTGTTTCCCTTCTAGAGTCCTGCATTTAGCCATCATCCATGAAGATGAACACTTTGCCAACCAACTGGTACAGCTGTTCCCCAAAGATGTCTTGGACATCCAGAACAACTTATACCAGGTACAGTAAACAAACAACAGTCCTCCCTTTACACCCTCAACACTGGTTATACTGGTGTACTGAAACTGACTTAACCTTCATGATACTTCCTCTTGATGATTGCAATTGCCAATGTTTATGACGACAGAGGTGATCATGTTATTTCTGCATCGTGTAATTCAAGAGAAATTCTCTTCCCCTTTCTCCAGTAGTGCATCCTCCCACAGTAACGGTTCGGTGGGTGGTTCCAGAGTTATTTCATAAGGGAGCTTAAATTAAATGGGAAACTCCCCTGCTTTCCCGCCTTTAAAAAACAAATAAGAGTGGAGGAATCGTTTCTGGAATCTTCCCTGTCTCATAGATAAAAACATTTAAGCTAGTCAGGGCAGATTTAAGAGGAGGTTTGAGTGAACATGCAGGGGGGGCGGGGGGGGGCAAGCTGACGTGGTATTGGAGAAATCCTGATGGGTCAGAGAGGAAAGTGGAGAGAGCAGAAATGACACAGTCAGCGTTTTACACCGTGACTCACACACACATAGCCTTGTTATTTCTCTGTTCTGTTAGAGTTTACCAAAAGCCACGTAAGCAGTGGTAGCCCTACTGGTTATATTAGTCATTATATTCCCACCTACACAGTTCAACCAGCAGTTCCACATTGATGCCTTAGGCCTACATTTGATTTATTTTAGTTACTGACCAATGTATTGACATTGACGTTGACTGACCAGGTGAATGGAGGTGATCCCTTATGGATGTCATCTGTTATATCCACTTCAATCAGTGTAGATGAAAGGGAGGAGTCAGGTTAAATAAGGATTTTTAAGACAAATGAGACAAATGGACAAATGGATTGTGTATGAGGGCCATTCAGAGGGTAAATAGCAAAGTGCCTTTGAATGGGGAATGGCAGTAGATGCCAGGCGCACCGGTTTGACTGTGTCAAGAACTGCAACGCTGCTGGGTTTTTCACAGTTTCCCATGTGTATCAAGAATGGTCCACCACCCAAAGGACATCCAGCCAACTTGATACAACTGTGGGAAGCATTGGAGTCAACATGTACCAGCATCCCTGTGGAATGCTTTTGAGTCCATGCCCCGACGAATTGAGGCTATTCTGAGGGCAAAAGGGGGTGCAACACAATATTAGGAAGGTGTTCCTAATGTTTTGTACACTCAGTGTAGATACTAGCTACTGTACTTAAGTTCAGATCCTTGATCAGCTCTTAGCAACCCTGATTGTATTACATTCACTTTAAAAGAGGGCCCATTCTGACTCCAAGTCAGATATCACACCAACCTGTAATACTAACCCATTGTTGGTTGTTTGTTTGGATTGGTACGTGGTTCCATAGAAATAGAATCACTAGAAAGGGGATCCCCATCCTAGTCAATGTTCTGTGATGGGTGAACTGGCGGCCATATTGAGTGTACCCATAGAAGTAATTCTATTTTTATGCGTGGTCTTTAGACGCCGCTACACCTTGCCACCTACCTGAGCCTGTCTTCGGTGGTGCGGGCCCTTGTGGAGAGCGGGGCCAGCCTGGAGCTGCAGGACCAGGAGGGCAACACGCCGCTCCATGTGGCCTGCGAGCAGGGTCAGGCCAAATGCGCCACCGAGATGACCCGGGATGTCTCCCCCAGCAAGCTGGGCTCCGTGCTGGAGACCCAGAACTGGAGAGGTGAGAGAGCAGGGCCCATATTCATTAGGTACCAAATGGGGGAAAAAAATGACTGAAACAGGGAGCCTACCTGGACTTGCCATATAAGAAACACTCATTTTCGTTTTTCTATGTGTGCATTAATGAATACAACCCTGGGCCCGTTACAGTCAGCAAACATGAAATATTACAGCTATAAATGTCATAAATAGAGCTGTTACTTTCCTTATTCTACATGTGTGTTCTACATAATGTACAGAGCTTTCAGAAAGTAGTCATAGCCCTTGACTTATTCCACATTCTGTTGTGTTACAGCCTATTAAATATAAATTTTTGCAAATTTAAAAAAAAAAATGAAATACAGAAATATCTAATTTACTTAAATATTCAATACAGAGTCAATACATGTTAGAATCACATTTGAAAGCCATTACAGGTGTGAGTCTTCCTGGGTAAGTGTCTAAGAGCTTTGCACCTGGAATGAACAATATTGTCCCATTATTCTTTTCAAAACGTATCATTGCTAGAAAAGCATTTTCAAGTCTTGCCATAGATTTTCAAGCAGATTTAAGTCAAAACTGTAACTCGGCCACTCAGGAACATTCACTGTCTTCTTGGTAAGCAACTCCAGTGTAGATTTGGCCTTGTGTTTTAGGTTATTGTCCTGCTGAAAGGTGAATTAATCTCCCAGTGTCTGGTGGAAAGCAGACTGAACCAGGTTTTCCTCTGGGATTTTTTTCTGTGCTCAGCTCCATTCCATTTATTTTTTATCCTGAAAACTCCCCAGCCCTTAACGATTACAAGCATACACATAATATGATGCAGACACCACTATGCTTGAAAATATAGAAAGTGGTACTGGATTTGCCCCAAACATAACACTTTGTATTCAGGACAAAAGCTAATTGCTTTGCCACATTTTTTGCAGTATTACTTTAATGCCTTGTTGTAAACAGGGTGCATGTTTTGAAATATTTTTAGTCTGTACAGGCTTCCTTCTTTTCACTCTGTCATTTAGGTTAGTATTGTGGAGTAACTACAATTGTGTTGATCCATCTTCAGTTTTCTCCTATCACAGCCTTTAAACCCTGTAACTGTTTTAAAGTCACCATTGGCCTCATGGTGAAATCCCTGAGCGGTTTCCTTCCTCTCCGGCAACTGAGTTAGGAAGGACGCCTGTATCTTTGTAGTGACTGGGTGTATTGATACACCATCCAAAGTGTCATTAATAACGTCACCATGCTCAAAGGAATATTCAATGTCTGCTTTTTTATATTTACCCATCTACCAATAGGTGCCCTTCTTTGCAAAGCTGTTGCCACCTTGCACGCTGTATGCCTACTGAATAGAGCCCAGGATGATCAGCTGTTGCCACCTTGCACGCTGTATGCCTACTGAACAGAGCCCAGGATGATCAGCTGTTGCCACCTTGCACGCTGTGTGCCTACTGAACAGAGCCCAGGATGATCAGCTGTTGCCACCTTGCACGCTGTGTGCCTACTGAACAGAGCCCAGGATGATCAGCTGTTGCCACCTTGCACGCTGTGTGCCTACTGAACAGAGCCCAGGATGATCAGCTGTTGCCACCTTGCACGCTGTGTGCCTACTGAACAGAGCCCAGGATGATCAGCTGTTGCCACCTTGCACGCTGTGTGCCTACTGAATAGAGCCCAGGATGATCAGCTGTTGCCACCTTGCACACTGTGGGCCTACTGAACAGAGCCCAGGATAATTAGCTGTTGCCACCTTGCACACTGTGTGAGGGGCTATAACGATACCATGATGTGATATTTCTTTATTTAGTGCCACTTCCTGTTGTTGTGTTGGCGTCTACAGTATGTCTGCATCTGTGCGAGCTTGTTCTTGCCTCGCACTTTGTGTTTTATTTCGACATTGCTCTGTGCGAGACAAGACTGTGGTCTAAATGATTTGTTGTTGCTGTCGAGCTGGTATTCGATGTTCCTGGCTTAGTAGATTTTGGAGATGGAAATCATGTTAATGGTTGTAAACAATTGTATATTTTGTTTGATATGTAGCTTATGTATGTTATTGTGTGTCACGTGGCATGACCTTACTGATGCTTGTTTGATACTAGCTATAACATGTAGTCAAAATAATCTAATCCCTCATTCAGAAAGGTGATTTTTGAAAGGTGATATTTTTTTTAAGGAATGTGTCTTTGTTTTCAGGTCTCACCTGTCTCCACTTAGCCACTGTGAACAGACAGCATTGTCTGATGAAGCTACTGATGAAGAAAGGGGCAGACCTCAACATCCAGGTTTGTCCAATGACGTCCCCGGGTGTACTCCCTTACAATAACCTTGCATTACTCAAGTACTGCATTACATTGTGTTGTAATACTGTAGTTAGTACTTCATAACATTGTGTCTTTCCTAAATCCTCTTAATTTGTAGTAGGGCAGATATGCATTTACCTCGACTTAGATGATCAAGCTGCACCTTTGAGGACTGTCTTTAAATGAATGTATCATGTCATGATATGAGCAAATGTGATATATTAATGAACACATGGTATTTAAAAAAATATATATTTAGAGGTACAGACTTTCTCCTTCAAGCTATGTCCTTTACTACTTTACTGTACTGATAGTGATACGGCCTGAGCTCAGTGGATTCTGATGGATTCATGTAATTAGAGTTGGGTCGTGATGAGGCTGGCTGGGAACCAGGGGGTTTTCTGGAGATGCTTGACGTGTCAGAGAATAGGCCCAGGCCAGCAAGTCTGAGTCACATATAGATGGATATAGAACTCAACACAACATAACAGACTGACCTTACCTACCACAGATATATTTCTGGGGGAAATAAGCTTGCTATACAGTAGATATAATATGCCTAATTTTATGTGTTCAAGACATTGGCACATTTTCAGTTTTAGAATGAATAGCTACTTGATTGAGGAGGACAGCTTGTTTGGTCCTTTGCTCCCCCTGGTGGCCTTTCCCTCCCCCTATCTTTTTTGAGGGGAAATTGTATTTACCGATTCCCTTACCCTTGCCTGTCTTCTCTCTGTCCCCCAGGAAGGTACAAGTGGTAAGACAGCTCTCCATCTGGCCGTGGAGCTCCATGACGCAATCTCTGTGACTCTGCTGCTGAACAAGGGAGCTGACATGGACGCTGCGATGTTTAACGGCTGCACGCCACTTCACCTGGCAGTGGGCCGGCAGGACGCAGCCATCGCCAACCTGCTCTGCCAGTCTGGGGCCGACAAGATGCTGAAGAACATGGAGGATGAGACGGCACTGGATCTAGCCGACGGCAATGATGATGTGAGTTATACAGGAAGGGTCAGTTTCCCACACACAAATGAATCCTTGTACTGGACTAAAAAGATTCTCCATTGAAAATGCTTTTTTTAGTCCAGGACTATAGCTATAAACTTCATCTGTGTCTGGGAAATCAACTCAAAGTGTATTTGGCGTTTGACTCGAAGTCCGCTGATATTCACTGAAAATGCTATAAATACATATTTTTGAGGATTTGGGGGGAAATTGTAACATTCCCAATTTATTTATTGTTATGAAAGAGACTGACTGGACTGTTGTCTGGATCAGAGGTATAAAATATGTGAAAAATAAACCCCCACCATATGGCTTCCTTTCAGATCCTTGCTCTTTTCCCTTTTGATGACATTCAAATCCAGGGCAGGTCAGTGGTTGGAGGGCCATTCTGAGTGTACTCTCACCACCTGAATATACTCTACAGCTGGAGACATTTTGAATCTTGAACATCTTGAGCCTTATCATGGAGCCTCATCGGAAAACTGTAGCTTTACTTCAATCATGTTTCTTATTGTGTGATAGTTTACTTTCATTTATATTGTGTGTACACTGAGTGAACAAAACATTAGGAACACCTGCTGATATAGACTGACCAGGTGAATCCAGGTGGAAGCTATGATCCCTTATTTTTAAATCTACTTCAATCAGTGTAGATGAAGGGGAGGAGACCGGTTAAAGAAGGATTTTTAAGTCTTGAGACCTAAGAGACATGGATTGTGTATGTGTGCCATTCAGAAGGTGAATGGGCAAGAGACTTTGAATGGGGTATGGTAGTAGGGGCCAGGTGCACCAGTTGGAGGGTGTCAAGAACTGCATACTCTGCTGGGTTTTTCACGCTCAACAGTTTCCTGTGTGTATCAAAAATGGCCCACCACTCAAAGGACATCCAGTCAATTTGACACATTTGTGGGAAGCATTGAAGTCAACATGGGCCAGCATCCCTGTGGAACGCTTTGGACGCCTTGTAGAGTCCATGCCCCGATGAATTAAAGCAGTTTTTAGTTCAAAGGGGAGGGGCGGGGGGGTGCAACGCAATGTTAGGAAGGTGCTCCTAATGTTTTGTACATCATGACTATATACTATATGGGCTGAATACTAACCTGCAATCTGCATGCCTTTTGTGTTAATCATGCATTGAAGTCAATGTAAGATTGAGTTGTGCATCAAAAGTCAAAGTTAGGATTTGTCCCTCTGCATGAGAAATTCACATTGAAAAGTAGCTTTTTCTCCACTAGCGAAAGGTACAAAGGGGAAAATGTATATCTACTGAATTAGTTCTATACCTGTAATCAAATACTAGGAGCAGTTAAATCTCACTTGGAAACTAAATGAACTACATTCATTTACTATGAAAAACAGATGATTATGAGTGGGAAGAATTCAAAAGTTTAATTTCCCTGTAAAATACAAGGAATCTACCTCTATCAAATGTGTATACTAACTGATTAAGAAAATGCATTGCTGTCATGCTGTAAGTTAAAATAGTTTCAGCTCTCAGAATGGAACTTTACATTTTTAAAAAACTTTAGTCACTGTAAATCTGTTATCATAAAGAGGTTCTTTATCTATTATCATAACTTAATATATTTCATTGTATATTTCATTTATTGGTTTATACTTTGAATGTATTGCCTTGCCAGTATCTTTGTTGGTAAGACACATTTTATCGTAATAGATGTATTTTCAATACAGTTATATTTTCCCTGTTTAACCATCCTCCTTCTCTCTGATCAATTAGCTTTGATATTTGAGCCTTCTCTTAACAGTTTCAAACTCTTATATTTTGTAATAAACAGAATATAATCAACACCATTTCACTTTTTTTCTTGTCATTCCTAAACATATGTTCAGAATTTCTGTTCATTTTTTAATATATTTTTTTTACCTTTATTTAACCAGGTAGGCCAGTTGAGAACAAGTTCTCATTTACAACTGCGACCTGGCCAAGATAAAGCAAAGCAGTGCAACACAAACAACAACACAGAGTTACACATGGGATAAACAAAAGTACAGTCAATAACACAATAGAAAAATCTATAGAGAGTGTGTGCAAATGTAGTAAGATTAGGGAGGTAAGGCAATAAATAGGCCATAGTGGCGAAATAATTACAATTTAGCAATAAACACTGGAGTGATAGATGTGCAGAAGATGAATGTGCAAGTAGAGATACTGGGTTGCAAAGGAGAGAAAAAAATAACTACAGTGCCTTGCGAAAGTATTCGGCCCCCTTGAACTTTGCGACCTTGTGCCACATTTCAGGCTTCAAACATAAAGATATAAAACTGTATTTTTTTGTGAAGAATCAACAACAAGTGGGACACAATCATGAAGTGGAACGACATTTATTGGATATTTCAAACTTTTTTAACAAATCAAAAACTGAAAAATTGGGCGTGCAAAATTATTCAGCCCCTTTACTTTCAGTGCAGCAAACTCTCTCCAGAAGTTCAGTGAGGATCTCTGAATGATCCAATGTTGACCTAAATGACTAATGATGATAAATACAATCCACCTGTGTGTAATCAAGTCTCTGTATAAATGCACCTGCACTGTGATAGTTTCAGAGGTCCGTTAAAAGCGCAGAGAGCATCATGAAGAACAAGGAACACACCAGGCAGGTCCGAGATACTGTTGTGAAGAAGTTTAAAGCCGGATTTGGATACAAAAAGATTTCCCAAGCTTTAAACATCCCAAGGAGCACTGTGCAAGCGATAATATTGAAATGGAAGGAGTATCAGACCACTGCAAATCTACCAAGACCTGGCCGTCCCTCTAAACTTTCAGCTCATACAAGGAGAAGACTGATCAGAGATGCAGCCAAGAGGCCCATGATCACTCTGGATGAACTGCAGAGATCTACAGCTGAGGTGGGAGACTCTGTCCATAGGACAACAATCAGTCGTATATTGCACAAATCTGGCCTTTATGGAAGAGTGGCAAGAAGAAAGCCATTTCTTACAGATATCCATAAAAAGTGTTGTTTAAAGTTTGCCAGAAGCCACCTGGGAGACACACCAAACATGTGGAAGAAGGTGCTCTGGTCAGATGAAACCAAAATTGAACTTTTTGGCAACAATGCAAAACGTTATGTTTGGCGTAAAAGCAACACAGCTGAACACACCATCCCCACTGTCAAACATGGTGGTGGCAGCATCATGGTTTGGGCCTGCTTTTCTTCAGCAGGGACAGGGATGGAGTCTACAAAAGACCTGAGACTGGGACGGAGATTTGTCTTCCAACAAGACAATGATCCAAAACATAAAGCAAAATCTACAATGGAATGGTTCAAAAATAAACATATCCAGGTGTTAGAATGGCCAAGTCAAAGTCCAGACCTGAATCCAATCGAGAATCTGTGGAAAGAACTGAAAACTGCTGATCACAAATGCTCTCCATCCAACCTCACTGAGCTCGAGCTGTTTTGCAAGGAGGAATGGGAAAAAATGTCAGTCTCTCGATGTGCAAAACTAATAGAGACATACCCCAAGCGACTTACAGCTGTAATCGCAGCAAAAGGTGGCGCTACAAAGTATTAACTTAAGGGGGCTGAATAATTTTGCACGCCCAATTTTTCAGTTTTTGATTTGTTAAAAAAGTTTGAAATATCCAATAAATGTCGTTCCACTTCATGATTGTGTCCCACTTGTTGTTGATTCTTCACAAAAAAATACAGTTTTATATCTTTATGTTTGAAGCCTGAAATGTGTCAAAAGGTCGCAAAGTTCAAGGGGGCCGAATACTTTCGCAAGGCACTGTGTATGGGGATGAGGTAGTTGGGTGGGATATTTACAGATGGGCTGTGTACAGGTGCAATGATCGGTAAGCTGCTCTGACAGCTGATGCTTAAAGTTAGTGAGGGAGATATAAGACTCCAGCTTCATTGATTTCTGCAATTTGTTCCAGTCATTGGCAGCAGAGAAATGGAAGGAAAGGCAGCCAAACAAGGAATTGGCTTTGGGGGTGACCAGTGAAATATACCTGCTGGAGCGCGTGCTATGGGTGGGCGCTCCTATGGTGACCAGTGAGCTGAGATAAGGCGGGGCTTTACCTAGCAAAGACTTATAGATGACCCGGAGCCAGTGGGTTTGGCGACGAATATGAAGCGAGGGCCAGCCAACGAGAGCATACAGGTTGCAGTGGTGGGTAGTATATGGGGCTTTGGTGACAAAACTAATGGCACTGTGATAAACTACATCCAATTTTCTGAGTAGAGTGTTGGAGGCTATTATGTAAATGACATCGCCGAAGTCAAAGATTGGTAGGATAGTCAGTTTTACGAGGGTATGTTTGGCGGCATGAGTGAAGGATGCTTTGTTACGAAATAGGAAGCCGATTCTAGATTTAATTATGGATTCGAGATGCTTAATGTGAGTCTGAAAGTAGAGTTTACAGTCTAACCAGACACCTAGATATTTGTAGTTGTCAACATAATCTAAATCAGAACCGTCCAGAGTAGTGATGCTAGTTCGGCGGGCGGGTGCGGGCAGCGATCTGTTGAAGAGCATGCATTTAGTTTTACTTGCATTTAAGAACAGTTGGAGGCCACGGAAGGAGTGTTGTATGGCATTGAAGCTTGTCTGGAGGTTTGTTAACATAGTGTCCAAAGAAGGGCCAGATGTATACAGAATGGTGTTGTCTGCGTAGAGATGGATCAGAGAATCACCAGCAGCAAGAGCGACATCATTGATGTATACAGAGAAAAGAGTCGGTCCGAGAATTGAACCCTGTGGCACCCCCAAAGAGACTAGCAGAGGTCCGGACAACAGGCCCTCCGATTTGACACACTGAACTCTGAGAAGTAGTTGGTGAACCAGGCGAGGCAGTCATTTGAGAAACCAAGGCTATTGAGTCTGCCGATAAGAACGCGATGATTGACAGAGTCAAAAGCCTTGGCCAGGTCGATGAAGACGGCTGCACAGTATTGTCTTTAATCGATGGCGGTTATGACATCGTTTAGGACCTTGAGTGTGGCTGAGGTGCACACATGACCAGCTCGGAAACCAGCTTGCATAGCTGAGAAGGTACGGTGGGATTCTAAATGGCCGGTGATTTGTTTGTTAACTTGGCTTTCGAAGACTTTAGAAAGGCAGGGTAGGATAGATTTAGGTCTGTAACAGTTTGGGTCTAGAGTGTCTCCCCCTTTGAAGAGGGGGATTACCGCGGCAGCTTTCCAATCTTTGGGGATCTCAGATGATACGAAAGAGAGGTTGAACAGGGCAGCTGGGAGAAGGTGCTCTTATTCTCCATGGACTTTAGTGTCCCAGAACTTTTTGGAGTTTGTGCTACAGGATGCAAATTTCTGTTTGAAAAAGCTAGCCTTTGCTTTCCCAACTGCCTGTGCATATTGGTTCCTAAATTCCCTGAAAAGTTGCATATCGCGGGGGCTATTCGATGCTAATGCAGTACGCCACAGGATGTTTTTGTGCTGGTCAAGGGCAGTCAAGTCTGGAGTGAACCAAGGGCTATATCTGTTCTTAGTCCTAATTTTCTTGAATGGGGCATGCTTATTTAAAGATGGTGAGGAGAGCACTTTTAAAGAATAACCAGGCATCCTCTACTGACTGAAAGAGGTCAATATCCTTGATATCCAGGATACCTGGGCCAGGTCGATTAGAAAGGCCTGCTCGCCGAAGTGTTTTAGGGAGCGTTTGACAGTGTTGAGGGGTGGTCGTTTGACCACGGACCCATTACGGACGCAGGCAATGAGGCAGTAATCGCTGAGATCCTTGTTGAAGACAGCAGAGGTGTATTTAGAGGGTAGGTTGGTCAGGATGATATCTATGAGGGTGCCCGTGATTACGGATTTAGGGTTGTACCTGGTAGGTTCCTTGATAATTTCATGGATGTGTGTCATAGATGTGTGTCATATTAATTGTTTATAAGTAATGTACCTATACTATCTGAGCAGGCCCTCTAAGCTCAAAGGGGATAATACAAAAATGATGGTATATGGAATTAGGATTTAGTCAATTACAGTGCATTCGGGAAATATTCAGACCCCTTCACTTTGTCCACATTTTCTTACATTACAGCCTTATTCTGAAATGAATTAAATACCTTTTTCCCCCTCATCAATCTACCCACAATACCCCATAATGACAAAGTAAAAACAGGTTTTCAGAAATCTTTGCTAATTTATAACAAAGAAATGAAATATGACATTTACATAAGTATTCAGACCCTTTACTCAGGACTTTATTGAAGTACCTTTGGCAGCAATTACAGCCTCAATTCTTCTTGGGCATGACGTTACAAGCTTGGCACACCTGTATTTGGGGAGTTTCTCCCATTCTTCTCTGTCAGGTTGGATGGGAAGCGTCGCTGCACAGCTATTTTCAGGTCTCTCCAGAGATGTTCAATCGGGTTCAAGTCCGGGCTCTGGCTGAGCCACTCAAGGACATTCAGAGACTTGTCCCAAAGCCACTCCTGCATTGTCTTGGCTGTGTGCTTAGGGTCTTTGTCCTGTTGGAAGGTGAACCTTCATCAAGGATCTCTCTGTACTTTGCTCCATTCATATTTCCCTCGATCCTGACTAGTCTCCCAGTCCCTGCCGCTCAAAAACATCCCCACAGCATGGTGCTGTCACCACCATGCTTCACCATAGGGATGGTGCTAGGTTTCCTCCAGATGTGACGCTTAGCATTCAGGCCAAAGTGTTCAATCTTGGATTCATCAGAACAGAGAATTTTGTTTCTCATGGTCAGAGAGTCTTTAGGTGCCTTTTGGCTAACTCCAAGTGGACTGTCATGTGCCTTTTACTGAGGAGTGGCTTCCGTCTGGTCACTACCATAAAGGCCTGATTGGTGGAGTGCTGCAGAGATGGTTGTCCTTCTGGAATGTTCTCCCATCTCCACAGAGGAACTCTGGAGCTCTGTCAGAGTGACCATCGGTTTCTTGGTCACCTCCCTGACCAAGGCCCTTCGCCCCTGATTGCTTAGTTTGGCCTGGCGGACAGCCCTAGGAAAAGTCTTGGTGGTTCCAATTTTCTTCCATTTAAGAATGATGGAGTTCACTGTGTTCTTGGGACCTTCAATGCTTCAGCAATTTTTTGCTATCCTTCCCCAGACCTGTGCCTCGACACAATCCTGTCTCGGAGCTCTAAGGACAATTCCTTCGACCTCATGGCTTGGCTTTTGCTCTGACATGCACTGTCAACTTGGGGACCTTGTATAGACAGGTGTGAGCCTTACCAAATCATGTCCAATCAATTTAATTTACCACAGGTTGACTCCAATAAAGTTGTAGAAACATCTCAAGGATGATCAATGGAGACAGGATGCTCCTGAGCTCAATTTCGAGACTCATAGTTAAGGGTCTGAATAATTATGTTCTGTTTTTGATTTTTTTAATACATTTCCAAACATTTTCAAAAACCTGTTTTCGCCTTGTCATCATGGAGTATTGTGTGTAGATTGTTGAGGGAAAAAATGATTTAATCCATTAAAGAATAAGGCTGTAATGTGACAAACAAATGTGGAAAAAGTCAAAGGGTCTGAATACTTTCCGAATGCACTGTTTGTCATTAATATAGACTAGAGGTCGAATAGATGTTTTCTTGATAGAGCCATTCTTGCAGGCTATTGCTGACTCAGCATGTACTGCAAATCCATCCTATTAATTTTTGTAAACATTGTGGGATGCTGACACGGGAGAACAAAGCCTCCTTGATAACGGCAAACCCCCTTATTTCTCAGTTTCCTGTCTGCTGCTTTTGGTAAATCATATTTATTGTTTTTGCTGGGTTCTTCCCTTTGTACAATGAGTCTGGAAATTCCACTCAGCCGGATAACTTACCTGTTCTCTGTGTACTCTGACAGGCTGCCCGTATTTAATATTCAGGCACAGGCCTAAGGCAAGACTGGGTCCAAGTATAAAAAAGCCTTTCAATGAGGTGAGGGATTCATTTATTGTCTTTGTTGATGGGGAATGTTTTATCTTCTATTTGCATGTTGGCATATTTTATTTCACAAGCATTTTACCCTCTGGGCACAGACAATGTCTATTCCACATTGGTTCAATGTAATTTCATTGAAATGGAAACAAAGTTGTTTCAACCAGTGTGCCCGATGGGGAGGAACTTATTTCAGCCTTTATTTCGGCATTTATCTGATTTATTCTTTGACAACTTGTTAATACTCAAATATAAGCCAGATAAACTAGTCTAGTTTGTTTTTCCGGATCATTAGGAATCCACTGTTTTGGCAGGGGTTATGCAAATTATATTTTCTCAACACTGTAACTGAACAAACAAATCTTTATTTGCCCCAACCAGGACACAATGTTGTGAACCTAATGGCCGACGCCCTTTTGAGTGAACGAATTCCCTAAAATGACTCTATTGTCAGTAGACACACCTGGCTGCTCCTGTGTCCTGTGACAAGACTCCGGGGGCTGTATGTATCAAGCATCTCAGACTAGGAGTGCGGACCAAAATTATTTCCAGCAACATCAAACTGTTTTAGAGACTGACGGACAGGGTCTGATAGTGCTCCAGTTCTCCCTGTCAGAATAAGCAACAGAGGACTTGGAAACCATATCAACTCCTGCAGAAATGGAACTATGGTTGTTGTGAGTAACCTAATTAATATTCCTATAACTCTGCACCGAGAGATACAAACTTTTATCTCCTACCATTCTGATAGATTTGAGACTGTCAGAAAATGTAATGTTTTTTAAATGTTATTTTAACCCCCTTTTTTTCTCCCCAATTGCATGGTATGTTAGTAGCTACTATCTTGTCTCATTGCTACAACTCCCGTATGGGCTCCGGAGAGACGAAGTTTGAAAGTCATGCGTCCTCCGACACAACACAGCGCGCATCCAACCCGGAAGCCTGGCAACCTTGGTTAGCGTGCACTGCGCCCGGCCCGCCACAGGAGTCGCTGGTGCGCGATGAGACAAAGATATCCCTACCGGCCAAACCCTCCCTAACCCGGATGACGCTATGCCAATTGTGCGTCGCCGCACGGACCTTCCGGTCGCGGTTACGACAGAGCCTGGGCCGAACCCAGAGTCTCTGGTGACACAGCTGGCGCCGCAGTACAGCGCCCTTAACCACTGCGCCACCCAGGAGGCCCGTGGTTGTAATGTTAATAATTTAATCACCAGTAAAACCTTCACCAGTAAAACCTTTCTCTTGAATGACCTCATTACTGAGCGCAAAGTTGATTGCATGTTTTTCACTGAAACATGACTGTGTAGTCAGACTGTAGTGCCGCTCTTATTGAAACCTCCCCCCCAGACTACAGCTTTTCATACTCTATCAGAAAAGGGAAAGGGTGGGGGACAGCTTCTAATTTTACTAATGCTCTCAGTTGTAAGGACATTTCGTTTGGCGACTTTGGGTCTTTTGAGCATCTTGCTACACTGTTTAAATGTCAGCCACCAGTGCTGGCTATAACCCTGCATAGGCCACCAAAGCACTGCCCCACTTTCTTTACTGATTTATCTGAACTATTGTCTATTGTCCTTGAGAACTATGATAAAATCATTGTGTTGGGTGATGTTAGTATTCATGTTGACAAAGAGACTGACTCCAAGGCCTGTCTGTATTGAATTTATTAATATTTTGAGCTCTAATCTTTTCATTTCATTGCATGAAAGCATGCATGAGAATGGAGCATGATGGGCAGGTAGGTAGGCACATCCTCTGTGGTTGGTGGTGTGGCATTTAAAATCAGCAATTTGAGCAGATACAGTATTTGCACATCCTCTTTAAGGTAATAGTCTCATAAGGCCACCCTTGGCTAATAAGATGATAGCTGTCGGAAAAGGCCATTGTGTAGCATGCTACGCAGCATGTGTACTGCACTGACAGTGTGCAGCACATACTGTACCCAGCACAACAGTACAACAGACATCACTGATAAGCCAAGGGTGGGCCTGGGAGGGCATAGGCCCACCCACTGGGGAGCCAATCAGAATTAGTTTTTCTCAATAAAAGGGCTTTATTACAGACATAAATACTCTTCAGTTACATCAGTTGTCCGGGTGGCTGGTCTCAGACGATCCCGCAGGTGAAGAAGCCGGAAGTGGAGGCCCAGGGCTGGCGTGGTTACATGCGGTCTGCAGTTGTGAGGCCGGTTGGACGTAATGCCAAATTCTACAAAATTATGTTGGAGGTGGCATACGGTAGAGAAATTAACATTCAATTATCTGGCAACAGCTCTTGTGGACATTCCTGCAGTCAGCATGCCAATTGCACACTCCCTCAAAACTTGAGACATCTGTGGCTTTGTGTTGTGTTACAAAACTGCACATTTTAGAATGGCTTTCTATTGTCCCCAGCACAAGGTGCACCTGTGTAATGATCATGCTGTTTAATCCGTTTCTTGATATGCCACACCTGTCAGGTGGACGGATTATCTTGGCAAAGGAGAAATGCTCACTAACAGGGAAGTAAACAAATTTGTGCACAGAATCTGAGAGAAATAAGCTTTTTGTGTGTATTGAACATTTCTGGGATCTTTTATTTCAGCTCATGAAACATGGGTCCAACATTTTACATGTTGTGTTTATATTTTTGTTCAGTATATGTCCATTTTCAGAAATTTTGGTAAATTAACTTTAATTGTTTAAAGAACTTGTAAAAGAGATTGGTGGGTTTTTCCGGTATCTAATCGTGGCATGGGCTTATTCAATGACAGGCATGTCTGTGTTTTTGGACAGCAACACTTCCTCATTGTCAAGAGAACAGCATTTGCTTGCTGGTGTGCTGAGAAACGTGCTGGCTGTTCTAGCTTCCTTTTTTGTGAGGGACATGCATCTTTCCAAACTTTTGGTTTTCAGTGTGGATAAATTAAAACTCCTTTTTTGGTTAAATTGTTCATGCTTTGGAAAAACTATGTTGATAATATTGTTTCTATTACATTAACGGGTGACAGGCATGTATTCTGTTGTTGTGAATCAACTTAATTCTTCCAAGGTTTCATTACTGATTGACTTTCTTGTTTAATTTAAACTACTTTACATATTGTAGCGATACTTACAGTACTGTGCTGTGCACAATAGTTGTGCTGTACTACAGTGCAGTGGATTCGTAAATGTATTCATCCAGCCCTACAGATGGCAATGTCGCAAAAGAGGACTACAACCTAATTTTCCACTGAAGGGGGGGGATTCTTTCTTGAAGTGAACACATAGGCAATTGATAAGTTGTAAAGGTACTGGGAAAGAAAACCGTTAGCTCAGGGGCGAAATTGCTTTTATAATAACGATTCCAACAGTTGATTTGCGTCGCTACATGCTTCATTGCAACGAAAGCGGTTAAGTTGTTCGGCGTGTTCGCTACGCCAGTTGTAAGTGGGAGGAAAATGCCATCTTTTTCATGGAGGTAGGAACACATTGTGCTGATGCGGTCGCCTCTTAATTTTCCTTTGAAAATGCATTCAATTTAAACCCAACGTAAAGCATTATTTTGTTGATTTGACACAGCAAACTGCTAGTTGTCAATGTGAGCGCGCCTTTGTAAACAACAGTCGGACTGTGCACGCGACGTTTTGTTTTCAGGAAGATTGCAACATTGTACTTAGTTTCTAGAGCTAATGTTAGCTGTTATGACAACAGTTTAACTAGTTACTTACGTCCAAATGAATAAATGCCGAATAAAGACCCTTGCTGTGGCCATTGACATGATGTAGTTCTAGTCATGTAACTGTTCACGCGTTTCAGCTTTTAGTCCATTCCTTTGGGTTGTGTAAATAGTCGTATGTGGTTGCTGTTACTGTATATTATTTACAATGGAGAGAGTTCAGCTTTTCATGGACAAGCCTGTGTAATGTAGTCCATCCCTGTCAAGTCTGTGAAAAACAACATGTAAACGCCAAGGCGTTTATGGGTCCGTGCTGACATCTTAGTCTCAAGTCATACAAGAGTGTATTCTAACCATTACAATAATTAGGCTAACTGTTGCAGAGTACCTACTTTATATAAAAGCAACAAGGCCCTTCTTTGCAATTGTGTAACCTTCAAATATGAACCATGTGATAAGTAGATGAAATCCCGGCAACTGTGGCACGATTTGGCTACTGTCCATTCCAGGAGCCTAAATGTGGCCATTTTTCAGTCTCTGCCCTGACGTGAACAGCTTCGGCCTGCAGGTTGGTTGGTTAAAGTGCAGAGAGGACTGCATTCCTGCGTATAGTGAGCTGCTTGTTCACAGCCCAGGTTGCACTGGGAGAAGCTGCAGTGGCCTGGGGTAGAGGTGCACACAAAGAGCCTCTGTCTGTCAAGCAGAGAAGTATCCAGGCAGGCTGGGAACACACCTTTCACACAGCCTGATTAGGTTACAATCCCCGCCCCCAACACACACACATGCATACTACTAACCTACCTACACCCATCCCTTGTGTATCTGTGGAAAAGGATGCTAGTGTACAGGATTAGTGAACATGACAGGTGGAAACTGGTCTTGCCACCTCGACCAGTAGGGGGCTGTTGTATGAAAAGGGATGGATGGTCTCTTCTCTTGACTCAATGGGTGTTTTGTGCTTTAAATGACAGTGTTCCACCTTCCAATATTAATAAAAGTTTGGATATCTCATCAGAGATGAGTCTGCAGTACTTCAATCCATCACTCTAAAAATGTGGGAAAAACATGCTGCTTCAATGGCTACGTAATGTACCTGCCATGTCTCTGGTACTAATCTTAGTGTGTGTGTGTGTGTGCGCGCGGAAGGCTTTGGCTTGGCCTGGTTCTGATCCTCCCATCTTCGCTGGCGGCGGGCGAAGCGTCGTCGCTGCTGCAGGACTGGCATGACGTGTGGCTGTTCCGTTTCTTCCTCAACGTTCTGGGCTACACCACCATCATCATCCCCGGCTACTTCCTCATCACCTACTTGAAGAGGATCAACTACCTCCAAACAGGTGTGGATGATCTACAAACTGGTGATTACACACACGTTGCACTTATACGCTGGCATACACGCAGACCCATACACACACAGGCCTACACCCTTTCTTCACATGACTAACACCTATCTATCTATCTATCCGGTATGACTTAGTGTCCTTCAAGTTGCAAATCCCATGTTCTCTCTGTTGACATAACATAATCAGTCTGTTGAATTGGATGGATCAGTGAATGGTTGATGTGTTCTGGACCTTGTTTATTCCCCTCCTCCCAGGCCGAGGCATTTTCTATCCTGTCATAAAGGCCTGTGTGTTTGGAAGTGAAACGAAGACAGGTCTCCTAGACGACGTGTCGCTAGCTCCCAGGACTGATGCAGACTCGGGCTCGTCGGCCAGACAAGCCTTCAAGTTAGTCTTCTGCGCTGCAGGACTTCAGGTAGAGCACTTTGTGACATGTAGTTAAAATGGCTGTATACAGCACCTTCAGAATGTATTCATACCCGTTGACATATTCCACATTTGGTTGTGTTACAGCCTGAATTCAAAAATGTATTAAATATATATTTTTTTTACGTTACCCAATAATGACAAAGTTAAAACATGCTAATTTATTGAAAAAATAAATACAGAATTCTAATTTACGTAAGTATTCACACCCCTGAGTCAGTACTTTGTAGAAGCACCTTTGGCAGCGGTTACAGTTGTGACTCTTTCTGGGTAAGTCGCTTTACTTTATTGAGTTTTTTTACAGCGACAGTGCACATTTAATCAACCTTTTAGTAAAAGTGTCGTTCAACCACAGTCCCTGGGCATGTTATTAAAAACTATTACAATAACAATACAGAAAAACAATGAGCAGTGAGCACATCCAAAGCAACAGGACAAGCAACACGTAGCAGACAGACAGAGCAACATAGGACAAGCAACACGTAGCAGACAGACAGAGCAACATAGGACAAGCAACACGTAGCAGACAGAGAAACATAGGACAAGCAACACGTAGGAGACAGACAGAGCAACATAGGACAAGTAGCACGCAGACAAACAGAGCAACAAAACAAAATGTATAAAAGCAACAAACAGTGTTTCCACACCTCACAAGCTACAGATAACATGGAAAGCAGTAATACACAGCTAGGGATTATGTTCCCAAGTCTAATTGGCCTTTAGCCATGATTTAGTTTTTTGTGAAGGTGCGATAGGTGGTGCAGTTGTGTGTGTGATGTCAGTGTGTTCCAGACATGGGAAGCTCTCACAGAGAAAGCAGATTGACTAAAGTTGCTATTCCTTAAGGGAACTATACAGTCATCTCTCATGGCAGAGGGGTGCCAGACCATTTAGGATCTTGAATACAAGCTCAGGATCTCATGCTTTCTTAAGATGTAACAGTGATGATGTCTATCAAGCACTTTGAGAGACTGTTTTTGCAGTGTTACTATGGTCTTTCCCTGTCAACTTCTTTAGATTCTCCCAGATCAATTTAGAATTTTCCTTTGCTTCACCAATTATGTTGATTTAAAAAAAAAGTATTTAATCACCTTATTTCTCAACATGGTAAACCTATGTCTGTCGTGCTCTAATTTGAACTTCAGGGCAGTTTTTCGAGTATGATCTCATTCTTTCATCAGTTTCCAAATTTCTCCATTTAGCCAAGGAAGAATTCCCACGAGCCGGGTTGTGAAGAATTCTAAATTAGAAGCACACGACGCTGAACTGTAGATTGTCATCCCAGCAAGGACGCACTGAGATTATCAGTAGATCAGCTACATTCTGTACATAGCTGACAATCGTGGCAATGTGCTGGAGTTAAAAAGCATAATTGCACTTTAAATGTTTGCGAGAGCTACTTAGCTGGGGTCGGTGTATACCTGATCTTTTAGATAGAATAACAGCATCTGGTGGAAAAGCGGCACCTGCCGCACCGCCCTCCCTTCGATCGGCCACCTTTAAGATCTTTGCACACCTGCATTGTACAATATTTGTACAGTATTATTATTTTTTTAAATTCTTCAAGCTCTGTCAAGTTGGTTGTTGATCATTGCTAGAAATTCATTTTCAAGTCTTGCCGTAGGTTTTCATGGCAATTTTATTTTTTATTTCAAGTCCAAATTGAAACTAGGCCGCTCAGGAATATTCAATGTCGTCTTGGTAAGCAACTCCAGTGTACATTTTGCTTTGTTTTAGGTTATTGTCCTGCTGAAAGGTACTCTGTCATGTGTTGGATTTGCCCCCATAATGCTTTGTATTCAGGACAAAAAAGTTTATTTCTTTGCCACATTTTTTGCAGTTTTACTTTAGTGCATTATTGCAAACAGGATGCATGTTTTGAAATGTGTTCATTCTGTACAGGCTTCCTTTTCACTGTCATTTAGGTTAATTTTGTGGCGTAACCAGAATGTTCTTGATCCATCCTTAGAGTTTAAATGGCTGTGTTAGGAGAAAACTAACTGTTTTAAAGTCACCATTAGCCTCCTGGTGAAATCCCTGAGCAGTTTCCTTCCTCTAGCAGTGGTTCCCAAACTTTTATTTAGTTTTCATGCTAGTGACACGGACTGTGCCAGGCCCGCCACGTCTGACTCATCCAGCTGTACGCATAGAATTCACTGGCTTATATGTGAAGCAGTAGTTGTTTCAAAACATCTGTTGTTTGATGAAGGCATTGTCTGTATAGTTTTTTTTGTTTTGTCCTTTCCCCCCAGCATCTGTGGCAGCAGGAAGAATTCTCCACAATAGTATGGGGCCTGCCTGTCCTAGCCACTCGGTAGCTCACCATATAAGACGCTTCTAGCCCCTTCTTCTTAATGGTATCTGTTGCCTTTATACATGTCTTACTACTCGAAAGTCGTCTTAATTCTCACTCAAAAAACTCCTGTGGCTTATTTTTCAAATGGTAGAAGAAGAATGTATAGACCAGTTGGAAAATATAAATGGACTGTTTGTGAGGGAAAAAATGTGAATCACATTTTTATTTGGCCTACCCCCAATACCTGCTCTATGGCAAATGAGTTGGGAAGGACACCTGTATCTTTGTCCGAGTGTATTGATACACCATCCAAAATGTATTTATTAACTTCATGTTCAAAGGGATAGTCAATGTTTTTGTTTTTTTGTCTACCAGTAGGTGCCCTTTGCGAGGCATTGGAAAACCTCCCTGGTCTTTGTGGTTGAATCTGTTTGAAATTCACTGCTCGACTGAGGGCTCTTACAATTATCTGTATGTGTGGGGTATAGAGATGAGGTAGTTATTCAAAAATATATGTGACTTGTTAAGCACATTTTTATGCCACTTTTTGACACGACATTTCAACTTTTTATTAATTTGCACACATTTCTAAAAACATGATTCCGCTTTGATATTATTGTGTGTGTGTGTGTGTGTGTGTGTGTCGGGTCCAGTGACACAAAATCGCAATTGAATAACTTAAATTCCGGCTGTATTAACAAAATGGGGAAAAGGTCAAGGGGTGTAATACTTTCTGAAGGCACTGTAAATACATTTGATTGGGTAGATTCTATATATTTAAACTGCAATGCAAACATATTGACTTATTCATATCTTATGTACTTCGTATTGTTTAGTCTCCTTCTCTTATCCTGTTGTCTCTCCAGGTGTCCTACCTGACATGGGGTGTCCTACAGGAGAGGGTGATGACTCGCTCGTACGGGGCTTCCTCCCCCGAGGAGGAGGGCGAACACTTCAAGGACTCCCAGTTCCTGGTGTTCATGAACCGTATCCTGGCACTGACCGTGTCAGGCCTGTGGTGTGTCCTGTTTAAGCAGCCCCGCCACGGCGCACCCATGTACAAGTACTCATTTGCCTCGCTCTCCAACGTCCTCAGCAGCTGGTGCCAGTACGAGGCCCTCAAGTACATCAGCTTCCCCACCCAGGTGCTGGCCAAGGCCTCTAAAGTGATCCCTGTCATGCTCATGGGCAAGATTGTGTCACACAAGAGCTACGAGTACTGGGAGTACCTGACGGCGGCACTCATCTCTCTGGGTGTCAGCATGTTCTTGTTGACGAGCACGGCAGATAAGCACCCATCTACGGTCACAACGTTCAGCGGCGTGGTCATCTTGGGTGGCTACATAGTCTTCGACAGCTTCACGTCCAACTGGCAGGACAACCTGTTCAAGCACAAGATGTCATCTGTGCAGATGATGTTCGGCGTCAACCTCTTCTCCTGCCTCTTCACCGTGGGCTCGCTGCTGGAGCAGGGCGCCTTCTTCGACTCGCTGGCCTTCATGACGCGCCACTCGGAGTTCGCATTCCATGCTGTGCTGCTGTCGGTGTGCTCGGCGTGCGGCCAGCTCTTCATCTTCTACACCATCGCGCAGTTCGGCGCCGCCGTCTTCACCATCATCATGACCCTGCGGCAGGCCATCGCCATCCTGCTCTCCTGCTTCCTGTACGGCCACGCCGTCACCATGGTGGGGGGCTTTGGCATGGCCGTGGTCTTCCTCTCCCTCTTCCTGCGTGTCTACGCCCGCAGCCGCATGAAGGCGGGACGCAAGGTACCGCAGCCACAGGTGCAGAAGGTCTAGGAGGAGGAACTGGAAAATGAACTAAAGCCACGTTTTCGGTGGCACTTTTTCTCGTCTGTGTGTCCAGTTTGACTTTTTAAGTGTTCATTTTATGGGTTTCTACTTGTATAGAAAAGGTACAGAAAGGGATTCTAATGCCTTTTAAAGGTGTTTGACTTGACACGAACTGAGCTGTTGTCGGAGGTCATTCGGCTAAAACAATCAGCATTCACAGGCGTTTTAAATTACACGGCAACCGTCGCTTGTCCATTTGTGTATCTGAAGCCCAGCTCAAAAGCATACCACATTGGCATGTGAAATGTAAATAATGGCTGACGCCTTTTGATTTCTGCCTCCATGATATGCTTCTGGAGCAGCACTCGGAACATAAATTTGACATTTGAGGTGTAGTGTTGGCGTTAGCGCTAGTACATGAGCTGTGTACTGCAAGACTCCAGCTCTTGGTAATGTAACATTGCGAAAGGCACCATATTAAGTGGTTTATAAGGCCCCAATGAAAAGTTACTTTGACAGTGAGAGAACATGAGATATTGTGGTGAGCGGAGCAGGGGATCATCTCTGTTTAGATACTATATCAATTTAGTTTAAAAACGATGTCATTATTGCATTGTTCTACTTTTTGGACATGGCATGAGAGAAATGTTCTGTGATCATTACTAGTCAATGATCAGGTAATTCTGTTTGAATATTTTATTTCTTCTGTATAAAGCAGATTCACTTTGGGCAGTGTTCTGACTTGAGATCTGCCCACTTAACTTACGTTTTCGCAGAAGTCTATCATTGACATGAATGAAGGATTTACGCGGACATTCGAGCTGTGCAAACCCAGATCTCAAGTCAAAATACAGATCATAGAAAGTTGATGTTTTTTATCCCTCGTGGATTACCAGAGTATGTCTGATAAGGAATGTTACTGATCGTGTCCCCACAGAGAGAACTAAACCATTTTCCAAGAATAAATGCGCCGCTTTGCAGCAGTTAATGTTTTATATTGTATGGACCTGGGACTGTGTCTGTCACCAACACAGTGCCTACGGAAAGTATTCAGACCACTTGACTTTTTCCACATTTTGTTACGTTACAGCCTTATTCTAAAATGTATTACATTGTTTTTTTCCCTCCTCAATCTACACACAATTCCACCATAATGTCAAAGCAAAAACGGGTTTTTAGAATTGTTTGCAAATGTAATTAAACAAAATATTATATTTGCGTAAGTTTGCAGACCCTTTTCATTCATGCACCTGAGCTCAACTTCGAGTCTCATAGAAAAGGGTCTGAATACTTGGGTAAATAAGGTATTTCTGTTTTTAAAGTTGTATAAATATGCAAACATTTCTAAAAACCTGTTTTTGCTTTGTAATTATAGGGTATTGTGTGTAGATTGACGAGGGAAAAAAAACAATTTAATCAATTTTAGAAAAAGGCTAACGTGACTGTCAAAAGGCTAACGTGACAATGTCGAAAAAGGCTAACGTGACAATGTGGAAAAAGGCAAGGGATCTGAATACTTTCCGATGCAGTGTGTGTGTGTTCGGCCAACAGATGCTTATTCAAGATGCCCATCTTATTTTTAAATAGGACACACTAACGTTGGGTCATGCAAAATACAATTTGCTGTCAAATGCCAGCAAGAGTTGCAGCCAGACGGATTTATTTGAACATTCAGCCTGCACAATTATTTGCTCTCTGCTTTGTTAGTTTAGGATTCAACTCAGCAAACCATAGTGACATATTTGATTAGCATAAATGCCATCAATCTTTATGCTGTATGTTAAAAGTTTTGTGGCATTAATTTAGTGGCCTGGCTGACCCAGGAAGTGTGTATGGAGAGGGAAGGACTTCCAGTTTGCTTAGACAGGCAAATGAATCAGCGCTATGTATATAAACTAATTATCATTAATTGATACACTATATGTTTATATACAGTACCAGTTAAGTTTGGACAAACCTACTCATTCGAGGGTTTTACTTAATTTTTAATTGTTTTCTACATTGTAGAATAATAGTGAAGACTTCTAAACTATGAAATAACACACACTACCATTCAAAACTTTGTGGTCACTTAGACATTTACTTGTTTTTTAACGAAAAGCAAAAAAAATTGTCCATTTAAAATAACATCAAATTGATCAGAAATACAGTGTAGACATTGTTAATGTTGTAAATTACTATTGTAGCTGGAAACAATTTTTTTCATGGAATATATACATAGGCGTCCAGAGGCCTATTATCAGCAACCATCACTTGTGTGTTCCAATGGCACGTTGTGTTAGCTAATCCAAGTTTAGCATTTTAAAAGGCTAATTGATCATTAGAAAACCCCTTTGCAATTATGTTAGCACACCTGGAAACTGTTGTACTGATTAAATAAGCAATACAACTGGCCTTCTTTAGAGTAGACTAGTTGAGTATCTGGAGCATCAGCATTTGCGGGTTCGATTACAGGCTAAAAATGGCCAGAAACGAAGAATTTTCTTCTGAAACATGTCAGTCTATTCTTGTTCTTAGAAATGAAGGCTGTTCCATGCGTGAAATTGCCAAGAAACTGAAGATCGCAGAACAGCGCAAACTGGCTTTCTAACCAGAATAGAAAGAGGAGTGGGAGACCCCGGTGCACAACTGAGCAAGAGGACAAGTACATTAGCATCTAATTTGAGAAACAGATGCCTCACAAGTCCTCAACTGGCAGCTTCATTAACTTCTTGGCGCACCCATCCTGTTAGCGGGATAATTTTCGTCAACATCCACTGAATTGCAGAGCGCCAAATTAAATACTAAAAATATTTAATTTTCATAATCACAAGTGCAATATAGCAAAACAAAGCTTAGCTTGTTGTTAATCCACCTGGCATATCAGATTTCAAAAAAGCTTTACAGCAAAAGCTATCCAAGCGGTTATGTTAGGACATCTCTCTCAGCAGACAAAACGTTACAAACAGCTAGCAGCAAAGTAGATTGGTCACGAAAGTCAGAAAAGCAATAAAATGAATTGCTTACCTTTTGATGATCTTCGGATGTTTGCACTCACGAGACTTCCAGTTACACAAATGTTCCTTTTGTTCCATAAAGATTATTTTTATATCCAAAAACCTCCATTTGGTTGGCGCGTTTTGTTCAGAAATCCACAGGCTCGTGCAGGTCATGACGGGCAGACGAAAATTCCAAATAGTAACCGTAAAGTTCGTAGAAACATGTCAAACGTTTTTTATAATCAATCCTCAGGTTGTTTTTACAATAAATAATCGATAGTATTTCAACCAGACCGTAGCTTTTTCAATAGGAGAGAGAAAATGTCTGCTCCAAGCTGTTGCACATGCAAAACTCTGCTGGCACCAAGCCATCCACTGACATGATGTGATTGTTCTCGCAAATTTTTCAGAATAAAAGCCTGAAACTATGTCTAAAGACTGTTCACACCACGTGGAAGCCATAGGGAAAGGAATCTGGTTGATATCCCTTTTAAATGGAGGGAAGGCATGCAATGGAACAGGGTGATTTGTTTATCTTAGGCACTGCCTGGTTGGACTTTCCTCAGGTTTTTGCCTGCAATATCAGTTCTGTTATGCTCACAGACAATATTTTGACAGTTTTGGAAACTTTAGGATAGAAAACACTCATCTGACAATTTATATGCATATTCACAATTCTGGGCCTGAGAAATAGGCAGTTTCATTTGGGTACGTTTTTCATCCAAACATCAAAATACTGCCCCCTACACTCAACAGGTTAAGGTTCGCCTCAACGTCAGCAGTGAAGATGCGACTCCGGGATGCTGGCCTTCTAGGCAGAGTTGCAAAGAAAAATACAGATCTCAGACTGGCCAATAAAAATAAAAGATTAAGATGGGCAAAAGAACACAGACACTGGACAGAGGAACTCTACCTAGAACGCCAGCATCCCGGAGTTGCCTCTTCACTGTTGACGTTGAGACTGGTGTTTTGCAGGTACTATTTGTATTTCTGATCAATTTGATGTTCTTTTAATGGACAATTTTTAACAATTTTCTTTCAAAAACAAGGGAATTTCTAAGTGATCCCAAACTTTTGAACGGTAGTGTATGGAATCATGTAGTAACCAAGAACGTGTTAAACAAATCAAAATAGATTTAAAATTCTTCACGTGGAATGCTTTTCCAACAGTCATGAAGGAGTTCCAACATATGCTGAGCACTTGTTGGCTGCTTTTCCTTCACTCTGCGGTCCAACTCATCCCAAACCATCTCAGTTAGGTCGGGTGATTGTGGCCAGGTCATCTGCAGCACTCCATCCCTTTCCTTCTTGGTCAACTAGCCCTTACACAGCCCAGTGTTGGGTCATTGTCCTGTTGAAAAGCAAATGTTAGTCCCACTAAGCGTAAACCAGATGGGATGGCATATTGCTGCAGAATGCTGTGGTAACCATGCTGGTTAAGAGTGCCTTGAATTCTAAACAAATAACTAACAGTGTCACCTTCAATGCACCATCACATTACCTCCTCCATTCTTCACAGTGAGAACCCCTCATGTGGAGATCATCCGTTCACCTACTCTGCGTCTCACAAAGACACGGCGGTTGAAACCAAATATCTCAAATTTAGACTCATCAGACCAAAGGACAGATTTCCACCGGTCTAATGTCCATTGCTCATGTTTCTTGGCCCGAGCAAGTCTCTTCTTATTGGTGTCCTTTTTAGTAGTGGTTTCTTTGCAGCAATTCAACCATGAAGGCCTGATTTCATGCAGTCTCCTCTGAACAGTTGTTGACATGTCTGTTCGTTGAACCCTGTGAAGCATTTATTTGGGCTGTAATCTGAGGTGCAGTTAACTAATGAATTTATGTGCTCAGCAGAGGAAACTCTGGGTCTTTCTTTCCTGTGGCGGTCCTCATGAAAGCCAGTTTCGTCTTAGCGCTTGATGGTTTTTGCAACTGCACTTGAAGAAACTTTCAAAGTTCTTGAACTTTTCCGGATTGACTGACCTTCATGTCTTAAAGTAATGATGGACTGTCATTTCTCTTTGCTTATTTGAGCTGTTTTTGCCATAATATGGACTTGGTCTTTTACCAAATAGGGCTGTCTTCTGTATACCACCCCTACCTTGTCACAACTCATTGTCTCAAGCGCATTAAGAAGGATTTTTTTAATTTAAATGTACTTTTAACAAGGCACACCTGTTAATTGAAATGCAGCAGTGTTTGGCTACTTAAACGAACCGAAATATGTTTGAGATTTTTCAAAAACTTTTTTGGTTACTACATGATTCCATATGTATTATTTCATAGTTTTGATGTCTTCACTATTATTCTACAATGTAGAAAATGGAAACGAGTAAAGAAAAACCCTTGATTGAGTAGGTGTGTTCAAACTTTTTCCTGGTACACTGAGTGTACCTAACATTAAGAACACCTTCCTAATATTGAGTTGCACCCCCCACTTTTGCCCTCAAAAGATTTATCAAGTATCATCGAGATCATAAGAGATCATAGCTTTCACCTGGTCGATCCATCATGGAAAGAGCAGGTGTTTGTAATGTTTTGTACACTCGGTGTATAACTTGGAACCGGACATGGACCTGTTATACTGGTATTATCAAAATTTGAATTTATATTCAAACAAGCCATTGTCAGTAATCACCCATAGGGCGTAGCATGTACAGGCACTGTCAATGAAGGGTGTTTATTTGTCAAATTGCAATCACTTCATGAAGTTGACATATAAAACATTCAAATATACAGTGCTGTATCATTAACTATGGTCCAGAAGCCAATCTGCTCTTGCTGCAACACTTGAGATGAATAAGACTCAAAACAATATCAATGCCCTATGTATAGGCTGTACAAATGTTATATTTTTATGTTCTGTTTACATTAGCTTGACAACTTTGTTGAGATGTCAGTTGGCTTATGGTGGTGTTTGAATAGACGGTTTGCCCCACCTCTATCCGGCCTAGACAAAGACTATAGTTAGAACAACTAATGTACTAGTAGCAAAGCAAATGTCATAGAATGGGTCATGGGATGTGGCATATTCAAGATAATTCAATGGTTTTTACAGAGCCTTGAATGTTGCCTAGGGAAGAATGCAATGTAAACATTTGTCTTTGGACACATGGCACGTAGTCGAATACAGTACATGTTTCTTATGATGGAGTCGTACATTTAAAAAAAAAAAAAAAAAATCTGTCTGTAATGATGTGCTTATTTTGGGGAGAGCCGTACTGTTGATCTGCTTTTTGATGTGTGAATGTTTTAATGTGGCCTGAATGGATGGTGATGGTGGTTGATGTTCTCTCTCAGGAATGTGAAGGATGGATTGGACAGTCTTGGGCTTTGGTGTAGAACTAAATGTAACCGGTACTTTCTGTTTTTATCCTTTGTAGTATTTCAACTAGTAGGCTGAATTGATCATTAAAATATTTTAAATTAATTTAAATACATGAAGTTAACACTTGGAATGGATGTATGTGTAATTTCCACCTTGAATGGGTTGTTTTTTGTGTGAAAAGGTCAGAGGGTGCTATGAGATGTTGCTGTGCCCTAGGGGGGCTGACTACACTAGTGATACATTATTTCCTCTTGCACATATTGATTATTGACCTTTAAAAGGTCATGACCTCTTGATATTAAACTAGTATAACCTAAGGAAAATTTGGTGCTATCCTGATCCAGTGTAGTTCTCACGTCGAGTCAGTAAAATGTGGTCATTGTGTGTAAACTAGATTACCAGAGAACAGAATGATCTTCTCCATAAGCTGGCTGTTAGTGTGTGGTGTTGATTTAAAGCTATTATGGTAGTGTGTGATATTTGTCACATTATTTTATCAGTGTGACATCCACATATACACACAGCCATATGGGGGGAACCCCCGGGCTGTCATTACAACACCTCCTACTCCCAAACCGTCCGGATCAGTGTGTGGTGACGTGAGCATCTCCATGCCTCTACACCAGTGAAAAGGGGCAAAAGGCTACACACACACACACACACACCCTCAACCAACCCTCAGTTAACCTTCCCACTCCTGGGGAAACCAACCAGTCACTACAAGCTTTCACTGTGAGTGGCAGGAAAGGGTTAACTAGTGATTATGCTTACTGTAGTAGTGGAACAAAACAGATGTGAAGTGTTATGCTCAGTGTGTAATGTTCTACATCTCCTTCCACCCAACTGTAAAGGTTATTAGTTGGTGGGTCCAGTTCTTGTGTCGTTTATTTTAGGTCACCTCTCTGGTTATGTCATCTGAATTCCAGCCGCTTCTTTAGGGTTGATCAATTTCCTGTCTGTGATGTTTTAGATAACTTATCAGCGTGCGTAAACAAATATTTCCTCCTTCAGATATTGAAGATAGTAATCTCTGATTTAAGCTATTCTATTTAGATTCTCTATCCTTTCAGGTCTACTCATTCTCAGGGCTCATAAACGTAATGGAAACCTAAATACAACACTGGTATCGTGCAAGAGAGCCTCAGTGACGATACCGTGTACATTGACAAAGACAAATTGTAATCTTGTGGGGTGCAAGTTGTGCTCCTTATATTGCATCTTGTGGTTTCAATTTACTGTAAAGCAAATATCGCACACGTTACTTTGAGCAGTTTTTTTAATCACGCCATTCAGAATCAACCACAGGGTGCTCAGCAATTGCCCGACATAATTGACCTTCATCACCCCCATGATGACATTTCTTTAATCAGATCTTGAGTTATCATTTCTATAGATCATGTGTGGTACAGTGTGAATGAACATAATCACCTACTTGGGGACACATTTTGTCACCACCAAGAGTGTGAAGACAACCACAGATCTTTTAGAAGAACAAGTTCCACAGGAAGTCATTTGTTGAAGCAGAGAAGTCACATGAGTTAAATCTTTACATGTGAAATCTCTAGTTGCAGTAGTAAAAGGCAAATTGAAACGTTGTCTAAAAGTCCCTCCCCATCAGTATGTACTGTCCATTTAAACTTTTAATCTACTACTGCATTATCTTTTCACTCCACTGATATTCATAGTAGCCTAGCAGAGGGTCTCCTCTTCTGTCACTCGCTTGGTTAGACCCTTCAGTATCAGAATGACTGAGAAGTGGCCAGGGGTCAGACGCAAGTAAGACACCCACACAAGTGAACACATTTCCTCCATACATCAGCTGAAAACTGCAAATCTACATTTATCTCCACCCCCTCACTAGGCCTCTGCAATATACTACAAACCATGTGATTTCAAAGAATCCACCTTGACTTTTTCATGATTGTCATTGATTGTATGAATAACTCGTAACCTCAATAACATATCTTTGTGTGTTAATGCCTTGAGTGACAACGGAGACATTTGCAGGGTGTGAACCACTACCATTATGGTTCAAGTTGAAAACATATATTCTAGACAGTTTTATGCAAGGTCCAACTTAGAGACAATCTGAAGTTGCTTCATCCACTGATTTACAGTGCCTTTGTAAAGTATTCAAACCCCTTGATTTTTTTTCCACATTTTTGTTACTTTACGGCCTTATTCTAAAATGGATTAAATACATTTTCTCAGCAATCTACACACAATACCCAATAATGACAAAATAAAAACAGGTTACATTTTTTACAAATGTATTAAAATGAAATACCTTATGTAAATAAGTATTCAGACCCTTTGCTATGAGACTCAAAATTGAGCTCAGGTACATCCTGTTTCTACAACTTGATTGAAGTCCTGTGGTAAATTCAATTGATTGGACATGATTTGGAATGGCACACCTGTCTATATATGGTCCCACAGTTGACAGTGCACGTCAGAGCAAAAACAAAGTCAAAGAATTGTCCATAGAGCTCTGAGACAGGATTGTGTTGAGGCACAGATCTGGGGAAGGGCACCAAGTCCTTGAGTAGTCCAGCCAGAACCTGGATGTGAACTCGATTTAACATCTCTGGAGAGACCTGAAAATAGTTGTACAACAATGCTCCCCATCCAACCATACAGATTGAGATCTGCATAGAATAGGAACTCAAATACAGGTGTGCCAAGCTTGTAGCGTCATATCCAAGAGTCAATGCTGTAATCACTGCCAAAGTACTCAGTAAAGGGTCTGAATACTAACGTAAATGTGAGTTTATAGCAGGGTAGCCTAGTGGTTAGAGCATTGGACTAGTAACTTGCAACCTTCCGGCAAGTTCAAACCCCTGAGCTAACAAGGTACAAATCTGTCATTCTGCCCCTGAACAGGCAGTTAACCCACTATTCCTAGGCAGTCATTGAAAATAAGAATTTGTTCTTAACTAAGCACGAGGCAGTGGCGTTTGAGAAACACTGGGTGCCTTCGGAAAGTATTTGGACCTGTGACTTTCAACATGTTAGCCTTTAAAGTTGGATTAGATTGGGAAAATCTACACTATACCCCAATGACAAAGCAGAACGTTTTATTTTACCTTTAACTAGGCAAGTCAGTTAACCTCTTAAGGATATAACTGCCTGAAGCAAGGAAAAAAATTCAGGTTTGTGGAAATTTGAAAGGAATGTAGGAGAATAGTCAATCTGGTGAAAGATAAGACAAGTTATTTTTTGTACCATCTTGAATTGTAAGGCTGTAATGTATTATTCCAGCCCAGGGGCAAAATACATGCCACTAGATGGCAGTGTATGTGCAGTTTGACAGACCCAAAGAACCATTGCATCAAGACTGCCCAAATATGTCTAATTTAACTTACGTTCAAAATTGTGCACTACAATAGCATGGTATTCGTTCACTGTAAATTGGACAGTGCTGTTAGATTTACAAGAATAAGCTTTCTGCCAATATCAGATGTCGGTCCTGGGAAATTCATTAGTTTACCAATCCCGATGAGGTTTAATTTTTTAAGTCTTCAGAACCCAATGCTTGTTATACTCATGTCTAACCCATTGAGACCAGTGTTACCTATAATTTTGATATCATGGCTGGTCAGTTGTAGTTAGCAGTCTGAATTTTAATGGTTGCATTTCTCTAGCCTCAACTTAAACTGCAAAGGTTGTTCACCACTAATGAACAACCCTCTAAATCACAATTGCCAGCATCTGTTCTGTAGTCAAGATTCCATTCTAAATCAGAAGTATGCCAAAACTAAGCCTGTTTGCCTGTGCTCCCCTAAAAATAAAATCTCCCCTGATTTGTGCAGTAGTTTAGACTAGGTCAACCGTTACTTTTTGTTAGACCAATCCATCCAGTGACACTTAGTGGTTGAACTGGGGATTGGACATTAATTGCTCCTCATTTTCAACAAAACCCTGCAGGTGCAGTTTCTAATGTTTTGTAGAACAAAGTAGTCCAGACAGCAAAATAGAACATTTAAGGTATTACATCTTTTAATTTCTGCAAAACAAAGACTGAATACAGACAGGTCTGGACTCAGGCAAAGGAACCTTGCAGTCAACTCTCCATGCAGCGTGCATGTTATGTTGCACATGAGAACCAACCCAACACCGTGTCAGTAATGGAATGTTTCATTTCCCATTGTTCACACATCTACCAGTCCAATATTTTAAACTCAGTGCAACAGGGTACTGTTTTTTCCAGATGCGTTGCCCACCATTAACTATTACATACAGCTTGTACAACAAATGAACCGCATTTCTAGAATTAAGACTTTTTATACCATAAAGGACACTGACCAGGTTACCCATTTAAAAAAGGGCAAATAAACATGTTCGATTGGAAAACGTGAGGCTATATAAGGAGTAGATTTTAAGTGGCATTTAATCCACTTCCTCCATGCGTGATGCATCATCATCTCCCTCTAGAGGTGGGATCTCATCTGGGGCGGGTGCGGAGGTGGGCTCCTCAGGGATCACTTCGTCGTCATCGATTCCTGGGGGGGGGAACATTAGATCAGCATACATTTCAATTATAATCAACTAAGATGACCTTCATTAATGACCTTAATTCGCCCCCTCCCACAGTTGCGTGCATCCTCACCCAGGCCCAGCTTGATCATCCTGTAGATACGGTTGGAGTGAGTTTGAGGGTCATCCAGGCTGAAGCCAGAGGAGAGCAGAGCGGTCTCGAAAAGCAGGATTACCAGGTCCTTCACCGCCTTGTCGTTCTTGTCCAGGTCAGCCTTCTGCCTCAGGGTCTCCACGATGGGGTGGTCTGGGTTGATCTCCAGGTGTTTCTTGGCCATCATGTAGCCCATGGTGGAGTTGTCCCTCAGGGCCTGCGCCTTCATGATCCTCTCCATGTTGGCCGTCCAGCCATACGTGCTGGTCACAATGCAGCAGGGCGACGACACCAGCCTGTTTGACACGGTCACCTGGTGGAACACCAAGCAGCGTTAGTTCACATGGTAACAGCATGGGAGATTAGTTTGGCAAGAACCAGTGTAGCCTAATTTAGTCAAGACGTTTTAAAATGGACAAAATCCAGTTAAATATCATGCAGTCTGGTTAGATATCACCCAAATGGCACATCAAAATTTAGTCAGAAATGGGCAAATTCTCAAGTCTGAATGATAGTGTTAGAATGTTATCGCCACACGCAATCACTGCTTCAAATTCACAACGTATTCTAGAGTCTCTGGGTAATGCCACACGAACACCTGGGGACAAACTACAGCATTCCCACTCAACGCCAAAGTGATCAGCGTCACAACACACCACGGGAGCCCAACAGGACCACCTCAGACTACATGGACTCACCGGGATCAATATTAACTAATGATGAACTAGGGCACCTGTTCACAACCAGAAATACAAGGTAAAACATCAACTGTGGCATTCTAAAAAAAATCAAATACCAGAAATTCATTAAATAATTTCTGAAATCATAGGTTGGTCCAGTCACCTACCTTCTCTACTTTCTTGTCCAGGATCTCCTTCATGAGCTTGCAGAGGTTCTCAAACTTTGTCTTGTCCTCATCCATCTTCTTCTTCTCCTCCTCGTCCTCCGGCAGCTCCAGGCCCTCCTTGGTCACGGAGACCAGGGTCTTTCCGTCAAACTCCTTCAGCTGCTGGACACAGTACTCGTCAATGGGCTCCGTCATGTACAGGACCTCGAATCCTCGCTTGCGCACACGCTCCACAAAAGCAGAGTTGGCCACCTGGTCCTTGCTCTCACCTAAAAAAATATATATACAGTGTCAGTCAACGTCAATGATTCACTGTCTGCCCCTGGGTTTGGGGCTCTACTTTATTGGGGAGAAATGGCTAACTAGACCCACCAGTGATGTAATAGATGGATTTCTGGTTGTCCTTCATGCGGGTGAGGTACTCCGTGAGGGAGGTCAGCTCGTCTCCTGACTGAGAGCTGTGGTAGCGCAGCAGCTCTGACAGCTTCTTGCGGTTCTGGGAGTCCTCATGGATGCCCAGCTGTAGAGAAACAATGACCATTAGTATAATCTGGTAGTCAATATGAGGCCATTAGACATTAAGCTACTGCCCGGGGAAGTTATGCACTCATTTAGCTTATGGAACTTTGTGGGTCCTGAAGCCAGTCTAAATATTATTGATGGTTCTACAACACTAGAGAGGCTGGCTCCTGTTTGGAATGCAGTACAGCAACTAGCCCTACAGGGTATGGGGAGCAAGATCACTAATATTGCTATTAAGAAATTGGGCAAACTACATTGCTAGAAATTAATCTACTCTAGGTAAGCCTTTGTTTAATACCCAGTGAGGTACACCTGATTCACTGAAGAACACCAAATGACAGCAATTGCAGGAGAGGACAAGTATAGTTATTAGTAGCAAAACAATTTCAGTTCAAAAGACAAATAATTATTTTCTCAAGTCCATACCCTTCTCCTGACATACGCAATAGTTACCTTGAGGTTCTTGGAGAAGCCATCATAGAACTTGTTGTAGTTCTCCCTGTCCTCTGCCAGCTCGCCGAACAGCTCCATACACTTCTTGACGATGTTCTTGCGGATCACCTTGAGGATCTTGCTCTGCTGCAGCATCTCTCGGGAGATGTTCAGGGGGAGATCCTCAGAGTCTACCACACCACGCACAAAGTCTGCAGGGGGGGGACACAGACAGACATGATTTTCCCTTTTATAGCACTTCAATATAGAAATAACCTGTGTAAAACACACTAATATACATCATAAGTAGGCTAAAGAGAACAGACTAGTAGCCAACTATTTCAGAGCAGCATTGTCAGCCCATGCCATTAGCCTATATGTAAAAAACATTGAGACAGTGCTGCCTTTGCATTCAGTGGCCCTGCAATAGCCTGTGGCCAGAGGTATTTGCATTACAGAAACCACTGACCATTTAAGAACTTCTCCAACCAAACATGTCCCAGGGGACAAAATGGCGGCCATTTTGGATCTCCAAGGCTGAAAAAGACATGAAGACTGGGTTACTTACTCAGGTACTCCGGGATGAGCTCCTCACAGCTGTCCATGATGAAGACCCTCCTGACATACAGCTTGATGTTGTTCTTCTTCTTCTTGTTCTCAAAGAGGTCGAAGGGTGCGCGACGGGGGATAAAGAGGAGAGCACGGAACTCCAGCTGGCCCTCCACTGAAAAGTGCTGCAGAAGGGAAGACGCAGGAGAGTTAAATATACTCACATCACCTTACCCTGTTCTCAGATCTGTGTGCTTATAGTTATTCCCACAGACCATAGGAGTTGGCTACACAACACAAACAGATCTGGGACCAGGCCATCTGGGCAACCACAGGAAACCATTTTGATTTTGTCGCAATTTCTAAATTTCAATGTTCGTACCTTGACAGCCAGGTGTTCCTCCCAGTCATTGGTCAGGCTCTTGTAGAACTCTCCGTACTCCTCCATGGTGATGTCGTCAGGGTTTCTGGTCCAAATGGGCTTGGTCTTGTTGAGCTCCTCCTGGTCAATGTACTTCTCCTTGATCTTCTTGGTCTTTTTCTTGTCCTTGTCTTTGGAGTCCTCCTCGTCATCAGAGCCCACATCCTCAATCTTGGGCTTGTCCTCTGCCTCCTTCTCCTCTTTCTCCTCCTTCTCGGCCTTCTCCTCCTCCTCGGCCTCATCGTCACTGATCTCCTTTTCACGCTCCTTCTCAACCTGCACAGAAACAAAGGGAGCAATTTAGTTTGAATCATTCAATAAAAATATATAAAACAAACTTTCCCTTACTACTGTATCCTCAGCCACACCTACCGAAAGTGGTCACTAATCACACTTGTCAAATACTTCCATACATATACTTACGAAGAGGGTGATGGGATATCCAATGAACTGAGAGTGCTTCTTGACCACCTCCTTGACCCTCTTCTCCTCAACATACTCCGTCTGGTCCTCCTTCATGTGCAGAATCACCTTAGTTCCACGCAACATGGGCTCCCCTGGAAATTAATTACACCATAGAAATCCATTTACCAATTTTGTCACCACTACAATACACGTAGTGTAAGAACACCTTTAATCCACTATACAGTTTAAAAACAGATGTACTTTGTTTTTTCCTCATTGTTCTGTTGTGCGCAACGCCCCGAACCCAGCTTTCATTGAATGGGACACATACCAGTGTCGACCTTGACTGTGAAGGAGCCTCCGGCTGAGGACTCCCAGATGTACTGCTCATCATCGTTGTGCTTAGTGATGACAGTCACCCTCTCGGCCACCAGGTAGGCAGAGTAGAAACCCACGCCAAACTGCCCAATCATGGAGATGTCAGCTCCAGCCTAGCAAAGAGGGAAATAATTAATCACAACATGTTCTCTCCCTGTATAGTATTTGAATGCATATGCGAATATTTCTGTAATCCAATTGACATACCTGCAGGGCCTCCATGAAGGCCTTGGTGCCAGACTTCGCGATGGTTCCCAGGTTGTTGATGAGGTCAGCTTTGGTCATGCCAATTCCAGTGTCGATTAGGGTCAGGGTGCGCTCCTCCACGTTGGGGATGACGTCAATCTTCAGTTCCTTGCCGTTGTCCAGCTTGGTGGGGTCCGTCAGACTTTCGTATCGGATTTTGTCCAAAGCCTGAAAGACATTGAACGAAATAAATGTCAGCATCAAAAATATCACTAAGTCCAAAGAGGAGTGTTTCACAACATATTCAACATGGGGCCAAACGCCAACCTTCTCACTTACATCAGATGCATTGGAAATCAACTCCCTGAGGAAGATTTCCTTGTTGGAATAAAAGGTGTTGATGATCAGGGACATGAGCTGAGCGATCTCTGCCTGGAAGGCAAAGGTCTCAGCCTCCTCCTCTTGGCGCATTTCTTCAGGCATCTGGGGGCAAAAGCAGCAATGTTATGAAATCTGGAAAACGCCCAAATATAGGAAGTACAGATTTAAATTAAATGCATATTCTAGTGCCATTAGTAACAAGGGGAGTTCATTGCCTTCGGTGCAAATTAGTCATTTAACACCTCCATAGCAGTCCTCAAATCTAACGGGGTTAATGGCCATGCCAATCTGACTGCATTATTGACTTAAATGCCTCAATACAAGAAATGCCAATTTGGGCATTAACAAGTGCCATTTCATGGGGCTCCAGAGTGGCGCAGCGGTCAAAGGCACTGCTCTTCGGCGCTCGAGGCGTCACGACAGAGACCTGGTTCGAATCCAGGTTGCATCACAAGCCGTAATTGGGAGTCCCATAAGGCTGTAGCCTCGTCCAAATCTGGCGTAGGCCGTCATTGTGAAAAGGAATTTGCTCTTAACTGAATTGCCTAGCTAAAAAAAGGTTACATTTTTAAAATTTAAATTCATCGTGATTAACCAACTACTGGAGGTTGAGGAACTAGCAGCCAACATGGCGACATACAGGAGACAATAGACGTTGCCAGCACGTGTTTCACAAATTCGGTGGAAGAATTTCAGGAAATGCGTAAAGAATTCTACTCCAAATTGACTTCCAGAACGTTGACCGAAATTGAATTAGTCCGCACGTGGATATCGACTCGCTAATATCACAGGTGACGACGATTCCGCAGTGCTAGAAATGCACGAGGAAGTAGCTAATGTTAGCTAGCGTACCGTCTCGCGTAGTCATGCTGCCTGTGTCCGCAATGTACAATTCACGTTACTGGAGTCATAAAGGACAAGGTCAAACGTTGCACACAATGTTTAACTACATTCAGAAGGTTCATGGCACAACCAATGCCAACTTCAGGGCAGGTCAAATGGTCACTAAACTGACTGCAACAATTTGTAAAGTATCAGAAACCATGCAGGTGTAGCTAGCTAAAGTTAGCTGCATTGGCCAGACGGAAAACGAAAGCTAGCAAATGGCTGCTGAGCGAAACGTTGACAGTTAGTACGATAGCCAATCCTGTTATCGACAAGGTCTACGCCGACTTAACGTTACCAAGTTAACATTATATAGTTAAGTCACGTTAGCCTCGAAATGTGCTTCTCCAAAAGTGAACCAATCTAGCTAACTTCCGTTAGTACACACATCGAGGACGAATGAGACAGAACCAGGTGTGTGAGACGAATGAGTGGGGACTCAAAATTGCCGCAAAATGTGGATATCGGTTAGATCATTTAGTATATAAGTAAGGAATACGAATTTAATCATATAACTACGCAAAATGTAGCAGACGAATGTAAACTAGCTACAGTAACGTCAGTTACTGAATCGAACATTCTCGACTGATGGATGCCGGACCAAGCCAGAGATGCTAACGCGTTACGATAGACAAAAATAATACTTCAGTTGAGCAGTGATTTGATAAATCAATCTATTAGTACATGGCTGCGTTTAAGAGTTAAGACGTTAATATATACCTTTATTTGTTCCGTTGACTTCTCTTGAATAAAATGCTGCCAATATCTCAAGTCCCCTCTGCTCTCTGACGCAGGAAAATAGAAAGGGATTTCCTTTTAAAAGACCGATATCTTTATACCCTCTTGTGTGTTTGATTGTGCGGACGTATCCATCCGCAGCTGTGTTGTTGCGGCATCTTTGGGTGCAGCATCTCCAACAATTATGAAGGAACCAAACACTTAAGTTAAATTGCATGTAAATGCTTGTCACGTTAAAATAAATATGAATAACTTCATTGAAGTAATAGTTATTTTTTCATTTTCTTTCATAATGATCTTCATCCATTTCCATCATGAAATAGCTACACAGACTGTGAGTTAACCTTGTATCCTCACTGACATTTGTATTTATATTTGTGTCTTTATGCACTCACAGGGCCCTGCACACTCACTCCATCTGCTCACTCACATACATTTAGACTGACTCCATGCACACCCACTTATATACAAGCTGCTGCTTTGTTTATCTTAAATCCTGATTCCTAGTCACTTTACCCCTATACATATCTACCTCTATCACTCCAGTATCCCTGCACATTGTACATATGATATTGGAATTGACCCTGTCTATAGTACGAGTACTTATTGTGTTCTTCAAATTTGTTATGTCTCTTGTTTTTTTCTCTAGTATTACATTGTTATTGATTATTGCATTGTTGGGTTTTGAGTTTGCAAGAAAGGCATTTAACTGTAGTTGTGCATGTGACATTAAAACTTGAGACTTGAATTGCCTCTGCATTCTCAAGCGTGTGGAATATTTTGTAAATTATCTGAAATATCTTTGGGAAAGGCTATTGACGTGATAGGGAATAGATGTATAGTTTTTTGAACTGACGGTTTTTGAGTTTTGATTACATGGCACGATGACAGACTACAGCTTTATTCAAAGCAAATATTTAACATTTAGTTGTGGACACCGTGAATTAGGAAACATATATGATTTTAAACCAACCAACATTTTGTATCAATCGGACAGTGTAGTAAGAAATTGCCGCAAATTAAAATGTATACAAATGTGGAAATTATGGGTCTTTTTACTCTCACGGAAGAATATCAGTCAGCTCTTTTGGGTGTACTTCGTTTTTTCCAGCACTTTCCATGAAAAACCCGCCTACAAAGTGACGTCACGTGCGTGTCAAACGCAGTCCTCACGGCACAGATGTCGCGCCCATTGGTCGCGCCGTAGAGCAGGCTACTCGGATTACCAGAAATGAGCCACAAACTGTTCAAACACAGACAAATACTATGGTAACCAAATTCTAACATACATGAATACAGGGAGCTATGCCTGTTCTATAATTAAAAGACAACTCATTGCTGAAGGTGACAGACAAAGAATGTCAAGGAAGCAGTGGTGTGGTGGAGGCTATACGTAGGTACAGTGTATGCCGTATACTGTACCCACTTTTTTTCAGTGGGCATTGTTTATACTCACTTTTTAATCCACGGATGCGTATCAAAGTAGTGTAGCGGAGGTATATGCCGTGTCAATGATGCATTACAGTCAAAGACAGGCAGAAACTGCTTCTTCAATATAAATCCCCGGTCACACTTATAGGTGGGTTGCAACCCAGTCTCTCATTAAGTTAAGTGTACTATATGTCAAAAATAAGCACAATGTTTGTATGCACTAATAGCAGAAATTCATCGAAATCAATAACACCAGATACCTTTGATGCCACGCCCCTTCTGAATCTCTAAACTCGATGCGCCCTGAGTTTGTGCAATAAATACAAATAAACATAAATGCTTATTTGGTTGAAGCTAGCTATTTTATAGTGAGAACGAGGTAAATTATTGGACAATAAATTACACATAATCTAGTATAATTTCTGTATTTCGGCCCGCATAATTCTACATAATATATTTCAATCAGTTATGTATATTCGTCCATCTTGTAGACAGGAAGTGATATTTATTCGCCCTGGCCAACAGTCGCTTGTATGCTAACGTTAGCTTTTTGGTTCCCGCCGGTTGCAACCCCAGTGAACATTGGACCTTTTTAGCTAGCTGCTCGCCGTTATTAATTATGTAAAAAGACAATCAATAATATCAATCGTGTAAGCACATGGAAATACTTTTTAGCGGATTTTTTAAGGTATTTATTTCATGATTTAAAAGTGTCTGGCAGTGAGTGACAGACTGAAACTCAATCGCATGATTCCGTAGCACCGGAACTGACGTTTTATCATTTCTACCGGAACTGACCTTTGTGTTCGTTCTTATTACACCTGTGTTTGTGTTGAATACGCACCCAATTTAAACAATTACTCTGCACAGAGTACATAACAGAATAAACCATTTTCCCTTTTAATTAGATCTTTGATGGAGTAGCTAGTTTATTTATGGCCTGTGTGTGTGTGTGTCCCATAGAAATTATTACACAGGTGTCTGCACATTTTAAACCATAAACTGTATTTCTCTTTTTGCTGTCTGTATACCAATTGTGTAAATATGAATACACCTAGTTCATAAATAATAATACCAGCTTTGTTTGCACCTGAGATGTTAATGAATTAAAGCAGATAAATAACAACAACATTTGAGCGTTAACTGTGGAAGCTTTGTCTTTTGCACAATATAACGCAGTTCCCACGATAATGAAAACCAACCATCCACAATGTATACCAATTCACTTCTATCATGTGTGAATCTACTATTATATATTTGATTGTGTCTCACAGTATATGATCACACATTTTGGTTAAAAAAAAATTATAGGTTAACTTACAATAATCTTTATTTTCTTGTTTTTATTTTTTATATATCATTTTATTGGTCACATACACATGTTTAGCAGATGTTATTGCGGGTGTAGTGAAATACTTGTGCTTCTAGTTCTGACAGTGCAGCAAAGTAATATCTAACAATTTCACAACAAATACCTAATACACACAAATCTAAGTAAAGGAATGGAATTAAGAATATATAAATATATGGATGAGCAATGTCAGAGTGACAGACTAAGATACAGTAGATAGTATTGAATACAGTATATACATATGAGATGAGTAATGCATAAACATTATTAAAGTGACTAGTGTTCCATTTATTAAATTGTCCAAAGATTTCTAGTCTGTGTATGTAGGCAGCAGCCTCTCTGTGCTACTGATGGCTATTTAACAGTCTGATGGCCTTGAGATATAAGCTGTTTTTCAGTCTCTCGGTCCCAGCTTTGATGCACCTATACTGACCTTGCCTTCTGGATGATAGCGGGGTGAACAGGCAGTGGCTCGGGTGGTTGTTGTCCTTGATGATCTTTTTGGCCTTCCTGTGCTGTAGGTGTCCTGGAGGTCGCCGGTATTGCATCGGGCAGACCACACCACCCTCCGGAGAGCCCTATGGTTCTGGGCGGAGCAGTTGCCGTACCAGGCGGTGATACAGCCCGACAGGATGCTCTCAATTGTGCATCTGTAAATGTTTGAGGGTTTTCGGGGACAAGCCCAACCACAATGGTATTGTGTTCTAATTCTAATCACAGACAGATTCGAGTTCTATGTTTGATTTGAATAAGGTTCAGAAGAAGCGAGCTGCAAAGCAACAGCCACCTGCTCCTGCCACTAGCCTTGCCCCTGACCAATGGAGAGAGAGGGACAGCAGATGCAACATAATTCACAAAATACCTGGACAAAAAAGGTCTAAGAAGACCTCAAGACATGGTAAGTATTATGTACCTATTTAGTTGTGTGTTTGTTTACGCGTGCAAAGTGTAACCATTTTTTTCTAATTAGATAACATATGCCAGTCCTGGCTGCCTCGTGTTAATTGTATATTATTGTCATCAAAGCGGAGGACATGGACTATACCGGAACAGGTGACCATATTGCAGCTAATGGCGGGGGTGAATACCGCCTTAAATAGAGCTTGACCCTGGGGCATCTGACCCTTAAACAGGGTTTCCCAACCCTGTCCACTGGCCCCCCCCAGAAGTTTCACATTTTTGTTTTAACCCTAAATTGCCACACCTGATTTAATTAGTCAAAGGCTTGATGATTAGTTGACTAATTGAACCATGTGTGCCAGTTAAGGGTTAAAACAAACATGTGAAACGTCTGGAGGGGCCAAGGAGAGGTTTGGGAAACCCTGCCCTAAAGGAACCCCAAGGGAGATGCCGAGACGGCCCAGTACATCACCGGGGCCATGCTTCCTGCCATCTAGGACCTCTATACCAGGACTCCAGCCACCCTAGTTATAGACTGTTCTTTCTGCTACCGCACGGCAAGCGGTACCGGAACGCCAAGTCTAGGTTCAAGAGGCATCTAAACAGCTTCTACCTCCAAGCCATAAGGTTTTAGGGCTGTCACTGGGCAATATGGACTTTCAGCTCCCTCCAAAGATGTTCTATTGGGTTCAGGTCTGGAGACTGGCTAGGCCCCTCCAGGACCTTGGAGATGCTTCTTACGGAGACACTCCTTAGTTGCCCTGGCTGTGTGTTTCGGGTCGTTGTCATGCTGAAAAGACCCAGCCACGACCCATCTTCAATGCTCTTACTGAGGGAAAGAGGTTGTTGGCCAAGATCTCGCGATACATGGCCCCATCCATCCTCCCCTCAATATGGTGCAGTCGTCCTGTCCCCTTTGCAGAAAAGCATCCCCAAAGAATGATGTTTCCACCTCCATGCTTCACGGTTGGGATGGTGTTCTTGGGGTTGTACTCATCCTTCTTCTTCCTCCAAACACGGCGAGTGGAGTTTAGACCAAAAAGCTCTATTTTTGTCTCATCAGACCACATGACCTTCTCCCATTCCTTGCGTGCGCTGCAAAATTTTAATCCATAACGGCGTAGTGTGTTACTAATGGTTTTCTTTGAGACTGTGGTCCCAGCTCTCTTCAGATCATTGACCAGGTCCTGCCGTGTAGTTCTGGGCTGATCCCTCACCTTCCTCATGATCATTGATGCCCCACGAGGTGAGATCTTGCATGGAGCCCCAGACTGAGGGTGATTGACCGTCATCTTGAACTTCTTCCATTTTATAATAATTGCGCCAACAGTTGTTGCCTTCTCACCAAGCTGCTTGCCTATTGTCCTTTAGCCCATCCCAGCCTTGTGCAGGTCTACAATTTTATCCCTGATATCCTTACACAGCTCCCTGGTCTTGGCCATTGTGGAGAGGTTGTAGTCTGTTTGATTGGGTGTGTGGACAGGTGTCTTTTATACAGCTAACGAGTTCAAACAGGTGCAGTTAATACAGGTAATGAGTGGAGAACAGGAGGGCTTCTTAAAGAAAAACTAACAGGTCTGTGAGAGCCGGAATTGTTACTGGTTGGTAGGTGATCAAATACTTACAGTGGGGCAAAAAAGTATTTAGTCAGCCACCAATTGTGCAAGTTCTCCCACTTAAAAAGATGAGAGAGGCCTGTAATTGTCATCATAGGTACACTTCAAATATGACAGACAAAATGAGAAAAAAAATCCAGAAAATCACATTGTAGGATTTTTAATGAATTTATTTGCAAATTATGGTGGAAAATAAGTATTTGGTCACCTACAAACAAGCAAGATTTCTGGCTCTAACAGACCTGTAACTTCTTCTTTAAGAGGCTCCTCTGTCCTCCACTCGTTACCTGTATTAATGGCACCTATTTAATTTGTTATCAGTATAAAAGACACCTGTCCACAACCTCAAACAGTCACACTCCAAACGCCACTATGGCCAAGACCAAAGAGCTGTCAAAGGACTCCAGAAACAAAATTGTAGACCTGCACCAGGCTGGGAAGACTGAATCTGCAATAGGTAAGCAGCTTGTTTTGAAGAAATCAACTGTGGGAGCAATTATTAGGAAATGGAAGACATACAAGACCACTGATAATCTCCCTCGATCTGGGGCTCCACGCAAGATCTCACCCCGTGGGGTCAAAATAATCACAAGAACGGTGAGCAAAAATCCCAGAACCACACAGGGGGACCTAGTGAATGACCTGCAGAGAGCTGGGACCAAAGTAACAAAGCCTACCATCAGTAACACACTACGCCGCCAGGGACTCAAATCCTGCAGTGTCAGACGTGTCCCCCTGCTTAAGCCAGTACATGTCCAGGCCCGTCTGAAGTTTGCTAGAGAGCATTTGGATGATCCAGAAGAAGATTGGGAGAATGTCATATGGTCAGATGAAACCAAAATATAACTTTTTGGTAAAAACTCAACTCATCGTGTTTGGAGGACAAAGAATGCTGAGTTGCATCCAAAGAACACCATACTGTGATGGGGGTGGAAACATCATGCTTTGGGGCTGTTTTTCTGCAAAGGGACCAGGACGACTGATCCGTGTAAAGGAAAGAATGAATGGGGCCATGTATCGTGAGATTTTGAGTGCAAACCTCCTTCCATCAGCAAGGGCATTGAAGATGAAACGTGGCTGGGTCTTTCAGCATAACAATGATCCCAAACACACCGCACGGGCAACGAAGGAGTGGCTTCGTAAGAAGCATTTCAAGGTCCTGGAATGGCCTAGCCAGTCTCCAGATCTCAACCCCATAGAAAATCTTTGGAGGGAGTTGAAAGTCCGTGTTGCCCAGCAACAGCCCCAAAACATCACTGCTCTAGAGGAGATCTGCATGGAGAAATGGGCCAAAATACCAGCAACAGTGTGTGAAAACCTTGTGAAGACTTACAGAAAACGTTTGACCTCTGTCATTGCCAACAAAGGGTATATAACAAAGTATTGAGAAACCTTTATTGACCAAATACTTATTTTCCACCATCATTTGCAAATAAATTCATAAAAAATCCTACAATGTGATTTTCTGGATTTTTTTTCTCATTTTGTCTGTCATAGTTGAAGTATACCTATGATGAAAATTACAGGCCTCTCTCATCTTTTTAAGTGGGAGAACATGCACAATTGGTGGCTGACTAAATATATTTTTTGCCCCACTGTATGTCATGCAATAAAATGCAAATTAATTACTTAAAAATCATACAATGTGATTTTCTGGATTTTTGTTTTAGATTCCGTCTCTCGCAGTTGAAGTGTACCTATCATAAACATGACAGACCTCTACATGCTTTGTAAGTAGGAAAACCTGCAAAATCCGCAGTGTATCAAATACTTGTTCTCCCCACTGTACATATTACCTCAACTAACCGGTGCCCCCTGTATATAGCCTCGCTATTGTTATTTGCTGTTGCTCTTTAAGTATTAGTTACTTTTATTTCTTACTTTTTTGGGGGTATTTTTCTTAAAATTGCATTGTTGGTTAAGTGCTTGTAAGTAAGCATTTTACATGTTGTATTCAGAGCAAATTTGATGCAGGCCTTCTAGGCAGAGTTGCAGAGAAAAAGTTCAGACAGGCCAATAAAAATAAAAGATTAAGATGGGCAAAATAACACAGACACTGGAAAGAGGAACTCTGCCTAGAACGCCAGCATCCCAGAGTCACCTCTTCACTGTTGACATTGAGACTGGTGTTTTGCGGATACTATTTAATGAACCTGCCAGTTGAGGACTTGTGAGGCGTCTGTTTCTCAAACTAAACACTCTAATGTACTTGTCCACTTGCTCAGTTGTGCATTGGGGCCTCCCACTCCTTTCTATTCAGTGAAGGGAGTAGTACACAGCGCTGTATGAGATCTTCAGTTTCTTGGCAATTTCTCACATGGAATAGGCTTAATTTCTGAGAATAAGAATAGACTGACAAGGTTCAGAAGAAAGTTCTTTGTTTCTGGTCATTTTGAGCCTGTAATCAAACCCACAAATGCTGATGATTCAGATACTCAACTAGTCTAAAGAAGGCCAGTTTTATTTCTTCTTTAATCAGGACAACAATTTTCAGCTGTGCTAACATAATTGCTAAAGGGTTTTCTAATGATCAATTAGCCTTTTAAAATGATAAACTTGGATTAGCTAACACAACGTGCCATTGGAACACAGGAGTGATGGTTGCTGATAATGGGCCTCTGTATGCCTATGTAGATATTCCATTAAAAAATCTGCTGTTTCCAGCTACAAGTCATTTACAACATTAACAATGTCTACACTGTATTTCTGATCAAGTTGATGTTGTTTTAATGGACGAAAAATGTGCTTTTCTTTCAAAACAAGGACATTTCTAAGTGACCCCAAACTTTTGAATGGTAGTGTATATCTAATATAATGACCTAGATCAGGTATTCCCAAACTGGGGTATGGGTACGCGCAATGCAGTTTTCTAAAAATAATTGTAATTTTTCTTCACATTTTCAAACAGTACCTTTATATTTTCCAATGGGACTATACATTTGGGTGAGGTTTTATTCTCGCCTGAGTAGCCTCATTTCACTGCCAAAAATAAAATTAAAACATCTAGTGTTCAGTGAAATAACAACACAATGTCAAATACAGGTAGCCTAGTCAAATAATTAACATCAAATCCCATTAACCGTTACTCTATTGGGGGAAACCTTCCCTCTTGCTCAGACATTTAGACACAAAACATGACCATTTCGACATGACAACTTTCGAGTAGTAAGACATGTATAAAAGCAATAGATACCATTAATAAGAAGGGGCTAGAAGCGTCTTTTATGGTGAGCTACAGAGTGGCTAGGACATGCAGGCCCCATACTATTGTGGAGGACTAAAGTATTTCTGCTGCCGCGTATATGGCTGGGACAATGCTGGGGAAAAGGTTAAAAAAAACTATACAGACAATGCCTTCACGTTTCACAACATATCAGTGACATGGCAGGAGATGTTTTGAAACAATTACTGCTTCGCATCCAAGGCAGTGAATTATATGCGTACAGCTGGATGAGTCAACAGAGGTGGCGGGCCTGGCACAGCTCTTGGTATATGTCCATTAAGTTTATGGGTCGTCAATTAAGGAAGACATCCTCTTCTGGAACCAGGACAACATGAGAGGATATTTTTAAAGTACTGGACAGCTTTGTGACATCAAATGGACCTTGGTGGTCAAGATGGGTTGGTATCTGTACTGATGGCGCGAAAGCCATGACAGGGAGACAGAGTGGTAATGCACGTGCATGCAGTTGCTCCCAACGCCACTTGGGTAGTACACTGCAGTATCCACCGAGAGGCTTTTGCTGCCAAGGGAATGCCTGACTGCTTGAAAGACGTTTTGGACACTACAGTGAAAATTGTTAACTTTGTTAAAGCAAGGCCCCTGAACTCTCTTGTATTTTCTGCATTATGCAATGATATGGGCAGCGACCATGGTCAGGGCGTGAGTTGGGGTGGGCAGTCTATGTTTTGGGTTTCTATGTTTGGGTTTCTGTTTCGGCCTAGTATGGTTCTCAATCAGAGGCAGGTGTCGTTAGTTGTCTCTGATTGAGAATCATACTTAGGTAGCCTTGGTTTCACTGTTGGTTTGTGGGTGTTTGTTTCATGTGTCAGTGCCACACGGGACTGTTTCGGTTTGGTTTATTTCATGTTATCGTTTTGTATTTCATAGTGTTCAGGCTTTTCTTATTAAAATTTGTCATGAACATTTACCACGCCGCATCTTGGGCCGATCCTTACTCCTCTTCAGACGAAGAGGAGGAAATCTGCCGTTACAATACTGAAGTGCGCTGGTTATCAAGGGGCAAAGTATTGACAAGTTTTTTTTAAATTGAGAGACGAGCTTAGTTTTCTTTACTGACCATAATTTTCACTTGTCTGACAGTTTGCGTGGTGACGAGTTTATCACACGACTGGCCTATCTGGGTGATGTTTTTTCTGCCTGAATTATCTGAATCTAGGGACTCTGCAACTACATTCAATTTTTCAATGTGCAGGACAAAATTGAGGCTATGATTAAGAAGTTGGAGCTATTTTCTGTCTGCATTAACAAGGACAACACACTGGTCTTTCCATCATTGTATGTTTTTTTTTTTTGTGTGTGCAAATGAACTCAAGCTTACGGACAATGTCAAATGTGATATAGCAAAGCACCTGAGTGAGCTGGGTGAGCAATTACGCAGGTACTTTCCCGAAGCTGACGACACAAACAACTTGATTTGTTATATCTTTCATTCCCTGCCTCCAGTCCACTTACCGATATCTGAACAAGAGAGCCTCATCGAAATTGCAACAAGCGGTTTTGTGTAAATTGAATTTAATCACTGCCAGATTTCTGCGCTCAGTTTCTTGCCTTGGCAAATCGCGCTGGTAAGACACCTTTGCAACCACGTACCTATGTGAGAGTGGATTCTCAGCCCTCACTCGCATGAAAACTAAATACAGGCACAGAATGTGTATGTGTAACAGTATAATTTTAAACCGTCCCCCGCCCATACCCGGGCGCGAACTGCACACATCAACAACACACATCAACACCTACGAAGCGTCGTTACCCATCGCTCCACAAAAGCCTACTTCAAGGTCTCAGAGCAAGTGACGTCACTGATTTAAACGCTATTTAGCGCACACCGCTAACTAAGCTAGCCGTTTCACATCCGTTACACTCACCCCCCTTTTGACCTTCTCCCGCAGCAACTAGTAATCCGGGTCAACAGCATCAATGTAAGTAACAGTATAATTTTAGACCGTCCCCTCGCCCATACCCGGGCGCGAACTAGGGACACAACAACTGACACCCACGAAGCATCGTTACCCATCGCTCCACAAAAGCCGCGGCTCTTGCAGAACAAGGGGAACAACTACTTCAAGGTCTCAGAGCAAGTGACGTCACTGATTGAAACGCTATTTAGCGCACACCGCTAACTAAGCTAGCCGTTTCACATCCGTTACATATGGAACATGATTTAGGATTGAGACTCTCTCCAATACAACCAAACATTTCAGAGTTATGTGCATCCTTTCAAGCACACCTTTCTCATTAACCGTTGGTGAACAACTACTTCAAGGTCTCAGAGCAAGTGACGTCACTGATTGAAACGCTATTTAGCGCACACCGCTAACTAAGCTAGCCGTTTCACATCCGTTACATATGGAACATGATTTAGGATTGAGACTCTCTCCAATACAACCAAACATTTCAGAGTTATGTGCATCCTTTCAAGCACACCTTTCTCATTAACCGTTGGTGAGCTATTCACAATTTTTGATTAACAAATAATGTTTTATATATACGATGGCTAAATAAAGAGCAAAATAATGAATTATTATTACATTATTTGTGCCCTGGTCATATAAAACTCTTTGTCACAGCCCGGCTCGTAGGAAGTGACAAACTCACGATCATTCTTACGTTTAATACATTTATCGTATGTGTGTGTGGCAGGCTTACAATTATGGCAACAACAACAAAAAACATTTGAGAGTGCGCTGACCCTGGTGCTAGAGCCGGTACGCAGCTGGAGGTTGAATGTTTGACAGGGTAGGGGACTATAAAAAGTTTGGGAACCACCACCACTGACACATAACATAAAATTATGACATACAGTACCAGTCAAAGGTTTGGACACCGACTCATTCAATGGTTTTTCTTTATTTTTACTATTTTCTACATTGTAGAATAATAGTGAAGACAACACTATGAAATAACAGAAATGGAATCATGTAGTAACCAAAAAAGTGTTAAACAAATCAAAATATATTTGAGATTCTTCAAAGTATTTGTATTTATCATGGATCCCCATTAGCTTCTGCCAAGGCAGTTTATAAAATTTTAGAAACATTACAATACATTCACAGATTTCACGACACTGTGTGCCCTCAGGCCCCTACTCCAATGCATATCTACAGTACTAAATCCATGTGTATGTATAGTGCGTATGTTGTTGTGTGTATGCATGTGTCTGGGCCTATGTTTGTGTTGCTTCACAGTCTCCGCTGTTCCATAAGGTGTTTTTTTTTATCTGTTATTTTAAATCAAATGTTACTGCTTGCATCAGCTACTTGATGTGGAATAGAGTTCCATGTAGTCATGGCTTTACGTAGTACTGTGTGCCTCCCATAATCTATTCTGGATTTGGGGACTGTGAAGAGACCTCGTGGCATGTCTTGTGGGGTATGCATGGGTGCCCGAGCTGTGTGCCAGTAGTTTAGATAGACAGCTAGTTGCATTCAACAAGTCAATGCCTCCTCCACTTTCAGCCAGGAGAGATTGACATGCGTATTATTAATGTTAGCTCTCTGTGTATATTCAAGGGCCAGATGTGCTGCCCTGTTTTGAACCAATTGCAATTTTCCTAAGTCCTTTTTTGTGGCACCTGACCACACGACTGAACAGTAGTCAAGGTGCGACTAAACTAGGGCCTTTAGGACCTGCCTTGTTGATAGTGTTGTTAAGAAGGCAGAGCATCACTTTATTATAGACAAACTTCTCCCCATCTTAGCCACTACTGCATCAATATGTTTTGACCATGACAGTTTACAATCTAGGGTTACTCCAAGCAGTTTAGTCATCTCAACTTGCTCAATTTCCACATTATTTATATAAGATTTAGTTGAGGTTTAAGGTGTATTGAGTGTTTTGTTCCAAATATTCTTTTAGTTTTAGAAATAGTTAGGGCTAACTTATTCCTTGCCACCCACTCTGAAACTAACTGCAGCTTTTTGTTGAGTGTTGCAGTCATTTCAGTCGCTGTAGTAGCTGACGTGTATAGTGTTGAGTCATCCGCATACATAGACACTCTGGCTTTACTTAAAGTCAGTGGCATGTCGTTAGTAAAAAAATGTAAAAGCAAGTGGCCTAAACAGCTACTCTGGGGAATTCCAGATTCTAACTGGATTATATTTGAGAGGCTTCCATTAAAGAACACCCTCTGTGTTCTGTTAGACAAGTAACTCTTTATCCACATTATAGCAGGGGGTGTAAAGCCATAACACAAGTTTTTCCAGCAGCTGCCTTGATGACAACTTTGCACACTCTTGTAAGTCACCTGTAATGCATTTCAATTAACAGGTGTGCCTTGTTAAAAGTTAATTTGTGGAATTTATTTCCTCCTTAATGCATTTGAGCCAATCAGTTGTGTTGAGGTAGGGGTGGTATACAGAAGGTAGCCCTATTTGGTAAAAGACCAAGTCCGTATTATGGCAAGAACATCTCAAATAAAAAAATAAAAATGACAGTCCATCATTACTTTAAGACATGAAGGTCAGTCAATTCGGAAAAGTTCAAGAACTTTGAACGTTTCTTCAAGTGCAGTCGCAAAAACTATCAAGCGCTATGATGAAACTGGCTCTCATGTGGTCCACCACAGGAAAGGAAGACCCAGAATTACCTCTGCTGAAGAGGATAAGTTCATTAGAGTTACCAGCCTCAGAAATTGCAGCTGAAATAAATGCTTCACAGAATTCAAGTAATAGACACATCTCAACATCAACTGTTCATGGGTAGGCAGACCGTTCCATAAAAATGGAGCTCTATAGGAGAGCCCTGCCTCCAGCTGTTTGCTTAGACATTCTAGGGACAATTAGGAGGCCTGCGTCTTGTGACCGTAGCATACGTGAGTGGGTTGATTCGGGTTGGCCCCCCCCCCTAGGGTTGTGCCGTGGCGGAGGTCTTTGTGGGCTATACTCAGCCTTGTCTCAGGATGGTAAGTTGGTGGTTGTAGATATCCCTCTAGTGGTGTGGGGGCTGTGCTTTGGCAAAGTAGGTGGGGTTATATCCTTCCTGTTTGGCCCTGTCCGGGGATGTCCTCGGATGGGGCCACAGTGTCTCCTAACCCCTCCTGTCTCAGCCTCCAGTATTTATGCTGCAGTAGTTTATGTGTCGGGGGGCTAGGGTCAGTTTGTTATATCTGGAGTACTTCTCCTGTCCTATTCGGTGTCCTGTGTGAATCTAAGTGTGCGTTCTCTAATTCTCTCCTTCTCTCTTTCTTTCTCTCTCTCGGAGGACCTGAGCCCTAGGACCATGCCCCAGGACTACCTGACATGATGACTCCTTGCTGTCCCCAGTCCACCTGGCCGTGCTGCTGCTCCAGTTTCAACTGTTCTGCCTTATTATTATTCGACCATGCTGGTCATTTATGAACATTTGAACATCTTGGCCATGTTCTGTTATAATCTCTACCCGGCACAGCCAGAAGAGGACTGGCCATCCCACATATGCTCTCTCTAATTCTCTCTTTCTTTCTCTCTCTCGGAGGACCTGAGCCCTAGGACCATGCCCCAGGAATACCTGACATGATGACTCCTTGCTGTCCCCAGTTCACCTGACCGTGCTGCTGCTCCAGTTTCAACTGTTCTGCCTTATTATTATTCGACCATGCTGGTCATTTATGAACATTTGAACATCTTGGCCATGTTCTGTTATAATCTCCACCCAGCACAGACAGAAGAGGACTGGCCACCCCACATAGCCTGGTTCCTCTCTAGGTTTCTTCCTAGGTTTTGGCCTTTCTAGGGAGTTTTTCCTAGCCACCGTGCTTCTACACCTGCATTGCTTGCTGTTTGGGGTTTTAGGCTGGGTTTCTGTACAGCACTTTGAGATATCAGCTGATGTACGAAGGGCTATATAAATACATTTGATTTGATTTGATTTGATTCAGAGGAGAATGCCAAGAGTGTGCAAAGCTGTCATCAAGGCAAAGGGTGGCTACTTTGAATAATCTGTTTAACACTTATGTGTTATTTCATAGCTTTATGTCTTCACTATTATTCAACAAGGTAGAAAATAGTAAAAATAATGGCAAGCCCTTCAATGAGTAGGTGTGTCCAAACCTTTGACTGGTACTGTATATTTGTCAGAGTGGATTCTCATCTCATCACCAAATAAACACAGTTCTACTAAAGTTATACTTAAGTTGCGTCGATGAAGAAATATAATTTGTATTTTATTTAATAGTTTCCTGTACCGGTACCCATCCTCCTGCAGTGTCCATGCTCCTGCACCTATCCCCACAAGATACAGGTACAGTATGCTAGAATGCCAAACAAATACCACAAATACATTTTTTTTTAATACAGCCAAGCTATTCTTTTCATGAGTTCTGTCATGTATTTTAATTTAAAATCTCCACTGCACTTTCTGATGCAGGACCTACAGGAGCTAATGAGGAGTTTCACTGGGCCATATTGTCACGTAACCCCAAAGGTAACTTGGGCAGAGAGGCAGGCCTTGTGTGCACAAAAGTGGGGGGAAAGAGAGATGCAATGGTGGACAGCATGCTCTCTGCTGAAGGTACTGTGTTGGGCCAGTGTCAGTATTGCAACAGGGAGGATGCTGTTGTGCAGTGCAGAGATTGACTGCCAAGGCATCTTCTCTGTGCCGCATGTGACATAGCCACTCATAGCACCAAGATTTGCACAACAGGGAGACTCTGTTTGAAGGGTTTTACCAACCACCGTAATTCAACAGGATGATGAGGGGTCCCTTACAAGGTGAGTTTATTGTTTTGGTGTTTCAAATTAAATCTGATAGCACCTCCTGCAATACCAACTTTTTAGTCATGCTGCACAATTTTCAATGCATCAGTATTGTCACATTCTGACCTTAGTTGTTTTATTATGTCTTTGTTTTAGTATGGTCAGGGCGTGAGTTGGGTGGGTTGTCTATGTTAGTTTTTCTGTGATTTGCTATTTCTGTGTTTGGCCTGGTATGGTTCTCAATCAGAGGCAGCTGTCAATCGTTGTCCCTGATTGGGAACCATATTTAGGTAGCCTGTTTTCTATTGTGTCTATTGTATTTTCTGTTCTGTGTTTAATGTATGCACCGTACAGGACTGTTTCGGTTTCATTTTGTTTTATTTGTTGTTTTATTATTTAGTGTTCTGAGTTATAAATAAATATAATGAACACTTACCACGCTGCGCATTGGTCCTCCGATCCTTCCTACTACTCCTCCTCGTCAGAGGAGGAAGACGAAAACCCTTACAGAATCACCCACCACCAAAGGACCAAGCAGCGTGGTAACGGGCAGCAGCAGCAGCAGCGATCGCAGGACTCCTGGACATGGGAGGAGATTCTGGACGGCAAGGGACCCTGGGCACAGGCTGGAGAATATCGCCACCCCAAGGTTGAGCTGGAGGCAGCGAGAGTGGAGAGGCGGCGGTATGAGAAGGCAGCACGGCAGCGCGGTTGGAAGCCCGAGAGGCAGCCCCAAAAATGTATTGGGGAAGGGCACACGGGGAGTGTGGCGAAGTCAGGTAGGAGACCTGCCGTGCTTACCGTGGAGAGAGAGGAACCGGACAGGCACCGTGTTATGCCGTGAGCCGCACGGTGTCCCCGGTGCGCAGGCATAGCCCGGTGCAATACATAGCAGCGCCTCGTATCGGCCGGGCTAGAGTGGGCATCGAGCCAGGTGCCATGAAGCCGGCTCAGCGAATCTGGTCTCCAGTGTGTCTCCTCGGGCCGGGGTACATGGCACCAGCCTTACGCATGGTGTCCCCGGTTCGCCAGCACAGCCCAGTGCGGGCTATTCCACCACGCCTCACTGGCCTGGCTACAGGGAGCATTCAACCAGGTAAGGTTGGGCAGGCTCGGTGCTCGAGAGCTCCAGTGCGCCTTCACGGTCCTGTCTATCCGGTGCCACCTCCATGCACCAGCCCTCTGGTGGCAGCCCCCCGTACCAGGCTGTCTCTCCGTCTCCTTCCTACAGGTGCTCCCGTCTGTCCTGAGCTGCCAGAGTCTCCCGTCTGTCCTGAGCTGCCAGAGTCTCCCGTCTGTCCTGAGCTGCCAGAGTCTCCCGTCTGTCCTGAGCTGCCAGAGTCTCCCGTCTGTCCTGAGCTGCCAGAGTCTCCCGTCTGTCCTGAGCTGTCAGAGTCTCCCGTCTGTCCTGAGCTGCCAGAGTCTCCCGTCTGTCCTGAGCTGCCATAGTCTCCTGTCTATCATGAGCTGCCAGAGTCTCCCGTCTGTCCTGAGCTGCCAGAGTCTCCCGTCTGTCCTGAGCTGCCAGAGTCTCCCGTCTGTCCTGAGCTGCCAGAGTCTCCCGTCTGTCCTGAGCTGCCAGAGTCTCCCGTCTGTCCTGAGCTGCCAGAGTCTCCCGTCTGTCCTGAGCTGCCAGAGTCTCCCGTCTGTCCTGAGCTGCTGGAGCCGCCAGTCAGCCAGGCGTTGCCGGAATCGCCCTTCACTCCGGAGCTGCCGGAGTCTCCCGCCTGTCCGGTGCTGCCGGAATCTCCTGTCCGTCCGGTGCTGACGGAATCTCCCGTCCGTCCGGTGCTGACGGAATCTCCCGTCCATTTGGGACCCGTGGCTTGGGTCCCCAGTCAGAGGTCGGCAGCGAGGGTCGCCGCGTTAAAGAGGCCACGGAGGCGGGTAAAGAGGCGGAGAAAGACTATGGTGGAGTGGGGTCCACGTCCCTCGCCAGAGCCGCCACCGCGGACAGACACCCACCCAGACCCTCCCCTATAGGTTTAGGTTTTACGGCCGGAGTCTGCACCTTTGGGTGGGGGGCGGTACTGTCACGTTCTGACCTTAGTTGTTTTATTATGTCTTTGTTTTAGTATGGTCAGGGCGTGAGTTGGGTGGGTTGTCTATGTTAGTTTTTCTGTGATTTGCTATTTCTGTGTTTGGCCTGGTATGGTTCTCAATCAGAGGCAGCTGTTAATCGTTGTCCCTGATTGAGAACCATATTTAGGTAGCCTGTTTTCTATTGTGTCTATTGTATTTTCTGTTCTGTGTTTAATGTATGCACCGTACAGGACTGTTTCGCTTTCATTTTGTTTTCTTTGTTGTTTTATTATTTAGTGTTCTGAGTTATAAATAAATATAATGAACACTTACCACGCTGCGCATTGGTCCTTCGATCCTTCCTACTACTCCTCCTCGACAGAGGAGGAAGACGAAAACCCTTAAGTATTTACAGTCCAAATATACAGAACAATTTGTTTGTGATTCTTTGGTGTCACGTTTTGGTTTCTAGTTTGTCTTTTGCCCATGGCTGTGTCACAGCTGTGTGGTTGCGCCCCCAGCGCCCCGACAGTGACGAGTGACAAGGAGGTCATCCTGATTGGATTTTTTTTTAAGTATGTGGTTTTTAAGGACTTTACTTCTATTCACATGTTTTTAAAGAATGTAATGAATTACTTCTTAATAATTACTCCTGACTCAGGGTGCTACAACCTGTCCCTTCCTGATCTGAACTGCTCCGGATGTCTGAGACATTGGAGAGTGGGGCTGGACGAACTTGTAAAGAGTGTCTACTGGCCAGCCACCGTGACTCACCAGACGATCTACAAAGTGTACCTATTCAAGTCAGTGGCCCCAGGATGCTCCCGTCAAGCTTTTGTGTGAATGTTTGATGGAACAACAAAGCACTTTGGCAGGGTAATTGTGTATAGACTAATCAAATTATAATTTTAATTAATTAGTGGTTAATATTTGTCTCAAATATAAAAATTGCCCCTTATGTTTAGCATGTTATTAGAGTGGAAAGATATGTGGCTAGAAAGCACTTACTGGCTGTTTTGAAATAGACAAGCTTTGTGGAAGTGATTGTCCTGCCTGTCCTGCCTGCTCACAGGAGATGCATGCAATATCAGTAGATGGGAATTGCAAGCAATACCGCTTCCGGAAAGCTTCTTGTTTTATACTACCTTCTTATGTGTTTGATGTTTTGTTGAGTATAATTATACCTTCTTAAAGTGCATGCTGGTCTTTTTGTTATGAAGTATATGTTTGTGATGTTATATTGCAGTTGGTATTCTTTTTAGAAGAACATTAAATTGTCAACTAGAAGGTCATTTTCAATTAAGAAAAATTATGGGACAGTGATTTGTCTTTTTGTGGCAATTGCTCAGCCTCCGACCACAAGGCACTTCAGAGGATATTGCGTACAGCCCAGTACATCACTGGGGCAAAGCTGCCTGCCATCCAGGACCTCTACACCAGGCGGTGTCAGAGGAAGGGCCTAAAATTGTCAAAGACCCCAGCCAACCCAGTCATAGACTGTTCTCTCTACTACCGCATGGCAAGTGGTACCGGAGTGCCAAGTCTAGGACAAAAAGGCTTCTCAACAGTTTTTACCCCCAAGCATAAGACTCCTGAACAGGTAACCAAATGGTTACCCGGACTATTTGCATTGTGCCACCCTCCCAACCCATATTTTACGCTGCTGCTACTCTCTGTTTATCTTATATGCATAGTCACTTTAACACTTTAGCTAGCTTAGTTAGCGGTGGTGCGCCCTAAATAGTGTTTCAATCGGTGACGTCACTTGCTCTGAGACCTTGAAGTAGTAGTTCCCCTTGCTCTGCAAGGGCCGCGGCTTTAGTGGAGCGATGGGTAACGATGCTTCGTGGGTGACTGTTGTTGATGTGTGCAGAGGGTCCCTCGTTCGAGCGAGGGGACAGTTTAAAGTTATACTGTTACATGAATTGGCCCGACCAACCAGTGCTCCCGCACATTGGCTAACCGGGCTATCTGCATTGTGTCCCACCACCCTCCAACCCCTCTTTTTACGCTGCTGCTACTCTCTGTTCATCATATATGCATAGTCACTTTAACGATACCTACATGTACATACTACCTTAATAAGCCTGACTAACAGGTGTCTGTATATAGCCTTGCTACTCTTTATTCAAATGTATTTTTACTGTTTTATTTCTTTACTTACACACACACACACACACACACATACCTTTTTTTCCCCGCACCATTGGTTAGAGCCTGTAAGTAAGCATTTCACTGTAAGGTGCACCTGACAAATAAACTCTTATTTGATTTGAAAACCTAGAAAGAAACCTAGAGAGGAACCAGGCCAGTCCTCTTCTGGCTGTGCCGGGTGGAGATTATAACAGAAAATGGCCAAGATGTTCAAATGTTCAGCATGGTCAAATAATAATAATCACAGTAGTTGTCGAGGGTGCAACAAGTCAGCACCTCAGGAGTAAATGTTCTCAACGCAGGCAGAACAGTTGAAACTGGAGCAGCAGCACTGCCAGGTGAACTGGGGGCAGCAAGGAGTCATCATCCCTCGGACCATGAGGCATGGTCCTAGGGCTCAGGTCCTCTGAGAGAGAGAATGTGTCGGAGGAAACACCGTGCACCTGGCGACCTGGTTAGCGTGCACTGCGCCCGGCCCGCCACAGGAGTCACTAGTTCGCAATAAGACAAGGATATCCCTACCTGCCTAACCCGGACGATGCTAGGCCAATTGTGCGTTGCCCCACAGACCTCCCGGTCACGGCCGGCTGCGACAGAGCCTGGGTGCGAACCCAGAGTCTCTGGTGGCACAGCACTGGTGGCACAGCACAGCTAGCACTGCGATGCAGTGCCCTAGACCAGGAGGCCCTACACACAGCTTTTAGGAAGGAATCTCCGGACACATCTTTTAGTTTTGAGATAAATATTCACGCAGGGCAATTGCAAGTAGCTACATACTATTAATTTTTAGTTAATATACATTTTTGCCCGTTTTTAGATTAGTATTTTTGGGGTTTGAGTTTGAAATTGGGATCTTTTGCTTCGGACAAGGGCATTTCCAACATGGAAATGAATAATTTTGAAAGTATTTCTAAAATTAAAATAAGTATTTCTAAATCTTTTTCAATATAGGAGTTATTATTAGGCTAATTTCATGCAACCCATTCAAAAGTGTCCAAAGCAAAGACAACCATCTCTGACCAAAGAAGAACCCAGGAAGGTGCAAGAAGATCAACAGGGCAAAAGAAGAGAAGGACAAGAACTTTTAGATCAGCCAGTCACCATTTACCCACAATGCATCATGGATTTGATGCTCTCAAACATGGCCACAGACTCCCTCATTGGCTGCATGTACAATCACAGCAGATCTTTTCACATCAGCTCTTATTTTGTTGGTTAGATGTGTTGGGATTTTTTGTGTCGGTTTAAATTAAGTTTGCGGGAAATTGCGGTGGAAACTGCTTTATGCGCAAATATTGATACAATAACCATCATATCATAAACTTGGATTCACTCGTTGATATAGTGTGTGGTCCTCTCACTATGATTTGGGAAGCCATGCAGTTTATTACGCTACAGATGAAATAAAATAAACTTTCACGAGCTACACATGTGAAAATGCATGGTGATGAGTTTGATGCTAATTTCCAATAAGTATCCAGGGTCTTATTATGGTGACATGGTGATCGATGCTTGACTGCCGTTTGACAAATAAAACTATTATCCATAATAATCTCATGTAGATCTCAGCACAGCCTACAGTACCAACACTAGAGCGCACGCGACAACACCAACTGTCGGTAGGCTCGAAAATGTAATGGCAACACATTGAACTTTATGGTTTTTAATTAGGGACATGAAAACTTAAGCAAAAAATTACATTGTGTGTGTACTACGTCATCAAGCACTGATTTTTATCTGCAACAAGTCTGTTTGCTTGCAACACCACTGGTGGAAAAGTGTGCATATTGTCTTCACGCTTTACAGTATGTGCATGAAAATCTGTCGTCAGTTGTATTGAAACCTTGCTAGTGTCACATATTTAATTTCACTGAGATGTCACCTCAAACCTTACCTACCACCACACACTGTGCAGCACACATATGAAATTACTGTCTTGGTCATCCTTAATGGAAAGCCCTGTCAAATGAGATCAAGATAAGTAAGAAGCATGTTTTTGCATAAGGCTGTGGTCTATTATAAATGTGTTCTCAGTGATTTACATGATTGAGCAAAATCTCCAAACAATTCATGAACAGTCAATGAGAAAAACAACATCAATGCTTTAGCCACTTCAAAAGAGTTAACTGCCTACAGCTGCAGTTCTTTGAAATCGTTTATGTACGTACGTAGCCGCAACAAGTAGATGAAATACATTTTTATCCAAATAATATTATGTATCTAGAGAGAACAGGAAGATACTGGAGATACCAGACTGACAATCGCAGCATTATATCCTGTGTGGGATGTATTCTAGGTCAACTCAAAGGCTTCAAAATGATGCTAGTGTACCTTTTTTTTTGTTTGGACTGATTCCTAAGCAGTCAGGCATTCATTATGCAGTACATGCAATTACAACAAGGACACAAGAGGGCGCTCTTACTATGTGTTGGACTAGGGATCAAGAGACTTCTGAGCTGGCTTAATGATTCAAAATCGAGTTAGTTGATACAGTGGAATCATTCTCATGTGCTTCCTTTTCCCACTGCATTTCATTTTAGATTATTATCCTGCTGCTCTCAGATCACCATTCGGCGGATAGTAAGACTAGATTAGATAAAGCACAAAATAATAGGTAGAGATATTTTAGTGATATCCTTATCTGAATTTAAAGACATACAACTACATTTGAAAAACTGACATTTATAGGAATTGGAAAATGAATTAGCCTAGGTGGAAGAGTCTTGACTTTTGAATTCCTAAGACTCATTCTCAATCTTTTTGTATTCTAAACTGTAAACATAGCTGCGGGAAGTAGCGGTGCTGAGGGTGCATTTTCATAAAAGTAGTGCATTGGGCCTTTACTAGTCCTGTATTCGCAGACCAATATAGACATCTGTCGCATGGGCAAAAACATTTCCTTGTCCGAACAAAAGGAAGTTGTATAGTTACGAACAGTACCTTGCAGGATTCAATAGCTGGAATTGTCAGAGTTGTTTCCCTGTTTCATTCTCTGTGATCATCATTCTAATGGGATCCACAAAGAACCAAACCCAGTCCTCAAACATTTACATCAAAAGGTGCAATGTTATGGGCAAGACACAAAACATACACAGCAAATTGAATATTTTTCTTAATCAAATAACATAGAAAACAACCACATTTTGTGCAGTATTAATTTACCATCCTTACAAACCACTGAATCTAAAATGTACATTACTGTATATAGGCTGGTCATCTAGGTTTGTACCTGTAGACTTTCCATCACCATGAAGAAAAACAATTGCACAATACAGTAATTGAGTACATTGAGACATCATGTGGTTTGTGACGATGTACTGTGATAGTAGAGCATGGTGCTTGCAATGCTAGGGTTGTGGGTTCAATTCCCACAGGGGACTAGTACAAAAAAGTATGAAAATGTATGCACTCACTACTGTAAGTTGCTCTGGATAAGAGTGTATGTTAAAATGTAAAAGGAATGAACAGACTATTTCAGTTTTCAAATAGAAAAAAGTTGCATTTGCAAAGTATTTCAAGAAACTGGAAAACATATCAAGCAAGTACTTTAATTTTCCACATATATTATCAGATGAACTGTTTTGTACAGATAATTATCAGACTCAAGTTACTAATGCTGTTAAATGTAATGTATTGTTTTGTATTTATGGTATTTGTATGCATATTTTTGATCCCATACGACTAGTGAAACATAACCAACAACAAATATATAGCGTAATAAATGTGGAATAAATATGATATTGTTTTAAAAAATATATATCAAAAGCAATAAAACAGAGATGATGCAAAACAAATGTCTGTAACTCATGAACGAGTAAATAAATGGTTTTAAAGCTGATCTTATTAAAACAAATTGTTTTAAAGCAGCAGTAGCATACTACCTAGAAACTAGCATACTACCTAGAACAGTCCTGGGCAATTCTTTTCCATGGAGGTCCACATTAGAATATATTTTTGCCATTGCAGGCCAGAATCATATTACAAGATTATACATAATGTGTATGACTGTTGACATATATATCTACTGTAAATCACGTCCAGATATGCTACTCGTTATACTTTTTTAACATGCACAGAAATAAAACCACATCCATGTTCTTCTTTTGGTAGGTATTTTCATTATTAAACATGCAATGAACTACACGGAGGGAAAAGTACACTGTGCATTCAGCACCACAGATAGAACTCTTGTTAACGCGTATGTACAAAAACACAAGAAAGAGAGAGAGCTCAACATTACATTTAAACTACTCAAATCAGTGTGAGGAGTGAAGTATCTGATGGGCATTGACTAAAGCAGTGAAGTAAGGTATAGTTTCTGACTAGAGCAGTGAAGTCCGGTACAGTTTGACGCTATGCGCAGGATTGCTGAGAGGTGAGAGTCAGTGAGAGATGACCTGTGCCTTGTTATATTTCATCACTGAAAATGTCTGTTCCTATACATAGGTTGACCCAAATAGTACAAACCTCTTCGGAGCATGACTCCTATTCTTTGGAAAGTTTTGCTCATCGAGAGATGCATAGAACCTCATCAGTGACATTGTTTTGAATAGTTCTCCAATCACTGCATCAGATTGAAGATCGATAAGCTCAAATTGCAGCTCAGTGGTCACGTTATCCACATTGAAGGTGAAAGGAGAGGAAACCAAGAGCAGGCCATTTTCCAACACTTTGAAATCCTCAAAACGACGAGAAATCTCACCTTTTAAAGCACGCAGCAGCGATGTATACTTCTCCTGCTGGTCATCTGATAGGAAACAGACTAGTAGTGTCGGAAGGTCATCTGATAGGAAACAGACTAGTAGTGTCGGAAAGTCATCTGATAGGGAACAGACTAGTTGTGTCGGAAGGTCATCTGATAGGAAACAGACTAGTAGTGTCGGAAGGTCATCTGATATGAAACAGACTAGTAGTGTCGGAAGGTGGATGAGATCGTTGGCTTCTACTTAGCGGGTCAGGGGGAGTAATTTTCCCTTGAAGGCTTTGACAAGGCTGTACAATCAGGTGTGCAAAAAGGCCCTTCCCTTGTAGTTTGGAATTCAGTTAATTTACCAGGGCCATGATGTCCACGGTGAAGCAAAAATCAGCCAACCATTCTTTATTTGCAGTTGAGAGAAATCCACATATTTTTCCATTCATTTGCAAAAACTCAACAATCTCCGACTTCAGGTCCCACACCTTTTTAAGCACCTTCCCCAAACTCAGCCATCTCACGTTTGTGTGGTAGGGGAGATCTGCATGACCCGAATCTGTCTATTCCAACAGTGAGACAAACTGCCTGTGGTTTAAAGATTTAGCTCTTATTTTATTTTTATATTTTTTTATTTCACCTTTATTTAACCAGGTAGGCTAGTTGAGAACAAGTTCTCATTTGCAACTGCGACCTGGCCAAGATAAAGCATAGCAATTCGACACAATCAACAAAGAGTTACACATAGAATAAACAAAACATCCAGTCAATGATACAGTAGAAAAAAATAAAACAAAAAGTCTATATACAGTGAGTAAAAATGAGGTAAGATAATGGAGTTAAGGCAATAAATAGGCCATGGTGGCGAAGTAATTACAATATATCAATTAAACACTGGAATGGTAGATGTGCAGAAGATGAATGTGCAAGTAGAGATACTGGGGTGCCAAGGAGCAAGATAAATAAATAAATACCGTATGGGGATGAGGTAGATAGATGGGCTGTTTACAGATGGGCTATGTACAGGTGCCGTGATCTGTGAGTTGCTCTGACAGCTGGTGCTTAAACCTAGTGAGGGAGATATGAGTCTACCACTTTACAGTTTACCACTTTAGTGACTGTATCCACAACATGGCCCATTTTCAGAACACAGTTACAGAGCACCTCCTGATGAATAATGCAATGCAGGAAAATGCTTTTTATGATCTGGGTTCCGCTCAACTACTTGATCTTTTTCAAAAGGTCAAAGTTTTTTCCTGTCAAGTTTGGGCATCCATCAGTGGTCACACTGGATAACTATTCAAAACTCAGTCCCAGCTTTGCCAAACTCTTATTAACCTCCTCCAATAAATATTTCCCTGTGGTTGTGCTCTACATTTACTACAGTGAAGTAAGCTCCTCTGTCATTTCAAAGTATGGGGTTATGCCTGGTAAGAATATCAACAACTGTGCCGGATCACGTGCATCACTGCTCTCATCCAAGAACAAGGAGAAATAGGTGAAATCCTTTACCTTGTCTTTCAACTGTTGTTCCATATTCTCTGCGATGCCCCCAACACGCTGTGTCACTGTTCGTCTTGACGGGGAAACATTTTCAAACAGCTCTTTCTTCTTTATGTGCTCTGAGTATTATTCCGCGGGCCGTATTGAATCAGGTCGCAGGACACATACGACCCCTGGGCCGGCCTTTACCGAGGCCTGACCTAGAATGAAGCAATGTACCCAGCTAGCACTTTTGGTTTCTTGAAAGTTGTGGGAATGTATTTGGTTTTTCATCGTATGTGAAAACGAAGCCATACGTTTCTGACCGGTAAAACTGAACTTTTTTAAAACATTTTAAGAACCAAAGTTTTTCCGTTCTGGGAAAGTTTTTGTTTTAGGTTGCAGGGAGGATCTGAGAATGTTTTACTATGGTTCCTTGAAAGTTTTCCTGGGAAGTTTTATTAATGCTCTGATAATGGAAATTATAGGTTATTTGGAGGTTTTTGAACAATTTCCATAAAACGTTCACTGAATGTTTCAATAAGACAGTTTTTTGTTCACTTTTTTGAACTCCAAGCACAGATAGGACACAGAAATTAATTAACCATGCATTTTTATTGTGACACAGCATCAGTGAGATTCAAACCTATAATCTTCTGTTCTTTATCCATGGAATTTATCCACCAGGATGGAGCTAGTATGCCATGTTATCTTATGTATACAAAGCTGTTCATTTTAGCCCATTCAAACAGACCCCATTTCAAAGACAACAATCACTCATTAAGATCAGGTGTGGCCAATAAGTGGGTGTGGCCAACACACCTGAACACACTTAACAAGATAGAGGATAGAAAGAGTTTTGTTGGTAATGAGAACAGAATGTGTTTAGACCCACCCAAATCATGAGAAAACAAAACATAATTACTTGACACATTGGAAAGAATAAAAAACCAGAACAAACTAGAATGCTATTTGGCCCTTAACAGAGAATACACAGTGGCAGAATACATGACCACCATGACTGACCCAAAATTAAGGAAATCTTTGACTATGTACAGACTCAGTGAGCATAGCCTTGCTATTTAAGAAAGGTAAATTGTATGTCTATGGTTGCCTAGATTGGTTCTCAATTAGAGGCTATCGTTGTCTCTGATTGGGAACCATATTTAGGCAGCCATATTCTTTGGGTATTTTGTGGGTGATTGTTTCCTGTGTCTGTGCCACGCGGGACTGTTTCGTTGCCAGTTCACGTTGTTATTTTGTATGTGTTCATGTTGAATTTTCCTATTAAAAACCATGGACACTTACCACGCTGCGTTTTGGGCCGATCCTTGCTACACCTCTTCAGAGGAAGAGGTGGAAATCTGCCGTGACAAAGAGAAGACAGGCTACGTGCACACTGCCCACAAAATTAGGTGTATGTGTTTTCAAATAACATTCTTAGGATTTTCTCTGAACGTTACTAATGTTTTCTAGTGTTTTTATGGATCGTTTTCTTAACATTCTCTGAACAATTTGAGAACAAGCCTTTAAATATAACCACGAGGAAACCTGTAGGAAATGTTATGCTGAAGTACTGAATTTCCCACAGAACATTGTTTATTAAAGTTCTTGGAACAATTTGAGAACATGACTTTAAATAGACTTCAAACTGAAAGGAAATCGGTGTACTTTGAAGTACTGAAATTCCCACAGAAGTATCTTGTTTCTGAACTACCTGAGAACATTCCCAATGTCAAACCAATTGGAGAACATTCTTAGAACATTACCAAAATAGATATTAAATGTAACCATGTTTGAACTTTTAGGAGAACATTCGACTAAAGTAATGAAATATCAATGTCATGTTCATTAAATATGCTGAGAATGTTCCAAATCCAAGCAACTGTTCTGCACCATTCCAAGAAAGTTGAGGGAAGGTTTTAGGCCAAAATAACCACAGGACAACCTCGCTCTCATCAAGCGCTAAGAAACATATGGTTCTTAGAATGTTATGTGTTAACTGGGTATTAGACGTTTACATTTTGGGGTATTTTTATTTAACCTTTATTTAACTACCAAGTGGTATGCTAGTATAGACTGAAATATAGACCTTTGAGGCTTAGAGCTAAGATGAGATATGATGACATGGGACACTTCACAGAGTTTGCTACTGTACCTTGACCTAGCCCTAAACAGAGAGAAGTTTACCTCCAGTATCATTGGGGCAGTGGGTCAGCTGTGGAGAGGGAGCCCCTCATGACATGTCTGTGTCACACTCAGACCTCAGGTCGGCCACTATCCAACCGTGGGAATGCTTGAATGTAAAAGGTATTACCCCTACTCTAAAATTTTCCCCGAAAATGTGTACTACACATGAGTGCGGCACACTCAGCATGAAACCCTGAGAACAATGAGGGGAGAGGCACGATATGAGGACTGTTTTAGTTTCGGTGAATCAATGTGCCACTGAAGTCATATAAATAATGTCATATGGCTTGTCCTTTTAAGGGAGGACATGAAAAGATAAGAACAATACCTGTATTACCACAGTTATTTTACAAGAAGTCAGGGCAATTTGTTAATCAGGAAGTATACCTGTTTCTAGGTAAAATAATTTGTAATCAAATCTTTGTTTAGAGGAAACTGAAAAAGACGGGGTGATGATCTAATGTATTTTTCCCCTACATACCTTGATTTTTCATGTTGAGGTAAAACTTACCTCATACCTATCCTATTAGAAACATGTCTTAATATTTATTCTACAAGGTGTCGAAAGCGTGTTGACTCCAATGCTTCTCACAGTTGTGTCATGTTGGCTGGATGTCCTTTGGGTGGTGGACCATTCTTGATAAACACAGGAAACAGTTGAGCGTGAAAAACCCAGCAGCGTTGTAGTTCTTCACACAAACCGGTGTGCCTGGCACCTACTACCATACCCCACACAAAGGCACTTAAATCCTTAGTCTTGCCCATTCACCCTCTGAATGGCACACATACACAATCCATGTCTCAGTTGTCTCAAGGCTTAAAAAGCCATCTTTAACCTGTCTCATCCCCTTCATCTACACTGACTGAAGTGGATTTAATAAGTGATATCAATAAGAGATCATATCTTTCACCTGGATTCACCTGTTCAGTCTACATCATGGAAAGAGCAAGTGTTCTTAATGTTTTGTATACTCAGTGTATGTCCTCACTGTCTCCTCTAACTGAAACCCTGTTGTAATCTGTATCTGAGGATTACTCAGTCCAATTTACGTTGTACATATATACAGTGGGGCAAAAAAGCATTTAGTCAGCCACCAATTGTGCAAGTTCTCCCAATTAAAAAGATTAGAGAGGCCTGTAATTTTCATCATAGGTACACTTCAACTATGACAGACAAAATGGAGAAAAAAAAATCCAGAAAATCACATTCTAGGATTTTTTATGAATTTATTTGCAAATTATGGTGGAAAATAAGTATTTGGTCACCTACAAACAAGCAAGATATCTGGCTCTCACAGACCTGTAACTTCTTCTTTAAGAGGCTCCTCTGTCCTCCACTCGTTACCTGTATTAATGGCACATGTTTGAACTTGTTATCAGTATAAAAGACACCTGTCCACAACCTCAAACAGTCACACTCCAAACTCCACTATGGCCAAGACCAAAGAGCTGTCAAAGGACACCAGAAACAAAATTGTAGACCTGCACCAGGCTGGGAAGACTGAATCTGCAATAGGTAAGCAGCTTGGTTTGAAGAAATCAACGGTGGGAGCAAATATTAGTAAATGGAAGACATACAAGACCACTGATAATCTCCCTCGATCTGGGGCTCCACGCAAGATCACACCCCGTGGGGTCAAAATGATCACAAGAACGGTGAGCAAAAATCCCAGAACCACACAGGGGGGACCTAGTGAATGACCTGCAGAGACCTGGGACCAAAGTAACAAAGCCTACCATCAGTAACACACTACGCCGCCAGGGACTCAAATCCTGCAGTGCCAGACGTGTCCCCCTGCTTAAGCCAGTACATGTCCAAGCCCGTCTGAAGTTTGCTAGAGAGCATTTGGATGATCCAGAAGAAGATTGGGAGAATGTCATATGGTCAGATGAAACCAAGATATAACTTTTTGGTAAAAACTCAACTCGTCGTGTTTGGAGGACAAAGAATTCTGAGTTGCATCCAAAGAACACCATACCTACTGTGAAGCATGGGGGTGGAAACATCATGCTTTGGGGCTGTTTTTCTGCAAAGGGAACAGGACGACTGATCCGTGTAAAGGAAAGAATGAATGGGGCCATGTATCGTGAGATTTTGAGTGAAAACCGCCTTCCATCAGCAAGGGCATTGAAGATGAAACGTGGCTGGGTCTTTCAGCATGACAATGATCCCAAACACACCGCCCGGGCAACGAAGGAGTGGCTTCGTAAGACGCATTTCAAGGTCCTGGAGTGGCCTAGCCAGTCTCCAGATCTCAACCCCATAGAAAATCTTTGGAGGGAGTTGAAAGTCTGTGTTGCCCAGCAACAGCCCCAAAACATCACTGCTCTAGAGGAGATCTGCATGGAGGAATGGGCCAAAATACCAGCAACAGTGTGTGAAAACCTTGTGAAGACTTACAGAAAACGTTTGACCTCTGTCATTGCCAACAAAGGGTATATTAGATACACTTTTGTTATTGACCAAATACTTATTTTCCACCATAATTTGCAAATAAATTCATAAAAAATCCTACAATGTGATTTTCTGGATTTTTTTTCTCATTTTGTCTGTCATAGTTGAATTGAAGTGTACCTATGATGAAAATTACAGGCCTCTCTCATCTTTTTAAGTGGGAGATCTTGCACAATTGGTGGCTGACTAAATACTTTTTTTGCCCCACTGTATGTGTGTGGATAGGGGAAGGGTGAAGTCCCTTGGACATGGTGGCCATAGAATGAGTCAGATGTGAGTAATTTCAGACTTGTCGATTCAGGAGCAGAAAGGTTGACTATTTAATACTGCTTAGACAGTGGAACATAAATGATGCCATGTCATTGCCGTATTAAAATACCTTCCCATTCTTGACCACACACTCATAAAACCTTAAGCTCCTTCAATAGAAAGTGGAAGGCATTATTATCACCTGAATCAATCTGTGTGGTATTATAACACACACACAACTGACCACTGACATATCCTATGGAAGAGTAGGAGAAGTTGCATATCAGTGATAGAATGCAGTGTGATCGTTCTATTTTTAGACTGGAATATCTAATTGTTCCTACAAAGAGGACCTTGCCTTGCAGTGTTATTGGAAAACAGACAGGAAATACCTGGACAAAGTTAATAAGAATGAACTGCAAAATGAGGCAGTAATTCAACATATGCTGGAAAAACTAATGTGACTTATGTAACAATGAATAAAGCTGAACCTACACAATCAGCTGAATATAAGATGTTATCATGTCCCATAAATAGATAGTTGAAGTTAGAAGTTGGAGTAAAACTAAATGTTAAAATGATTAGATCAGTGGAAACATCATAAGGGGACTAACTTTGCAAACGAGTGTAGGTGGTGCCTTGAACAATGATTTGGCTTGTGTAATTGTAAATTATTGAAGTAGCTGTTACAACTGCAACCCAATAGAGGGCAATCTAGAGAGAGATTGGGGATAGAAATGGTGTGCGTGAAAACCACAGTAAACACACAACAAAGTGGTCAAAGGAAGGATGTTGCATTTTACTACAACAAATGAGTAGGAACTTCCTATTTACAAATGAATAGGCATTTCCCTTGAAAAAATCTCACCATCAACAGACATGATAGCATCAGGAAGCATGGTTACTCCCCTTCAGAAAAAGCACATAGTGTTCCCAACCTAGACTCAGTATTGTGATACTTTACTTGGCAGAGATGAAAGAATGTGTGGAATTCACAGCCGACCAATCACAATCCCACAGATAGAAGAGTGTACCTGCCTGTTGCCATGACTCCTGGTGGTGTGATGCATACACTCACACTGAAATCCTTTATATGTCATCTGGCTTGTCCTTTTTTAGGAAGGTGTGTGTAAGTGTTTGTGTACAGTAGCACCCAGTATCGCCCCACAGAGGTGTGAATGCTTACTGCTTGTGGTTACGGTTGCTATGTTGTTAAAAGCGTCCTTCCCTGTGCAAACAGGGAGTTTTCAGTTCACTTGTCAGCTAGGGTGAGGCTAGCCCAGGTAGACAGTTATAATTGTTGTCACGCAAGGTAAAGCCAACAAAGTTGGAGAAACCCTTTTGTTGCTCTGCTTTTTTGACACCACACTCCAAAAAGCAAGTCCTGCAGGCTCTAGTTTAGTCTAATCTTGATTATTGTCCAGTCATGTGGTCAAGCGCTGCAAAGAAAGACCTAGTTAAGCTGCAGCTGGCCCTGAACAGAGCGTCACATCTTGCTCTTCATTGTAATACTATGCATGCCAGTCTCTCTTGGCTAAGAGATGAGGAGAGACTGACTGCATCCCTTCTTCTTTATATAAGAAATATTAATGTGTTGAAAATTCCAAACAGTTACACACAGCTCTGACACACACACTTGCCCCACCGACATGCCACCAGGGGTCTTTTCACACTCCTCAACTCCAAAACAAATTCCAGAAAGTGTACAGTATTATATAGAGCCATTATTGCATGGAACTCCCTTCCATCTCATATGGCTCAAATGAACAGCAAACCTGGTTTTACAAAAACAGAGAAAGTAACACCTTACGGTACAACGCCTCTCCCCTATTTGACTTAGATATTTTGTGTGTTTGTAATGATATGTAGGCTGTGTGTGCCGTTTTTAAATGCACAGTATATAGTTCTGTCCTTGAGTTGTTCTTGTCTATTAATGCTCTGTATTATGTCTTGGTTAATTTCTTTGTGTGAAAAATAGTTCCTGCTGCTTTCACAACAGCAAATGGGGATCCAAATGGGAAACACGCAGCAGTGTCCGTTTCATAGTGGGGTTGTCTCCATTTGAAAAGTGTAACTTTTTCCACCCACCTGAATCTCCCAGCTCCATCTGATTCACCTGTGAACCATGCAACAGCAAGATATCTTTTGGTTTTGTTTCCCCATACTGGGCTTTTGTTCTGTATTCCGACATGAAGGCTGCAAACATCCCTCAAACATGGTATTCCAACCTGAATAAAACCTGGCCACCTATAGATATTAAATTGGCAATTTCTTATCTGTTTATGCTTGCAGAGAGGCATTTTATCCATGTAGTTGTTCATATATGAGACCAGGCGACGTGCAGAAGTGTAATAGCACAATAATAACAAATATGGCAGGCCTAATAATAAACCAATTCGATATTTCACACTGTGGTTGACCTTCAACTGACATTCCATTTAACACTGGTTCTGCACAGTTACCTGATGATGGCATTACAGTCAAAAGGTGCAGAACAGTTATGCCCCTCATATAACTTGTTATGACACATTAATTCCCCAAGTGAAAAGGGAATTCTTCAAGAACCAGTCAAAGGCACCTCTAATGTCTGTCTCTCATTCATATTCTATCTCATTCATTGAACGTATTTATGTCTGCATCACAGGTACGTCTAATAGGAAACTACAAGTTTTCATTCTTACTCGTGAGTATGGGGCTCATTCGAGAGGGAATTTTTCTCATAAAAGCCCGGTCTATGAGTTTCCCTAGTTGTGTCGAGATAACTCAACGTGGAAATCCCCCATTCTTTGTCTCCTCCCCGCTAGAATATTTAAGCCACTGGCGCCTCCCTTCAACACGCACTCCATTCCAGACTTGAGAGGGAACAGAGTAGTGAGTGGACTTGTCAGTCAGTCAGTCAGTCTATTCAATATGGATGTTTATAGAGTTTCAAACGACAACCAAATGGATTATAACGTCGATGAACGGGTATCGAAACTTGGCAAAATGATACCTAGCCAAGAAGACCGTTTTGATAGCGGTCTGGATTCGCTAAAAGATGATGAATATGGTAACCTTGTGAAGGAGCTGGAGGACTTGAGAGTGGCCCCCGTCGAAGTCAAGTCAAACTCCTGCAGTAATGAACCCTGGAGGAAAACAGTGACCGAGGACAGAGACACGTAAGTTCACTTTTATCTTTGGGTAATGTTGCATCGGTATGTTTTATGAATGCATATGATTTTGCATAAAGTGCTGTATTATTTTGGATTATAATTATACTATTTCAATGAGCTTATCTTCATTTGCATTGTAGGCCTAAATCACTTTTAAAACGCACAGATATGCGCCTGTTATCAAGTTGTGTCAAATTAATCAGCTGACAGTCTGCATTTGCAAGTAAACAAAAGGACTTTTGGACTCCGCTGTCCGCTGAGTGTGTACTTTGGCTCAGAGCTACCCCTGGGCGGCGCTAAAATCAGCTATGCGCAGTTAGGAAAGTCCCTGGCGAGTTGCCAGGAACTGATAATGTATCAGATGTGTCAAGCCGCAACTGGTGGAAATAACCCCCCAAAAAATCCATTCTTGCGCAATGCTCCAGTGCTCGCGCTTTGTTCTTTTTTTTTCAACCACTTCCTCTCAGACGTGCGTATTTGAAGCAAAGCCGTTTTTAACTCTTTCTTTTACCCCTCCTCCACATAGGTTTCTCCACCTGGCCATTATTCATGAAGCCACAGAACATGCTGAGCAGATGATCAAACTGTCACACAATGATGATCTATTCCTGGATGCACAGAACAATCAGAGACAGGTAATTAAAGATAACCAATTCATTTTTGTATAATTGACTAATTGAAGATGACAAAAATAGAACAATTAAAACACCAACTTAACAGGTTAATTAAAACAAAATGAATTGGTTGATAAAACACAGTCTTATTGAAACAGGTGTGTAAAACATCACTACACTTACATAGTTATAAACAAGCCATCTAAATGGTTGTATTTACACCTGAAATCAATAGCTTACCACCTTTGTATTCTTCTTTCAGACGGCGCTCCACCTGGCAGTGATCACAGAACAGCCCCATCTGGTAGAGAGGCTACTAAAGGCTGGGTGTGACCCGCGGATAGCAGACGACAGTGGGAACACCGCTCTCCACATCGCCTGTAAGAAGGGCTCTCTCATCTCCTTCAGTGTGATCACCCAGAACTGCCCCCGCCACCTCCGCTCCATCCTCACCTTCCCCAACTACAGCGGACACAACTGCCTCCACCTCGCCTCCATTAACGGATACCTCTCCATGGTGGAGAGTCTGGTTCAGCTTGGTGCCGACATCAATGCACAGGTAAGGTTTCATCACACAGGTGCTCTTATGCCAAGAATCAATAATCCCCATTGATGAATTTAAACCTAAATGTATTCACAGACCAAAGGAACTAATGTTTGGTGTATTGTTGTTTCCCCCAGGAACATTGTAGCGGTCGTACAGCGCTTCACCTGGCTGTGGACCTCCAGAACCCATCCCTGGTCCATCGGCTCCTCTCCATGGGGGCAGACGTCAACAGTGTGACGTACGGGGGCTACACGCCTTTCCACCTGACCTACGGGCGTCAGAACGCTGAGATCCGCCACCAGCTGTACGAGAAGACGGCCCAGGAACTCAGAGAGCTGCCTGAGAGCGAATCAGAGGAGAGTGAGGAGGAGTGCCTGTCTGGTGATGAACAGGTGAGATACTAAAAGTCACACTGGTCTCTCTTGTAAAAGAGATTTGATCTTTGTATAAATAAAGGTTAAATAAAAAAAAGCTGCATTACTAGGGGGATTGGGAAACGGCTCTATCTGGACTAATGGATTGGCTATAGTACTAAAGGAATATTGTCTTCTATTTAAATTACAGTTGCGATTACAGATTCCTAATGTTGTTACTTTCGTTCTCCACAGATGTACGATGACATTACATTTGGGCAGAATTGAAGCAGTCGCATCACGTGGTGGTGTGAAGTCAAGTCGATGAAGCTGCTACTGGCCTGTCCAGTCCAATCAAAGCACAGTGGGAACTCCAGGTCCCAGAAGCCTTTAGGGGGAGAGCCACATAGAGCTGGCCTAAAGACAAGACATCAGAGAGACAAGGCTGAAGATGGCATTTGTTTGGGGTGGAAGCCTTGTGGTCGGTGAAAATAAAACGCACCGGAAAGCATAATATGAGCCCTGACCTCTGAGAGAATTATCCTATTTTCATGTATATATCAGACATCATATATTGTAAATACAGAGATATAATTTTTTATACTTGTGAATGTTTTTATTAAATGTGAGTGAAACACTATTGAAAAGAATCATTAAAATATGCATCTATAATATAAAATGGATTTTGACTGTTGTTTTCTACTCTTACGCCCTCTGGTTGTAGTTAATTTTCTGTCACACTAGTAATTCTTCATGGCCATTTTTACACAGCAATATACAGACTTGAACCCTTAAGTTAACTGGCTCACTTAGCCAACGCTACTCACTCATTGACATGGAAATCCCACACAAGAGTCATGTTCATTTTTCATAGACTTGCAAGACAACTGAAGTCCCCTTCCCCCACTCAACACAAAGGGAAGATCTCAATTGCATACTCTCTCTCAAAACCCATTGGATGAGAAAGCCTGGAGTATGCAATTGAGATCTTCCCTTATGCCGCGTCCATGTGCTAGTCGGAACTAGGAAACTCTGAAATTTCCAACATGCTAACTGGTTGTAGTTATATACAGGCCTCGTTAAACAAATCAGCAGGTTGGAAATTTCTGAGTATCCGAGTTCCGACGAGCATGTGAATGCGGCATCAGTACAGTCTGGGGTTTCCTGGTTGGGGCGAGGTCACTATCTGTGAGTCACATTGTTAAAAGTCCCCTCGAATTGGATGTGTAAGAGGAACTACTGTTCCGTATAAAACATTCCACCTTGGAAGTGCTGCTGAATAAGTGTGTGTGGGAATGGGAATTGATGACTCCTGTAGAAGAACATACTGTTCACCAATATAAGAATTCTTTAAATGTACTGCACTACCCATGCCTATTATTAGTATTACCAGTCATAAGGAGAGTTAGACAGCACAACATGACACAACTTACCTTCAGCTGAATGGATTTACCCAAGTTGTCAGAGGGAAATTGCAAAAGCTTTTATTGCTCAAACTAAACAATTTATCTTCCTGGACAGACTGACTCATGTATCTTCTACAACCCTTTCTCCCATTAGCACACTATTATAATCAGTGATAGAGAAAGATATGGTCCTTGGCTACTGTTATAATGGGAGTGTAAAATGGACCCTCTAATTGCAGCCTATTTGCTGTGAGCCAAATGTCAGTTGGCCTATTAACCTCTGGATTCTCAGGGGATTTCCTAAGGAATCTAACTCAGCCTCACCCAGACACAACAGTTCCAATATCTTTGCATGTGATCTATTCATATCCTCTGGACATAGAACTAACACGATGGGCCAGTAAAACAAATGCTGAGACTTCAGATTAAGCTTTTAGCCTCTATTATATAAACCCAATTTGATGTGATATTTCTCAATTCCCTCATCACATAGAAATATTGCACACTTCTCTCAAGTCAGTTTGCCTTTTGATTGTCACCAGAGGTGCATTTTATTTCTGACTCGAAGGAAATGGAAAATGCAAAAAAAAAAATCATGATACAAGGAGGCAAACAGGTCACAACCAGTTTTGACTGATTGTAGTAAAGAACCTTCACCACAGCTCTTCAATAGTATGTCATGTGATTAAATGAGCAGAACCACAACAGGAAGTCAATGTTTTACTCTGCAGCAATGTTCAAAAAGTCTCAGTCAGGTTACCCAATTTAGGTACAAACATTTTCAAGTTTGTACTAGGTCATATAACCAAGGGCATGGTGCACATAATTCAGTCAAATCTATGATCACACATTGAGAATACATTTTTTTTTGTATTACAAAAATGAAAATGGCATAAGCCTACATTAGAAAAGGGTTTAAACTTCAAAAATACAAGGTGGAATAATACACACAGAAAATATTGTGCAGTCTGTTAACCTAGTGCCGGAGTGAAAACCCGTCCTGGCATTGAGCGATCAACCTGAAAACAAATTAATCAAAACTGGATATTTTACTTGAAAATGTTGAAAAATGTTTTTAATGGAAGAGGGGGCAAATATACAGTAAACAAGGATTAACACCATTCTTCAACTTGGGGACTACAAATCCCACAATTATCTGACTGGGCCTTAAACTACAGAGGCCCAGAGAGATGTGTTTCTGGGCTCAATCTCTTTCCGCTAGGGACACCAGGTGGGTGTCCACCTCAGACTCTGTCAGAATCCTGCAAGCAGAAAATACAGATTAATAGAACAGAATATACCTTTGTCCATCCAGGATCAACAGTTTTCTTAGGCATTACCTTACAGAAAGGATTACTAAAATTCTACATTTCTCACTAGTTTTGTGTTGTTGCAACAGTATTCTGGTGGTCCATTAGTGGGAGAGCCCAATATAGCACCACCACATCTAAACTAACTTTTGTACACACTTTCTAAACAACAAAGGTCTTCCTGTATTTTATATGGGGACTAATGATCTGTTCAGAGCAGAGATTCACCTGAATTTAGGGTCTTCTGTTGCGATGACTCCTATCTCCAGCTCAGAGGGTTTGAAATCAATGGACAGGACTGTAGACAGACAGGTGATGGCGGTCTGAAAAAAGAAAGAGACAACACAATCTCATCCACTGTTTTTGCAGAGGAGAGACTATTTTATACATTGTAGAATAACAGTGAAGACAAAACTATGAAATAACACATTTGGAATCATGTAGTAACCAAAAAAAGTGTTAATCAAAATATATTTTAGATTCTTCAAGGTAGCCACCCCTTGCCTTGATGAGAGCTTTGCACACTCTTGGCATCACTAAACCTTGTACTGTATGTACTGTTAGCGGAGTAGAAGGGTATATCTACCTCGACAGTTTCTTTAAAGGTCAGGTCAAGTTTTTTTTTAACCTTCTTCTCCAGGAAGCTGGTTGCCTCTGTCTGTTTGACCCCTGCAGCGGTGGCCTTGAAGCCACAGTAGTATCCAGCAGGATCACACTTATACACCTGGGGACCACACTCATCATCCACACCTATCACTATCATGCCTGAGGAGAGACATGCTATTAGTCAAACAGGAAGTACAGTACGCACAGAATTATTTGACAGTTGTAAATCATATTGGGAAAGAGATGCATTGTCTTCTATAATGTCTGAAGGAAAATTAAGAGTACAACACGGATCATCACTTTTGCGTTTCTTTGACCATAGAACTTATATCCAGTGATGGTGAACATGAATAAACATGCACTTACAGCATCCCAGTGGCCTCATCTCAGCATTTTGTGTGTACACCTGAGAGATGTCAGCGATCCTCTTACATAGCATGTCCACTGGGATCTCATAACCATACTTGTAATTCCAGTTTGCTGCCTCGTAGCGTGCTCTCTGGACCTGGGACTTGCCGTCCGCTGGGGGTGGGAGAAGACAAGAGACAAGCAGTTAGAAACAGCATTGGGACTTGTTCAGGACAAGGTAAAAGGTCATGCATATGCTAGTATGTGTTTTGAGATACACATGGAGTTGAGTTGTTGTGAGTAACAACCAGAGTAGTCTGTCTGCTATGAAGCCTGGATGGTCCATCACTCTGCTGAAGACTGTTGTGCTGGGTATTGTAGCCTACCTGTCATCCCTGACATCACACAGCCAATGTTCTCCGTTATCCTGAACAGGTGAGTGACTGTGGAGGAATCCAGTAGCTTGTCCTTGTGGAGACAAAACGAGGTGATGTAACTTCTAAGAAATACAATTGATGTACTAAATTAGTCCTCCACTGGTGAGAAGCCTAGAATAATGAGGTAAACAGCAATGAGTTTTACAGCTGAACTTACTGGTACTTTCTTCTGTGTGACGACTACTGCACAGTCTTTACCTCTGACTGCTACTGACGTGAGACCACCTTGGTTTATGGCCTTGAAAGCATACTCTGTCAAAAACAACACATAAAACAGGGTTATTCAGGACATCACATAATTTTTATGCATACAATTTTTAAAAAATCACTTCAACAGATAAAAGCAGTCCCACTATATGAGACTGTCAGAGAAAAAACGGTATACCATGATGATAAACTGCGAGACTAGCTTGCTAACAACATAATTTCTTAGTTAGCTATCCTCACAACATGTTTTCAATAGCTATCTTGTAAAAAATTACAACCAACTTCATGTTGACTAGTTAGCTAACGTTGTGTTCATTGTGTTTCTTGAGTTTACATGTACCGGGTGTTAGCCTAGCTAGCATTCTGTTTAAATATGTGGATATTGAACTGGTGTAGCTTGCTAGAATATTAGCTAATTCAAAATACCTTTCAAATGAAAAGTAGGCTTATTGCTAACTTGCAGCTTGTAGTTAGTTACAGCAAAGATAGGTTTCCCCTTTGTCTGTGGTTACAGTTAGCGCTAACTTAGCTAGGAACCATGACTGAGCATTTAGCTAGCCGGCATACGAATGAAAATACACTGTACTAACCAACTTGGTAGAGTCTACCCTCTGGAGAGAAGATGGTGATGTGACGATCGAAACCTGCACTTGAGCCCCGCGACATTTTGGTTTGAATTTAGTTAGCTAAAAAGCTAGCTAGTCCCAAATATTTAGCATGCACAAATCTCACGTCATGCAAACAAAAAAATTATGTTCACCCGGAAGAAGTAACAAATAAATTGTAACTACATCCGAGGTCAAATAAGCAGTGATCCAGGGTTGTCATGGTAACGTACACTTTGTAAAATTTTATTATTGTGAATTCAAAATAAACAACATAGAAAAAAACTAAGAGTATACAACGGATTATGCAAACATTACAAAAGTCAGGGGAATACAGACCTTGTAAAAAGCGCCAACATAACTTTTCCTTTATTTTCTTCACCTCAACATTGGCCACTTGCTCATTCATAGCCCCTATTGTTCATAATTTTTATATTGAGGAATATTATATAATATAATAGAGTATTATAAAATAGAAGTTAAAGTTATTTCATTTCCTATTCTATACACAATTCTATTTATTTATTTAACCTTTATTTAACTAGGCAAGTCAATTAAGAACACATTTGTATTTCTTATTCGAGGCATTAATGCCCAAATCTGGTCATTAATTGGACACAATAAATGTCACCTTTTCCAACAGGTAAAGGTGAGACCACATTTTTCTGCGATGATGAGCAGCCCATTTTCTCTGTATTGATAGGCCTACTCACACTCTTCGTCATTCATCAGGTATTTACGGTATCTGGCCCTACTGACAGACTACTATTCAGAGGGGAGTGTCATCATGATCCTCCATGTGCTTGTCTCTTGCCACGTTCACAACAACTGGGAACTCAGAAATCTCCTACTTCTGACTTCAGTGCGTTGAAGACAACTGGAAAATCTAAATAAAACAAGCTCCGACTGGGAAAAATCATTTTGAACGGTCATCTAACTCGGAAGTCGGGAACTCGGGCCTCTTTCTAGAGTTCCCACTTTCCAACCTGAAGATCATTTACGTCATGATATGACCTCTTATTTTTTCTGACTTCCCAGTTGCCTTGAAAGCACTATTCCTTCTTTGGCCTCTGTGTGCTCCTCTAGAGAGAAAAGGGAGTTCCTGCCAGGAATTTTATCAGGCAAAGAATAAGGAAACAGCTTTGTCTTAAATGAGATAGCACATCGATTCAGCCTGCATCGATCGGTTTAGAGAGCAGTGAAGCCATGATGTAAGACAATGATAAACAGTTTATTTGAAGGAAGCAAAGCACTCGATAGCTGAAGGGAAACATTTTTCAAATGAGATGTTTATGCGTAATCATCAATAAACAAGTTTACTCCCTGTGCCAGAACATGCAGTACTTTCCTTTTCCCTGTTCCTGGTCGGCTTGACTGAGTGTTTTAGAACAGGGATTATAATGGGTTAATAATTTGACTATTTGCAGATGTAGGATCTTCATTTTATCACTCTTTTGTTTCAGAGAATGTACCTGCACAGCAGGAAATGTAAACTTGAGTGTATTCAAGGTTGAAAAAGGCTTCTAAAGATTGTAATTTCCATTTAAAATGTCAGACTTGATTTGCCCTAATGGAAAATCTATCAACCCCTACAAAAATATCAATTCATTATAATCCACATCATAATTCACATGTTCTGTTGCTGCAGGATTATTATTATCTGTAGCCAGATCCTACATCTGTACTGTACTTGGCATGCAGGTTATTTCCCTTTTGTCCCACTTAACTGTTAGGCTCTTGGCTGGATTGAATTGCTTCCTTATCATGTATTACTAGTCTGGTACATTCAGATCAAATGACTCAGGTGACTAGCTACAGTATAGTTTGACAACCAGTAAAACTATTAGGATTAAATATTTTGGATGCTTTTGATATGTTCTCAATGAATCAAATCCGTAAATCAATGACTAAAAGGAAATATATATATATATATATATATATAAAAAGAAGAGTCATTTTATTGAGATGTGTGTCGACATCACGTGCCACTTGCTCACTCTTTCGCACGCACGCACGCACGCACGCACGCACGCACGCACGCACACACACACACACACACACACACACACACACACACACACACACACACCACAGCCTTATCTTCTTCCGATAATACACAGTAGCAAAAAATCCCAAAGTGTCTTCCATTTGGTGTTGTAAGGCTGGTAATACACCATTCAATAGCTCGCACGCAAAGCTCACCACATAGGCCTATAGCCATAGTCACACCTTGTAACTAAATGGTGCCTTGGGTTGAATAATGTTGAGAGATAGGGCTTTATAGGGAAATACTGAAATGCCCAAAAAGGATTTCACAACTCCAGACTCCTTATTGTGATTAATATCAGAGCATACAGTAGGTATAAACTTGTCAGACACAACTTTTCAGAAACAACAAAGAGGGTATGATGGCAATAGGTCCTGTTAAAAAAAAAATATTTGGAAAATACAAAATGACTGTTGAAAAGCACCACCTGCCACCTTATTTTAATATTTCACAGTGTATACAGACAGTTCCCCCCACCCCCCACCAAACAGACCTGGTATCTCTCATTTAGTCTTCCCCTCTTCCTGTATTCTGTCCTTCTCACTTCTGTTCTTTCAGTATCAAAGGAAGCAGTATTTTCATTCATTGGAGGATATAGTCTACCTACCCTTTTTGAGAGGAAAGAACCCCACCCCCATTTCTCATGTAGTGATGTGTGGGACAGAAAGTCACCGAGATATCCATGGGTTGCTGGGGGATCTCCACTTGCAGTGAGTATATACAGTATGTTTATACAGAACCACCATACAGTAGTTTGCCTCATATTTCCCACTAAAGGCGAAGCAACAAGTAACATACATTGTGAGAGATTCTTAATGACAGGGCCTTCCTTTGAAATCAGTGGGATCTGAGTCCATTAATGTAAAATGTATGCATTTGACACATTACTATACCAGACATGTGTGAATTTATCTTTACACATAAGGATTACATTTTTTTTAAATCTATAGAATACAGAGTTCTAGGAAACTCATAATTCTGTGTAGTGACATGACATTTAAAATAATAATTTAGAAAAAGTGTTTGACTTTATACCATCAAATGTGAATAGTTCTCCATAAATTCCTCTTGTTCATTACAGTGTGAGCAGAAATTAAGATTATTGAAGAAATCTCAAAATACTGAAATGATTTCTTGAGATAAGAATCTAATCTTGTCTGTTTGTGCAGTACACTTACCACACATTTTCTTAGAAACTGATCGCTGAACGAGTTTCTGAGAATGTCTTGAACAGAGATTCAAAATAAATATATAAGATTGTAATTTCAACTCACTTATTAACCAATGTAGTTTTTATTTTGATTAACGGGGACTTCATTTTTTTCCTTCGGCCTGCATCGCAGGGCGTCACTACAGATCCGGGTTTGAGCCCGGATTGTGTGCCGCACGAGGCGGCACACAATTGGCCCAGCATCATCCGAGTTACGGGACGGTTTTGGCCCAGCTTCCTCCGGGTTAGGGGAGGGTTTGGTCCAGCGTCATCCGGGTTAGTGGAGGGTTTGGCCGGCCAGGATGTCCTCGTCCCATCATGCTCTAGCAACTCCTGTGGCGGGCTGGGCGTATGCACGTTGACACGGTTGCCAGTTGGACGCGGTTTCCTCCGACACATTTGTGCGGCTGGCTTCCGGCTTAAGCGAGCAGTGTGCCAAGAAGCAGTGTGGCTTGGCAGGGTCGTGTTTCGGAGGACACATGGCTCTCGATCTTCACCTCTCCCGAGTCCATACGGCAATTGCAGCAATGGAACAAGACTAACTACCAATTGGATATCACGAAAATTGGGTAGATATAAAACACACACAAAATAAAAAAAATACTTCAAAATGTACGTCCATCCCTTCACAACAGCAGCTGGTGGTTTGTTATGAGCAAGTTGTAATGAACACGATGGGAGATAGAGCTGGTTTCAAGCACAGGGCGCAGCAAGTGTTTATTGTAATGGACCACAGGAGGAGGCAGGTAGCTGGGTCCAGGGGCAGGCAGAAGTTCAAACACAGGGGGTCCAAAAAGGCAACAGTACTGGCAGGGAAAAGGATAGTAACGACGTCCGGGAGATCAGGCAATAGGTTGATAACAGGAAATCCAATAGGCTAAAGTACAGGCAGGGAATAGGCAAAAGGCGTCGTTAGTGAGGCAGGCAAAAACTATCATACACGGGAATAGTAAATTACAGGGAACCCCAAGCGCTCCAAATTAAAGTGTGTCACAAAACAAACAATACCTCACAATGATGCAGTGCAAAGAAATTAACTAAATAGTGTGTGATAGTGACATACAGGTGTGTGAACAGGTGATCAGAATTCAGGTGATTGGGATCTGGAAAGTGAGCTGCGTTCAGGGGATCTGGAAAGTGAGCTGCGTTCAGGGGATCTACGTGTTTGAGAGTGTGAGTTGGAAGCAGACGTTACACAAGTCACATCTTTATACAACAGATTGACACTCAATACAAGCATTTATTCAGAAAATAAACTTTCTGAGAGGTATTTGATTGGTGGGGCATGGAGGAATGGTTGCAAAATACTAAAACAGGTCCTTTTCATCAAAATTTCATCCTCACAAAAAGGTGTGAGAAAAGGTTGGCGTTTTGATGGCTTACCTCAGTCATTCTCAACCAGGTGGCCTTTTTTTAAAAGCGTTTCAGTGGGCCTATGAACTGAAAGCATTGATAACCCCTGGTTCACCCTGATTGAAACCCCTTGTTTGCCGGCCTCTGCCACAGAGTGTTGCGTTGTGGGCGTCTGAAGACAAAGCACCTATCCAGTGGTGGAAAAAGTACCCCAATTGTCATACTTGAGTAAAAGTAAAGATACCTTATTAGAAAATGACTCTAGTAAAAGTGAAAGTCACATAGGAAAATACAACTTGAGTAAAAGTCTAAAAGTATTTGGTTTTAAATGTACTTAAGTATCAAAAGTAAATGTAGTTGCTAAAATATACTTAATATAAAAAGTATAAGTAAAAGTAGGAATAATTTAAAATGTCTAAAATTAAGCAAACAAGACTGCACAATTTTCTTGTTTTTTAAATTTAGCTAGGGTCACACTCCAACACATAATTTACAAACAAAGCATTTTTGTTTAGTGTGTCTGCCAGATCAGAGGCAGTAGGGATGACCAGGGATGTTCTCTTGATAAGTGTGTGAATTGGACCATTTTCTGTCCTGCTAAGCATTCAAAATGTAACAAGTAGTTTTGGGTGTCAGGGAAAATGTATGCAGTAAAAATGGCATAATTTAATTTAGGAATGCAGTAAAGTAAAAGTAAAAGTAAAAAATATATAAATAGTAAAGTACAGATAACTCAAAAAACTTAAGTACTTACTTAAGTACTTTACACCACTGCACCTATCTCTGTGGGATGGTGTGGTGTGGTGCGGCTGTTGGGGCTGTGAATTCACCCGGCAGGGACTTCACAATGCCTGCTGCTAAGAATAATGTGTACAGCCACCTGCATGTATTCAGGCATACAAATATTTGTTAGGTCTTCACTTTATAATGCATTCATTTTGATATCCAATATTAACTTATCCAAGATACTTGTAAACAAACAGAGGCTGGCATATTTGTCGACAGTCCAGCCAGAGTCAGGTAAACAGTACATTGTGACCTGGAGGATCTGTAGTGCAGTAAATCTCAGGGTTTTGTCTGTACTGTACTTGGTAAACCCAGCAAGGGTTTTGGCCTCCTTGACCTGGGCTAGTGCCAGCTGGGTCAGTGTACTCTGTTACGTCCATCCCATCCTCTAGTGTTTCAAGGGAGTTTCGCTTCTGTATTCACAGAAAATATTTAGAAGATTCTCACACAGGTGTCTGGTATCTTTCCTGTTAGGGCTGAATTTCAGCAGAAATAAGGAATGTGCTTGGGCTGGTACAGTCAATAGCCTCTTGGCAAATGTGAGATGCTGTATCAACAAAGACAGAAGATCATTTATGCTTAGGAACACAAATTGACAAAGGGCAAGTCCTATCTGGGGTTTTAGGCAGTTTGCTCATGTGGCCCCATTATCAAAAAAGGACATGGCATTGAGCTGAACTTTTGGCATTCTGTAAAATCTATCTATTACTCCCTCCCACCTCATCTTTGCTTTTTCCAATAGAAAACTGATCTAAAATACAGTAGGTTTCTCTGAGAAATTAGTGTGTAAACCATGAATCATCTCTGAGCAGGGTTTCTGTTTGCATGCGAGTTAAAGATGCACCATTTACCATGCATGAATGAATGAGCAAATGTTGTGTATCATCTACCAGGTGTTGGCAGTAACAATAGTCCAGACATAGACAGGGATATATGTGGTTTACCCCACATATCCTACCATGAATGTCACAGTAAAACCTCTAAATAACTCCCATGAAAACCCCTCAGAAAGACATTGACACAACCCTTCAGGGAAGCTATCTACTGTATATCCACTATGGACTGATGGGCTCAGCATCATTGTAAGGTCCCAATTAAGAGAGCCTGTAATAAAATATCCAACACAAATGAGCAAAGCTACAGGAACACTAGACCTCAGTGTGGTGGGCGAGTTTAGTAGGCCATAGGGCCTGATCCAAATGGCACTATATTCCCTATGTAGTGCACTACTTTTGACCAGGGCCCATAGGGTGCACTATGTATGGAATAGTGCGCCATTTGGGATGCAGATATATTGCCTGCCAATGCATTTCACTGTGTTAAATAATTGCAGGCCTGTACAGTGGGTTATACTGTATATATATATATATATATATACACACACACACACTAAAACGTTTTAGAACACCTACTCATTCAAGGGTTTTTCTTTATTTTTACTATTTTCTACACAGAAAGTGTCACCAGCAAAGCACCCCCACACCATAACACCTCCTCCTCCATGCTTTACGGTGGGAAATACACATGCAGAGATTATCCGTTCACCCACCACGAGTCTCACAAAGACACAGAGGTTGGAACCAAAAATCTCAAATTTGGACTCCAGACCAAAGTACACATTTATATTGTCCATTGCTCGTATTTCTTGGCCCAAGCAACTCTTCTTCTTAATGGTGTCCTTTAGTAGTAGTTTATTTGCAGCAATTCGACCATGAAGGACTGATTCACACAACTGTTGAACGGTTGATGTTGAGATGTATATGTTACTTGAACTCTGTGAAGCATTTATTTGGGCTGCAATTTCTGAGGCTGGTAATTCTAATGAACTTATCCTCTGCAGCAGAGGTAACTCTGGTCTTCCTTTCCTGTGATGGTCCTCATGAGAGCCAGTTTTATCATAGAGCTTGATGGTTTTTGCGACTGCACTTGAAGAAACTTTCAAAGTTCTTGAAATTTTCCATATTGACTGACCTTCATGTCTTAAAGTAATGATGGACTGTCGTTTCTCTTTGCTTATTTGAGCTGTTCTTGCCATACTGTGGACTTGGTATTTTACCAAATAGGGCTATCTTCTGTATACCAATCCCACCTTGTCACAACACAATTGATTGGCTCAAACGCATTAATTCACTTTTAACAAGGCACACCTGTTAATTGAAATGCATTCCAGGTGACTACCTCATGAAGCTGGTTGAGAGAATGCCAAGAGTGTGTAAAGCTGTCAGCAAGGCAAAGGGTGGCTATTTGAAGAATTTCAAATACATTTAGATTTGTTTAACACTTTTCTGGTTACTACACGATTCCATATGTGTTATTTCATAGTTTTGATGTCTTCACTGTTATTGTACAATGTAGAAAATTGTAAAAATAAAGAAAAACCCTTGAATGAGTAGGTGTTCTAAAACTTTTGACCGGTGGTGTGTATATATATATATATACTGATATATATATACTATTATATATATATATATATATATATACTATTATACAGTGTGTATATGTGTGTGTAATATATGATAGAACTAATTATTTTCAAAATGTCAACAAAATGCCTCTCTCACTGACAGATTTACATCAAGTGTCAAACTGCTTGAGGAAGTAAACAACACTGGCGCTGCTGTGCCAAAGGGCAGCAGGAAACCTAAAACCCTCTCCTCCTTCCACCCTCTCTCTCTCTCTCTCTCTCTCTCTCTCTCTCTCTCTCTCTCATGCTCTCCACCCCTCCTCTCACTTGTTTTTTTGCAGGATGAGAAACAACTTGTCAGAGTAGCAACAGAGCCTCTGATCCCCAGAGGGAGCATTGGATCTCAGGCGTATTCAGACAGGCCATAGTCCTGACAATCAGGCTCCACAGGTACCTTTACTGTACCTCCTCTCCCGCCCTTCTGCTCACTGTGCTGCATTAAATGTATCATATCCCTCATAATTTGATAGCCGTCTGTAACACATTAAGTCACCATCCTACAGCAGATGCTGCAAGTATAAGTCACCCTCTCTCTCTCTCTGACTGTTAGATGACTTCACTACCTGAGGGCGGTGTGATCACAATGAGCCCAGCCGTCCTCCCATTCTTCCTTCCACCAGCTTCTACTGCTTGAGGGTCTCTGATACTGAAGTCATTGCATTGCTCATCCAGTCCTGTGCTGAAACCAGAGAACAAAACCACATCAAACAATCCCATAGGGGAAGAGTAATACTCATGTTCAGTGTGTTAATCTAATACATTTTGAGACTAATCATAGGTCCCAAATGGCACCCTATTCCCTATATAGTGCACTGGTCAAAAGTAGCTCTGGTCAAAATTAGTGCACTATATAGGGAACAGGGTACCATTTGGCATTTGGGACTAACCATTCTCAGCGTCTTGCGCGCCATTTTGTATTGAATCTAATAAGTTAGTGAATCTGACCTCTCTGGAATGAAAATGGATGGCCCTCCTTATAACCAAAATAATAATTAAAACATTAAGTGGATAGCAGACAAGCCTACCGTGTACCCTCCCTTCTCGGACAGATCAGAGCCTTTTAGAATCCGTTCTTCATCCTGTAAGCATTACATGGCAACGCAGGAATTTTGATTCATACAGGGCTGTGGGCCAGAAGGTTGTGGGTTCACAGAACACTGTGGACAAGAGTAGGGGTGGAATTATCTCCTTTATAGTAAAAGCATTGCATGAATGTATTTGCAGGACCGAGAAAAAATTGCCTGTCATAAACATTTCATGCAATTTAATGTTATTTTACATATTACATATTTTAAAGAATGGACAGAGATAGGTCTATGTGTTCATCTGATCATATTTCTCCAATGCCAAATCAGTGTGTCTTGTTTGCAACGAAACTGTCCCTGTTTGAAAATAATTAAATCTGACTTGTCATTAGGAATGTGAGTATGGTACTTTCAAAAGTTAGGCCTACCTTTCCACTCCAGTCAGAGTAGGCCTACTGAAGCAGAAAAATGTCCAATTTAACTGCTGGCCACTTCTTCCGTGGTTTAACCTAACAAGAGAAGGTCACAAGTGTTTCTCTAAAAGCTGTCTGGGTTTAAACATCTTCTATTGTACAGAAAGTGAATAGCTTAATCAATTGGTAGTGACAGAATTAGTTTACTTCCCAAGCAAAGACATTTTTTGTCCCCTTGGCTAAAGAAGGTTGTAGCTCAGCATGTCAAAGAAATGTCAAAGAAAGTAAACAATGATATCCCCATATGGATTGAAGTCAAGTCTTTCCCAGGTATTTCAAAGGTTGTTTTCTAGCGTAAAGCATTGCAGTCCAAAGTGCTGTTATAGATCACTTTATATAATCAAAACAGTTTTATTTTCTTCAAAATCATAAGCTAGCAAGGGGTAGGCCTGTGTTTTTTTTCTTCCATTTTCTTTAATAAAAGGTAGGCCTATGGCATACCCTCTCATACCCCCTCAATTTGAGTTCTGGTTTTAACTGAACATCCCTTTACTGGTAGGCTATATAAAGAGTGCATGGTGGGTGGTGGAATTGCCTGACAAATCTATGGAAATAGCAGCCTATAACCTAATTTTGTCTGTCAAACAGGTAGTCCGACCTCTTATTTCTTAAATATGAATAAATGAGCTCCAACGCAAAGCCATCTTGTTGTTAGTTAAGTCTAATTAACTGAAATGAATTATGCCTACTTGAATTTGCCTACGAGCTGTCTATTTCCGAGGTCAATAACTCTGATAACTACATCATAGACATACTTATATATATACTGTATATAATATGTCTGTCACGACTTCCACCGAAGGTGGCTCCTCTCCCTGTTCGGGCGGTGCTCGGCGGTCGTCGTCGCCGGCCTACTAGAAGGTGGCTCCTCTCCCTGTTCGGGCGGTGCTCGGCGGCCTACTAGAAGGTGGCTCCTCTCCCTGTTCGGGCGGTGCTCGGCGGTCGTTGTCGCCGGCCTACTAGCTGCCACCGATCCATTTTTCCTTTTCGTTTGTGTCTGTTTTGTTTACACCTGTGTCCATTTAGTTGATTTCGGTGGGCTTATTAGCCTCCACTGTCTGCTAGTCTTTGTGCGGGATTGTTTGCTGTGGTTACTTTGTTAGGGGTGCGTGTCTGCACCACTGGGTTTTCTTTCTCACGGTAGTTGTACCGTTTTGGTATGTGTTTAGGAGTAGAGGTTTCTCCTCCGTGTGTAGTGTTTATTTCCCTGTGTGTGGCGACCTCGTTTGGGCGTGCCCCCCCCCATGTTGTTGTTTAGTTTTATATATATATATATATATAACAGTTATAGTAGTAGAAGCTATCAAATTTGACCTCTGGTCCTCCTTATTTTCATGTTCTCCTCAAACTGAAAAGAACATAGGCTACAGGCTTGTCCGTGTTCAACTATGCCTCATAATAAAACATCAAGAAGAAGCCTGTGAAAGGATCGAAGCAGGAGATGAGAAGCAGGTACAGGGAGTGAAGGTTTAAAAACTGATGGACATGAAACAGAACAGGAACACATAACAACAATTAACGCGGACACAGGGAGCAGAAAGATATACAGGGGTAATCAACCATGAGAAGGAGTCCAGGTGAGTCCAATGAGCACTGCTGCATGTAATGATGGTGACAGGTGCAAGTAGAGACAGGTAGCCTGGCAAGAGCAGAGCAGGCCTAGGTAAATGCAGCCTAGTTGTATTTACACCCTCCCAGCAGTTATCTAAGAAATATAACTTTGCTCTCCGAGTATGCACTTCATTGACTATAAACTATGTATAATTTGATCGAGACCACACTAAATAGCCTACAGGCACACTTGCTATTGCGTGCCCAGCGGAGAATCAGAGATGAGGGGCGGCATCGGGCACACATCAATATATAGCCTAATAAGCAACTCATTCTAAAACTCAGAAATATAGACATTTCATCAATTACAAATTACATGACACTCCCCTGGATTAGATTTAAGAAAAATACTAAATCCTTCCCATGACTGAAATTGAAAAAACTATAAGAGCCCAGTAGCAGTGGCTGGTGGCTGCAGTAATAATATAATGAAAGGAGATAAAATAGCCCAGAGGCTCCTGTGGGATTCATTTAGGGGGAACCTTACCCTACTGCGTCAATGTGTCACGCACTGATCTGTTTCACCTGTCCTTATGATTGTCTCCACCCCCTCCATGTGTCGCTTATTTCCCTGTATTTATCCCTGTGTTTCCTGTCTCTCTGTGCCAGTTCGTCTGTGCCAGCGTGTATTTCCGTGTGCCTGCCTTTTCTATTCTCTCTTTTGCTAGTCCTCCTGGTTTTGACCCTTGCCTGTCCTGACTCTGAACCTGCCTAACTGACCATACTGCCTGCCCTGACCTTCAGCCTGCCTGCCACTCTGTACCTCCCGGACTCTGAACTTGTTATGATCTTTTTGCCTGTCCACGACCATTTTCTTGCCTGCCCCTTGGATACTAATAAATATCAGAGACTCAAACCATCTGCCTCCCGTGTCTGCATCTGGGTCTCGCCCTGTGCCCTTGTACAATGCTCTGTGGTAATACAATCCAATAGTTCCCAAACCGTTTCTGTCTGCCGTGCTCATGACCCACCTAAACAAAAACTTGTCTTATGACCGAACAGTGTTTCTGGCCCACCTAAATCCTCAGGCAAAATTTGCATTTTGGCTAAACAACATTTCTCTACCCACAAATGAATCTCACATCACAGGTAGCCCAAGGAGGATCAAGTCATGAGCCTTCCCACTGGACACACACTGGATTAATCAACATGGTTTCCAACGTAGAATAGACGTTGCATTGACATCTGTGCACAGTGAGTTTAGTCTAGTTTGTAGATACAAAATACCCACCATTTGAGGAACATTGGTGTTATGCCTAGGGTTACAAAGGGAGGATATATTACTTGCAAACTTTCAAAGTTTACCAGTAAACCACCAGAATTGTGGAATATTTCAAGGATTTTATGTAATCTATCACAAGATATCGAGTGTCCCTTTGAGGTACTATAGATTATCACAGGTGTCTGTCATTATCTCTGGCCCTCTCTCTGGCTTTCTCACATGCAAAGTATGAGCCATTGGTTGGCAGTTTGTGGGTGCAGAAGGCTGGGATGCAGAGGCACAGTGAGAGAGTAAGAAGGAAACACAGTGGGAAACATGATGAGTCACATATCGGCACACAGTGGAGAACATGATGAGTCACATATCGGCACACAGTGGAGAACATGATGAGTCACATATCGGTGAAGAACATGATGAGTCACATATCGTGGAGAACATGATGAGTCACATATCGGTACACAGTGGAGAACGTGAGTCGTGTGCATACTGAACTTTACACTCCCCAAATCCCCCCTAGCATACAGTAACGTTTTCATTTAATTCAATAATTAAACCGGCAACAGTATGAAAGGAAAGTTTCCCTCAAGCACCACATTTGGGTATGCACTGAGATAATCTTCCAGGAATAGAATCCGATGTACACTTGGCAGCAGTGGGCAGTGGGTTGCTTTAGCCTGGTTAAGGTCATGACTACTACATGGGAATACAAGGGGAATTTGGAGGGAGAGATCCTCCCGTCCACTCCCACAGTAAGGACAACAGAGTGTGTTGGTGATGACGAAGACCGCACTTCATGTGCCAGTAGTCAAACTGTGCCAGTCATCTCTTCTAGTCATTGTTGCTAGACTAGGCCTATAAATTAACTATAAATAGGTATTTGGAGTGTAATCCAGTCGATTAATAGAGTTTTGATGACAAAGTAAACATTGAATTCTTTATAGATTAGCATAATGGTGCAAACAGTTTTTTGGGAGGATAAAACTAGAACCAACTGAAGGTTTTCTTTATCTTAATCCTCACGATGAACTCATCCTCCTTCTCCTTCTCTTCTTCTACCTACACCACAGTGCAAAAGTTTGGAGTCACTTAGAAATGTCCTTGTTTAAAAAAAAAATAATCTGATAATGGGACTCTGTATGTCTCTGTAGATATTCCATTAAAAATCAGCTGTATCCAGCTACAATAGTGATTTACAACATCAACAATGTCTACACTGTATTTCTGATCAATTTTATGTTATTTTAATGGACAAAAAAATGTGTTTTTCTTTCAAAAACAAGGACATTTCTAAGTGACCCCAAACTTTTGAATGGTAGTGTATATATTTTCTTTGCTTTTCCTGCTCCCACACTTTCCTACTAAAGGGAAGGAGCTGTAGACATTGGCATCTATGTAAATAACATATTTAAACAGGGAAAATTTACAGTTTCTTGTCTGGATCTTCCAAAAACTTATCCTTAACTGCACATTCAACGTTCTTTTTGGATGATGTTTTAAAAAACACAGGCATGAGCACGGTCTCGCAAAGAGGAGCTCCGGAATTTCGTCGGGGAATTTCCCACAGTGTTCACGGGTATGGCACATCTCCTTCTTGGAATTAATCGGGAGGGAAAGATGTTTATCTGGTAAACACTGTTTCTGAGAAAGAGGAACTTCTGTGGAGGTGCTCAGGTGTTCTTACTGTATAATGACCAAAAGCAAAGCAGATGTTCTTTCTATGGTCACATGGCTAACAACTACTAGTTAGGTAATGCCGTTGCACAATGCCGACACATATAGTTGTATGTATCATAAAAGCTTTGCCAGAATTCCTCTTTCCCACAGAATTATAGCAGTCTCTGGCTGCGTTTACACAATTCCTAACTTTTTCCACTAATTGGTCTTTTGGCCAATCAGATCAGCTCTTTCGCCAATAATTGGCCAAAATATCAGAATTGGGCTGCATGTGTAAACGCAGGCTGTTCTGACGCAGCAAAAGTGGATGCGCTGAACGCATAAGCCACCTCGCGTTTTGTCCCCATTGACCAAATGTTCCTGTGGTTGTTCAGCACATTGGTAGCCAACGTTTTGAGCGTCAAACAGATCAAGGATAAATTAGTTAAATGTAACTGAACTACCTGCATCAGACGTGTTTTTGCAGAAGAAATATCAGCAAGAGTCAGCATTGCAGATTTCTACTGACTGATAAATATACAGGTGACAACATGTCTGTTATCTAGGCTCTGAACGATAGATGTCACTACTAGATATAAATGTGTCGGCTCCAAAAGAATACAGCATTTTATTCTTATCTCCACTTAATACCTCCTTGTTGGCTACCTCACTTTTATGTACATTTGGACTGGATCCTATTGGACTATCTATTTAAAAAAAATGGATTTACAGTCACCTTTCTTCTAATCTCAGCACCCAGAACCTGTCACAAGAGACTATATTCTGTCTATGAGGGACTGCACAGGAATTCAGAGTTAAGAAGCATAGGCCTACACGAATAGTTCCACTAACTACTCACTAGCTACTTCATACTTGAGTAAAAGTAAAGATACCCTAATAGAAAGTGAAAGTCACCCTGTAAAATACTTGAGTAAAATACTATAAGTATTTGGTTTTAAATATACTTAAGTATAAAAAGTAAATGGAATTGATCAAATGTACATAAGTATCAAAAGTAAAAGTAAAATCTTTTCAACTTCCTTATATTAAGCAAACCAGACTGGCTTTTAATTTTATGTACGGAGAACCAGGGGCACACTCCAACACCTAGACAATTTACAAACAAAGCATATGTGTTTAGTGAATCCGCCAGATCAGAGGCAGTAGGGATGATAAGTGAATTAGACCATTTTCCTGTTAAAATATAATGAGTACATTTGGGTGTCAGGGAGTAAAAAGTACATTATTTTCTTTAGGAATGTAGTGAAGTAAAAGTAGCCATAAATAGTAAATGACAGATACCCCCCAAAACAACTTAAGTAGTACTTTACATCAGTGGTTAGGCCTACATGAATAGTCCCACTAGCTAGGCCTACACAGCTAAACTAAATAGTACAGAGTGTCTGTAAATTGTGTTATACACACACACACACACACACACACACACACACACACACACACACACACACACACACACACACACACACACACACACACACACACACACACACACTATAAGGGCACAAGGCGAGACCCAGATGCATACACGGGAGGCAGATGGTTTGAGTCTTGATATTTATTAAACAATCCAAAATGGGAAGGCAAGAGAATGGTCGTGGACAGGCAAAAGGTCAAAAACCAGTTCAGAGTCTAGGAGGTACAGAGCTGCAGGCAGGCTCGAGGTCAGGGCAGGCAGAATGGTCAAGCAGGCGGGTACAGAGTCCAGAAAACAGGCAAGGGTCAAAAACCAGGAGGACTAGCCAAAGAATAGAAGCAGGCGTACTGGAAAACCGCTGGTTGACTTGAAAAGCATACAAGAAAAACTGGCATAGAGAGACAGGAAACACAGGGATATATACACCAGGGATAATAAGTGACACCTGGAGGGGGTGGAGACAATCACAAGACAGGTGAAACAGATCAGGGTGTGACACACACACACACACACACTGTTACGGATACAGGTATCCTGTGTCTGTGTGTATCCTGTGTGTGTTTCTTTTCTCTCCTTCTCCCCTCACAGGTGAAAATCATTACTCCCCAATCAGTCAACAATCAACCCATCAATCAGAAGACACACCTCCTCCTGTTTCCTACCCTATCACAGTTCCTTCCCCATGGTTTAAAAACCCCATCATTTGTTTGTTCAGTAGCTCAATCTTTGTAATGCCATGTTGGTAGATAGCTGTTCTTTGTAGATTTCAGGAGAGCTCAATCTCTTTGTAATGCCATGTTGGTAGATAGCTGTTCTATATAGATTTCAGTAGCTCAATCTTTGTAAATGCCATGTTTGTAGACCTCTGTTTTGCACGCGCTCTCTGTGTATTAATTAACCTCTCTTTTGTTTGAGCACCTCCATAGCACTTTGTCATCACCTGTGAGTATTGTTTTGGTTATGGTGTTTGTTTGTTGCTGGTGGGAAAAGGGGGAAACCAAGACAAGTCGCCCATGGGCATACACTACCCGTAGGTAAACTTTGTTAAAAACACTAGTTAGAACTGGGCGGACCACCCACTGTATTTTGGTTAGTTAGTTAGCTGTTGTTGAAATAGGCTAGTCTAGCTTAGGGGTGTTTTTGCATATTTGTTTCTTTCCTTGGGTCCAGCTCAGCCCCTTTTCCTGCTCCCCCCCATTACCGTGTGTTTTACAATAAACCCTGAGTTTGACGGTATTATTTCAGTTGTCCTGGTTATTTCGTTCACACGTACTTTGTCACAATTATAATTTACATGAGTTATGTTACGCGTCTCATTACCATCCCCCCCTAGACTGTCGGGCCAAAAAGGGATTCGTAACACACACACTGTATACACACACTGTATAACACATACATTGCATTCAGAAATTATTCAGACCCCTTGTTTTTTTCCACATTTTCTTATGTTACAGCCTAATTCTAAAATTTATTAAATTGTTTCCCCCCCCCTCATCAATCAACACACTCATAATGAAAAAGCAACAACAGTTTTTATAATTTTTGCAAATGTATAAAAAAAACTGCAATATCACATTTACATACAGTACCAGTCAAAAGTTTTGACACGTATTGAAGACATCAAAACTATGAAATAACACATATGGTTCATGTAGTAACCAGGAAAGTGTTAAACAAATCAAAATATATTTGATATTTTCAAGTAGCCACCCTATGGCTTGATAACAGCTTTGCACAGGGCAGGGGTCTGAATACTTTCCAAATGCACTGTAGACAAAAATCTAACATTGGGCATATGATTCTGACCCCTGTTAATTTCTACTGTGTTAAATTACCTAAGTTTCCACTTGGGACAAATCAAGGATCTCAATAATTACGTTGGCTTTTACTCGAAAAACAAAATTGCCCATGTGTTTTCTTTTGTTTTAAAGGGAGGGCGTTTGTTCCTTTGTGAACAACTTATGTAATTGCTACAGTAAAACGGTAGTAAAACATCCTCTTGATCGTTCATGGGTGTGGTTGCGATAGTAGAGTAGAGGCCTAGGCCATAGTGTGTGTGTGTGTGTGTGTGTGTGTGCGTGTGTGTGAGTGCTGTGTTTTCTAAATACCCCAAAATAACCCAGTGTTGTTTCCTCCCTCCCTGACCTCACCCATAAGGCCATGTAGTGTGGGACATATAGTGCCTTCAGAAAGTATTCATATCCCTTGACTTATTCTACATTTTGTTGTGTTACAACATGAATTCAAAATGGAATAAAATGTTTTCTCTCTCTCACCCATCTACACACAATACCCCATAATGAGAAAGTGAAAACATGTTTTTAGAAATGTTTGCAAATTTAGTGAAAATTAAATACGGAAATATCTCATTTACATACAGTACCAGTCAAAAGTTTGGACACACCTACTCATTCAAGGGTTTTTCTTTATTTTTTAAAATTATTTTCTACATTGTAAAATAATAGTGAATACATCAAAACTATGAAATAACACATATGGAATCATGTATTAACCAAAAAAGTGTTAAACTTAAAATATATTTTATATTTGAGATTCTTCAAAGTATCCACCCTTTGCCTTGACGACTGCATTGCACACTCTTGGCATTCTGTGAATCAGCTTCACCTGTAATGCTTTTCCAGCAGTCTTAAAATAGTTCCCACATATGCTGAGCACTTGTTGGCTGCTTTTTCTTCACTCTGCGGTCCAACTCATTCCAAACCATCTGAATTAGGCTGAGGTCGGGTGATTGTGGAGGCCAGGTCATCTGAAGCAGCACTCCATCACTCTCCCTCTTGGTAAAATAGCCCTTACACAGCCTGAAGGTGTGTTAGGTCATTGTCGTGTTGAAAATCAAATGATAGTCCCACTAAGGGCAAACCAGATGGGATGGCGTATCACTGCAGAATGCTGTGGTAGCCATGCTGGTTAAGTGTGCCTTGAATTCTAAATAAATAACCGACAGTGTCACCAGCAAAGCACCCCCACACCATCACACCTCCTCCATGCTTCATGGTGGGAACCACACATGCAGAGATCACCTACTTGGCGTCTCAACAAAGACACGGCGGTTGGAACCAAAAATCGCAAATTTTACTAATCAGACCAAAGAACAGATTTCTACCGGTCTAATGTCCATTGCTCATGTTTCTTTGCCCAAGCAAGTCTCTTATTCTTATTGGTGTCTTTCAGTAGTGGTTTCTTTGCAGCTATTTGACCATGAAGACCTGATTCACGCAGTCTCCTCTGAACAGTTGATGTTGAGATGTGTCTGTTACTTGAACTCTGTGAAGCATTTATTTGGGCTGACATTTCTGAGGCTGTTAACTCTAATGAACTTATCCTCTTCAGCAGAGGTAACTCTGTGTCTTCCTTTCTTGTGGCGGTCCTCATGAGAGCCAATTTCATCATAGTGCTTGATTATTTTTGTGACTGCACTTGAAGAAACTTTCAAAGTACTTGAAAGATTCCAGATTGACTGACCTTCATGTCTTAAAGTAATGATGGACTGTTGTTTCTCTTTGCTTTCCATAATATGGACTTGCTCTTTTACCAAATAGGGCTATCTTCTGTATACCACCCCTACCTTGTCACAAAATAATCGAATGGCTCAAAAGCATTAAGAAGGAAAGAAATTCCACTAATTAACAAGGCACACCTGTTAATTTAAATGCATTCCAGGTGACTACCTCATGAAGGTGGTTGAGAGAATGCCAAGAGTATGCAAAGCTGTCATCAAGGCAAAGGGTGGCTATTTGAAGAATCTCAAATATAAAATATATTTTGATTTGTTTAACACTTTTCTGGTTACTACATGATTCCATATGTGTTATTTCATAGTGTTGATGTCTTCACTATTATTCTACGATGTAGAAAATAGTAAAAAAATAAAGAAAAACCCTTGAATTAGTAGGTGTGTCCAAACCTTTGACTGGTACTGTAAGTATTCACATGTCGAGTCGATACATGTTAGAATCACCTTTGGCAGCGATTACAGCTGTGAGTCTTTCTGGATAGGTTTCTAACATTGGGGCGGCAGGTAGCCTAGTGGTTAGAGTGTTGGACTAGTAACTGAAAGGTTGCAAGATTAAATCCCTGAGCTGACAAGGTAAAAATCTGTCATTCTGTTCCTGAACAAGGCAATTAACCCACTGTTCCTAGGCAGTCATTAAAAATAAGAATTTGTTCTTAACTGACTTGCCTAGTTAAATAAAGGTCAAATGAGAATGTTGTAGATTTGGCCTTTTGTTTTAGGTTATTTTCCTGCTGAAAGGTGAATTCATCTCCCAGTGTCTGGTTGAAAGCAGACTGAACTAGGTTTTCCTTTCGAATCTTTCCTGTGCTAAGCTCCATTCTGTTTATTATTTGTATCCTGAAAAACTCCCCAGTCCTTAACAATTACAAGCATACACATAACATGATGCAGCCACCACTATACATATACTTGGAAAGTGGTACTCAGTAATGTGTTGTATTGGATTTGCCTCAAACATAAGACGTTGTATTCAGGACAAAAAGTTAATTGCTTAGATTTTCTATTTTTTTTATTACTTTACTGCCTCATTGCAAACAGGATGCATGTTTTGGAATACTTTTATTCTGCACAGGCTTTCTTCTTTTCACTATGTCAGTTAGGTTAGTATTGTGGGGTTACTGCAATGTTGTTAATCCATCCTCAGTTTTCTCCTATCACAGCCATCATTCATTCCCCTCCTCTCCCCTGTAACTATTCCTCAGGTCGTTGCTGCAAATGAGAACGTGTTCTCAGTCAACTTACCTTGTAAAATAATGGATAAATAAAAAATAAACCTATGTAACTGTTTAAAATTCACCATTGGTCTCATGGTGAAATCTCTGAGTGATTTCCTTCCTCTCTGGCAACTGAGTTAGGAAGAACGCCTGTGTGTTTGTAGTCTCCATGCTCAAAGGCATATTCAATGTCTGCTTTTTTATTTTTTTTACCTGTCTACCAATAGGTGACCTTCTTTGCGAGGCATTTGAAAAGCTCCCTGGTCTTTGTGTTTTAATCTGTGTTTGAAATTCACTGCTCAACTGAGGAACCTTACAGATGTGTGGGGAACAGATGAGGTAGTCATTAAAAACAATGTTAAACACTATTATAGCATACAGAGGGAGTCCATGCAACTTATTATGTGACTTGTTAAGCAAAATCTTTACTCCTTAACTCATGTAGGTTGCCATAACAAAGGGATTTAATACTTATTGACTCATGATATTTCAGCTTTTCATTTTTTATAAAATTTTTGATAAACAGAATTCCACTTTGACATTATGGGGTATTGTGTGTAAGAAGTGACCCCAACACATATAAATTTAATACATTTTTATTCAGAATGTTACTCAACAAAATGTGGAAAAAGTCAAGGTGTGTGAGTACTTTCTGAAGGCACTGTAGCTCTCCCTCCCACCCACAACTCCCTGACCTCACCCATATGACCATGGGGTGGCAGGTAGCCTAGTAGTTAGAGCATTGGGCCAGTAACCGAAAGGTTGCTAGAGCAAATCCCCAAGCTGACAAAATCTGTTGTTCCGCCCCTGAACAAGGCAGGTAGCCCACTGTTCATAGGCCGTCATTGTAAATAATAATTTGTTCTTAACTGACTTTCCTAGTAAAATAAAAAAAAAATGTAGTGAGGGACATACTGTAGCTCTCCCTCCCACCCACAACCACGGCTTGGAGTACTTCCTGGTCCAACATTTTCACAACACCCAAATCTCACCATTCCCTAGCCGCAATCCAAACCACGTGTCTTCACCATGACGGTAGACCTACACTACTATGGTATCACCATGAGCCTGGCAAGGAAGGCTTCATTCACCCTAACTATTTACCTTCAATTTCTTAATTATCTTAGTTTCTTAAGTCTGGTGGCCAGGGTTTTTTCCTCAGTTGATTGGAATTATTGCGGAGATCAACAGAACACAAGACCAACAGATATAGATATAGATATAGAAGAATGTGAGGAGAGGAACACTTTTCTTTGTAGAGCCAGACCGTGTCATTGAAGTGCATTTGAGAGTTGGACAATCGGAACATCTTGTCCAGGGCAAAAGGATGGTGAAAAGGACTACAAACCTCCTGAGTGGGACAGGAGGAAATTCCCTGCTTTTGTTGTGCTTTACAACAACCCACGCAACATGGGGCGGTAAAACCATACATATTTTTAGCGCAGGTGGGTATAATTACCTGCGAGCCACACTCATTAAAGTCTAAACTGTTATTCACATTTTTTGTACTGGATTTTCATGGCGAGTTAAGGCTTTGAGTGGCTGTGTTTGTAGCTGCATGCAGCGAGGCTCTGCGGTGAGATTATTTTCATTCTTCCCTAACCAGAGTGAGGAGAGGACACGTGGTGAGGTGTAAGACCTTAGGGTATTGCACTTTATACTTCTGAGCTGAAGACAGAGCTTGTCTCTCCCTCAGATGCAGTATATTTACCTTGACTGGTGCTTTTATATCTGGCTCTTTCAACCTCCCAACACAAAGGCATTGGTCCCGCGCCTCCGTCTGTCCATCTGTCTCACTGTCTGTCTGTGAGGAAGTGAGGATAGATGCATAGAATTGGGGGAAGGATGGGGAGATGAATGATTAACGGAGGAAAGCGAGCACCTCCCTTTGTTCTGACTTCTTCAGGGAATCATTATACTAAACAACGTGTGGCGGCACAGAGAGGAATTCCCCCTGTTCAACTTCAAACTATCACAGATGTGCATCTGGTCTATTTGTACTACATACAGCTGGCCCAGAACTACCCAGAACCCCCATCCTTCTCCATGGTATAGTAGTGCTATTGGCCTCCGCTCTGCCCTGCTCTGAATCTGGAAAATCACTTTAGCTGGACATAAACAGAGCCAGTACCAGCCCTAGGCCAATCCTACTACACACAGACAGAGGCAGAGCTAGCACCAGCTCAAGCCCTACTTCTAGCCAGGCCACCAATTGCAGACTCAGAGCAATTGGCAGATGCATGGGAGTCAGTCTCAGTCTCAGTCTGTGAAGCACATTATCTGCTGCGAGCTGGTATAAAGGATGAAAGGTGGTGGAGGGAAAGTCTGGGGGATTTCAGAGAGATCTATGGTGGCCAAATCAGGAAGTAAAAGTCCTACTAGAGGTCAATGGTCATTTGGCACCTCGCTCTGTGAATTAGTGAAGTAGTGTTTTTCATTACACACTGCAGAGTGTGCATCCCAAATGGTACCCTATTCATGACACCCATAGGGCTCTGGTCAAAAGTAGTGCACTATATAGGGAATAGGGCACACACTTAGAATTTCTCTGCCATGTCTGATGAGAAACAGTGTTAGCCAGGGCTTTATAATTGGTTTCTGGTTTAATGGACATTTGGCCCATGAATATGTCAGCAGCTGCAGGTCAGTATAGTTTGTGAATGCATGGTTGCATATTATGTGTCAGCTATGGTGGCACCTACTGTATGTTAGCAGCCTTGCTGCTGTGTGTAGGCTGTGCAGAAAGGAGGCCGTGCAGATCAGTGGTGTCTGGGACTTTCCAGACCAGGGTTGTGTGTGTGAAGTGCACTAGTACAGATTGTGCCATTAACGCTACTGAAGAACGCACTTAGCAAGTCTGACCAGACAAGCAACATTGACCTGTTACAAAACAGCCTGCTCACACGACAACAAAAAAACAGCCTATATGGTACTCATTAAGGATCTAAAATTATCCCCATTTCATTTAGCCTTTGATGCCATTAAAAATAGTTTGAAGTTATAAGAACTATTAAAGAAATACCACCATGCTGTTTAGGTTGCTACTTTATGCTGTTTTATGGCATGTGCCTCATGTTACTAAAAGACCAATCTTCTCCTAGCAGTATGCAAAGTATACAATTCAAAGCAATAAACTTCAGATTATGACTAGAATGTAACATGCAAAGTTGAGAAGTTAGACACAATAACACTTTGCATGAAACTGCGCAATACCAACTAACATGCATGCTGTCCCTTTCCTCCATTTGGTCTGTAGGAATGTGTTAAAATGTTCTTGAAGGGTGTTCCTCAGCTCCAAGACTTCCATGCCATGCATTCCAGGTTTGTAGTATTCTTATTCTATGTTGTTTTGCCCCAGGAGAGACAGGGAAGAAGAGGAGACCACAATTTTAGTCAGGCTGTTAGTAACCTTATAAGGAAGCATTCACACACATACACACACACAGACAGACAGACAGACATGCACACACACACACACACACACACACGACTGAGTGGTGTGGAAATCCCCTTCTCCTCTGACTGACAGTAGGGCCTAAATAAGAGGCTTGGCTGACCGCAGCAGAGCCCCACTGTGGAGGAGGCAGAGAGGGGGATGGCTGCTGCTATTCTCATCTCTCAACTCAGTGGGCGTCTGGCTGGGCTGGTTGGCTAAGCAGGTAGCTGTTCAACTCTGCTATGCCCTCCTATTAAAGAGTCTGCTCTAGTGATTACTGTGCCATCTGGAACTAGAGGATGTAGTTATATCAGCTATGAGAGCTAGAACCTGGACGACTGTGTGTTTCCGCTTTAGCAAAGTCGTCAGGCCTTGTCTGACAGACTTAACCAGCCAGGTACCATTCGTCTGGTCCTATACTACTCTATGTGCTGCAGCCAACTCCTTTATACTGGAGTTGTCATGCCATACAGTGGGACCAGGCTAAGGTACAATGGCTGGATGAGGGAAATGAGGAAGATGCACGTGTTGTTCCCAGACTGAGATATATGTAAATATTTGAGATATAAAGTATAAGCAAATATTTGACGCATGCATGCAAACACACACGTACACACACAAGAAATGGTATTGTGGCGTTAATCTGGATTTTCCCTCCTTAATCACACACATTATCACACACACTGTCCCAGATGACTGCGGTGTTTATCAATGTCTGCCAAGCTCAGGCCAGGGAATAAGAGGATCTTCTCTTCTCACACAACTGACAAACCAAACAGACTTCCAACTGCCAAAAGACTTCCAACAGGCTTAGAATATTTTATACGTATTGTTCTATGAGATAATCTTCCTCAGCTATCACTTTTTGTCAATTGTGAAGTATTTGTGTAATCAAAACAAGCACATAAAGGCTTCATAATTCATAGAGGTCATGTTAACTGACTGATATTATCCTAAACCCGTGTGAACCTCAGACCTTAATTCTTGGCATTTATCCCAAAACCCCATTAATTTCCCCCATAGCAATGGCTGAACGAACCAGAGGTAACTCATTTCTGTTTTTTACAACTACAAGATGGAGAGCTGTATTCTTTGTCTCACAGTAACCCCTCAGCCTCCTTTATAATTATACAATACCACCCTCTAGTGGAATATTTGTGTATTGCTAGTCTTTGGTCACTAGATTAGAATTTCTAGAATCTATTGGAATGACAGTGTAGCGTCTCGAGTTGGTCACCCAATAGTTACAGAGCTGTTACTCTAACATATCATCTAAACCCAAAAATACATCATGATCCACTGCCAGTCTCAGTCTGGTGTATGAGTGCCACTCTGTCTGTCTATAGCTTCTTTTGTTGCCGTAGTGAACTGTCGGTGAGTGTCACTGTGTCCGGCCGTGCTGACTGGACAGTGGGATGACTGAGGGTTTGTTTGCAGTATAAGGCTGTCCTTGTGTAGTTTGGCTGGATGCTTTCATGGCTCAGACCCCCATACGCTATGCAACGCTGAGTAACGATGAACTGTCTGTCTCACCATGGTACAACCACCCAGAACTACAGTGCCATAAAGTATGAATAAGCTTAGCCTAAAACGGGTGAATTGCCAATATGGTGTATAAATTAAATATACAGTTACTTTTGGCTATTATGATCCATAGAGAAATCACTCCTATATTCTCCTATGAGACACTATATGTGAATGGAGATCGGCAGGTCACGGTGTATGGGTTTCTAGCTATCTCTTAATGTTGACAGAGAGGTCATAGCTGTAGGTCATTCTGGACTAAAGAGAGAAGCCCACACACTGACCTGACCTGGGATTGGCTGCATTGGGAGGTTAGCCAACAGAATGTCACCACAAGCAGTTCCAGAAAAGGACACAGAAGTCTTTGTTAACCAATAAAGACAATCACGTGTCACTCACTGACACAGTACCACCACATGAGCCAGAGATAATCCACCACAGATCCTAGCTGACTGGCCAACATGACAGACAGATGAGCAAATACTGTAGTTAAAGCATAGTTAAGTATATTTATTAACAGTTTATCAAGGTGTTGTTACATAAAGTACGTTGTAAAAAAGTGCTCAGAAAATACAAAAATAATAATAAATATGTGAATATCAAAATAAAAGTTTAACATAAAGTTCCTTTACAACAAGGGCAACTGTGCATTAGGCCAATGGACTAGTAAAAACAAATATGACAGATTATACTGCCTTTACAAAATCTCAGCTACACCAACAGCCTGAAAAGACGTTCCAAATTACAAGTCACCAAGTGACCACAAGCCAGTAATGCTACACAGGGGAACAACAACACACCATGTTTAGGTCAGTGCTCAACAAAGTATTTCAACAAATGTTGTCTAAATTAAAACAAAGTGAGTGGCATGCTAGTAGTAGTGTATAAAGGAGGAAGGCTTCCTGTGTTCGAGTGCATTAAGGTTTAGGCTACTACTTGGCTCTGTGGTTTAGGTTAAAAAAACACAGCCCTTCAGAGGCACCAGATAGATAGACACGAGGTTGGAATGTTAGGACCAGCCTCCAGTTGGGGGTAAGGCCACTGGAGACACATAGTTAAACAACACAGTACTACTACTGTACCACACTGTGCCTGTACTATAGGACTACAGAAAGGACAGTGGCACTGCCCACTGAAGGCTAGCCCTGGTAGTCGGATCACTGAAGGCTAGCCCTGGTAGTCGGATCACTGAAGGCTAGGCCTGGTAGTCGGATCACTGAAGGCTAGGCCTGGTAGTCGGATCACTGAAGGCTAGGCCTGGTAGTCGGATCACTGAAGGCTAGCCCTGGTAGTCGGATCACTGAAGGCTAGCCCTGGTAGTCGGATCAGCTTCTGCTTCAACCGACTCTAACTTCTTTGTCGCTACTCTGTCATCGTCCTTCACGGTTTGTTGTCATAGTTCTTTGTAGTCTGGTATTAAAGACATGACAGAGACGTGGGCTAAAGCAGTAGCAGGTCTGACTCCCAAGTTTATAGATGGCTCCTTCATATCCACAACCAAATGGGAGCTCAGAGAGTAGTGCTGAGCGATTAGTGTTTTTTGAGGTCGGTTCTGTTTTGGTTCGATCATTAAAAAATAATTATGGTTTTCAATTTCGGTTTCAATAATTTTTGCAAACATTAAATGCAATATGCATTATGTGGGTTGAATGCTGTACCACAGAATACAACTATTAATACAAGTCCCATGATGGTAGTGACGGCCCATCACTTATTAACCATCATTTATGCACATGACTTTAATCAAATATTTCAGTTGTGTATATTACATTTGTTTTATTTGATTCATTTATATTCAATTCCAAGTCATATCTATAGAGCTGCTGCTTGACAAAATCACTATTTAATAATGTAGTTCTTAAAATGTAAATAAGGCATACTTTTGACGGCTGAATACCTAGTGATTCCTACCAATATCAATCACTTAGATCATGTATTTTCAGGTAGATACCCCGGAAAGCAACAGCTGCTCTCTAGATCACCTCACAATCTTGCATTCTTCTCTCTTCCATAGAAGCAGTAAAAGAAACAGACTGGACAAGTAGATGCGCAATGGATTATGGGTATTATAGTTAATTACCACATTTTACACGCTAAACTATGTAGAATATTGGCCTGTTGGAAACTACAACGCCGTACTACATCGCACAGTTCAGTCAGGATCTGATTTATCTCTAGAGAAACTGTGCAATGTGCACACAAAATTTCAGTTAATCGTTCAGCACTATCAGAGAGACAGACCCCAGAGCGCCTCCACCTCCTTGACAAATTAAAACAAAACAAACATGGAAAAAACAATCATCTCTCCAGAAGTTAGTTAGGTTGTTGTCGTGACAATGGCTGGGACCCTGATGGCAGTAGGCGTGGCCTTGGCCTCTTTCTCAACCTGATAGGTGTCCGTGGAATGGGGGGTGGTAGCGGTTCCCTCTGGCTGATCCGTCATTGGTCCATGGATCTCCTCATCCCGATTCTCAACAAAGTATTGCTCCGCCTCCTCTGATAACCGGTTGTCCTCATCTTCCTCCTCCTTCTGCGAAGAAAAGACAAGAAGTTGTTAATGGAACGCACATAAACACAAACATGTGAACCATCAATGCCCTTTAGGCATCCATTTCAAGTGAATGTGGCTCCGTCTTAGTGATCTCATAACCGAAACCCCAGACAGATGTGGTGTGATCAACGTGAGACTAGTAATTTCATACTGATTTAAACAACTGTATAGAGGCCTACCTCTTACCTCATCCTGTAATACTCGCAGAGCAGTGGTATTCAAACTTTTTCAGCGGGGACCCCATTTCTTTTCAAAGGAATTGTCTGTAGAGCACCGAGACAATTGTGTCGAGGAACAGATCTGGGGAAGGTTACCAAAACATGTCTGCAGCATTGAAGGTCCCCAACAACACAGTGGCCTCCTGCATTCTTAAATGGAAGAAGTTTATAACCACCAAGACTCTTCCTATAGCTGGCCACCCGGCCAAACTGAGCAATCGGGGGAGAAGGGCCTTGGTCAGGGAGGTGACCAAGAACCCGATGGTCACTCTGACAGAGCTCCAGAGTTTCTCTGTCGAGATGGGAGAACCTTCCAGAAGGACAACCATATCTGTAGCACTCCACCAATCAGGCCTTTATGGTAGAGTGGCCAGACGGAAGCCACTCCTCAGTAACAGGCACATGACAGCCCGCTTGGAGGTTGCCAAAAGGCACGTAAAGGACTCTCAGACCATGATTCTCTTGTCTGATGAAACCAAGATTGAACTCTTTGGCCTCAATGCCAAGAGGAAATCTGGCACCATCCCTACGGTGAAGCATGGTGGTGGCAGCATCATCATGCAGTGGGGATGTTTTTCAGCAGCAGGTACTGGGAGACTAGTCAGGATCGAGGGAAAGATGAACAGAGCAAATTACAGAAATCCTCGATGAAAACCTGCTCCAGAGCACTCAGGACCTCAGACTGGGGTGAAGGTTCACGACCCTAAGCACCCAGCCAAGACAATGCAGGATTGGCTTTGGGACAAGTCCTTGAATGTCCTTGAGTGGCCCAGCCAGAGCCCGGACTTGAACCCGAGAGAACATCTCCGGTGAGATAGCTGTCAGCGATGCACCACATTCAACGTGATAGAGCTTGAGAGGATCTGCAGAGAAGAATGGGAGAAACTCTCCAAATACAGGTGTGCCAAGCTTGTAGCGTCATACTCAAGAAGACTTGATGTTGTAATCACTGCCAAAGGTGCTTCAACAAAGTACTGAGTAAAGGGGCTGAATACTTACGAAAATTGTATATTTCTGTTTTTTTTTGTCAATATGGGGTATTGTGTGTAGTTTGATAAGGTAAAAAAAACAATTAAATACATGATAGAATAAGGCTATGACCAAATACTTATTTTCCACCATAATTTGCAAATAAATTCATTAAAAATCCTACAATGTGATTTTCTGGATTTTTTTCCCCTCATTTTGTCTGTCATAGTTGAAGTGTACCTATGATGAAAATTACAGGCCTCATCTTTTTAAGTGGGAGAACTTGCACAATTGGTGGCTGACTAAATACTTTTTTGCCCCACTGTATATATATATATTTTTTTAACCCATTGCAATTCCCCCGGGTGGCAACACCAATTTTGAATACCACTGTCGTAGTATACTGGAGTGTTTTTGACCTGACCAAGATCTGTTTCAGTTTGAAACATAGTCAATAAAGCAGTGAATTGGGAGCTTTAACAGTGTGAGGGCCTTCTTGTTCTATACTAGTGTTCTTTATTAGCCCAGCACCTATGTTTTTAAGGATGTGCGTATGACCACAAACTTTTCAATAGAAGTTACTGTAGTGCTCATATAAATAATGAGACTACTGTAATCGCGCCCACCATCTGGCCCTCTCTGTCGAAACGTCTGATTTCCAAGTGCCTTGGAATGGGACTTGACTGGAAGTCTATGGCAGGATTGGAAGACACAACCGCTGGTTTTAATTGACTGAGCTCGCAGTCTATCACCATCCAGCATTACCCTTAAAAACACGCCTCTGGATTTCCAAGTGCAAGCAGTGCAAGTGATTTAGGCTAAACAAGGAAGGGAGTTTGGGAAATAGTATGCATTTTAGAAATAATTTACACATAAACTTTATATGCCTGAACTCAATCAATTTGGCTTCCCAAAAATAATGTGGTCGCTGTGATAACATTTCTTTTCATTGACATTTTTTTCTGCATTTTTCAAAGTTCCATCTAAGCAGGCTCTCTCTCCCACCCTTTCAATTCCCACTTGTTGCACAGTGTTTCCAGGCTCTATATGCAGTAGCAATTGAGCCTGGGGATTAGGTTACTGTTACTACAACACTCTTATGCAAAGCATCTATGCCCTTCTATAATTATACACACTTTAGGCATCCCTTCCAAGACGTAAGCCCTCTTAGTGATGGCCCTCATCTGCTTGTTGTGTACATACCTCTTTCCTCATCCTGTAATACTCGTCGATGGCGTACTGGTATTTGGCCGATGTGATTCCAAAGAGCGAGGCCATCCTCTCCCCGAGGTAGTCACAAGCTGAAATACACATTCTGGAGTTTTACCAACAGCATAGTATTCAAGGCAGTATCAAGGTAGTGTACAGCAGGAGAAGGCCATCAACCATAGAGGTTTATAATACATATTGTCTCATATCAGGCACCCACCTGAAACAGTGGAGGTAGCTGCTCTCCACATATGGAACCAGAAGTACGGGCCCCAGGTCAGCTTGTTCTGACACACAAACGTGGGTTATTACCAGGTTTTAGAACACATATTATAGGAAGTACAGACGTTAATCGCACATTTCAGTAAAATACACAAACTAAAAACACGGCACACTTCTATTTAACACACCCTCACCGCATCGACAGGGGGGGACAGTAGGTCCTTCTTCTCTGGTTCCTTGTCCTCCCCCTCCTCCTCGTCTGTACTGTATTCTTCCATGGTTTCTCCGCTAGAGAAATGGATGATCCTTCTTGGGGCTTTCTCTTCTTTCTGATCCCCCTTCTCCAGGTCCTCCAGCTCGACACTCTCAAAGTCCTTCCCTGTGCTGGGGATCTGGGACACGGACACACACACACACACACACACACACACACACACACACACACACAGCTTGTTGATGACAGGCTGCTGCTTACACACAATTAGATAATCAACCATTTCTATGTTTATCAATGTCCGAATTTTACATAGGCCTACCCGTAGTATGGCCTACGTTTTAAGCGTCAGCATGAGACGATGACAGGCACGAAAACATAGATGCACTGAATTGTAGTAACGTTAACTAGCTAACGCTAGCCAGCTGGTCTGAAAACACCGAAATATAAAGGACCGATAATAAACACTTTTCATAATCTTGACCTGCCGAGCCTACCTTCTCTACGTCCATCGTTTGGCCCAAAGACACATTCACGTTGGTGAGATACAGAGATATTTCGGCCATGATGCCTCTTTCTTTGTATTCTCGGATGTTTAGTCTGCCCTACACACCCATGCTTGTGGGCATTTAAGCCCTGAACGATGCCCGACAGGCAGCCCTGTCTCCTACGCTGCGTGCCGCCCCCAAGAACACAGCAAATCGCATGCAAGTGACACTGTAGCTAACTCAGCTAGTCTTGTAAGCAAACGAGCTAACTAGTTAGCTATGTAGTCTTGTTAGCAAACTAGCTTGTTATCTGTACTGGTTGTTAGCTTGCATAACTGATTTGTGTATAATAATTAAAGACAGTTCAGATGTTGTGGATTACATTTACAGAGTAAGTTAGCTCCATTCCTGATCAGATTCAATTTCAGCCTTAGAAATTGATCAGATTCAATAGCAGCTTCAGAGGCTGATAAGTCAGGATTCTGCCTAGATACCATAGACAGCAAGACCACCTAGTTAACTAGCTAGCTCACAAGATTAGCCAAGTTAGCTGCTATGTTCCTTGAATGCGATTGGCTGTGGTCTTGGGGGCGACGCGCAGCCTGGGAGACAGAGCTGCCTGTCAGGCATTGTTCAGGGCTTAAATGCGCCATCACCTTCTTCTTCAACAATATATTGCTGTTCGCACAATTGAGTGTGCATGTCGCCACCTACTGGCTAGGAACATAACAATGGCAGTGCATTTCTTGCCATCTGTAATCTTGACTTCAATTTGTTAGGTAGCTGTGTGGTCTTAGAGACCACCAGTAAGGTCCTTCTAGTGTTTTGATACTGTGTTAATTTGCAGGTTAAATGTAAGGGTTTGCTAAATGTATATTCATGCTTTGTAGTATTGTGTACACTTTGCTTGTGACTCTTTTTATACTAGTTAATTGTGCTTTCACCTGTGTGCTGTGCCATTGAGATCCATTGAGAATTAAAACTGCTTGTGAAGACTGATTGTACTAGCCTCTTAGTGAAGAGCCATGACAAGACCTGTGGATCTTTGTGGAATCCTGTCAGCCCTGTAACCCGTTTCAACAGGTTAGGCTGTTGATGCAGGGTGATCCTGTAAGAGCATGGACATCTCCAAATGGGATATTTTTGTTGAAACAGAAGTATCCTGGTCAGGGACAGAGGTTGTTTCTCTGTTGAAGCTGAGAAGTGACCATGGGAGGATATGACAGGGCTACGAGTTATGTGATCCCAGGGCACAATCCTGAGATAGAAAAAAATAGATATTCCTGCAGGTAAAAAAAATGATTTTTTTAAAAAGAAAATGTATTAATCAGTGTACTGGTAAGATTTGGAAACCAGCTATAAATGTAAACCTACATGGGACATTTTCATAACTTCCATGTGGGTATAAAATGTAAAATGACATAGAATAATAAAAAATTAAAAAATGATCTCATTTATAGCGTCAAATCACGTTATATCTACAGTAGCTTTGATTGGACTGTAAAATCATTTTTAATCCTTGTCATATGAAGAGAATTAATGATGAGAAATGATAGATAAAATGTATCGGTGCTCATCAGCCATTGGACAATAACATTACACAACAAGTTGGAAATCGCTAATTCAACAATGAGTGGTTTGGAAAGAATCAGTGACAGTGGCTAACTGCAAGCATTGCAAAGCAATCACTAGCCTGCTATTCAGTGGAGTGGCTGTATGGTCCCAAATCTGGGATTGTGTCTCTTTTCCAAGTTTAAAATAATAAACGTTCAACATTGGCCATGCTGTCAATGAAGCATGATATGTGCTTGACTTCAGTGAGTTCAAGACAACTGGGAATTCCGGAAAAAATGAACTCCATCTGGGAAATGTGTGTTGAACAGTCATCCAATTCGGAATTGTAAGTTGGGAACTTGGGCCTCTTGTTAGAACTATGACTTGAAGATCAATGACGTCATCATGATTCAACCATGTTTTTTTTTTTTGAGTTTCCAGTTCTCTTGGAAACACCATAAATCCAGAGATTGCCAGACTTTGATGACAAAATTTGCCCATGAAGGACCGCCTTTTTACTTTCCTGTTCAAGTGAGCACAGCACCACAAGGTCCAAAAAATTCCAAAAATTTATTGTATGCTGCTGAAATGATGTAATATGCCAGGGAGATATACAGTGCCATGCGAAAGTATTCGGCCCCCTTGAACTTTGCTACCTTTTGCCACATTTCAGGCTTCAAAAATAAAGATATAAAACTGTATTTTTTTGTGAAGAATCAACAACAAGTGGGACACAATCATGAAGTGGAACGACATTTATTGGATATTTCAAACTTTTTTAACAAATCAAAAACTGAAAAATTGGGCGTGCAAAATTATTCAGCCCCCTTAAGTTAATACTTTGTAGCGTCACCTTTTGCTGCGATTACAGCTGTAAGTCGCTTGGGGTATGTCTCTATCAGTTTTGCACATCGAGAGACTGACATTTTTTCCCATTCCTCCTTGCAAAACAGCTCGAGCTCAGTGAGGTTGGATGGAGAGCATTTGTGAACAGCAGTTTTCAGTTCTTTCCACAGATTCTCGATTGGATTCAGGTCTGGACTTTGACTTGGCCATTCTAACACCTGGATATGTTTATTTTTGAACCATTCAATTGTAGATTTTGCTTTATGTTTTGGATCATTGTCTTGTTGGAAGACAAATCTCCGTCCCAGTCTCAGGTCTTTTGCAGACTCCATCAGGTTTTCTTCCAGAATGGTCCTGTATTTGGCTCCATCCATCTTCCCATCAATTTTAACCATCTTCCCTGTCCCTGCTGAAGAAAAGCAGGCCCAAACCATGATGCTGCCACCACCATGTTTGACAGTGGGGATGGTGTGTTCAGGGTGATGAGCTGTGTTGCTTTTACGCCAAACATAACGTTTTGCATTGTTGCCAAAAAGTTCCATTTTGGTTTCATCTGACCAGAGCACCTTCTTCCACATGTTTGGTGTGTCTCCCAGGTGGCTTGTGGCAAACTTTAAACGACACTTTTTATGGATATCTTTAAGAAATGGCTTTCTTCTTGCCACTCTTCCATAAAGGCCAGATTTGTGCAATATACAACTGACTGTTGTCCTATGGACAGAGTCTCCCACCTCAGCTGTAGATCTCTGCAGTTCATCCAGAGTGATCATGGGCCTCTTGGCTGCATCTCTGATCAGTCTTCTCCTTGTATGAGCTGAAAGTTTAGAGGGACGGCCAGGTCTTGGTAGATTTGCAGTGGTCTGATACTCCTTCCATTTCAATATTATCGCTTGCACAGTGCTCCTTGGGATGTTTAAAGCTTGGGAAATCTTTTTGAATCCAAATCCGGCTTTAAACTTCTTCACAACAGTATCTCGGACCTACCTGGTGTGTTCCTTGTTCTTCATGATGCTCTCTGCGCTTTTAACGGACCTCTGAGACTATCACATTGCAGGTGCATTTATACGGAGACTTGATTACACACAGGTGGATTGTATGTATCATTAGTCATTTAGGTCAACATTGGATCATTCAGAGATCCTCACTGAACTTCTGGAGAGAGTTTGCTGCACTGAAAGTAAAGGGGCTGAATAATTTTGCACGCCCAATTTTTCAGTTTTTGATTTGTTAAAAAGTTTGAAATATCCAATAAATGTCGTTCCACTTCATGATTGTGTCCCACTTGTTGTTGATTCTTCACAAAAAAATACAGTTTTATATCTTTATGTTTGAAGCCTGAAATGTGGCAAAAGGTCGCAAAGTTCAAGGGGGCCGAATACTTTCGCATGGCACTGTATATACTGTAGCTAAGAAAGTAATACTGTGTATGTTGTGTAGTAAGCTGTTAGTAGCCTATTTGCCTCACCCTAATAATTTGGTCTATTTACCCCTCTTAATTTCGCTTACTGTTGACTTGGTGGTGCACATGTAGCCAATAACCTGTTTTAGAGAAATGTAATCATCAAATTTTGTAAAGCTTTCATTGTCTGCTTATATGCCTCATTTATTTATCCTACGGTTCTGACTTGGTGTTCAGGAAGAACACTGTAAGAACAGCCCATGTTCTGAATTCTGTCACTGTACATTTCAAAGGTGCATAACAAATAGTTACATAGACTACTTCTGTCCTAGCTCGCTCATTGATGTCTTACTTGAAATTACGGATTGCCTCTTATCCTCTTGTTGTCCCATTATGCCATCATTTGTACATCGCAATTGGAAACCACATTTGTTTAAGCAAGTCAGCCATATCAGCTATGTTTTTTGAAAAGGCAGTAAATGAGGCTGAATTAACTGTTTCGCTGCCAGACAAGGCTCCGCCAGATATAGCAGTGGTAAGATGTTGGGACTGCTGTTAGGACAGCTTTATGTAGGCCCTAACAGTTTGTGGGCACCTGTTAAAGTGCAATTCATGTATTGTTTAGTGTTGTGTTGTGCAGTTCTGCTGGCATGCATCACAATTATTATTATTTATTTTCCTTGCCCCACCAAGATTTACATGCTAAAATCTCCACTGGTACCACTCTGGCACAAGGTAGCAGATTCTCCATTTTAAGGCATTGAGTGAAATGTTATTAGCAGAATCTAGAAATAAGTTAGAGAAGGCAAGACATGTCAAATAGAATGGGGTAAGTGTAGAAAGTGGGAAAGGGAAGCCGAAAGACAGCCAGACAGGAAAGTTAAAGGAATATTGGTCAAAGAAAGTAAGAAAAAGAAACAGACGGAGGAAGATAAGAAAAGGAGAAACAGAGGTAATGATGATAATGACTTTCCACCCCCCGATTATACCCTTGTATCCACTGCACCAGCACCAGACTTGGTTGTCCGACAGCAACTTGCTCAGCCTTCTCCCCACCCGCAGCACTACCCCCAACAAGACCTGATACAACTGGGGTACCAGCAGACCCCTAGGAGGCGGCCCATGAGCAGTGGAAATCTGTTCCGTACACCGCCCACATTGACTCTGTTTTTTAAAATCATTGATGGGGCCAGCAGTGGCAGGCTCAGGGAGCTACTCCAAATGATGGACAGAGGGGAAGAGGAAGGGGTAGAGAAGGGGAGGGGGAGCCAGTGCTGACGGATGGGCTGGACGACAACCACTACAGGGTAGGAACTTTGCTTGTTACAATGGCGGAAAGGAGGGATGTTTCGCATGAACATGTCGAAATGAATCTACCAAACAGAGGGCCGCGGGGTGAGTTAGGAAAACCAGACCTCCTCTGAAAACAACTCTCTACAACCCACATATGGACTGACGTGAGGAAGAGACAGTTGACACTCTTGGACAGCAATTAAATATTTTTTTAAACCCCCATGAGGAGCTGATGGTTTGTCTCTTTGTCAATGGGGAGTCAATCGATTTTCTAGTAGAAACTGGCGCTGCAATGTCTGTCATAAATTCTAAATCTATGTCCAAACCTTCCATGTCAAATGAATCAGTCACCGCTGTGGGAGCCTCGGGAGTGACTAAGAAAGAGTTGCTCACGATGCCCCTACCTGTTAAAGTTGATAACACATGCATAAAACGTCAAATTATTTCTTCTGCATGTTGTCCTGTAAATTGGTCAGGAAGAGATCTTCTCTGTAAATTGGGGATTACATGTGATTGGTACTATGCATAGGACGTACAGGATATTGATGGGTCACATTATGACCCTATAGACACATTTTCTCAACTGCTCGCAGTTACAGACTGGCTTACATTGCACCGCAAATGTCTCACCATTGACAAGAGATGTATAATATGAACAGAATTGGCTGACAGGGACCATATCCCAAGAGAGCTTACTGTGCAGTGACACCCCAAAGAGCTTACTGTGCAGCTCCCATGTATAGTGGGCCTCAATTTTGTGCTCTGAGTGTGAAATTGACTAAAGAACAGGCTTTGTTGTATTTATTTAGTTGAGGGTGCCACGTGTTTCGGTAGCTAAGACAGATATAGAAAGAGAAGCTATTGTGCCTTGTCCAGACTCTCGTTTTGTTAAAGATCTCAGACCTGTTAACGATGCAGTTTATGCAAGGACTGCTGTTGTGCCGAACCCCATTACGATTCTATGTGCTGTGCCGACATCAGCTAAATGATTTTCAGTTGTTGATTTGGCTAATGTTCTTTAGCATTCCGCTGGCATTTATGATTCTATGTGCTGTGCCGACATCAGCTAAATGATTTTCAGTTGTTGATTTGGCTAATGTTCTTTAGCATTCCGTTGGCATTTATGATTCTATGTGCTGTGCCGACATCAGCTAAATGATTTTCAGTTGTTGATTTGGCTAATGTTCTTTAGCATTCCGCTGGCATTTTTGGTTCTATGTGCTGTGCCGACATCAGCTAAATGATTTTCAGTTGTTGATTTGGCTAATGTTCTTTAGCATTCCGCTGGCATTTATGATTCTATGTGCTGTGCCGACATCAGCTAAATGATTTTCAGTTGTTGATTTGGCTAATGTTCTTTAGCATTCCGCTGGCATTTATGGTCTGCCAAAATCCATCTCGTTCCATCTTCTCCCACTACCCGCCAGTGGGCTTCCACTCACTACATTCTGCAAATGTTCTCACCAATTTAAGATTTGATTTGAGTTTTCTGTTCCCAAAACTAGAATCAGTGATAAATAGAGTGGATAAAGTTTTGTAGACTTTCCCCTTTGGAAAAGTTAAAAAAAATAGTGACTTTTCAAATAAATTACAGTACGTTATACATTACAATTTGTACTGACAATTTGTTAGTTAAGCTATCCCTATGAACCATTTAGTATATCATTACAGCAGTATGTACTGGTAATATATGTTAGCTAGCTATCTAACGTTAGTTGGCTACTAATACATTGAACTTGCCAGTATATTAACTATATGCTATCTAACTACCCAACGGTTATTGACTTGATTATTCACATCATTCTTAGCTTAGCTAAATGGTATAGTCGTTGTGCATTCTCAATGGACATTGTTAAATCGACTGCTTTGTAAATTCGCAGAATAACTGATGAATTTAGGAACGCTCAACACCCGTTGAATATGGCCGGTATGTATGGGTATTCCAACACAGCGTGGGTATGTGAGTATGTTGATAAAATGTGTAGGTATGCTTTGATGGCAGGTTTGAAACCTGTTATCAAAATGGGTATTGTCCCTGACCTTAGAGATCCTTTTTATGTCTCTATTTTGGTTTGGTCAGGGTGTGAGTTGGGGTGGGCATTCTATGTTTTGTGTTCTATTTTTTTATATTTCTGTGTGTTTGGCCCGGGTGTGGTTCTCAATCGTTGTCTCTGATTGAGAACCATACTTAGGTAGCCTTTTCCCACGTGTCTTTTGTGGGTAGTTGTTTTCTGTTTTTGTGTCTGCACCAGACAGAACTGTTTCGGTTTCGTTCGTTCTCTTTGTTATTTTTGTTATTTCAGTGTTCAGTTTAAATAAAATCATGAACAGGTACCACGCTGCATCTTGGTCCTCTCCTTCGAACAGCCGTTACAGAACCACCCACCACCAAAGGACCAAGCAGCGTGGAAGAGAAGACTGGATATGGGAGGACATCCTGGACGGCAAGGGATCCTACACATGGGAGGAGATCCTGGCTGGAAGAAATCGCCTCCCATGGGAACAGGTGAAGGCAGCCAGGAGAGCGGAGGCAGCAGGAAAAGGGAACCAGCGTTTTGAGGGAACACGGCTGGCAAGGAAGCCAGAGAGGCAGCCCACGGGGAGTGTGTCAGAGTCAGGTTGGAGACCTGAGCCAACTCCCCGTGCTTACCGTGGTGGGCGTCGTACTGGTCAGGCACCGTGTTATGTGGTGGAGCGCACGGTGTCTCCAGTACGCATTCTTAGCCCGGTGTGCTACATCCCAGCACCCCGCATCTACCGGGCTAGGGTGAGGATCCAGCCAGGATGGATTGTGCCAGCCCTGCTCTCCAGACCTCCAGTGTGTCTCCTCGGGCCAGGATATCCTGCGCCGGCTCTAAGCACGGTTTCCCCAGTTCGCCAGGAGAACCCAGTGCGGCCTGTTCCAGCTCCCCGCACGTGCCGGGCTAGACTGGGCATTCAGCCTGGAAGAGTGGTGCCAAGGCTACGCACCAGATCTCCAGTACTCCCCCACAGCCCGGTCTATCCCGTTTCTCCTCCACGGACCAGGCCTCCAGCAGGTCTCCCCAGCCTGGTGAGTCATGTGCCTGCTCCCAGAGCCAGGTTTCCTGTGTGTCTCCCCAGCCTGGTGAGTCCTGTGCCCCCGGCCTGTCCGGAGCTGCCAGAGTCGCCCTCCTGTCCGGAGCTGCCAGAGTCGCCCTCCTGTCCGGGGCCCGCTGCGAGGGTCCCCAGTCCGGGGTCGGCGGTGAGGGTCCCCGCTTCAGAGGAGCCACCTAAGTGGGCCAAGCCTAAGGTGGAGCGGGGTCCACGTTTCGCACCAGAGCCGCCACCGCAGATAGATGCCCACCCAGACCCTCCCCTATAGGTTTAGGTTTTGCGGCCGGAGTCCGCACCTTTGGGGGGGGGCGTACTGTCACGCCCTGACCTTAGATATCCTTTTTATGTCTCTATTTTGGTTTGGTCAGGGCGTGAGTTGGGGTGGGCATTCTATGTTTTGTATTTCTGTGTGTTTGGCCGGGTGTGGTTCTCAATCAGAGGCAGCTGTCTATCGTTGTCTCTGATTGAGAACCATACTTAGGTAGCCTTTTCCCACCTGTGTTTGTGAGTAGTTGTTTTCTGTTTTTGTGTCTGCACCAGACAGAACTGTTTCGTTTGTTCTCTTTGTTATTTTTGTTATTTCAGTGTTCGGTTTAAATAAAATCATCAACATGTACCACGCTGCATCTTTGTCCTCTCCTTCCAACAGCCGTTACAGTTATTGCGGGGGTAGTGGACCAACATTTTTCAATGGGATGAAATTGTAAAGGAGGTTTTGAGAGTGGAATCCAATTCCACTGCCTTTGCAGCCGTGCGTGTGATTAATACGGTCACAGTGAAAGCCACCCTGTTTTAGGTGTGGGGCCGTTGGTCATTGGTCATTGGAAAAGTGAGTGTAGGGGTAATAGAGCTCGAAATTGGCTAAATGTATTACTCAGTTCCATAGTTTGGGTAGCACCAGGGATTTAAGTAAGAAGGTAATGTCATCAAAAACAATAATCTGTTTCCATTACGTGGAACTGTGTAAAGAATTGAAGTAGATCCAAGTAAATTTTTTCGGTACCGAATATTGAACTGATAAGCCAGCACCAATTTTTTGATGGTCCTAGCAGATTTGTTCAACAATCGGTTTAATATTTTGACTAGTTTACGTCCCAGGAACAGTTTGATTACAAGAGGGGCTCTGGGATTGTTTACTTTAGAAGGTGCCTATTCAGCTTGATGGGACTGTTTCATCTTATGTGTCTGAAGTATATTTCTATATAGGACTGATGGAATGTCCTCTAACACATTTTTTTTAAACATGTTTAACAATGATTCTGGATCTCACTCTTTGAAATGTTTCATGAGACTGTTGTCTTAGTGAAATTCTGCAGTTTTATAAAGTATAAAAGTATCCAGATTCTGCCGTAAAGGGAGCTCCCAAATAAGTAAGGCCTGGCCATTGTTTTTTTTGTTTTTGCCCTACATTTTAACACACACACCAGCACAACTCAACTGTTATGAATACCGTGTTCAATTTATTGTGTAGTCTTTTTTAATTTGGTTGTAAACTGGGTACGCAGAATGATGGAAATGTTTGAAATGTTTTAAAATGGTTTCTGAGGTACAGGGAAAGAAAAGAGAAAAACACTTAATGGATTTGAATGACCTTTGTTCTGAAATACTGGAGACATTGGGTGAGATTTAAATGGACTATGTAAACACTAATAATTAGGAAGAAGTTTATAATTTAGGGATTTGGAACACAAGAAGGCAAGAGAGGGAGACCTGTCTCTAGTCTATTTTACCATTACTATATTTTTTATTTATTTAACCAGGCAAGTCAGTTAAGAACAAATTCTTATTTTCAATGACGGCCTAGGAACAGTGGGTTAACTGCCTTGTTCAGGGGCAGAACGACAGGGCTCGGGGGTTTGAACTTGCAACCTTACGGTTACTAGTCCAACGCTCTAACCACTAGGCTACCCTGCCGCCCCAGGATATATTTATTTCCTTTTGGTTTCATCTGACCATATGACATTCTCCCAATCTTCTTCTGGATCATCCAAATGCTCTCTAGCAAACTTCAGACGGGCCTGGACATGTACTGGCTTAAGCAGGTGGACACGTCTGGCACTGCAGGATTTGAGTCCCTGACGGCGTAGTGTGTTACTGATGGTAAGCTTTGTTACTTTGGTCCCAGCTCTCTGCAGGTCATTCACTAGGTCCCCCCGTGTGGTTCTGGGATTTTTGCTCACCGTTCTTGTGATCATTTTGACCCCACGGTGTGAGATCTTGCGTGTAGCCCCAGACCGAGGGAGATTATCAATGGTCTTGTATGTCTTCCATTTCCTAATAATTGCTCCCACAGTTAATTTCTACAAACCAAGTTGCTTACCGATTGCAGATTCAGTCTTCCCAGCCTGGTACAGGTCTACAATTTTGTTTCTGGTGTCCTTTGACAGCTCTTTGGTCTTGGCCATAGTGGAGTTTGGAGTGTGACTGTTTGAGGTTGTGGACAGGTGTCTTTTATACTGATAACAAGTTCAAACAGGTGCCATTAATACAGGTAACGAGTGGAGGACAGAGGAGCCTCTTAAAGAAGAAGTTACAGGTCTGTGAGAGCCAGAAATCTTGCTTGTTTATAGGTGACCAAATACTTATTTTCCACTATAATTTGCAAATAAATTCATTAAAAATCCTACAATGTGATTTTCTGGATTTTTTTTCTCATTTTGTCTGTCATAGTTGAAGTGTACCTACGATGAAAATTACAGGCCTCTCTCATCTTTTTAAGTGGGAGTACTTGCACAATTAGTGGCTGACTAACTACTTTTTTGCCCCACTGTATGTTCAGTAGACCAAGACCCCAAAATTATTTTCAAAGGAAACCATTTACTGCAAATGCAAACATTTACTGCAAACGAGAGTTTCTATTGGACAAATTCAGGTAGGTTGGTCCCCTTTTCAGTCCGTTTGCTTTTGTTGCCTTCCATTTGGTTCGTAGTAAATACACCCCCAGCGCAATAGAGACAAACCATTTCAAATAGAGTAGTTAGGACACACACACACCATCCCTGGTGCCCTCTTTTCACTCACACTGAACCACTGTAGTCAAATACTAGATTTTGAGTAGTCTGCCAAGTTACAATGTTACAGGCATTGGTTACATGTTATTATAATGTAACAGGTTAGGTTACACAAGCTATCACAATGGAAACATCCACAGGTCGTGGTAAACACATTGGCCCACTGTACATACGGTCTACTGAGATGTAAGTCATCCCACCAGACAGAGCTTGTGTTACTCTAACTGTATCATGATGTCAACATGATGAAGGAAACTTCCCAGACTCCTGTAAGATCGAAGCATGCTATTTGACCCGTGAGGAGTGGCATCATGTGCCTGCGACCGAAATGGCACCCTATTCCCAATATAGTGCACTACTTTTGACCAGAGCCCTATAGTCAGTAAGCCCTATGGGCTATGCTCAAAAGTAGTGCATAATTTAGGGAATAGGGTGCCATTTGGAACACAGACATGTGAGTTGCAGGTGGAGCAGCAACCATGGACACAAGTGGCAGGGGCTCCTGCCCCCACAGAAAGTATGTCAACCATTTCCTTAACATTCACTCCATTTGATTCAATGCATGGACATTTTCCTCTGGAAAGTATGTAATTATAAAGTCAACATCTTAATGAATTGAGTATTTAAATATCCATATTCCAGACAGATGGAGAGAAATGCAATTGTGTGTTTAAAAGCTTATTAGTTAATTAAACAATATTCAATGTGTATGTACTGTATAATGAATAAATCAGGTCTTGGCAAATGTAAGGAAGATAGATAGATATCTGTTTTATTTGATAGGTGTTGTGCTTGACAATTATTCTCTCTCTAATGAATTGCAGCCAAGTTTCTGTGAAGTGAAATGTCTGCCAAGTTGGTCCGACAAGTCGGACATTTTACCCTCCATGCACCAGTATATTCTGCCTCAGGACTAAAACGACTATTAAAACCAGTGATGATATACAGTAAAGGTATATCAGCCAATCTTAGTCTTTCGATCTGTCTTCTCTCTCTGTCTCTTTCTCTCTCCCTCTTTCATATTGTCTCTCTATAACAAACTATAACACATCAATTGTATGTATTTCCTTTCAGTTCTAGTTTTAGGCCCATCACATGCACTTCTAGGGGTTCGGGCGATTCGCTGGTGCTGACCGGACCTGTAAGTCACACGAGTCTGGTCATTACCCCAGATGAAGTTATTAGATGAATGAGACTCTGAGGTCATCCAACCTCCACCTTCTCTACTAAGCAGCCAAGACACAGAACGTGATGCTTGGAAAAGAAAGATTAATCTACTAGGCCTAGTTGATGAAAAAGAGTGGAATTTGATATGTCATGTGTTATATTGAATTGAGAGGATCAAGTAATAGGCCCTAGGCTTAATTTGAAGACCATAGATTATAATTGTCGCTGGTAGGATTTAATGTCTATGTATGCACTAGTAACATTCAGATAACAGATGAGCAAATTCCAAATAAAAAAATGCCATGCCCCTTGGTTGATTATGACATCATAAACACTTAGCCTCCGTTACCTGATTAGTTTCCATGACAATACACTGTATCAATCACCTTCTGTGTGTCACAAACAAAAGAGCTTTCTGCAAACCTATCTGTCCCTAGATAAACTCCATGAATACCTGATAAGATGCTGCTGCACAGTCGGTTGAACACTGTAGCCTTGATTCTAGATACCCCAGGGTATTACCTAACCACTGGCTAATTCAACTTCTTCTGACACTTGACCTCTGTGACAGGCTGAAAGGAGTTCCACCATCTGTGCAGCCTGTCTGCTAGTTTGTAACCTGCTGAAAATATAGAACCATGTCTGCAATCCCAGGTAGAGCGACATCTCGCTCTCACCCCTCACCTATCAAAACCGTGGTGGTCTACAGGAACGGTGATGCGTTTTTCCCCGGAAGGAGGTTTGTGATCAATCCACGCCAAGTGTCATCTTTTGATAGCTTTCTGAACACCGTTACTGGAGGAGTGGAGGCACCATTCGGAGCTGTGCGGAATGTTTACACACCTAGGGAGGGACACCGGATTCAGAGTTTGGAGACTTTGCAGCATGGAGAGATATATGTTGCTGGTGGGACAGAGCGCTTCAAAAAAATTAAGTAAGGATTTTTAATGCCATATATTCCACACGGTTAAACATATTTTCCTTTCTCCATGCAATAGCCTAATGTTAATAAATGATCACGTTTGTTATAGTCAAATGAAGAAAAATTGCCTATAGATTTAGACCAATATTGTGTGAAAGTAAAGATGTCACTTGACTCACATCGTTTTGGTGCCCTTTAGTTACTTTCACATCACTTTGAAGAAGCCCCAAAGAAAGAAGAGTGATGTGGTAAGTAAAGTGTCATTCAGGTGCTACATATTCTCTAACTCTCAAAAACTATAGAGCCCCACATTGGAGGTGTCATAATACCCAGAAAACCTTGCGGTCATACAGGGAAATGGTTTCAGTAGTTTTTCCACCATTCATTTTCCCCATAAGGAATTTTAGAAACCCTTAACATAAGGGCTGTGTTTAATTTAGTCTTACCCTGGCGTGACATTTTGATAACCATGTAAATCTCTCTCGGACAAGGTTGAGCTTTATCAATACATTCAGCTCTATTTACTGTCCGATTCCAAAATGCTAATTAGCATCAAAATCATTGAAATGCTAATTAGCATTACTTTTTTTTTTTTTTTTTACACAGTTATCAAAATGCCAGGGTAAGCCTACACAGCCCTAAAAATCCCCTATGGGAAAAATGAATGGGGGAAAAATTATTGGAACCATTTCTCTGTTTGACCACTAGGTTTTATCAGTATTACGACTCAAACTATGGTACTCTATTGGTGCCATTGCAACCTGGTCTCAGATTATTTTGTATTATTCTGTACATAAATGCGGGACACCCCATTTAGTATCATATGTTACGGTTAGTATGGTATGTATTAATTTGTGGATGTCATCATTCCTTTTGTATGATATGTTACAAATTATAATTAGTATAACATGTTATGAATTTACCAAAAGTACAACAGAAGGCTTGCAGTTGATGTATGATGCCTAGTGGCGGCCATGTTGGAAGACCACCACATTAATTCTGCAGGACAACAACAGCCAAGTGGCTACTCCAAACTGTATGATAACAGTGCCTAAAACTAGTTGATTTTCCCCACAGTGATTATCTGTGGAGTATTTGGCTATCCTAATAAGGCAGGAAACACAATGGGAAAAAATGTGACCCGTTTCAGGAATCTAGGCATATGTCGCAAGTCACCACTTCACAGGAGAGCCATTTTAACCTTTTAAATAAAAAATAAAAATAAAAAAGTGTTTTTTTGGCAGAAATGCCTTCTGGAAAATGTGAACTTTCATATGCCTTAATAACAAATTTGTATGGTCAGTCTGTGTTGGTAATCCTGTCTAACACGGCTTTAAAAAATGTTTTTAGTGTAGTGGAGCTGCATAAGTGTTGCTCTCCACTTTCTGGAGGATCGAGTTTTGAAATTAGTGGAATTAGAGTATGATAGCTAAAGAGATGAAGTAAACACCTGTCTCCTGATTACATCTTCAAACCAAGGGCAACCGTAGCATGACATCCATGACAGGGAGACGCGTCCATCATGCATGATGATGAGGGAGTCTAGCGTTAGCTAGCTACGTTTTCAGATATTACACATTTTATAATTTTGACAGAAAGTGGTTTAATTTCAAACTAAAATATACTGTTAGCTAGCTAGCTAACGTTAGCTGGCTGGCTTCCTAGCCAACGTTAAGAGTATGACGTTATTATTCGTATCCCAGAACCGTTTGCTTTGCTAGTTAACATTTAACCTGGTTGGTTAGCTCCCAGCAGATTCATGCAGGGTAGTCACGACATGATTTGGCACTATGTTCATTGTTGTTTAACTAGCTAACATTAGCTGGCTGGCTCGTTAGCTAACGTTACGTGACTTGTGTGATCTTACACGTTGTTTATCTAGCTAGGTTCATTGTTTACTAGCTACATGTCTTAAGCTAAAGTGTACAACACCCGTTGAATATGGCCGGTGTCAGTAAACATTGGCAAAATAAAAGTCGGCAAAAAAGTGCAATGAAATTGTTGCCAGCAGAGCTGGTTAGGCTGTTTCCATGTTATCTAGAGGTAAACAAATCATTGGCCAAAGTATTAAGTGTGCGAGATGGATGGGGCTAAAGCTTAAAAGGGTGTGAATGATGCTGAATGGGTGTTGACAAAGAAGAGCTCTTTACTAGATAGCATAACATTCAAAGGCCATTTTCTCAAAAGTTTATCAACTTTCAAAGCAGAATTTCTTTCTCAGTGTTCCTCAAAAGTGTAGTGTACCATTTTGTAGCTCTGAGTCTACTTTTATCCAATGCAACAAAAAAAAAAGACATTTTGCTACATAAGACCGAATTCAGGTGGTGAGTCACAAATATGATTATGATGATATGATATGATGTTGACTGGATTCCCACCTTTATCAAGACACCCATGTTGACTGGATTCCCACCTTTATCAAGACACCCATGTTGACTGGATTCCCACCTTTATCAAGACACCCATGTTGACTGGATTCCCACCTTTATCAAGACACCCATGTTGACAAGACACCCATGTTGACTGGATTCCCACCTTTATCAAGGATTCCCACCTTTAAGACACCCATCAAGACACCCATGTTGACTGGATTCCCACCTTTATCAAGACACCCATGTTGACTGGATTCCCACCTTTATCAAGACACCAGTGTTGACTGGATTCCCACCTTTATCAAGACACCCATGTTGACTGGATTCCCACCTTTATCAAGACACCAGTGTTGACTGGATTCCCACTGTGAAGATCAGCAATGCTGCAGCAGCATCAGTTTCTACTTTGTCCTTTTCCAGATATGAAAAGAGACATCACTCAGTTATGCAAGATGGTTGTCATATGAATGATTCTGTTGTGCCATTTGAGTAGAGAGCACCTTCGCCTTGTCTTCATGACTAAAGTGCTCCCTTAAACCGTATGAAAATATAAAATATAATTTGGAACATGTAAAATACTATTTTTCATGATATTGTAAACATACTGTACTTTAATAATAGGCTATATTGTTGTTTGTGTGAAATTAAAATTATTTTCATCTCTGCTTTGCCCCATTGAATAAAAAAGTATTTCTTATAGCCCAACTATTTTCTTTATTTTACAATTTAAACACATTTAGAATAGACAATGTACCTGTTGTGTTAGTCTTAGGCAAACCATCTTCATTATCACAGTAGCACCTCCAAGTGCCACTCAAACCTTCTGGGAGAAAAGCATCTGGCATTGCACTTGGTGGTAGTAGTGTGTATGTTTTAAGATAAGGACCCCATCATCTCCTACTTCCAGACATTTTACCACCTAGATTACAAGGGTTGGATTTGACAAAACGATTTCATGTCAGCACAAGGCATATACAAAATACAGTATAATGGTGAGCCTCATATACTGTACATTGTCCACCGGTATCATTTTTAAATTGAGAACATATAGCTGAAAAATATGTAGACAATGTGTGAGTTAAGCTATTCTCTGCTTCAGATGCACAATGTCAAGGGATGCATTGCAAATGTTCCGTAAGGCTAATGCCATCATACTGCAGGGCAGTGGTTTCCAACTCCGGTCTTCGAGTACCCCCAACAGTACAGTTTATTGTAGCCCCGGACATACACACCTGATTCAACTTGTCAACTAATCATCAGGCCCTTCGTGTTGAAACAGATATGTTTGTACAGGGCTACAACAAAAATGTGTGCTGTTGGAAGTACTCAAGGACTGGAGTTGGGAACCACTGCTGCATTGGCAGCCATAGGCCAGAAATTGTGACAATCAAATAAAACTAACTGGAGAGCTTATGACTGAACAGAAAAGTCATGTTCATTTGAAAATACAACGCAGAGACAGATTCCCTTCTATATTGCAGGATTGTGATCTGTGATTAATCGACATTAGTTAGTCTCGAATAATAGTTAAGTTATTATTAAAACAAGTTTAAACATTTAACTTCAAAGAATCTATTTCATATAATTTCAAAGTGTACCTGTAGGCTAACTAATATGTAAAGGTCAGACATTTTATTAACAAGTAGGCTACTATTATTATAATATATTTTTAAAATAAATTTAGGGGGTGGAACATCTTTAATATTGCAAATCGATTGTGGCTTCTATCAATGTGACTGTCTGTATCATTTCCAATCCCTCACAGTGCCTACGGAAAGTATTCAGACCCCGACTTTTTCCACATTTTGTTACGTTACAGCCTTATTCTAAAGTTGATGAAATATATTTTTTCTCGTCATCAATCTACAGACAATACCCCATAATGACAAAGCAAAAACATAAAAATAAAAAAAAGTTTGCTAATTTATTGAAAATAAAAAACGTAAATATACATTTAAATAAGTATTCAGACCCTTTACTCAGTAATTTGTTGAAGCACCTTTGGCAGTGATTTACAGCATCAAGTCTTCTTGGCTATGATGCTACTAGCTTGACACACCTGTATTTGGGGAGTTTCTCCCATTCTTCTCTGCAGATCCTCTCAAGCTCTGTCAGGTTGGATGGGGAGCGTTGCTGCACAGCTATTTTTAGGTCTCTCCAGGGATGTTCGATCGGGTTTAAGTGGTTGGTTGGGTCACTCAAGGTCCTTCAAAGACTTGTCCCGAAGCCACTCCTGCATTGTCTCAGCTGTGTGCTTAGGGTCATTGTCCTGTCCTGAACCTTTGCCCCAGTCTGAGTTCCTGAGCACTTTGGAGCTGGTTTTCATCAAGAATCTCTCTGTACTTTGCTCCATTCACCGTTTCCTCGATCCTGACTAGTCTCCCAGTCCTCACTGCTGAAAAACATCCCCACTGCATGATGCTACCACCACCATGCTTCACCGTAAGGATGACATGACGCATGGCATTCAGGCCAAAGAGTTCAATCTTGGTTTCATCAGACCAGAGAATCTTGTTTCTCATGGTCTGAGAATTTTAGGTGCCTTTTGCCTTTTACTGAGGAGTGGCTTCCGTCTGGCCACTCTACCATAAAGGCCTGATTGGTGGAGTGGAACTCTGGAGCTCTGTCAGAGTGACCATTGGGTTCTTGGTCACCACCCTGACCAATGCCCTCCCCCGATTGCTCAGTTTAGCCGGGCGTTCAGCTCTAGGAAGTCTTGGTGTTTCCAAACTTCTTCCTGTTAAGAATGATGGAGGCCACTGTGTCCTTGGGGACCTTCAATGCTGCAGAAATTTTTTGGTACTTTTCCCCAGATCTGTGCCTCAATACGGAGCTCCACGACAATTCCTTTGACCCTCATGGCTTGTTTTTTGCTCTGACATGCCCTGTCAACTGTGAAACCTTATATAGACAGGTGTGTGCCTTTCCAAATCATGTCCAATCAATTTAATTTACCACAGGTGGACTACAATCAAGTTGTAGAAACATCTCAAGGATTATCAATGGAAACAGCATGCACCTGAGCTCAATTTTGCGCCTCATAGCCAACGGTCTGGAATACTTATGTAATTAAGGTATTTGGTGTTTTATTTTAAATAAATTAGCTAACATTTCTAAAAACCTGTTTTTGCTTTGTCATTATGGGGTATTGTGTGTAGAATAATGAGGGGAAAAAAGCAATTTAATCAGTTTTAGAATAAGACTGTAACATAATTTTAAAAAAGTCAATGGGTCTGAATACTTTCTGAAGGCACTGTCTATGTCTTCCTTTATTATTTTCTTCTTCCCCTAATTGGAGTAAATCTAAGTGACAACAACATTCGTTTAAAATGGTGCCAGAGAAGAAGGCTGATGTTTTATATGTCCCTAAACGATTGTGTTTGTTTGTTTCTTTGCGTTGTTTGTAACTTATTTTTTTACTTATTTTCTACATAATGTTGCTGCTACCGTCTCTTATGACCAAAAAGATTTCTGGACATCAGAACTGCGATTACTCACCACTAACTGGCAGAATCCTTTTTTCCCTTTAATGAGTCCATCGAGCCCGACGTGAATGACATACTACTTTCCAGGGAACAGACCCAGATCCCCATAATTTGCAGGAAGAGAAGGCAGAGAAAAAGGGGTCGGAGGACGGGCTGCCTTCTGAGAATTTGTAGGCGATCTAATAAAACCCCCACTGCCTTCCATTCTGCTAGCAAATGTGCAATCTTTGGAAATAAAATCGATTAACTACACAGAAGATTAAACAACCATGGGACATTCAAAACTATATCTTATGCTTCACGGAGTCGTGGCTGAATGACAACATTATCAACATACAGCTGGCTGGTTATACGCTGTACTGGCAGGATATAACAGCGGCATCTGGTAAGACAAGGGGCGGCGGACTATGCATTTTTGTAAATAACAGCTGGTGCACGATAACTAAGGAAGTCATGCGGTTTTGCTTCCCTGAGGTAGAGTATCTTATGATAAGCTGTAGACCACACTATCTACCAAGAGAGTTTCTACATACCACCACAGACTGAAGCTGACACTAAGACCGCACTCAATGAGCTGTATTCCGCCATAAGAAAACAGGAAAATGCACATCTAGAGGTGGCCAGGTTCTTTATTGCAGGGAAACTTAAATCTGTCTTCCCCTTTTTCTCTGCCTTCCCTTCATGCAAATGATGGGGATCTGGGTCTGTTCCCGGGAAAGTAGTATGTCATTCACGTAAATGTGCAACCAGGGGGAAAAACACTCTGGACCACCTTCACTCCACAAACAGAGACGCATACAAAGATCTCCCCGCCCTCCATTTGGCAAATCTGACCATAATTCTATCCTCCTGATTCCCGCTTACAAGCAAAAATAAAAGCAGGAAGCACCAGTGACAAGAAAAAAAGTGGTCAGATGAAGCAGATGCTAAGCTACAGGACTGTTTTGCTAGCACAGACTGGAATATGTTCCGGGATTCCTCCGATGGCATTGAGGAGTACACCACATCAGTCATTGGCTTCATCAATAAGTGCATCGATGACGTCATCCCTACGGTGACCGTACATACCCCAACTAGAAGCCATGGATTACAGGCAACATTCGCATTCGAGTTAAAGGCTAGAGCTGCCGCTTTCAAGGAGTGGGACTCTAACCCGGAAGCTTATAAGAAATCCCTCTTGCAAGTAATTGTAATTGCAAAGTAGCTAAAAAGCAGTTGAAAAAAAGCTGATTTGAACACACAACCTTTGGGTTGTTAGACACCTATCCATCCACCCTGACAAACCACCCTCCTTTTCTCTTTGTTTTAAGTAATCTGTCTTATGTAACCATGCCAAACGTAACGTATCATACAAATTTTAGTGTCCCACGACTGCATCATTTGAATTACAAACCCGACGCTGTGTTTTAACATTTAGAAATGTCAATAATCATCGCTAGCGATACGGTTTTTGAAAACATATGGCCCCTCATCTTTCATCAGAGAGAAAGAATGCTTCAAATAAAAAATACACTGTTTCCGTATCAGTTTTGCACAGATCCGTTACAATAGGTGCCCCCAGCCGATTAAACTACACTGCCTTTACTCTTACCGAGTTACGATTACACACAGGTGTCCAGAGCATGCTAGATAGCTAATTGACATAGGTGGTCACCTCTTGTCTTCCGTCTGTTTTCCATTAACAAGTGCTGTAAAATGGAGATATGGCCATGTGGGAACGTTAATCCTAACCCTATCAAGGTGTATATCAATTGAACCTGTTTTTCTGATATGAAAGATGAGGTCCTTATGCTTCCAAATCCATACCGCAAGCGATGCATGTTAATGTTCCGACCGAGCATCGGGGATCTTAACCAAACTCCTCCCTACAGAAGATGACTTTGTCCAATGTGTAATGGAACTGAGAATCGTGATCATGGGCTATGTATTCTTTGGATATGTCCATTGCTGCCACTACCAGGCATACTGGAAAAGAGCATAGTATACATTCCAGCAATGAAATTATGCTGTGCAACATTGCTACAAGAAGCTAAAATATACAGCTGGTTTCCAGTGACAGTGTGTAGCTAACCTTGCAGTTATGAATTTCACATGTGTACATCAGATCATTGAAATAATTTTGAATACTATGAAATACTGTGAGGTGGAGCGAGGGACAGAAGTCAGAATGAATGGGGTTGTGGTTCTCTTTTTTTTATCCCTCCTTTCAGATAAAACCAGTGGTCCATAGCAGAATAATCGTGCCTGCACGGTGGAGGAAGTTTCTCCATGAGTCATGCACTATCAAGTCAGTACCGATTTCCCCAGTCGTCCCTTTACTAATGGGACTCTCCATGGGTAGTGTCCCAAACGTCACCCTATTCCCTATATAGCTAGTTCACTACCTTTGACCAGGGCCCATGGGTCTCTGGTCAAAGACACTGCACTATATAGGGAATAGGGCGTTGTTTGGGACGTGGAACACACACAGCACTCCATTACTAACAGATTCCACCCCTGAGTCAAGCTAATAGAAGACTGCACACATGCCTCATTGAACTGATTCAATTGAGATTGGATTGGAATTGCAAAGCCATTTGTATTTAACTCATGGTGTTCATCTAGTCGTGGTACAATCAGCAACACTTGCACATCATTTAACTTTGAGAAGAAAAGCGAATGTCCTTGTAGGATGATATTGTTCTTCATGTTAATAATGGCATGGTAATGGAGGCCAAAATGGACAGATAGTATGCTACAGCCTCAAGCCCTCAACAGTTGGGTAGCTATGGTGGAAATGAAGATTACTGTACATGTAGACAACCTTGTTGATGGATGGAGCCACTGAATGTTGTGTTGTTGTATTGTTTTGTTGTAGTGTTTTTACCAATGGAGATGTCTTGGTTCCTCCAGCTCGGATACTTATACCAAAGTATACTCTAAGGAGCTGGGAGAGAGTACTGGCCATGGTGACGGAGAAAGTGCACCTTCGCACTGGTGCTGTGCATAGGTAGGTCTACCCAGTAGACTGTATCTCTCAATGATTATCCACTGGTGCTGTGCATAGGTAGGTCTACCCAGTAGACTGTATCTCTCAATGATTATCCACTGGTGCTGTGCATAGGTAGGTCTACCCAGTAGACTGTATCTCTCAATGATTATCCACTGGTGCTGTGCATAGGTAGGTCTACCCAGTAGACTGTATCTCGCAATGATTATCCACAGGCGTTTTGTTTGGCTTTTTTTTTGTATGTCCCAAATGGCAACCTATTCCCCATAGAGTGCACTACTTTTGACCAGAGGTCCTGGTCAAAAGTATTACACTATATAGGGAATAGGGTGCCATTTGGATGCATGACACTAACTGTAAATCAAATCGTATTTATTTGTCACATACACATGTTTAGCAGATGTTAATGCGAGTGTAGCGAAATGCTTGTGCTTCTAGTTCCGACAATGCAGTAATAACCAACAAGTAATCTAACTAACAATTCCAAAACTACTGTCTTGTACACAGTGTAAGGGGATAAAGAATATGTACATAAGGATATATGAATGAGTGATGGTACAGAGCAGCATAGGCAAGATACAGTAGATGGTATCGAGTACAGTATATACATATGAGATGAGTATGTAAACAAAGTGGCATAGTTAAAGTGGCTAGTGATACATGTATTACATAAGGATACAGTCGATGATATAGAGTACAGTATATACGTATGCATATGAGATGAATATTGTAGGGTAAGTGTTACGAATCCCTTTTGGCCCGACAGTCTAGGGGGGATGGTAATGAGACGCGTAACATAACTCATGCAAATTATAATTGTGACAAAGTAAAAGTGTGAACGTAATAACCAGGACAACTGAAATCTACCGTCAAACTCAAGGTTTATTTGATAAACACACGGTAATGGGGGAAGAAGGAAAAGAGGCTGAGCTGGACCCAAGGAAAGAAACAAATGCAAAAACACCCCTAAGCTAGACTAGCCTAGTTTAACAACAGCTAACTAACCAACCAAAAATACAGTGGGTGGTCCGCCCAGTTCTAACTAGTGGGTTTAACAAAGTTTACCTACGGGTAGTGTATGCCCATGGGCGACTTGTCTTGGTTTCCCCCTTTTCCCACCAGCAAACACCATAAGCAAAAACAATACTCACAGGTGATGACAAAGTGCTATGGAGGTGCTCAAACAAAAGGTTAAGGTTAATTAATACACAGAGAGCGAGCGAAGAACAGAGATCTACAAACATGGCATTTACAAAGAGATTGATCTACTGAAATCTATGAAGAACAGCGATCTACCAACATGGCATTTACAAAGAGATTGAGCTCTTGAAATCTACAAAGAACAGAGATCTACCAACATGGGATTACAAAGAGATTGAGCTCCAGAGCAAACAAATGATGGGGTTTTTAAACCATGGGGAAGGAACTGTGATAGGGTAGGAAACAGGAGGAGGTGTGTCTTCTGATTGATGGGTTGATTGTTGATTGGATTGTTGACTGATTGGGGAGTGATGATTTTCACCTGTGAGGGGAGACAGAGAGAAAAGAAACACACACAGGATACACACACACACAGGATAATGGTATCCGTAACAGTAAGTAACATTATATAAGGTAGCATTGTTTAAAGTGGCTAGTGATATATTTACATCATTTCCCATCAATTACCATTATTAAACTGTAGTAACACCGCCGCCGCCGATGGTTAAACTATATACTGTAGTCTACTTACCAACCATGTATTTTCTGTGTGTTCTCTCGTCAGATTGTACACATTAGATGGGACACCATTATCCGGCTCAGTGGAGCTAGAGAACAACCACTACTACGTAGCGACAGGAGTGGAGAGGTACAGGCTCCTACCATACTCACACTGGGTACCCAGGAAAGGACTCATCCAAGACATCGGCCTAGGGTAAGTAATACATACCCTATGGTGCTTGGTCAAAAGAAGAGGACTAAATAAAGGTTGCCATTTTGTTTACAGACAATGTTTTGCTGTGTGTCACAACACAAAAAGGGTAAATATTGAATCCATCTGAAATATGTATTTTTCCCCCAGTGTCCACAGTGACTTTCTACCACCAGTGATGAGGAAGGGAAAACAACACACAAGAGAACTGGTAAGTCCTCTGTAAGTGATAACGTTAAGAATGTTTTATTTGTCATTTTAAAAAACTAAGCATTGCTTAGGCAATAACAGTAGTTTGTGTTGAATTATTGATAAAGTAATTTATAAAACTAGAGAGGTAGCTTGAAATGTTCATCTACAGCTTCAGAATGTTATAGTAATAGTCTGAGTGAAAAGATGCTCATCAGAATTGGATAGGATACTACATGACTATAAGTTGGTTGATGTAATCCTGTCTATAATAAAGTGATCACATCATCATATGCATGTTCCCCTTTTCACCAACCACTAGTAGTTTGACTATGTCCTCTCTGAATATGGCCTATTTTTTAAACATTTTATTTAACCTTTATTTAACTAGGCAAGTAAGTTAAGAACAAATTCTTATTTACAATGACAGGGAACAGTGGGTTAACTGCCTTGTTCAGGGGCAGAACCACAGATTTTTATATTGTCAGCTCGGGGATTCAATCTAGCAACCATTCAGTTACTGGCCCAACGCTCTAACCACTAGGCTTCCTGCCGCCCCAAAATACAGAACGCCAATACAGACCGTCAATACAGACCGTCAATAGAGTACTGTTAATACAGACCGCCAATACAGACCGTCAATAGAGTACTGTTATTACAGACCGTCAATAGAGTACCACCAATAGAGTACTGTTATTACAGACCGCCAATAGAGTACTGTTATTACAGACCGTCAATAGAGTACTGTCAATAGAGTACTGTTATTACAGACTGTTAATAGAGTACCGCCAATAGAGTACTGTTATTACAGACCATCAATAGAGTACCGTCAATAGAGTACTGTTATTACAGACCGTCAATAAAGTACTGTCAATAGAGTACTGTTATTACAGACCGTCAATAGAGTACCACCAATAGAGTACTGTTATTACAGACCTCCAATAGAGTACTGTTATTACAGACCGTCAATAGAGTACTGTCAATAGAGTACTGTTATTACAGACCGTCAATAGAGTACTGTCAATAGAGTACTGTCAATAGAGTACTGTTATTACAGACCGTCAATAGAGTACCGTCAATAGAGTACCGCCAATAGAGTACTGTTATTACAGACTGTTAATAGAGTACCGCCAATAGAGTACTGTTATTACAGACCATCAATAGAGTACCGTCAATAGACTACTGTTATTACAGACCGTCAATAGAGTACCGTCAATAGAGTACTGCCAATAGAGTACCGCCAATAGAGTACCCCCAATAGAGTACCGCCAATAGAGTGCTGTCATTACAGACTGTCAATAGAGTACTGTCAATAGAGTACTGTCAATAGAGTACCATCAATAGAGTACCGTCAATAGAGTACTGTCAATAGAGTACTGTTATTACAGACCATTACAGACCATAGAGTACCGTCAATAGAGTACTGTCCGCCAATAGAGTACCGTCAATAGAGTACTGTCAATGGAGTACCGTCAATAGAGTACCGTCAATAGAGTACTGTCAATAGACTACCGCCAATAGAGTACCGAGTACCGTCAATAGACTACCACCAGTAGAGTACAGCCAATAGAGTACCGCCGCCAATAGAGTACCGCCAATAGAGTACCGCTAATAGAGTACCGCCAATAGAGTACCGCCAATAGAGTACCGCCAATAGAGTACCACCAATAGAGTGCTGTTATTACAGACCGTCAATAGAGTACCGCCAATAGAGTACTGTTATTACAGACCGTCAATAAAGTACTTTCAATAGAGTACTGTTATTACAGACCGTCAATAGAGTACCACCAATAGAGTACTGTTATTACAGACCGCCAATAGAGTACCGCCAATAGAGTACTGTTATTACAGACCGTCAATAAAGTACTGTCAATAGAGTACTGTTATTACAGACCGTCAATAGAGTACCACCAATAGAGTACTGTTATTACAGACCGCCAATAGAGTACTGTTATTACAGACTGTCAATAGAGTACTGTCAATAGAGTACTGTCAATAGAGTACTGTTATTACAGACCGTCAATAGAGTACTGTCAATAGAGTACTGTCAATAGAGTTCCGCCAATAGAGTACCGCCAATAGAGTACTGTTATTACAGACTGTAAATAGAGTACCGCCAATAGAGTACTGTTATTACAGACCATCAATAGAGTACCGTCAATAGAGTACTGTTATTACAGACCGTCAATAGAGTACCATCAATAGAGTACCGTCAATAGAGTACTGTCAATAGAGTACTGTTATTACAGACCATCAATAGAGTACCGTCAATAGAGTACTGTCAATAGAGTACCGTCAATAGAGTACTGTCAATGGAGTACCGTCAATAGAGTACCGCCAATAGACTACCGCCAATAGAGTACCGCCAATAGACTACCACCAGTAGAGTACAGCCAATAGAGTACCGCCAATAGAGTACCGCTAATAGAGTACCGCCAATAGAGTACCGCCAATAGAGTACCGCCAATAGAGTACCGTCAATAGAGTACCGCCAATAGAGTACCACCAATAGAGTACCACCAATAGAGTACTGTTATTACAGACCGTCAATAGAGTACCGCCAATAGAGTAATGTTATTACAGACCGTCAATAAAGTACTGTCAATAGAGTACTGTTATTACAGACCGTCAATAGAGTACCACCAATAGAGTACTGTTATTACAGACCGTCATCAATAAAGTACTGTCAATAGAGTACTGTTAATAGAGTACTGTTATTACAGACCGTCAATAGAGTACTGTCAATAGAGTACTGTCAATAGAGTTCCGCCAATAGAGTACCGCCAATAGAGTACTGTTATTACAGAGTGTAAATAGAGTACCGCCAATAGAGTACTGTTATTACAGACCATCAATAGAGTACCGTCAATAGAGTACTGTTATTACAGACCGTCAATAGAGTACCATCAATAGAGTACCGTCAATAGAGTACTGTCAATAGAGTACTGTTATTACAGACCATCAATAGAGTACCGTCAATAGAGTACTGTCAATAGAGTACCGTCAATAGAGTACTGTCAATGGAGTACCGTCAATAGAGTACCGCCAATAGACTACCGCCAATAGAGTACCGCCAATAGACTACCACCAGTAGAGTACAGCCAATAGAGTACCGCCAATAGAGTACCGCTAATAGAGTACCGCCAATAGAGTACCGCCAATAGAGTACCGCCAATAGAGTACCGTCAATAGAGTACCGCCAATAGAGTACCACCAATAGAGTACCACCAATAGAGTACTGTTATTACAGACTGTCAATAGAGTACCGCCAATAGAGTAATGTTATTACAGACCGTCAATAAAGTACTGTCAATAGAGTACTGTTATTACAGACCGTCAATAGAGTACCACCAATAGAGTACTGTTATTACAGACCGTCAATAGAGTACCGCCAATAGAGTACTGTTATTACAGACCGTCAATAAAGTACTGTCAATAGAGTACTGTTAATACAGACCGTCAGTAGAGTACCACCAATAGAGTACTGTTATTACAGACCGTCAATAGAGTACTGTCAATAGAGTACTGTCAATAGAGTGCCATCAATAGAGTACCGTCAATAGAGTACTGTCAATAGAGTACTGTTATTACAGACTATCAATAGAGTACCGTCAATAGAGTACTGTCAATAGAGTACTGTCAATAGAGTACCGTCAATAGAGTACCGTCAATAGAGTACCGCCAATAGAGTACCGCCAATAGAGTACCGCCAATAGACTACCACCAATAGAGTACCGCCAATAGAGTACCGCCAATAGAGTACCGCTACCAATAGACTACCGCCAATAGTACCGTAGAGTACCACCAATAGTACCGTACCGCGAATAGAGTACCACCAATAGAGTACCACCAATAGAGTACCGCCAATAGAGTACCACCAATAGAGTACCACCAATAGAGTACCGTCAATAGAGTACCGTCAATAGAGTACCGCGAATAGAGTACCACCAATAGAGTACCGTCAATAGAGTACCGCGAATAGAGTACCGCCAATAGAGTACCGCGAATAGAGTACCACCAATAGAGTACCGCAAATAGAGTACCGCCAATAGAGTAGCTTGAATAGAGTACCGCCAATAGAGTACCGCCAATAGAGTACCGTCAATAGAGTAGCGCCAATAGAGTACCGCCAATAGAGTACCGCCAATAGAGTACCGCCAATAGAGTACCGCCAATAGAGTACTGTCAATAGAGTACTGTCAATAGAGTACTGTCAATAGAGTACCGTTATTACAGACCGTCAATAGAGTACTGTCAATAGAGTACTGTTATTACAGACCGTCAATAGAGTACTGTCAATAGAGTACCGTCAATAGAGTACTGTTATTACAGACCGTCAATAGAGTACTGTCAATAGAGTACTGTTATTACAGACCGTCAATAGAGTACTGTCAATAGAGTACTGTTATTACAGACCGTCAATAGAGTACCGTCAATAGAGTACCGTCAATAGAGTACTGTTATTACAGACCGTCAATAGAGTACTGTTATTACAGACCGTCAATAGAGTACCGTCAATAGAGTACCGTCAATAGAGTACTGTTATTACAGACCGTCAATAGAGTACCGTCAATAGAGTACCGTCAATAGAGTACCGTCAATAGAGTACCGTCAATAGAGTACCGTCAATTGAGTACTGTTATTACAGACCGTCAATAGAGTACCGTCAATAGAGTACCGTCAATAGAGTACTGTTATTACAGACCGTCAATAGAGTACCGTCAATAAAGTACCGTCAATAGAGTACCGTCAATAGAGTACCGTCAATAGAGTACTGTTATTACAGACCGCCAATAGAGTACTGTCAATAGAGTACCGTCAATAGAGTACCATCAATAGAGTACCATCAATAGAGTACCGTCAATAGAGTACTGTTATTACAGACCGTCAATAGAGTACTGTTATTACAGACCATCAATAGAGTACTGTCAATAGAGTACCGTCAATAGAGTACCTTCAATAGAGTACCGTCAATAGAGTACCGTCAATAGAGTACTGTTATTACAGACCGCCAATAGAGTACTGTCAATAGAGTACCGTCAATAGAGTACCGTCAATAGAGTACTGTCAATAGAGTACCGTCAATAGAGTACTGTCAATAGAGTACTGTTATTACAGACCGTCAACACAGACTGCCTATACAGACCGTTAATACAGACCATCAATACACTAAGTTCTGTTAATAGGGTGTCCTTTTAGAAAACAGCACTATTAAATGTGTGTATAATTGGGATTGAATCAGGTAATTACAGCATATATGACTCCTCCTGATACGTCCTTCTAAAACAATTCTCTGAAATGATTTGCGGCTTAAATGACTTCACATTGCAAATGAGTTAATGAAGCATGATCAAGTCATTGGAAGAGGAGAGCAACATCACTAAGGAGGAAAAGCATCTCTCTCTCTCTCTCTCTCTCTCTCTCTCTCTCTCTGTCCTTCAGATCAGATGAGTTATTGTTGGGCGCTAAGCTGTCAGTTTCCATGGTAATAAAGAGATATTTCACGTTGACCTTTTCTGAAAACCAAAGAGCTGAGTCGGCACACTAGCTCACTCCCCTCAGTCATTTAAACCCTTATATCTGAGACACTTATCTTTATTCACACCGGGGTGTCCAGGAGTAGTGACTACACACAGTACACTGTGTGTGTGTGTGTGTGTGTGTGTGTGTGTGTGTGTGTGTGTGTGTGTGTGTGTGTGTGTGTGTGTGTGTGTGTGTGTGTGTGTCGTGTCCTTGCATGAGTGAGTATCATATGTTGTAATTAATCACAATAGAGATTGTTTGGCTCAAGAGGAATTAAGGATGTCGGTTGGTTGTGTTTTCACGCTAGGTCAATCTGTTGAAGGGCATCTAAAGCTGCCTGAACCATTCTGAATGAAAACCTCATCAATATTTGTTGTGGTTTGACATTAAAGCCACTTAACGTTTTTGATTGGACACATCATGCAAGGAGACACTTTTATACCACTAATTGGTTATTTCTACTACGTTACACAGATTAGGCTGGTTCCAAATGGCATCCTATTCCGTCTATAGTGCTCTACTGTTGTCCAGAGTTCACACACTGACTGAAACTATTTCAATATCTGATTAACCAGGACTTGAGATGGCAATACTCTTCTTTTCAATAAATTGAATATAATCCAGATGGGCTCATTAGCGTTTCATCACATTACTTTTGGAGTTTTGCCAAGTCCTGAACAAAATTAATCAATCTTTGGTTTGAAAATTCTGCATTGCTTCAACTGATGTTGTCTTCTCAGTACATACCACACGGGGGCGACAGAGGATCGGCTATTGGCTCATCAGCCCTTCAGGGAGTCAACAACTCATATTCATTCTTTCATTCTTTCATTCTTTCATTCTTTCATTCTTTCATTCTTTCATTCTTTCATTCTTTCATTCTTTCTTTCACGATTGTTTCTCTCACTGGCACTTTTTTAACTACATCTACATCTTGTCTAATGCTTCTCGGCTTCTGGTGTCTGTTCTGTACAGTACATGATGATTGAAGTGCTGTCTGGCCCCATAGCTTTAGATCAGAGGTAGGCAACAGTTGGCCCGCTGGTCAAAACCGGCCTGCAAGTATATTTTTTTTGCTCCCCCCAAGGTTTAAAAAATAAAATAAAAAATAGTATTTGGTAAAAAAAATACAGTACAATCACCAGGAATTCAGCTTAAAATTAGTTCAATGTAGGAAATATGTTCCCAAGTATTCCCACAAATAAAAAAAAGAGATATGTGATTGTGTCTCAATGTAATCAAGGTATAAATCATTATTTTCACATGCAATGTATTTTTGGGCTTAGTTGTGGTACATTTGCAGTGTACAATTATAATTGTGTTCCGGCCCCCTGACTATTTGCTCCAACAAAAATTGTCCCGCGGCTGAATCTAGTTGCCTACTCTTGCTTTATATGTAATGTCCATGCTGCCCCTGCTGTGTGGCGGCCCTTCATATAAAGCTGTTTGAGAAGGGAGCCTATGGCGAGGTCATTAGCCCAGTCCATCACTCTAATGCTGAGTGTTTGATCGTGCAACGCTGGCTGGGGCAGATAAATGCAAGAATTATTCTTACTGTAGCTTATCATTCATCAGACGTTTGTATTTCTTGACTGTTGTCAAGATATGTATCAGATGTGTTCTATTTAATAGGCACCAAACATAACCCAAAAAGGGACGCACTTACATGAATTTGATCATTGAAATATGCTTGTTTTCCTTTTTCGTTGCAAGTAAAGCCCCCCTGCCAAACCCTCCCCTAATTCGGACGACGCTGGGCCAATTGTTCTCAGCCCTTTTGGACGCCTAATCACGGCCAGTTGTGATACAGCCCGGGATCGAACCCGGGTCTGTAGTGACACCTCTAGCACTGCGATGCAGTGCCTTAGACCGATGTGCCACTCGGGAGGCCCCAGACAGAAATATTCTGTTCGCTAGAGTTTTTCTGCAAGACATGACTACTGAACTCTTCTACTTACAGCATCTTACCAGTGATCGTGATATGTGCTTGTTTAACCTACTTTGATTGAATGCACTGATTGTCAGTCGTTACCGTAGCTATAGCAGTTGGCTGGTATTTTCACTCGATGTTCATTTCTAGCCAATGTTCATTTCTCATTTCTGATGTATCTTGTGTGATGTCCACTTTGACTTGCTGTGTGTAGTATAGTATTGTATATACAGTGTAGCCTATATTTCTGCCCTGTTTCCATCCAATGTTAAATCCACAATGTCATGGGGATCTGGATGAATTCATAAACCCTTCAGAGTGCAAAAAGGGATTTATGAAGGTCCAAAATGGCATGTTATTGCCACAGGGAGGCTTGTTGGAAACAAAGACCTGTATATATTGAACAGAATCGCAACCCCTCAAACCTAAAGCAAACAGGTGTAATAAACTGAGATGAATATAAATATCTTCGGAGGGTCAGTCATTGGCATTGAGAAATAGAGAACTGTTTGAACTTTGCTCCTAGTGTAGCCCGAGCCTCGTCAATATCTGCCTGCGGTCTGAATAACCGATGCCTGCTCTTGCTACTCACTGAGGGGCGTAGAAACAGACAGAATTCAAAGCCTAGCTCCCTGGGCTGCCTGTGTCTCCGTCCCAAATGGCACCTTATTCCCTATATAGTGCACTACATTTGACCAGAGCCTTATGGGCCCTAGCTGGTCAAAAGTAGTCCACTATGTAGGGAGTAGGGTGCCATTTGGGACACATACATGGAGTCTAGCTAATAAACATCCTCCGGTTCCCCAGACACCACATTAGCGCACTAACAAACACCAATGCCTGCAGTGCAAGGCTTCAGAAAGACACACAAAGAAGATCAGTTCTCTTCACCCCTAGATCCCCCTGCGAGGAGTCAACTAAAAGCACCATGATGGAAGAAAATAAATAAAACATACACTTTCTATTCTTCTTTTCCTCTTCCCGTTCCCCAAAGAACAGGGAATATTTCACCCACAGACGCCTTGTGTTGATAACGCATGTGACATGCAGATTGGTTACCCTCCCACCCAACAACATCCCCCTCCTCTCCCTTTACCCTTCCTCCCCCTCCTCTCCCTTTACCCTTCCTCCCCCTCTCCCTTTACCCTTCCTCCCCCCTCTCCCTTTACCCTTCCTCTCCTCCTCTCCCTTTACCCTTCCTCCCCCTCTCCCTTTACCCTTCCTCCCCTCCTCTCTCTTTACCCTTCCTCCCCTTCTCTCCCTTTACCCTTCCTCCCCCTCCTCTCCATTTACCCTTCCTCCCCCTCCTCTCCCTTTACCCTTCCTCCCCCTCCTCTCCCTTTACCCTTCCTCCCCCTCCTCTCCCTTTACCCTTCCTCCCGCCTCTCCCTTTACCATTCCTCCCCCTCCTCTCCCTTTACCCTTCCTCCCACTCCTCCCCTCCTCTCCCTTTACCCTTCCTCCCCCTCCTCTCCCTTTACCCTTCCTCCCCTCCTCTCCCTTTACCATTCCTCCCCCTCCTCTCACTTTACCCTTCCTCCCCTCCTCTCCCTTTACCCTTCCTCCTCCCCCTCCTCTCCCTTTACCCTTCCTCCCCCTCCTCTCCCTTTACCCTTCCTCCTCCCCCTCCTCTCCCTTTACCCTTCCTCCCCCTCCTCTCCCTTTACCCATCCTCCCCCTCCTCTCCCATTACCCTTCCTCCCCTCCTCTCCCTTTACGCTTCCTCCCCCTCCTCTCCCTTTACCCATCCTCCCCCTCCTCTCCCTTTACCCATCCCCCCCTCCTCTCATTTCTTCCATTAATAACTGGCCGTGGGGCTGCCATAAAAAGACAGATATTCCCAGGAACTATTTTTTTCCCCTCTGAGCACATTTGCATTTTTCCTGTTTGATCAGGACTGCTAAATGAGACGAACGCTATTAGACATTAATGGCTGCTCCAAATCTATCAATAAATGATTAGTTTGCAGTGCACTGATTGGCTGTGCATGAGATGTATTGGAACCAGACTCATTCAATGGGCCAGTCACTGGGGAGCAGCTAAGCTAATCAGCACCACCACCTCAACAACAGAGCACTGGTAGAAACAAAGAGCCAGACATTAAAAAACACACGTTGGCTTGGCAGTCTGAATGATTTCATAACAACAGTGGGTGTAATTCATTAAATTCATCATGTTTATTTAACTCTGTGCATGGCATACAGTGTAGTTGAATATTAATCATGGTTCTCCATGATCAGTTACTGTACCCAGTCAGTCAGTCAGTCTTTTTAGTCAGTCTTTAGTATGTGTGCAAGATTCTCTTATTGCCACTGTCAGTGTCAAGTCAATGAATCCCACGAGCCATGAAAACCAGGTCACATTCTATGTAGATTAAATTCCCCAAGTGATCAAAATGGTAACCTTTGCAATTACACTGCAATAATTACACTGCGCCTGCTTGCTTAATCTGTCATTCTGCCCCTGAGCAAGGCTGTTAACCCACTGGTCCTCGGGCAGCGAAGACGTGGATGTCGATTAAGGCAGCCCTCCTCACCTCTCTGATTCAGAGGGTTAAATGTGGAAGACACATTTCAGTTGAATACATTCAGTTGTACAACTGACTAGGTATCCCCTTTCCTTATGTAACTTCAATACATAATATAATAATATGTTAAGGACACTTATTTCAAAGTGGGACCAAACCATAAATAAGTGAATTCAAACGACATGCTATACAATGTTTTTATCATGTATAAGATAACAGGTTTGAATTCCAATGAGGGACATGTAGTGAGACAGTCTGAGACAAGTGTGCATCCCAAATGGCATCCCATTCCCTATGCAGTGCACTACTTTTGGCCAGTGCCCAGAGGGACATAGGGCTCTGGTCAAAAGTAGTGCACTATATAGGTAAGAGGAAGCACACAGGTTACTGCATTAGAACAATTAGAACATAGAGATGCATCAGAATCAGTAGATATATCTCTGTATAGGAATGTTCACTACAGAGCCCCCCAGCAGTGGTGGTAAAAGTACCCAACTGTCATACTTGAGTAAAAGTAAAGATACCTTTTAATAGAAAATGACTCAAGTAAATTTGAAAGACACCCAGTAAAATACTACTTGACTAAAAGTCTAAAAGTATCTGGTTTTAAGTATACTTAAGTATAAAGTAAAAGTCAATGCTATAAATCCTTTGAAATTCCTTATATTAAGCAAACCAGACAGCACAATTTTCTTGTTTTTTATTTATTTAAGGATAGCCATCGGTACAGTCCAACACTCAGACATCATTCACAAACAAAACATTTATGTTTAGTGAGTCCACCAGATTAGAGACAGTAGGGATGACCTGGGATGTTTTCTTGATAAGTCTGTCAGTTGAACCATTTTCCTGTCCTGTTAAGCATTCAAAATGGAACGAGTACTTTTGGGTGTTAGGTAAAATGTATGGAGTAAAAAGTACATGATTTTCTTTAGGAATGTAGTAGAGTAAAAAATATGAATAGTAAAGTAAAGGACAGATACCCCCCCCAAAAATACTTAAGTAGTACTTCAGTGTTTTTACGTATTTACTTTACACCACTACCCCCCAGTAGCTTTGTTCCATGTGTAGTTTGCAGATCACAGACAACAGGCAGACTCTGTGTTCTACCCCAAGTCTGAGAGAGAGAGAGCTGCCATGAAGCAGCAGCCAGTCTCCACCACCTCAACCCCTCTCCTCCTCCTCTCATCAGGGGGTATGTAACACACGCATGCCATCACTCACCAGACACATGTCTCTCTCCCGCTTAATGCACCTCCATCTCTTTTTAGTGTGTGTTTTCATGCGTACAAATGTGTATATAGGTGTGGGGGCCCCGGTGTGAATACACTCGAGAGCCCCTCTGTTAAATCATAGCAAAGGTGTCCCGGGCGCCAGAGAGAAAGGTGGCAACGCTGCAAGGTGAATATTTTACCTCATCTCAGCCTCAAATAGGATCATAAATGAATTCACTGCTAGAGTCTTGTCAACCTTGCCTGATATGGCTCTCTTCTGTTCTCCTTCTCTTTTCTGTGTGTTCTATAGAGTGGAGGCAGGATGCCAATCAATCATTCTTTTCATCACAACTCCATCAGACAAGAGATTGTTGTGGATGGCTTTCTGCATTTTAATAATGGCTATACTGTTGTCTATTCGTTGTCTGCATTGCCGACTGAAAGACTATTCTTATTCGTGATGGGCGGAGAACCAAATTGCCCCCTATTCCCTATAGGGACTACGCCTACTGTACTTGGGAAATAGATTTCCATTTGGGACACAAATGTTCCTTCTGGTATTTATTTTATCACATAGGCTACATGTGTATTAACAGGAACATGAACATGACAATATGAACATGATTAAGCTATCATTGCACCTATCTAAGAATGGTGCTACCGTAGCTGGTGGCCGAAGTACTGCTTTCTGGTTAGCACAAAAGACATTGTCATAGACATGTATGGCATTCAAGAGCGATAGCCTAACAATTTAGCTAGCTAAAAGTTTTTGGGATTGTACAAGCATCATAAAGAAAACAAAGACCTTACATATTTGCCTATGGCCTTCGTCAGAGCTTCTGTGGGGTAGAGACAGGAAGGAGTGCTCAAGACAACCGTTTAGGTTTGAGAACAGAGCCTGACAGTGTAAGGAAGTGGACAGGATGTTAACCCTGACTGACAGGCTCATTGATTAGGTCACAGTTAAAGGAGAAATAAGAGAGAGCAACAGAGGATGGTACCACAGACAGACGGACTTGGCTGTGACCCAAATGGTACCCTACTCCCTATAAAGTTCCCACAGGGTTCTGGTCAAAAGAAGTGCACTAATTAGGGACTAGGGTGCCCTTTGGGCCCTAGGTGGCTGACTGACTGAGTGTCATTAGAAGGACTAATGGTGATTAATGGTCTGGTTGGTCTCTCCTCAGAGGACAGTGTGTTCAAAGCCAAATCAAGGAGGAGGGAGACGGTCGGGGTGGCAGAGATACAAGAGGATGGACAACTAACAGTGGACCTGCCAATCGACCAGGTAACATGTTGTGCATCCCAAACGGCACCCTATTACCTATTTATTGCACTACTTCTGACCAGGGCACATAGAGATACGGGTGACATTTGGAACGTGTCCATGGATGGACCCCCAGAGATATGAACATTTAAACACAGTCAATATAGGAAAGAGAAATAAACAGCTGGGTAAAATTATAGGGGCTACTTTTAAATTCCAAGCAAATAGACTAGACTTTAGAGAGACATTTGCCTACTGTAAAGTGTGTGTTCTTCTGAACATGTGAGATAGTAACATCAGAGGTTGGACCCTGGCAGGTGGAGGCCAAGGTGGTGGAGGAGCAGTGTGATGTCATCATGGCGTTGTCTCCTCAGCAAGACAGTGGTGGAGGTGAAACGTTCTGCTCTATAGTACCGAAGTCAGCCAGCTCCAAGAAGGTCAGTCTTATTGTGTGCACACACACGCACACAAACACACACACACCACACCACACAGCCTGGTCTCATAGACCTAGATAATGTTAGCCACAACATATTTGAATTTGTAACATATCATACATTTTGCAAACTCGTAACATATGGTACTATTGGCCACTTCGTAACAAATTGTACATTTTGGAAATTCGTAGCATATCATACGAATTGTAATTTGTAACACATGATACTAAATGAGTGTCTCGGATTTACGTACAGAATAATATGAAATGCTCTCAGACCAGGTTGCACCACACACACTCACTCCCATTGTCCCCATCGTCCCTGTCCCCTCCCCAAGGGACAGCCATGTGGTGCAGTCAGTGGCTACATCCCAAAAAGCACCCTATTCCCTATATAGTGCACTACTTTTGACCATGGCCCATACGGCTCTGGTCAATGTTGGGAATAGGATGCCATTTGGGACACGTGTTTGCTTCACAGACCCTGGCTGTTGCAATGAACTAGATGGATTTGTTAGTTCCACATAGAGGCCATAGACAGAATGCCAACCGTAGCTGTTTTATCAGTGGGAAGAAACAAGAACATTTATTTTTTACTCAGCATCTTTATGTAAGGAGTGACTCCCTGGGCTCTGTGTCCTCCGCTGTTGAATCTTTATGTGAAGGCATTTGTGTCCAGTTCCATTGGTATCCTATTTGTTTAAACTATTTCTATACTTTCATACTTTTAAGATTTAATTTGACTTTTTTATTTTCAAACATCACAGGACAGAAACTAAGACAATACAATATCCCAAACAACAACGTCATCTATCTTTATTAGAGCGATGTATCTTGACTGGTGATGTACTTTCTTGTACTGTAGATCTCGGCCAGACTGACCAGTGCCTTTCCTGAGCAGCCAGCACCCCAGGCCGGGCCCCCAGAAACGGGTCGAGTCACCGGAACCCTCACCCACTCCCCCGTAGGGACCAGCCCCACCACACCTACCAGAGACACAGAGCCCCTACAGACACATGGCAAGACTGAGCCACAGGTACGTGAATACTTCATTGAGTAATGGCAAGGTGAGCGATAGGGACTCAAAACACAGTGGTGTCCGCAACTCAAATGACACAACAATATTCCCTATATAGTGCACCAGGGGTACAACTTACACTGGGGGGGGACATTCAGAAATTGCATTTTTGTCCACACCAGTTTCACTTTGGTTTTTTTCCTATTTTGTTGCCTTACAACCTAGAATTAGAATTAAAATAGATTTTTAGGGTGTTTGTATCATATGATTTACACAACATGCCTACCACTTTGAAGCAATCAAGAAATAATACAAAAAAACAGAATACTTGAGCATAACTATTTACCCCCGAAAGTCAATACTTTGTAGAGCCAACTTTTGCAGCAATTACAGCTGCAAGTCTCTTAGGGTATGTCTCTATAAGCTTGGCACATTTTATTTATTTATTTTACCTTTGTTTAACTAGGCAAGTCAGTTAAGAAAAAAATATTATTTTCAATGATGGCCTAGGAACAGTGGGTTAACTGCCTCTTCAGGGGCAGAATGACAGATTTGTACCTTGTCAGCTCGGGGGTTTGAACTGGTTACTAGTCCAAAGCTCTAACCACTAGGCTACCCTGCTACCCCATCTAGCCACTGGGATTTTTGCTCCAGCTCTTGCAATTTGGATGGATGGGTTCCGCTGGTGTACAGCAATCTTTAAGTCATACCACAGATTCTTAATTGGATTGAGGTCTGGGCTTTGACTAGGCCATTCCAAGACAATTGAATGTTTCCCTTTAAACCACTCGAATGTTGCTTTATCAGTATGCTTAGGGTCATTGTCCTGCTGGAAGGTAAACCCCGTCCCAGTCTCAAATCTCTGGAAGACTGAAACAGGTTTCCCTCAATAATTTCCCTGTATTTAGCGCCATCCACCATTCCTTCAATTCTGACCAGTTTCCCAGTCCCTGCCGATTAAAAACATACCCACAGCATGATGCAGCCACCACCATGCTTCACTGTGGGGATGGTGTTCTCCGGGTGATGAGAGGTGTTGGGTTTGCGCCAGACATAGCGTTTTCCTTTATGGCCAAAAAGCAACATTTTAGTCTCATCTGACCAGAGTACCTTCTTCAATATGTTTGGGGAGTCTCCCAAATGCCTTTTGGCAAACATTTTAATAAGCAATGTATTTTTTTCTGGCCACTCTTCTGTAATGCCCAGCTCCATGGAGTGTATGCAGCTCCTTCAGGGTTATCTTTGGTCTCTTTGTTGTCTCTCTGATTAATGCCCTCCTTGCCTGGTCCGTGAGTTTTGGTTGGCGGCCATCTCTTGGCAGGTTTGTTGTGGTGCCATGTTCTTTAAATTTTTAAAATAATGGATTTAATGGTGCTTTATAACCCAACCCTGATCTGTACTTCTCCTCAACTTTGTCCCTGACCTGTTTGGAGAGCTCCTTGGACTTCATGGTGCCGCTTGCTTGGTGGTGCCCCTTGCTTAGTGGTGTTGCAGACTCTGGGGCCTTCAGAACAGGTGTATATATACTGAGATAGTGTGACAGATGATGTGACACTTAGATTGCACACAGGTGGACTTTATTTGATAAACTATGTGACTTCTGAAGGTAATTGGTTGCACCAGATCTTATTTAGGGGCTTCATAGCAAAGGGGGTGAATACATATGCACGCACCACTTTTCTGTTTTAAATTTTTGTATTTTCTTCTTAAACAAGTATTTTTTTTCATTTCACTTCACCAATTTGGACTATTTTGTGTATGTCCATTACATAAAATCCAAATAAAAATCTATTTAAATTACAGGTTGTAATGCAACAAAAAAGGAAAAACGCCAAGGGGGATGAATATTTTTGCAAGGCACTGTATCATTGGAATGTGATACGAGGCAATGGTGTGGGTATATACAAAATAAAAATGATAATATATGCCCCCCCACTTCTAAAACCAAAGTTGTGCACCTGTAGTGCACTTCAAAGTAGTGCTCTATAAAGGGAAAAGGGTGCCATTTGGGATGGATCATTTGTTCAGAGCAAGAAACACATCTGTGTCAGAGAAAAACTTTTAATTCAGTAACAATATCTTTGTGAAATAGATTTTCAGGGGAAGTGCATTGTAAGCTGAGAGGAAGTATCTTCAGCATTGTCAATAGTGATGGAAATGGCTTACTGTTTGTTATATATCCCGCTCAAACGGACATTCAACTGTAAGCTGTTTACCTACTCTACCCTCACACAGCCTTACAATCCATGAAGAGAATTTACAACAGGGAGAGCAAGGTTAACGTAAAGCCCCATTTTCTCCTCATCACAATCATTTATTTAGATTTAATGGTATCGGCTGCTTTATCCATCAGTCAACAGTGCATTTCTTCTTAAGTAATAACGTGAGATATGCCAATACAGAGAGGGGATGCCGGATCAATTGTCGCTCTCTTCAGAAATTAGCAATACAAAATCAAATAGCCATCGATCCGTTCCTCATTGATTTCCATTAGTCTTTTCCACCGCAATTATCTCTCGTCCATCTCGCTGTGTTTTCTGGTTCCTATCCCGTCGGCTCAGTTTAGCCGCTCTCCAGGCTCTCTCTGAAGCTCAAGGTTAACTTTAATCAACCTCAGGCACTGTCACCGGCAGGCTGCAAGCTACAGCCCTGGAGCCTTCTGGTGTGAGTGTGTGTGTGTGTGTGTTTGTGTGTGTGTGTGTGTGTGTGTGTCCATCCAGCCTGCAGGCTCAGGCTCTATTCCTCTGGGTCCCTCCAACTGGATCAGAGAATTAACTCTAGTGTTCATGAAGCACTTACTCACTGAAGTCTACTACAGCACTCATTACTCACCCCCAGCTCAGGGGGTCTCTACCACAGGCCCGTACTTCATGAGCTCCCTCGCACATCATTCTCCAGCTCAGAGGGCTTCTATTGAGGATGTGGGTTCTCTGTCCCCCATCTCCCGTTGGTCCTTTTTTTATTGTATTTTTTATTTCACCTTTATTTAACTAGGCAAGTCAGTTAAATGATTTAGTCACAATGACGACCAACCCCGGCCAAACCCGGACGACACTGGGCCAGTTGTGCGCCGCCCTATGGGACTCCCAATCACAGCCTGATGTGATATAGCCTGGATCAGGCTGTCCTCAAGGAGGCTCAGAAAAGGCCGGACGTCCACGGCCACTCACCTTCCTCCAGCCATCATCATTGGTTGTTGGTGAGGCACACCTTGGTTCCTGGAGCAAAGACTCTGTGCTACCCGGGGGCTATGGTGAAGGATATCGCAGCTGCTGCTGCTACTGTTGTGCATGTGATATCAAATGACATCAAAAAGTGTAAATCAGGATTTTATTGTTCTGATCAACACCCTAAAAGGCTCTTGTGGCTGCAAAATGTTCAGCAGGCTCTTAGCACTTTATATCTTGCTCAAAGACTCCTGCCACTCTGTTGGCATAACTTTTATAGATAGCTTTGAAACCTGCTAAGCTTACAAAAAAGTGTGTGCCCTCAGGCCTGGAGGGAAGCAAAAGTCATACCCCTCCCCAAGAAAAGTAAAGCACCCTTTACTGGCTCAAAAAGCCGACCAATCAGTCTGTTACCAGATACAATGCTATTTTACAGTAAATAAATTAACAACAGACTTTCAGCACCCTTATAGGAAAGAGCATTCAACATGAACAGCACTTAAACTATTGATGATTGGCTGAGAGAAATTTATAATAAAAAGATTGTGGAAGCTGTTTTGTTAGACTTCAGTGCATCTTTTGACATTATCGATCATAGTATGCTGCTGGAAAAACGTATATGTTATGGCTTTACACTTTACACTATACTGTGGTTTGAGAGTTACCTGTCTAACAGAACACAGAGGGTGTTATTTAATGGTAGCCTCTCTAACATAATCCGGCATTCCCCAGGGCAGCTGTCTAGGCCCCTTACTTTTTTCAATCTTAACTCATGACCTGACACTTGGCTCTGAGTTAAGCCTGTGAGTCTATGTATGCGAATGATTCAATACTATACTTGTCAGCTACTACAGTGAGTGAAATCACTGCAACACTTAAGAAAGAGCTGCAGTTAGTTTCAGAATGGGTGGCAAGAAATAAGTTAGTTCTAAATATAAACAATAAATAAAAGCATTGTATTTGGGACAAATCATTCACTAAACCCTAAACCTCAACTAAATATTGTAATGAATAATATGGAAATTGAGCAAGTTGAGGATTCTAAACTGCATGGAGTAACCCTGGATTGTAAACTGTTATGGTCAAAACATATTGATGCAACAGTAGCTAAGATGGGTAGAGGTCTGCCTTCTTAACAACAATATCAACAAGGTAGGTCCTACAGGTCCTAGTTTTGTTGCACCTGGACTACTGCTGGTCAGGTGCCACAAAGAACTTGGGAAAATTAAAACTGGCCCAGAACAGCACGGCTGGCCCTTAAATGTACATGTAGAGCTAACTGTCTGTCTGTCTGTCTGTCTGTCTGTCTGTCTGTCTGTCTGTCTGTCTGTCTGTCTGTCTGTCTGTCTGTCTGTCTCTCTGTCTGTCTGTCTGTCTGTCTGTCTGTCTGTCTAAAGCCTTTGCTTCTACTGACTGGCTGATGTTGCTGATGTTGCAATGAGAAATAACAATGTAGTGCTTCTTACTCTCATAGCCTGCGTAGTGCACTACTTTTTACCTCGGCCCATAGGGTGAGAACAGGGTGCCTTTTTACCAGGGCCCATAGGGTGAGAACAAGGTGCCTTTTTTTTACCAGGGCCCATAGGGTGAGAACAGGGTGCCTTTCTTTTTACCAGGGCCCTTATAGGGTGCCTTTCTTTTTACCAGGGCCCTTAGGGTGAGAACAGGGTGCCTTTTTTTTTACCAGGGCCCATAGGGTGAGAACAGGGTGCCTTTCTTTTTACCATGGCCCATAGGGTGAGAACAGGGTGCCTTTTTTTTTACCAGGGCCCATAGGGTGAGAACAGGGTGCCTTTCTTTTTACCAGGGCCCTTAGGGTGAAAACAGGGTCCCTTTCTTTTTACCAGGGCCCTTAGGGTGAGAACAGGGTGCCTTTTTTTTACCAGGGCCCATAGGGTGAGAACAGGGTGCCTTTTTTTTTACCAGGGCCCATAGGGTGAGAACAGGGTGCCTTTTTTGACCAGGGCCCATAGGGTGAGAACAGGGTGCCTTTTTTTTACCAGGGCCCTTAGGGTGAAAACAGGGTGCCTTTTTTACCAGGGCCCATAGGGTGAGAACAAGGTGCCTTTTTTTACCAGGGCCCTTAGGGTGAGAACAGGGTGCCTTTTGGGATGTAACCGTGGAGTATTCCAATGTGTGATCCTACAGAGTAATGTTGTGATGCTCTACTTGTCTGGGGAGATTTCTCAATAAGAGCATTGAGCAAGATGATAATGGCCCTGTCACACTGTATGTCTTGTAATGCAATTAATAGCCACTTTAGTGAAGTGATCAGTGATCAAGGACCTATGTCTATAACAACACAGGACGAGACCCAAATGCAGACACAGGAGGCAGATGGTTAGAGACTTTGATATTTATTAATAGAAACGGGGCAGGCAAGAGGCAGGTCGAGGACAGGCAGAAGTTTGTAAACCAGGTCAGAGTCAGATGGGTACAGGACGGCAGTTAGGCTCGAGGTCAGGGCAGGCCAGAATGGTATGGCAGGTGGGCTCGGGGTCAGGGCAGGCAGAAAAGGTCGGAATCGAGAGGACTGGAAAACAGGGACTAGAAAAATAGGAGTACGGAAAAATACGCTGGTAGGCTTGACAAGACGAACTGGCGAAAGACAAACATTTATACCACCGGTATAAATACACAGGGATAATGGGAACAAATGGGAGACACCTGGTGGGGGGTGGAGACAAGCACAAGACAGGTGGAACATCAGGGTGTGACACTTGTCACACACACAAACCACACACAGGCAACTTGATGAAAAATATGTCCTACTCTACCTTTACTGTAATATTCTGATCACAACAACAGTGGCCAGACACACACCACCCTCTCATTCACAATATTCTCAATGTCCGGGTAGCTAGTCTCTTTCTCAGTGGACACAAAAACACAGCAGATCATATCATCTTTTATACCGTACACCCAATGACACTTTAACTCCGCTGGTTCCTCTCTGCTGGTCCGCGGTACTGTATTTAGCTAGCTAGTTTTAAAGGCCCCCTCGCCTTCAAAAGAGTGGCAGGAGTTAACGGGGATCCCTAATAAATACGAATACAACAAGTTATTGGCTGCATTGTGAGCAATGAGCCAGTGATGTACAGTGACCCAGGCAGCCTGCTGCTACCAGTCATAAAGCAGAGTGGTGATTCAAGGCAAAAATGTGTGTTCAGTCATCATGGCATGTCGTAATCTGCACACACACACACACACACACACACACACACACACACACACACACACACACACACACACACACACACACACACACACACACACACACACACACACACACACTATTCTTACAGGTGTTAGCATTTCTGTGGTGTTAGCATTGCTGTGGTTTTAGCATTGCTGTGGTGTTAGCATTGCTCTATGTATGTCACTTGGTTCTGTGGCTCTGCTCTTGCTCTCTGCTGTACAGTATATCACATGCATATGCAAGATGATGATGACGATGATGCCTTTCACACTCATTGGAATTTCTCTGTGTGTGTAAATCAAGTGTGATTTCTCTCTCTCTCCCTCTCTCTCTCTCTCTCTCTCTCTCTCTCTCTCTCTCTCTACTGAGGGTTGGTTGTGGCATCAGTTGAACTACTAAGACATATCCTGTATTGTTTTTATCTGCATCTAAGAATGTTGAGTTACCAACAACCCCTGCTTGATCTGCATCTTCTTGAGAATCATTCCAAAGCATGAAATGTCACTGGGGAAAGATTTAGTCAGTTACACCAAAACAACATTTTGTCACATTGGTGTTTGACCACCTAAAAAAGGCAAAGGTTTAAAGGAAAATCTGCTTATTTGGGTAGTTGTCGTTGGTTCTGAGAGAAGGGATAGGTCCCTGTTGTGTGTGTTGAAACAGCATCTCAAATGGCACAATATTTCTATGTTGTGCACTACTTTTGACCAGAGCCCTATGGACCCTGGTCAAAGTAGTGCACTATACAGGGGATAGGGTCCCGTTTGGGGATGGACTGTGGAGTGTGCTAACCAGCTCCTGCTGTCGACCCTCCCTTCCTCTCCTTATAATCACATCCCACTGCTAGTTTGATGCAACTCACAAACCAGATTTGAGTTACATAAATTATGACAGAAATATTAACTAAATGCACAACTTGTCAGGCTTGTCTACGAACCGGAGCTAGCTGATGTATTTTCCTCCTGGTGAAACGTCAAGAGGGCCACGAGACATGCTGAGATTAAGTTCATCTATAATTTATCACAGAGTGCATCTCAGACCGCCCCTCCGCACTCAAATGTAATCTGACATTATATACCTCAAAAGCATCCACACACACACGCATATACCCCCCCACACACACACACCACCCTCATCTTCAAACCACACTCCAGTATATGAACCCAGCCCCTCTATATAGCATGCAGGTGGAGTGTCGCGTTTTAAACATGATGTTCTTAAGCCAACTGTCTCTTAATGCATCCCTTGTGTTTCTCTTTTTTTCGTCCTCTAGAATGTAAAGAAAGCCCCCAAGGTGGCGACGAGAGCAGAAGACACAAGACGTCAGTAGTCTAGCTTTACTTCAGTATAATACCCAATAAACATGTCCATCTCAGCAGCCCACTTCATTAAGATACTACTGTACATATCCATTACTGTTGTTGTGCTTGTGGTGGTTGGGGTTGTTGATGTTGTTGTTGTGATTGTCTGAGTCAAGAGACATAAATTAACCTGAGTGCCTGTGATTACAGCATACAGGTGATTACTTTGCCCAGAGGCACGCTTTTCTCTCTCTCTCTCTCTCTCTCTCTCTCTCTCTCTCTCTCTCTCTCTCTCTCTCTCTCTCTCTCTCTCTCTCTCTCTCTCTGTGTGTGTTGCATTTTCTCTGCAGTGTTCAGATAAATGGTTTTGTTATTTCTCCTAATGCCTACATCAACAGCCAGAGAAAGTGTGTCTGTAAACGTGTATGTGCGGGTGTGTATGTGCAAATGCGTGTGTGTGTATGTAAACCTGTATGTGTGTAGAGACATAGCAAGGCCTTTCTTTATACAGTACCTTGTCCTGTGATGGGTGGCAGGTAGCCTATCAGTTGGAGCATTGCGCCAGTAACTGAAAGGTCGCTAGTTTGTATACCTGAGCCGTGAAGGTGACACATCTGCCGATGTGCCCTTGAGCAAGGCACTTGACCCCAATTTGCTCCAGGGGCTGACCCTGTAAAACAACACATCACTGCACCTATCACAGGCTGTTGATGTGACCATACAACAGAAAAAGATGCATCAGCCGGCTGATTAAAACTGACATCATCTAATAAGCTGATGATATTTAACTGATGGGGGAAAAAACACTCTGCACACATCTATAGATATTAAAAACCATGAGGACTAATGATGCAGAAAATAAAGGTGTTGATGTTTCAACCCCCAGGCTGTATATGTAGCCAGTGATACAAATGAAAAATACAATCCTGTGTGTGTGTGTGTGTGTGTGTGTTTGTGGACCTAGTGTGAAAATGTCACCTGCTGAAGATGTGAGGTTTAGTCAGTAGTACTGTAGCTCTATTTTAACACCAGACAAGCAAGTGTGTAATGTTATTCATCTTGCTATTGTTTCACTGCCGGATCCATCCCTATAAACTCTTGTACATTGTGTGTGTGTGTTTGTGCCTGTAAATGTGTGTGTGTGTAAATTTGCATGGCTGTGTGCGTTTCTGAAGAGGGGACACAGAAATTAGTGGTAGAGAACACTCTAGTTTAATTTCAGCTCATCACAAAATATAATTTTGGCTCTTATAGCATGTCTGTATAATATAATGCCATATGACCTCATGAACATTTTATGACATTCTAACAGAGCTAATCAGAGTAACAGCTTGTGTTCTGGTACATTGTATAGACCCATTCTTTACTAGGGCTTCAGAGAGAGAGTGTGTGTGTGTGTGTGTGTGTGTGTGTGGTTTCTGTAGGATCATTAATGTATTCCCCAAGTTGTTTTCCTGGCTTCCAATATGTCTAGAATAGAACACTGTAATGTTCAGTGTTTAATTCCTCTGTTTTAGCAGGGACCATGCGATCTAATGTGTGGCAAATTGCAGCCATTTCACGAGGATGACACACGTAATCAAATGTGTATTCATTTGAACACTTTGCCTGATCGAACTGACTAAGGGTTAATTGTTCAAGCGCACGGGCTGCATGTGGATGAACTCAAACTCCCACTTCCCAAATGGCACCATATTCCCTACATAGTGCACTACATTTGAGTTCTATGGGCCCTGGTCAAAAGTAGTGCACTATATAGAGAATAAGGTGCCATTTGGGATGCAGGCCCTAGTCTAGTTAGTATCAACCAGGAAAGGATGCTACTTTATATTTAACAACTTCAAACCAGATACTGTATGTAGTGGAGTACAATTCAAGCTATTGTATCTGGTTACTGCACTACATCACACAGGTCCATACCATAGAAATAGAATGAGTTCTGTTAGTTCTCATTTTAGTTCTGTGATCCACACAGAACTAGGTAAATTCGCTTTTAGTTTAAACCAGTGTCTGGAACTGGTTCAGGGAGCAGAACCGAGAACCTGGAAAATAACAACATTTTTCGAGGAACTAAGATGGAACCGAGAACGAAAATGATCCATACTGTTCCGGAATATAAGCATGGGAACCGGTTAATAACATTATTTTACATTCCAGAAATTTTTTCTAGCTCCACAAAAAAAACGCAACAAGGCGCCTATGCAAAGCCCTCACTCAGTCACTCAGAAACCAGTGTCTGCCAGCAAACTACTTTGCCAGTGTGTGTGACTGTGTAGGCTACCTGCCCTCCCACATCCAAAGCATAGGCTACTGTACTGACGTTACAAGTGTGATTCAGAAGATGGGGATATATTTTTCTTTAGCTAGAAAGGAATGGGTTAACTTTTTCAATGCTAGTTAAGGATACTGTAGGCTAGTTATCACGTTTTCACGTTGGATTTATTAACTACAAATAGGTACAGTAAGACGTGCTTTAGATTCTCGTGCCGCTATGCACACACAAGCCTGTTAGCTACAGTGCCTTGCGAAAGTATTCGGCCCCCTTGAACTTTGCGACCTTTTGCCACATTTCAGGCTTCAAACATAAAGATATAAAACTGTATTTTTTTGTGAAGAATCAACAACAAGTGGGACACAATCATGAAGTGGAACGACATTTATTGGATATTTCAATCAAAAACTGAAAAATTGGGCGTGCAAAATTATTCAGCCCCTTTACTTTCAGTGCAGCAAACTCTCTCCAGAAGTTCAGTGAGGATCTCTGAATGATCCAATGTTGACCTAAATGACTAATGATGATAAATACAATCCACCTGTGTGTAATCAAGTCTCCGTATAAATGCACCTGCAATGTGATAGTCTCAGAGGTCCGTTAAAAGCGCAGAGAGCATCATGAAGAACAAGGAACACACCAGGCAGGTCCGAGATACTGTTGTGAAGAAGTTTAAAGCCGGATTTGGATACAAAAAGATTTCCCAAGCTTTAAACATCCCAAGGAGCACTGTGCAAGCGATAATATTGAAATGGAAGGAGTATCAGACCGCTGCAAATCTACCAAGACCTGGCCGTCCCTCTAAACTTTCAACTCATACAAGGAGAAGACTGATCAGAGATGCAGCCAAGAGGCCCATAATCACTCTGGATGAACTGCAGAGATCTACAGCTGAGGTGTCCATAGGACAACAGTCAGTTGTATATTGCACAAATCTGGCCTTTATGGAAGAGTGACAAGAAGAAAGACATTTCTTAAAGATATCCATAAAAAGTGTCGTTTAAAGTTTGCCACAAGCCACCTGGGAGACACACCAAACATGTGGAAGAAGGTGCTCTGGTCAGATGAAACCAAAATTGAACTTTTTGGCAACAATGCAAAACGTTATGTTTGGCGTTAAAGCAACACAGCTGAACACACCATCACCACTGTCAAACATGGTGGTGGCAGCATCATGGTTTGGGCCTGATTTTCTTCAGCAGGGACAGGGAAGATGGTTAAAATTGATGGGAAGATGGATGGAGCCAAATACAGGACCATTCTGGAAGAAAACCTGATGGAGTCTGCAAAAGACCTGAGACTGGGACGGAGATTTGTCTTCCAACAAGACAATGATCCAAAACATAAAGCAAAATCTACAATGGAATGGTTCAAAAATTAACATATCCAGGTGTTAGAATGGCCAAGTCAAAGTCCAGACCTGAATCCAATCGAGAATCTGTGGAAAGAACTGAAAACTGCTGTTCACAAATGCTCTCCATCCAACCTCACTGTGTTATGCACGTGAGTGAGGACCCAAAAGCGGTTTAACAAAAACAAAAGACTACCCCGGGGGGGAGTGGTTCCCGGAAGGCCCTGGACCGACTGAACACCGTGCACAGATCGTGATATTCCTCCGGCACCCCCGTCAAATCACCAGGCTCCTCCTGTGAAGAAGAGACAGAGGAAACAGGAGGGATAGCAGACATTAAACATTTCACATGACAAGAGACGTTCCAGGAGAGGATAGAATTACTAGACCAATTAATATAAGGATTATGACAAACTAGCCAGGGATGGCCCAAAACAACAGGTGTAAAAGGTGAACGAAAAATTAAAAAAGAAAGGGTTTCGCTATGATTACCAGAGACAGTGAGGGTTAAAAGTAGCGTCTCACGCTGAATCCTGGGGAGAGAACTACCATCCAAAGCGAACAAGGCCATGGGCTCCCTTAACTGTCTGAGAGGAATGTCATGTTCCCGAGCCCAGGTCTCGTCCATAAAACAGCCCTCCGCCCCAGAGTCTATCAAGGCACTGCAGGAAGCTGACGAACCGGTCCAGCGTAGATGGACCGACAAGGTAGTGCAGGATCTTGAAGGAGAGACCAGAGTAGTAGCGCTCACCAGTAGCCCTCCCCTTACTGATGAGCTCTGGCTTTTACTGGACATGAAGTGACAAAATGACCAGCGGAACCGCAATAGAGACAGAGGCGGTTGGTGATTCTCCGTTCCCTCTCCTTAGTCGAGATGCGGATACCCCCCAGCTGCATAGGCTCAGCACCCGAGCCGGCGGAGGAAGATGGTAGTGATGCGGAGAGGGGGGCAACGGAGAACGCAAGCTCCTTTCCACGAGCTCGGTGACGAAGATCAACCCGTCGCTCTATGCGAATAGCGAGTTCAATCAAGGAATCCACGCTGGAAGGAACCTCCCGGGAGAGAATCTCATCCTTTACCTCCGCGCGGAGACCCTCCAGAAAACTTGCGAGCAAAGCCGGCTCGTTCCAGTCACTGGAGGCAGCAAGAGTGCGAAACTCAATAGAGTAATCTGTTATGGATCGATTACCTTGACATAGGGAAGACAGGACCCTGGAAGCTTCCTCCCCAAAAACAGAACGATCAAAAACCCATATCATCTCCTCCTTAAAGTCCTGATACTGGTTAGTACACTCAGCTCTCGCCTCCCAGATTGCCGTGCCCCACTCACGAGCCCGTCCAGTAAGGAGAGATATGACGTAGGCGATACGAGCTGTGCTCCTGGAGTAAGTGTTGGGCTGGAGAGAAAACACAATATCACACTGGGTGAGGAACGAGCGGCATTCAGTGGGCTCCCCAGAGTAACACGGCGGGTTATTGATTCTGGGCTCCGGAGATTCGAAAGCCCTGGAAGTGGCCGGTGGATCGAGGCGGAGATGGTGAATCTGTTCTGTGAGGTCGGAGACTTGGGCGGCCAGGGTCTCAACGGCATGTCGAGCAGCAGACAATTCCTGCTCGTGTCTGCCTAGCATCGCTCCCTGGATCTCGACGGCTGAGTGGAGAGGATCCGAAGTCGCTGGGTCCATTCTTGGTCAGATTCTTCTGTTATGCACGTGAGTGAGGACCCAAAAGCGGTTTAACAAAAACAGAGTCCTTTAATGTCAAAACACAGGGAAGACATAGATCCTCTTCAGATGTATATAATGGCAAAATAGACAACCCGCAGAGAGGGCGATAAATGAATCATAAAGTCCTTCTGATATTTACAGAAGAGTCCCCCTTCTAGCAGCAGAGGAGAATAGCTGGGTTAGAGTCCCCTTCTTAGCAGCAGAGGAGAATAGCTGGGTTAGCGGCGACAGACTGCTGGTCTCTCTGGGTAGGCGCGGGTCGTAGAGGACAGAGGTACCTGATCACACGTAGCATCAGATGAACAGGCAGATTCCGACAGGACGGGACAAGGGTGAAGCAAACAAGACGATAGTTTGGTTCTGGCATGAGAAACTCAAACGAGAATCTGACAAAGACAGCAGCAGGAACAGAGAGAGAAATAGAGACCTAATCAGAGGGAAAAAAAGAACAGGTGGGAAAAGGGTGAACGAGGTAGTTTAGAGAAGATGAGGAACAGCTGGGAGAAGGAGAGGAAGAGAAGGTAACCTAATACGACCAGCAGAGGGAGACGAAGTGAAGAGAAAGAACAGGAACAAGACATAATATGACAATACATGACACACTGAGCTCGAGCTGTTTTGCAAGGAGGAATGGGAAAAAATTTCAGTCTCTCGATGTGCAAAACTGATAGAGACATACCCCAAGCGACTTACAGCTGTAATCGCAGCAAAAGGTGGCGCTACAAAGTATTAACTTAAGGGGGCTGAATAATTTTGCACGCCCAATTTTTCAGTTTTTGATTTGTTAAAAAAGTTTGAAATATCCAATAAATGTCGTTCCACTTCATGATTGTGTCCCACTTGTTGTTGATTCTTCACAAAAAAATACAGTTTTATATCTTTATGTTTGAAGCCTGAAATGTGGCAAAAGGTCGCAAAGTTCAAGGGGGCCGAATACTTTCGCAAGGCACTGTAGCTAGTTCAAAAGTACATTCAAAGTTCCTCCATAGAAGCTGCTCCTCCTAGGTACAATTCTGTGGACCTAATTCAGATAACTATGTCATAACGAGATGCCCAGCGGTTCAAGCCTCCTCCACAACCCTCTCTCACTCTTTCCCCATCGGCAAAATGTCTGTCGCATCTTGCGACATAGGCTACACTTGTCTATCCATCACGCATGTAAACAACTTGCTTGCCTGCACTATCCGCACTGATTGGTGAAGTAATTTAATGGGCTAATGTAAACTCACCCCATTCCGTACAAATGTGCACAACCTCAACATTCAAACGAGGCTACTAAGAAAACTAATGGGACTGTAGAGACTGTGTTGACGTCAAAATCGAGGGTGTGAACTCGGTTTCTATTCAAGCGTTGATCTACATGGTAATGGCTCTATAGTATTGGAGAAAAGTTGGAAAAACTGACTCTCCGTTACATCGTGACGTATCATGCCGTAACGTACAGCACGCATAAAGAAACTATTTCTGTCTTACAATCTCTCTCCACCAGGTGTAGCACTTCTCTCATCCTTTAAAAAGAAGAACTGGACAGTGACGGGGTAAGGGGGGGGATACCTAGTCATTTTTTTCGGCATCATTACATGCGATCATCATTCTCAAAGCCTCTGTTTACTTCTAAGATCACTTTAGCACCGCCCTAAAAACCCGATTCAAATTCGACACAAACCTTCAAATAGGTATGTAATGACACATTATATAAACTCTTTATAGTGTTTTATTAACATTTTAGTGAAGATAATGTGATAAGTTGGACAGATCGTGTGAAAAAAAGCAATTTTCCAACACAACATCTCTCCTTCTCACTGTCACGCATTAGTTTCGCTTCCCCACCCACCATTTTTAAAAAGACCCGACGGGGCTCATTGCCTGCTTGAATTATGCAGAAACGGGCAGCGTTTAGGTCATGTAATTGATTTTGTTGGGAAGGGGAGAAATTGTGCTTTACAATGGTATTGACATTACAGTTGATCTGGAAGTATTACGTTTTTGGGGCGCTAAAATAAGGGCAATTGTACGTACCAAGGCGATGTACGAGTTTACGTGAGTATACTTAACATTTTAAAAACTTAATTTCACAGGTTAAAAAGGAAAAGAAAGGAACAATTATAAAACAGTACTTTTTGGGGGTTCGAACTGGTTCAGAACTTTATTTAGCTGGTCAGAACAGCTGAACAAAACAGAATAAATAGTGGTTCTGTTCAGGATGAAACGCTCCACATTTTTGGAATCACTTACAAAATTCATTACATTTGGATTCCCTGGTGCCACTAGGGCAGATTAAAACCCTGATGATAAATGAGTTCACCGAGGTGTGCAATTGTTTTGATTGACTTTAATTATGATGCCTGTGATGTTTGTGAAGTTCTAATGTAATGTAGTTGTTATTGTATCTTTTATTTTATTTGATGTCCTCAGGGCGCCATTGAAATTGAGACCCTGGTCTCAATTGGTCTCCCCTGATTAAATAAAAGTAAATAAAAAATACTTTGCTACATCAATACTAACCCTAATCTCTCGTGGAAAGATTATGCGTGCAAACCAAGATAATCTGTCAATGACTGAATAGTATGTGAATGACAACAGCAGCAGTAGTTCTGGTGTTTGGATTTTTCGTCACCAGCAGTGATTTTCGCATGTAAATGTTGGTGGGGCAAACTTAACCAATTTTTTTTTAGATACATGCTAGCGAAGCCAATACACAACACAACACTAAACAATACATTTATTGCACTATACTATACTATAACAGTTTGTGGTCACCGACAATCGGTGACCACAAACTGTTAGGACCTATATAAAGCTGTCCCAACAGCAGAGCTTTCTTTTCAGCACCATGGAGTGAATCCTTACCACTGCTACACCTGGATATCAGCAGAGCCTTGTCTGGCAGCGAAACAGTTCATCCAGCCTCATTTACTGCTTAAAAAAAAAAAAAAGCTGATATGGCTGAGTTGCTTACATAAATATGGTTTCAAATGACTCCTTGTGGATTTGTGTAACTCAATAAGAACCACATTCTCCTTCAATAATAATTAATGCTGACATGAGATTTGTCTTTTGAACAATACACAAACATTTTTACATTTATGTTCAGTAAATTCATAGTGATTGTTCTTATCATTAACACTTAGCTCTAAATATAACAAGAGCAAGCAAATGAGCTGCGAACAGCTAGGCCTATACATTCAGCTCTTCTGAAATGGCCAGCGACAGAAATTCAGATAGATGTTAGTTCAGATAAATTCAGCAAGATGGGAGAGAGGTGTTAGCTTACCATTTGAAGTATTTTATTATGGGGTCTAAAAAGGAAGGATCCCCTTTTTTCACGAGGATCCCCTTTTATAGACAATATACTGAGGCACAGACAGCGCATTGCACAAACAAAACAATCCTCACAATATGAACAGAAATTACTATTACTGAATCTTTTTGATAAACAAATGGGAAGAGATTGTCTCTGGTAAACATGGTTCCAGACCCAAGAACATTATATAGTATCCCCTCCTCACGGTTAATGACCCAACAGCATTATATAGTATCTCCTCCTCATGGTTACAGACCCAACAACATTATATAGTATCTCCTCACGGTTAATGACCCAACAGCATTATATAGTATCTCCTCCTCACGGTTACAGACCCAACAACATTATAAGGTATCTCCTCACGGTTACAGACCCAACAACATTATATAGTATCCCCTCCTCACGGTTACAGACCCAACAACATTATATAGTATCTCCTCCTCATGGTTACAGACCCAACAACATTATATAGTATCTCCTCCTCACGGTTACAGACCCAACAACATTATATAGTATCTCCTTGCGGTTACAGAGACAACAACATTATATAGTATCCCCTCCTCATGGTTACAGACCCAACAACATTATATAGTATCCCCTCCTCATGGTTACAGACCCAACAACATTATATAGTATCCCCTCCTCATGGTTACAGACCCAACAACATTATATAGTATCCCCTCCTCATGGTTACAGACCCAACAACATTATATAGTATCCCCTCCTCGCGGTTACAGAGACAACAGCATTATATAGTATCTCCTCCTCACAGTTACAGACCCAACAACATTATATAGTATCTCCTCACAGTTACAGAGACAACAACATTATAAAGTATCTCCTCACGGTTACAGACCCAACAACATTATATAGTATCTCCTCCTCATGGTTACAGACTCAACAACATTATATAGTATCTCCTCATGGTTACAGACCCAACAACATTATAAAGTATCTCCTCACGGTTACAGAGACAACAACATTATATAGTATTCCCTCCTCATTGCTGCAGAATCAACAACATTATATAGTATCCCCTCCTCATGGTTACAGACCCAACAACATTATATAGTATCCCCTCCTCATGGTTGCAGACCCAACAACATTATATAGTATCCCCTCCTCATGGTTACAGACCCAACAACATTATATAGTATCCCCTCCTCATGGTTACAGACCCAACAACATTATATAGTATCCCCTCCTCACGGTTACAGACCCAACAACATTATATAGTATCTCCTCACGGTTACAGAGACAACAACATGATATAGTATCTCCTCCTCATGGTTACAGACCCAACAACATTATATAGTATCCCCTCCTCATGGTTACAGATCCAACAGCATTATATAGTATCTCCTCACGGTTACAGACCCAACAGCATTATATAGTATCTCCTCACGGTTACAGACCCAACAGCATTATATAGTATCTCCTCCTCATGGTTACAGACCCAACAACATTATATAGTATGTCCTCCTCACGGTTACAGACCCAACAACATTATATAGTATCTCCTCATGGTTACAGACCCAACAACATTATATAGTATCTCCTCACGGTTACAGACCCAACAGCATTATATAGTATCCCCTCCTCACGGTTACAGACCCAACAACATTATATAGTATCTCCTCACGGTTACAGAGACAACAACATTATATAGTATCTCCTCCTCATGGTTACAGACCCAACAACATTATATAGTATCCCCTCCTCGCGGTTACAGAGACAACAGCATTATATAGTATCTCCTCCTCACAGTTACAGACCCAACAACATTATATAGTATCTCCTCACAGTTACAGAGACAACAACATTATAAAGTATCTCCTCACGGTTACAGACCCAACAACATTATATAGTATCTCCTCCTCATGGTTACAGACTCAACAACATTATATAGTATCTCCTCATGGTTACAGACCCAACAACATTATAAAGTATCTCCTCACGGTTACAGAGACAACAACATTATATAGTATTCCCTCCTCATTGCTGCAGAATCAACAACATTATATAGTATCCCCTCCTCATGGTTACAGACCCAACAACATTATATAGTATCCCCTCCTCATGGTTGCAGACCCAACAACATTATATAGTATCCCCTCCTCATGGTTACAGACCCAACAACATTATATAGTATCCCCTCCTCATGGTTACAGACCCAACAACATTATATAGTATCCCCTCCTCACGGTTACAGACCCAACAACATTATATAGTATCTCCTCACGGTTACAGAGACAACAACATGATATAGTATCTCCTCCTCATGGTTACAGACCCAACAACATTATATAGTATCCCCTCCTCATGGTTACAGATCCAACAGCATTATATAGTATCTCCTCACGGTTACAGACCCAACAGCATTATATAGTATCTCCTCACGGTTACAGACCCAACAGCATTATATAGTATCTCCTCCTCATGGTTACAGACCCAACAACATTATATAGTATGTCCTCCTCACGGTTACAGACCCAACAACATTATATAGTATCTCCTCATGGTTACAGACCCAACAACATTATATAGTATCTCCTCATGGTTACAGACCCAACAGCATTATATAGTATCCCCTCCTCACGGTTACAGACCCAACAACATTATATAGTATCTCCTCACGGTTACAGAGACAACAACATTATATAGTATCTCCTCCTCATGGTTACAGACCCAACAACATTATATAGTATCCCCTCCTCATGGTTACAGACCCAACAGCATTATATAGTATCTCCTCACGGTTACAGACACAACAGCATTATATAGTATCTCCTCACGGTTACAGACCCAACAACATTATATGGTATCTCCTCATGGTTACAGACCCAACAACATTATATAGTATCTCCTCATGGTTACAGACCCAACAACATTATATAGTATCTCCTCATGGTTACAGACCCAACAACATTATATAGTATCTCCTCATGGTTACAGACCTAACAACATTATATAGTATCTCCTCATGGTTACAAACCCAACAACATTATATAGTATCTCCTCATGGTTACAGACCCAACAACATTATATAGTATCTCCTCCTCATGGTTACAGACCCAACAGCATTATATAGTATCTCCTCGCGGTTACATAGACAACAACATTATATAGTATCTCCTCACGGTTACAGACCCAACAACATTATATGGTATCTCCTCATGGTTACAGACCCAACAACATTATATAGTATCTCCTCATGGTTAAAGACCCAACAACATTATATAGTATCTCCTCATGGTTACAGACCCAACAACATGATATAGTATCTCCTCATGGTTACAGACCTAACAACATTATATAGTATCTCCTCATGGTTACAAACCCAACAACATTATATAGTATCTCCTCATGGTTACAGACCCAACAACATGATATAGTATCTCCTCATGGTTACAGACCCAACAACATTATATAGTATCTCCTCATGGTTACAGACCCAACAACATTATATAGTATCTCCTCCTCACGGTTACAGACCCAACAGCATTATATAGTATCTCCTCATGGTTACAGACCCAACAACATTATATAGTATCTCCTCATGGTTACAGACCCAACAACATTATATAGTATCTCCTCATGGTTACAGACCCAACAACATTATATAGTATCTACTCCTCACGGTTACAGACCCAACAGCATTATATAGTATCTCCTCCTCACGGTTACAGACCCAACAACATTATATAGTATCCCCTCCTCATGGTTACAGACCCAACAACATTATATAGTATCCCCTCCTCATGGATACAGACCCAACAACATTATATAGTATCCCCTCCTCACGGTTACAGACCCAACAACATTATATAGTATCTCCTCCTCATGGTTACAGACCCAACAACATTATATAGTATCTCCTCCTCACGGTTACAGACCCAACAACATTATATAGTATCTCCTTGCGGTTACAGAGACAACAACATTATATAGTATCTCTTCCTCACGGTTACAGACCCAACAACATTATATAGTATCTCCTTGCGGTTACAGAGACAACAACATTATATAGTATCCCCTCCTCATGGTTACAGACCCAACAACATTATATAGTATCCCCTCCTAATGGTTATAGACCCAACAACATTATATAGTATCCCCTCCTCATGGTTACAGACCCAACAACATTATATAGTATCCCCTCCTCATGGTTACAGACCCAACAACATTATATAGTATCCCCTCCTAATGGTTACAGACCCAACAACATTATATAGTATCACCTCCTCATGGTTACAGACCCAACAACATTATATAGTATCCCCTCCTCGTGGTTACAGAGACAACAACATTATATAGTATCTCCTCCTCACGGTTACAGACCCAACAACATTATATAGTATCTCCTCACGGTTACAGAGACAACAACATTATAAAGTATCTCCTCACGGTTACAGACCCAACAACATTATATAGTATCTCCTTCTCATGGTTACAGACTCAACAACATTATATAGTATCTCCTCATGGTTACAGACCCAACAACATTATAAAGTATCTCCTCACGGTTACAGAGACAACAACATTATATAGTATTCCCTCCTAATTGTTGCAGAATCAACAACATTATATAGTATCCCCTCCTCATGGTTACAGACCCAACAACATTATATAGTATCCCCTCCTCATGGTTGCAGACCCAACAACATTATATAGTATCCCCTCCTCATGGTTACAGACCCAACAACATTATATAGTATCCCCTCCTCATGGTTACAGACCCAACAACATTATATAGTATCCCCTCCTCATGGTTGCAGACCCAACAACATTATATAGTATCCCCTCCTCATGGTTACAGACCCAACAACATTATATAGTATCCCCTCCTCATGGTTACAGACCCAACAACATTATATAGTATCCCCTCCTCACGGTTACAGACCCAACAACATTATATAGTATCTCCTCACGGTTACAGAGACAACAACATGATATAGTATCTCCTCCTCATGGTTACAGACCCAACAACATTATATAGTATCCCCTCCTCATGGTTACAGATCCAACAGCATTATATAGTATCTCCTCACGGTTACAGACCCAACAGCATTATATAGTATCTCCTCACGGTTACAGACCCAACAGCATTATATAGTATCTCCTCCTCATGGTTACAGACCCAACAACATTATATAGTATGTCCTCCTCACGGTTACAGACCCAACAACATTATATAGTATCTCCTCATGGTTACAGACCCAACAACATTATATAGTATCTCCTCACGGTTACAGACCCAACAGCATTATATAGTATCCCCTCCTCACGGTTACAGACCCAACAACATTATATAGTATCTCCTCACGGTTACAGAGACAACAACATTATATAGTATCTCCTCCTCATGGTTACAGACCCAACAACATTATATAGTATCCCCTCCTCATGGTTACAGACCCAACAGCATTATATAGTATCTCCTCACGGTTACAGACACAACAGCATTATATAGTATCTCCTCACGGTTACAGACCCAACAACATTATATGGTATGTCCTCATGGTTACAGACCCAACAACATTATATAGTATCTCCTCATGGTTACAGACCCAACAACATTATATAGTATCTCCTCATGGTTACAGACCCAACAACATTATATAGTATCTCCTCATGGTTACAGACCTAACAACATTATATAGTATCTCCTCATGGTTACAAACCCAACAACATTATATAGTATCTCCTCATGGTTACAGACCCAACAACATTATATAGTATCTCCTCCTCATGGTTACAGACCCAACAGCATTATATAGTATCTCCTCGCGGTTACATAGACAACAACATTATATAGTATCTCCTCACGGTTACAGACCCAACAACATTATATGGTATCTCCTCATGGTTACAGACCCAACAACATTATATAGTATCTCCTCATGGTTAAAGACCCAACAACATTATATAGTATCTCCTCATGGTTACAGACCCAACAACATGATATAGTATCTCCTCATGGTTACAGACCTAACAACATTATATAGTATCTCCTCATGGTTACAAACCCAACAACATTATATAGTATCTCCTCATGGTTACAGACCCAACAACATGATATAGTATCTCCTCATGGTTACAGACCCAACAACATTATATAGTATCTCCTCATGGTTACAGACCCAACAACATTATATAGTATCTCCTCCTCACGGTTACAGACCCAACAGCATTATATAGTATCTCCTCATGGTTACAGACCCAACAACATTATATAGTATCTCCTCATGGTTACAGACCCAACAACATTATATAGTATCTCCTCATGGTTACAGACCCAACAACATTATATAGTATCTACTCCTCACGGTTACAGACCCAACAGCATTATATAGTATCTCCTCCTCACGGTTACAGACCCAACAACATTATATAGTATCCCGTCCTCATGGTTACAGACCCAACAACATTATATAGTATCCCCTCCTCATGGATACAGACCCAACAACATTATATAGTATCCCCTCCTCACGGTTACAGACCCAACAACATTATATAGTATCTCCTCCTCATGGTTACAGACCCAACAACATTATATTGTATCTCCTCCTCACGGTTACAGACCCAACAACATTATATAGTATCTCCTTGCGGTTACAGAGACAACAACATTATATAGTATCTCTTCCTCACGGTTACAGACCAACAACATTATATAGTATCTCCTTGCGGTTACAGAGACAACAACATTATATAGTATCCCCTCCTCATGGTTACAGACCCAACAACATTATATAGTATCCCCTCCTCATGGTTACAGACCCAACAACATTATATAGTATCCCCTCCTCATGGTTACAGACCCAACAACATTATATAGTATCCCCTCCTAATGGTTACAGAGACAACAACATTATATAGTATCTCCTCCTCACGGTTACAGACCCAACAACATTATATAGTATCTCCTCACGGTTACAGAGACAACAACATTATAAAGTATCTCCTCACGGTTACAGACCCAACAACATTATATAGTATCTCCTTCTCATGGTTACAGACTCAACAACATTATATAGTATCTCCTCATGGTTACAGACCCAACAACATTATAAAGTATCTCCTCACGGTTACAGAGACAACAACATTATATAGTATTCCCTCCTAATTGTTGCAGAATCAACAACATTATATAGTATCCCCTCCTCATGGTTACAGACCCAACAACATTATATAGTATCCCCTCCTCATGGTTGCAGACCCAACAACATTATATAGTATCCCCTCCTCATGGTTACAGACCCAACAACATTATATAGTATCCCCTCCTCATGGTTACAGACCCAACAACATTATATAGTATCCCCTCCTCATGGTTGCAGACCCAACAACATTATATAGTATCCCCTCCTCATGGTTACAGACCCAACAACATTATATAGTATCCCCTCCTCATGGTTACAGACCCAACAACATTATATAGTATCCCCTCCTCACGGTTACAGACCCAACAACATTATATAGTATCTCCTCACGGTTACAGAGACAACAACATGATATAGTATCTCCTCCTCATGGTTACAGACCCAACAACATTATATAGTATCCCCTCCTCATGGTTACAGATCCAACAGCATTATATAGTATCTCCTCACGGTTACAGACCCAACAGCATTATATAGTATCTCCTCACGGTTACAGACCCAACAGCATTATATAGTATCTCCTCCTCATGGTTACAGACCCAACAACATTATATAGTATGTCCTCCTCACGGTTACAGACCCAACAACATTATATAGTATCTCCTCATGGTTACAGACCCAACAACATTATATAGTATCTCCTCACGGTTACAGACCCAACAGCATTATATAGTATCCCCTCCTCACGGTTACAGACCCAACAACATTATATAGTATCTCCTCACGGTTACAGAGACAACAACATTATATAGTATCTCCTCCTCATGGTTACAGACCCAACAACATTATATAGTATCCCCTCCTCATGGTTACAGACCCAACAGCATTATATAGTATCTCCTCACGGTTACAGACACAACAGCATTATATAGTATCTCCTCACGGTTACAGACCCAACAACATTATATGGTATCTCCTCATGGTTACAGACCCAACAACATTATATAGTATCTCCTCATGGTTACAGACCCAACAACATTATATAGTATCTCCTCATGGTTACAGACCCAACAACATTATATAGTATCTCCTCATGGTTACAGACCTAACAACATTATATAGTATCTCCTCATGGTTACAAACCCAACAACATTATATAGTATCTCCTCATGGTTACAGACCCAACAACATTATATAGTATCTCCTCCTCATGGTTACAGACCCAACAGCATTATATAGTATCTCCTCGCGGTTACATAGACAACAACATTATATAGTATCTCCTCACGGTTACAGACCCAACAACATTATATGGTATCTCCTCATGGTTACAGACCCAACAACATTATATAGTATCTCCTCATGGTTAAAGACCCAACAACATTATATAGTATCTCCTCATGGTTACAGACCCAACAACATGATATAGTATCTCCTCATGGTTACAGACCTAACAACATTATATAGTATCTCCTCATGGTTACAAACCCAACAACATTATATAGTATCTCCTCATGGTTACAGACCCAACAACATGATATAGTATCTCCTCATGGTTACAGACCCAACAACATTATATAGTATCTCCTCATGGTTACAGACCCAACAACATTATATAGTATCTCCTCCTCACGGTTACAGACCCAACAGCATTATATAGTATCTCCTCATGGTTACAGACCCAACAACATTATATAGTATCTCCTCATGGTTACAGACCCAACAACATTATATAGTATCTCCTCATGGTTACAGACCCAACAACATTATATAGTATCTACTCCTCACGGTTACAGACCCAACAGCATTATATAGTATCTCCTCCTCACGGTTACAGACCCAACAACATTATATAGTATCCCCTCCTCATGGTTACAGACCCAACAACATTATATAGTATCCCCTCCTCATGGATACAGACCCAACAACATTATATAGTATCCCCTCCTCACGGTTACAGACCCAACAACATTATATAGTATCTCCTCCTCATGGTTACAGACCCAACAACATTATATAGTATCTCCTCCTCACGGTTACAGACCCAACAACATTATATAGTATCTCCTTGCGGTTACAGAGACAACAACATTATATAGTATCTCTTCCTCACGGTTACAGACCCAACAACATTATATAGTATCTCCTTGCGGTTACAGAGACAACAACATTATATAGTATCCCCTCCTCATGGTTACAGACCCAACAACATTATATAGTATCCCCTCCTCATGGTTATAGACCCAAGAACATTATATAGTATCCCCTCCTCATGGTTACAGACCCAACAACATTATATAGTATCCCCTCCTCATGGTTACAGACCCAACAACATTATATAGTATCCCCTCCTCATGGTTACAGACCCAACAACATTATATAGTATCACCTCCTCATGGTTACAGACCCAACAACATTATATAGTATCCCCTCCTCGCGGTTACAGAGACAACAACATTATATAGTATCTCCTCTTCACGGTTACAGACCCAACAACATTATATAGTATCTCCTCACGGTTACAGAGACAACAACATTATAAAGTATCTCCTCACGGTTACAGACCCAACAACATTATATAGTATCTCCTTCTCATGGTTACAGACTCAACAACATTATATAGTATCTCCTCATGGTTACAGACCCAACAACATTATAAAGTATCTCCTCACGGTTACAGAGACAACAACATTATATAGTATTCCCTCCTAATTGTTGCAGAATCAACAACATTATATAGTATCCCCTCCTCATGGTTACAGACCCAACAACATTATATAGTATCCCCTCCTCATGGTTGCAGACCCAACAACATTATATAGTATCCCCTCCTCATGGTTACAGACCCAACAACATTATATAGTATCCCCTCCTCATGGTTACAGACCCAACAACATTATATAGTATCTCCTCACAGTTACAGAGACAACAACATTATAAAGTATCTCCTCACGGTTACAGACCCAACAACATTATATAGTATCTCCTCCTCATGGTTACAGACTCAACAACATTATATAGTATCTCCTCATGGTTACAGACCCAACAACATTATAAAGTATCTCCTCACGGTTACAGAGACAACAACATTATATAGTATTCCCTCCTCATTGCTGCAGAATCAACAACATTATATAGTATCCCCTCCATGGTTACAGACCCAACAACATTATATAGTATCCCCTCCTCATGGTTGCAGACCCAACAACATTATATAGTATCCCCTCCTCATGGTTACAGACCCAACAACATTATATAGTATCCCCTCCTCATGGTTACAGACCCAACAACATTATATAGTATCCCCTCCTCACGGTTACAGACCCAACAACATTATATAGTATCTCCTCACGGTTACAGAGACAACAACATGATATAGTATCTCCTCCTCATGGTTACAGACCCAACAACATTATATAGTATCCCCTCCTCATGGTTACAGATCCAACAGCATTATATAGTATCTCCTCACGGTTACAGACCCAACAGCATTATATAGTATCTCCTCACGGTTACAGACCCAACAGCATTATATAGTATCTCCTCCTCATGGTTACAGACCCAACAACATTATATAGTATGTCCTCCTCACGGTTACAGACCCAACAACATTATATAGTATCTCCTCATGGTTACAGACCCAACAACATTATATAGTATCTCCTCACGGTTACAGACCCAACAGCATTATATAGTATCCCCTCCTCACGGTTACAGACCCAACAACATTATATAGTATCTCCTCACGGTTACAGAGACAACAACATTATATAGTATCTCCTCCTCATGGTTACAGACCCAACAACATTATATAGTATCCCCTCCTCATGGTTACAGACCCAACAGCATTATATAGTATCTCCTCACGGTTACAGACACAACAGCATTATATAGTATCTCCTCACGGTTACAGACCCAACAACATTATATGGTATCTCCTCATGGTTACAGACCCAACAACATTATATAGTATCTCCTCATGGTTACAGACCCAACAACATTATATAGTATCTCCTCATGGTTACAGACCCAACAACATTATATAGTATCTCCTCATGGTTACAGACCTAACAACATTATATAGTATCTCCTCATGGTTACAAACCCAACAACATTATATAGTATCTCCTCATGGTTACAGACCCAACAACATTATATAGTATCTCCTCCTCATGGTTACAGACCCAACAGCATTATATAGTATCTCCTCGCGGTTACATAGACAACAACATTATATAGTATCTCCTCACGGTTACAGACCCAACAACATTATATGGTATCTCCTCATGGTTACAGACCCAACAACATTATATAGTATCTCCTCATGGTTAAAGACCCAACAACATTATATAGTATCTCCTCATGGTTACAGACCCAACAACATGATATAGTATCTCCTCATGGTTACAGACCTAACAACATTATATAGTATCTCCTCATGGTTACAAACCCAACAACATTATATAGTATCTCCTCATGGTTACAGACCCAACAACATGATATAGTATCATGGTTACAGACCCAACAACATTATATAGTATCTCCTCATGGTTACAGACCCAACAACATTATATAGTATCTCCTCCTGGTTACAGACCCAACAACATTATATAGTATCTCCTCATGGTTACAGACCCAACAACATTATATAGTATCTCCTCATGGTTACAGACCCAACAACATTATATAGTATCTCCTCATGGTTACAGACCCAACAACATTATATAGTATCTACTCCTCACGGTTACAGACCCAACAGCATTATATAGTATCTCCTCCTCACGGTTACAGACCCAACAACATTATATAGTATCCCCTCCTCATGGTTACAGACCCAACAACATTATATAGTATCCCCTCCTCATGGATACAGACCCAACAACATTATATAGTATCCCCTCCTCACGGTTACAGACCCAACAACATTATATAGTATCTCCTCCTCATGGTTACAGACCCAACAACATTATATAGTATCTCCTCCTCACGGTTACAGACCCAACAACATTATATAGTATCTCCTTGCGGTTACAGAGACAACAACATTATATAGTATCTCTTCCTCACGGTTACAGACCCAACAACATTATATAGTATCTCCTTGCGGTTACAGAGACAACAACATTATATAGTATCCCCTCCTCATGGTTACAGACCCAACAACATTATATAGTATCCCCTCCTAATGGTTATAGACCCAACAACATTATATAGTATCCCCTCCTCATGGTTACAGACCCAACAACATTATATAGTATCCCCTCCTCATGGTTACAGACCCAACAACATTATATAGTATCCCCTCCTAATGGTTACAGACCCAACAACATTATATAGTATCACCTCCTCATGGTTACAGACCCAACAACATTATATAGTATCCCCTCCTCGTGGTTACAGAGACAACAACATTATATAGTATCTCCTCCTCACGGTTACAGACCCAACAACATTATATAGTATCTCCTCACGGTTACAGAGACAACAACATTATAAAGTATCTCCTCACGGTTACAGACCCAACAACATTATATAGTATCTCCTTCTCATGGTTACAGACTCAACAACATTATATAGTATCTCCTCATGGTTACAGACCCAACAACATTATAAAGTATCTCCTCACGGTTACAGAGACAACAACATTATATAGTATTCCCTCCTAATTGTTGCAGAATCAACAACATTATATAGTATCCCCTCCTCATGGTTACAGACCCAACAACATTATATAGTATCCCCTCCTCATGGTTGCAGACCCAACAACATTATATAGTATCCCCTCCTCATGGTTACAGACCCAACAACATTATATAGTATCCCCTCCTCATGGTTACAGACCCAACAACATTATATAGTATCCCCTCCTCATGGTTGCAGACCCAACAACATTATATAGTATCCCCTCCTCATGGTTACAGACCCAACAACATTATATAGTATCCCCTCCTCATGGTTACAGACCCAACAACATTATATAGTATCCCCTCCTCACGGTTACAGACCCAACAACATTATATAGTATCTCCTCACGGTTACAGAGACAACAACATGATATAGTATCTCCTCCTCATGGTTACAGACCCAACAACATTATATAGTATCCCCTCCTCATGGTTACAGATCCAACAGCATTATATAGTATCTCCTCACGGTTACAGACCCAACAGCATTATATAGTATCTCCTCACGGTTACAGACCCAACAGCATTATATAGTATCTCCTCCTCATGGTTACAGACCCAACAACATTATATAGTATCTCCTCCTCAAGGTTACAGACCCAACAACATTATATAGTATCTCCTCATGGTTACAGACCCAACAACATTATATAGTATCTCCTCACGGTTACAGACCCAACAGCATTATATAGTATCCCCTCCTCACGGTTACAGACCCAACAACATTATATAGTATCTCCTCACGGTTACAGAGACAACAACATTATATAGTATCTCCTCCTCATGGTTACAGACCCAACAACATTATATAGTATCCCCTCCTCATGGTTACAGACCCAACAGCATTATATAGTATCTCCTCACGGTTACAGACACAACAGCATTATATAGTATCTCCTCACGGTTACAGACCCAACAACATTATATGGTATCTCCTCATGGTTACAGACCCAACAACATTATATAGTATCTCCTCATGGTTACAGACCCAACAACATTATATAGTATCTCCTCATGGTTACAGACCCAACAACATTATATAGTATCTCCTCATGGTTACAGACCTAACAACATTATATAGTATCTCCTCATGGTTACAAACCCAACAACATTATATAGTATCTCCTCATGGTTACAGACCCAACAACATTATATAGTATCTCCTCCTCATGGTTACAGACCCAACAGCATTATATAGTATCTCCTCGCGGTTACATAGACAACAACATTATATAGTATCTCCTCACGGTTACAGACCCAACAACATTATATGGTATCTCCTCATGGTTACAGACCCAACAACATTATATAGTATCTCCTCATGGTTAAAGACCCAACAACATTATATAGTATCTCCTCATGGTTACAGACCCAACAACATGATATAGTATCTCCTCATGGTTACAGACCTAACAACATTATATAGTATCTCCTCATGGTTACAAACCCAACAACATTATATAGTATCTCCTCATGGTTACAGACCCAACAACATGATATAGTATCTCCTCATGGTTACAGACCCAACAACATTATATAGTATCTCCTCATGGTTACAGACCCAACAACATTATATAGTATCTCCTCCTCACGGTTACAGACCCAACAGCATTATATAGTATCTCCTCATGGTTACAGACCCAACAACATTATATAGTATCTCCTCATGGTTACAGACCCAACAACATTATATAGTATCTCCTCATGGTTACAGACCCAACAACATTATATAGTATCTACTCCTCACGGTTACAGACCCAACAGCATTATATAGTATCTCCTCCTCACGGTTACAGACCCAACAACATTATATAGTATCCCCTCCTCATGGTTACAGACCCAACAACATTATATAGTATCCCCTCCTCATGGATACAGACCCAACAACATTATATAGTATCCCCTCCTCACGGTTACAGACCCAACAACATTATATAGTATCTCCTCCTCATGGTTACAGACCCAACAACATTATATAGTATCTCCTCCTCACGGTTACAGACCCAACAACATTATATAGTATCTCCTTGCGGTTACAGAGACAACAACATTATATAGTATCTCTTCCTCACGGTTACAGACCAACAACATTATATAGTATCTCCTTGCGGTTACAGAGACAACAACATTATATAGTATCCCCTCCTCATGGTTACAGACCCAACAACATTATATAGTATCCCCTCCTCATGGTTACAGACCCAACAACATTATATAGTATCCCCTCCTCATGGTTACAGACCCAACAACATTATATAGTATCCCCTCCTAATGGTTACAGAGACAACAACATTATATAGTATCTCCTCCTCACGGTTACAGACCCAACAACATTATATAGTATCTCCTCACGGTTACAGAGACAACAACATTATAAAGTATCTCCTCACGGTTACAGACCCAACAACATTATATAGTATCTCCTCATGGTTACAGACCCAACAACATTATAAAGTATCTCCTCACGGTTACAGAGACAACAACATTATATAGTATTCCCTCCTAATTGTTGCAGAATCAACAACATTATATAGTATCCCCTCCTCATGGTTACAGACCCAACAACATTATATAGTATCCCCTCCTCATGGTTGCAGACCCAACAACATTATATAGTATCCCCTCCTCATGGTTACAGACCCAACAACATTATATAGTATCCCCTCCTCATGGTTACAGACCCAACAACATTATATAGTATCTCCTCATGGTTACAGACCCAACAACATTTTATAGTATCCCCTCCTCATGGTTACAGACCCAACAACATTATATAGTATCCCCTCCTCATGGTTACAGACCCAACAACATTATATAGTATCCCCTCCTCACGGTTACAGACCCAACAACATTATATAGTATCTCCTCACGGTTACAGAGACAACAACATGATATAGTATCTCCTCCTCATGGTTACAGACCCAACAACATTATATAGTATCCCCTCCTCATGGTTACAGATCCAACAGCATTATATAGTATCTCCTCACGGTTACAGACCCAACAGCATTATATAGTATCTCCTCACGGTTACAGACCCAACAGCATTATATAGTATCCCCTCCTCACGGTTACAGACCCAACAACATTATATAGTATCTCCTCACGGTTACAGAGACAACAACATTATATAGTATCTCCTCCTCATGGTTACAGACCCAACAACATTATATAGTATCCCCTCCTCATGGTTACAGACCCAACAGCATTATATAGTATCTCCTCACGGTTACAGACACAACAACATTATATAGTATCTCCTCACGGTTACAGACCCAACAACATTATATGGTATCTCCTCATGGTTACAGACCCAACAACATTATATAGTATCTCCTCATGGTTACAGACCCAACAACATTATATAGTATCTCCTCATGGTTACAGACCCAACAACATTATATAGTATCTCCTCATGGTTACAGACCTAACAACATTATATAGTATCTCCTCATGGTTACAAACCCAACAACATTATATAGTATCTCCTCATGGTTACAGACCCAACAACATTATATAGTATCTCCTCCTCATGGTTACAGACCCAACAGCATTATATAGTATCTCCTCGCGGTTACATAGACAACAACATTATATAGTAACTCCTCACGGTTACAGACCCAACAACATTATATGGTATCTCCTCATGGTTACAGACCCAACAACATTATATAGTATCTCCTCATGGTTAAAGACCCAACAACATTATATAGTATCTCCTCATGGTTACAGACCCAACAACATGATATAGTATCTCCTCATGGTTACAGACCTAACAACATTATATAGTATCTCCTCATGGTTACAAACCCAACAACATTATATAGTATCTCCTCATGGTTACAGACCCAACAACATGATATAGTATCTCCTCATGGTTACAGACCCAACAACATTATATAGTATCTCCTCATGGTTACAGACCCAACAACATTATATAGTATCTCCTCCTCAAGGTTACAGACCCAACAGCATTATATAGTATCTCCTCATGGTTACAGACCCAACAACATTATATAGTATCTCCTCATGGTTACAGACCCAACAACATTATATAGTATCTCCTCATGGTTACAGACCCAACAACATTATATAGTATCTACTCCTCACGGTTACAGACCCAACAGCATTATATAGTATCTCCTCCTCACGGTTACAGACCCAACAACATTATATAGTATCCCCTCCTCATGGTTACAGACCCAACAACATTATATAGTATCCCCTCCTCATGGATACAGACCCAACAACATTATATAGTATCCCCTCCTCACGGTTACAGACCCAACAACATTATATAGTATCTCCTCCTCATGGTTACAGACCCAACAACATTATATAGAATCTCCTCCTCACGGTTACAGACCCAACAACATTATATAGTATCTCCTTGCGGTTACAGAGACAACAACATTATATAGTATCTCTTCCTCACGGTTACAGACCCAACAACATTATATAGTATCTCCTTGCGGTTACAGAGACAACAACATTATATAGTATCCCCTCCTCATGGTTACAGACCCAACAACATTATATAGTATCCCCTCCTCATGGTTATAGACCCAACAACATTATATAGTATCCCCTCCTCATGGTTACAGACCCAACAACATTATATAGTATCCCCTCCTCATGGTTACAGACCCAACAACATTATATAGTATCCCCTCCTAATGGTTACAGACCCAACAACATTATATAGTATCACCTCCTCATGGTTACAGACCCAACAACATTATATAGTATCCCCTCCTCGCGGTTACAGAGACAACAACATTATATAGTATCTCCTCTTCACGGTTACAGACCCAACAACATTATATAGTATCTCCTCACGGTTACAGAGACAACAACATTATAAAGTATCTCCTCACGGTTACAGACCCAACAACATTATATAGTATCTCCTTCTCATGGTTACAGACTCAACAACATTATATAGTATCTCCTCATGGTTACAGACCCAACAACATTATAAAGTATCTCCTCACGGTTACAGAGACAACAACATTATATAGTATTCCCTCCTAATTGTTGCAGAATCAACAACATTATATAGTTCCCCTCCTCATGGTTACAGACCCAACAACATTATATAGTATCAACAACATTATATAGTATCCCCTCCTCATGGTTACAGACCCAACAACATTATATAGTATCCCCTCCTCATGGTTACAGACCCAACAGCATTATATAGTATCTCCTCCTCATGGTTACAGACCCAACAGCATCCTCACGGTTACAGACCCAACAACATTATGTATAGTATCTCCTCATGGTTACAGACCCAACAACATTATATAGTATCTCCTCATGGTTACAGACCCAACAACATTATATAGTATCTCCTCATGGTTACAGACCCAACAACATTATATAGTATCTCCTCATGGTTACAGACCTAACAACATTATATAGTATCTCCTCATGGTTACAAACCCAACAACATTATATAGTATCTCCTCATGGTTACAGACCCAACAACATTATATAGTATCTCCTCCTCATGGTTACAGACCCAACAGCATTATATAGTATCTCCTCGCGGTTACATAGACAACAACATTATATAGTATCTCCTCACGGTTACAGACCCAACAACATTATATGGTATCTCCTCATGGTTACAGACCCAACAACATTATATAGTATCTCCTCATGGTTACAGACCCAACAACATGATATAGTATCTCCTCATTGTTACAGACCCAACAACATTATATAGTATCTCCTCATGGTTACAGACCCAACAACATTATATAGTATCTCCTCCTCACGGTTACAGACCCAACAGCATTATATAGTATCCCCTCCTCATGGTTATCCCAACAACATTATATAGTATCTCCTCATGGTTACAGACCCAACAACATTATATAGTATCTCCTCATGGTTACAGACCCAACAACATTATATAGTATCTCCTCATGGTTACAGAGACAACAACATTATATAGTATCCCCTCCTCATGGTTACAGACCCAACAACATTATATAGTATCCCCTCCTCATGGTTATAGACCCAAGAACATTATATAGTATCCCCTCCTCATGGTTACAGACCCAACAACATTATATAGTATCCCCTCCTCATGGTTACAGACCCAACAACATTATATAGTATCCCCTCCTAATGGTTACAGACCCAACAACATTATATAGTATCACCTCCTCATGGTTACAGACCCAACAACATTATATAGTATCCCCTCCTCGCGGTTACAGAGACAACAACATTATATAGTATCTCCTCACGGTTACAGAGACAACAACATTATAAAGTATCTCCTCACGGTTATAGACCCAACAACATTATATAGTATCTCCTTCTCATGGTTACAGACTCAACAACATTATATAGTATCTCCTCATGGTTACAGACCCAACAACATTATAAAGTATCTCCTCACGGTTACAGAGACAACAACATTATATAGTATCCCCTCCTCATGGTTACAGACCCAACAACATTATATAGTATCCCCTCCTCATGGTTGCAGACCCAACAACATTATATAGTATCCCCTCCTCATGGTTACAGACCCAACAACATTATATAGTATCCCCTCCTCATGGTTACAGACCCAACAACATTATATAGTATCCCCTCCTCACGGTTACAGACCCAACAACATTATATAGTATCTCCTCACGGTTACAGAGACAACAACATTATATAGTATCTCCTCCTCATGGTTACAGACCCAACAGCATTATATAGTATCCCCTACTCATGGTTACAGACCCAACAACATTATATAGTATCTCCTCATGGTTACAGACCCAACAACATTATATAGTATCTCCTCATGGTTACAGAGACAACAACATTATATAGTATCCCCTCCTCATGGTTACAGACCCAACAACATTATATAGTATCCCCTCCTCATGGTTATAGACCCAACAACATTATATAGTATCCCCTCCTCATGGTTACAGACCCAACAACATTATATAGTATCCCCTCCTCATGGTTACAGACCCAACAACATTATATAGTATCCCCTCCTAATGGTTACAGACCCAACAACATTATATAGTATCACCTCCTCATGGTTACAGACCCAACAACATTATATAGTATCCCCTCCTCGCGGTTACAGAGACAACAACATTATATAGTATCTCCTCCTCACGGTTACAGACCCAACAACATTATATAGTATCTCCTCACGGTTACAGAGACAACAACATTATAAAGTATCTCCTCACGGTTACAGACCCAACAACATTATATAGTATCTCCTTCTCATGGTTACAGACTCAACAACATTATATAGTATCTCCTCATGGTTACAGACCCAACAACATTATAAAGTATCTCCTCACGGTTACAGAGACAACAACATTATATAGTATTCCCTCCTAATTGTTGCAGAATCAACAACATTATATAGTATCCCCTCCTCATGGTTACAGACCCAACAACATTATATAGTATCCCCTCCTCATGGTTGCAGACCCAACAACATTATATAGTATCCCCTCCTCATGGTTACAGACCCAACAACATTATATAGTATCCCCTCCTCACGGTTACAGACCCAACAACATTATATAGTATCTCCTCACGGTTACAGAGACAACAACATTATATAGTATCTCCTCCTCATGGTTACAGACCCAACAACATTATATAGTATCCCCTCCTCATGGTTACAGACCCAACAGCATTATATAGTATCTCCTCAAAGGTTACAGACCCAACAGCATTATATAGTATCTCCTCACGGTTACAGAGACAACAACATTATATAGTATTCCCTCCTCATTGTTGCAGAATCAACAACATTATATAGTATCCCCTCCTCATGGTTACAGACCAAACAACATTATATAGTATCCCCTCCTCATGGTTGCAGACCCAACAACATTATATAGTATCCCCTCCTCATGGTTACAGACCCAACAACATTATATAGTATCCCCTCTTCATGGTTACAGACCCAACAACATTATATAGTATCCCCTCCTCACGGTTACAGAGACAACAACATTATATAGTAACTACTCCTCATGGTTACAGACCCATCAACATTATATAGTATCTCCTCACGGTTACAGACCCAACAACATTATATAGTATCTCCTCACGGTTAAAGAGACAACAACATTATATAGTATCTCCTCCTCATGGTTACAGACCCAACAACATTATATAGTATCCCCTCCTCATGGTTACAGACCCAACAGCATTATATAGTATCTCCTCACGGTTACATACACAACAGCATTATATAGTATCTCCTCACGGTTACAGACCCAACAACATTATATGGTATCACCTCATGGTTACAGACCCAACAACATTATATAGTATCTCCTCATGGTTACAGACCCAACAACATTATATAGTATCCCCTCCTCATGGTTACAGACCCAACAACATTACATAGTATCTCCTCATGGTTACAGACCTAACAACATTATATAGTATCTCCTCATGGTTACAAACCCAACAACATTATATAGTATCTCCTCATGGTTACAGACCCAACAACATTATATAGTATCTCCTCCTCATGGTTACAGACCCAACAGCATTATATAGTATCTCCTCGCGGTTACATAGACAACAACATTATATAGTATCTCCTCACGGTTACAGACCCAACAACATTATATAGTATCTCCTCATGGTTACAGACCCAACAACATTACATAGTATCTCCTCATGGTTACAGACCTAACAACATTATATAGTATCTCCTCATGGTTACAAACCCAACAACATTATATAGTATCTCCTCATGGTTACAGACCCAACAACATTATATAGTATCTCCTCCTCATGGTTACAGACCCAACAGCATTATATAGTATCTCCTCGCGGTTACATAGACAACAACATTATATAGTATCTCCTCATGGTTACAGACCTAACAACATTATATAGTATCTCCTCATGGTTACAAACCCAACAACATTATATAGTATCTCCTCATGGTTACAGACCCAACAACATGATTTAGTATCCGCTCATGGTTACAGACCCAACAACATTATATAGTATCTCCTCATGGTTACAGACCCAACAACATTATATAGTATCTCCTCCTCACGGTTACAGACCCAACAGCATTATATAGTATCTCCTCATGGTTACAGACCCAACAACATTATATAGTATCTCCTCATGGTTACAGACCCAACAACATTATATAGTATCTCCTCATGGTTACAGACCCAACAACATTATATAGTATCTCCTCATGGTTACAGACCCAACAACATGATATAGTATCTCCTCCTCACGGTTACAGACCCAACAACATTATATAGTATCTCCTCCTCACGGTTACAGACCCAACAGCATTATATAGTATCCCCTCCTCACGGTTACAGACCCAACAGCATTATATAGTATCTCCTCCTCACGGTTACAGACCCAACAACATTATATAGTATCTACTCCTCACGGTTACAGACCCAACAGCAATATATAGTATCTCCTCCTCACGGTTACTGACCCAACAACATTATATAGTATCCCCTCCTCATGGTTACAGACCCAACAACATTATATAGTATCCCCTCCTCATGGTTACAGACCCAACAACATTATATAGTATCCCCTCCTCACGGTTACAGACCCAACAACATTATATAGTATCTCTTCATGGTTACAGACCCAACAACATTATATAGTATCTCCTCCTCACGGTTACAGACCCAACAACATTATATAGTATCCCCTCCTCACGGTTACAGACCGAACAACATTACATAGTATCTCCTCACGGTTACAGACCGAACAACATTACATAGTATCTCCTCACGGTTACAGACCCAACAGCATTATATAGTATCCCCTCCTCACGGTTACAGACCCAACAACATTATATAGTATCTCCTCACGGTTACAGAGACAACAACATTATATAGTATCTCCTCCTCATGGTTACAGACCCAACAGCATTATATAGTATCTCCTCACGGTTACAGACACAACAGCATTATATAGTATCTCCTCACGGTTACAGAGACAATAACATTATATAGTATCTCCTCACGGTTACAGACCCAACAGCATTATATAGTATCTCCTCGCGGTTACAGAGACAACAACATTATATAGTATCTCCTCCTCATGGTTACAGACCCAACAGCATTATATAGTATCTCCTCGCGGTTACATAGACAACAACATTATATAGTATCTCCTCACGGTTACAGACCCAACAACATTATATGGTATCTCATCATGGTTACAGACCCAACAACATTATATAGTATCTCCACATGGTTACAGACCCAACAACATTATATAGTATCTCCTCATGGTTACAGACCCAACAACATTATATAGTATCTCCTCATGGTTACAGACCTAACAACATTATATAGTATCTCCTCATGGTTACAAACCCAACAACATTTTATAGTATCTCCTCATGGTTACAGACCCAACAACATTATATAGTATCTCCTCCTCATGGTTACAGACCCAACAGCATTATATAGTATCTCCTCGCGGTTACATAGACAACAACATTATATAGTATCTCCTCACGGTTACAGACCCAACAACATTATATGGTATCTCCTCATGGTTACAGACCCAACAACATTATATAGTATCTCCTCATGGTTACAGACCCAACAACATTATATAGTATCTCCTCATGGTTACAGACCCAACAACATGATATAGTATCTCCTCATGGTTACAGACCTAACAACATTATATAGTATCTCCTCATGGTTACAAACCCAACAACATTATATAGTATCTCCTCATGGTTACAGACCCAACAACATGATATAGTATCTCCTCATGGTTACAGACCCAACAACATTATATAGTATCTCCTCATGGTTACAGACCCAACAACATTATATAGTATCTCCTCATGGTTACAGACCCAACAACATTATATAGTATCTCCTCATGGTTACAGACCCAACAACATGATATAGTATCTCCTCATGGTTACAGACCCAACAACATTATATAGTATCTCCTCACGGTTACAGAGACAACAACATTATATAGTATCTCCTCCTCATGGTTACAGACCCAACAACATTATATAGTATCCCCTCCTCATGGTTACAGACCCAACAACATTACATAGTATCTCCTCATGGTTACAGACCCAACAACATGATATAGTATCCCCTCCTCATGGTTACAGACCCAACAACATTATATAGTATCTCCTCACGGTTACAGAGACAACAACATTATATAGTATCTCCTCACGGTTACAGACCCAACAACATTATATAGTATCCCCTCCTCATGGTTACAGACCCAACAACATTACATAGTATCTCCTCATGGTTACAGACCCAACAACATTATATAGTATCTCCTCATGGTTACAGACCCAACAACATTATATAGTATCTCCTCCTCACGGTTACAAACCCAACAACATTATATAGTATCTCCTCATGGTTACAGACCCAACAACATGATATAGTATCTCCTCATGGTTACAGACCCAACAACATTATATAGTATCTCCTCCTCATGGTTACAGACCCAACAGTATTATATAGTATCTCCTCATGGTTACAGACCCAACAACATTATATAGTATCTCCTCATGGTTACAGACCCAACAACATTATATAGTATCTCCTCACGGTTACAGACCCAACAGCATTATATAGTATCTCCTCATGGTTACAGACCCAACAACATTATATAGTATCTCCTCATGGTTACAGACCCAACAACATTATATAGTATCTCCTCATGGTTACAGACCCAACAACATGATATAGTATCTCCTCATGGTTACAGACCCAACAACATTATATAGTATCTCCTCACGGTTACAGAGACAACAACATTATATAGTATCTCCTCCTCATGGTTACAGACCCAACAACATTATATAGTATCCCCTCCTCATGGTTACAGACCCAACAACATTACATAGTATCTCCTCATGGTTACAGACCCAACAACATGATATAGTATCCCCTCCTCATGGTTTCAGACCCAACAACATTATATAGTATCTCCTCACGGTTACAGAGACAACAACATTATATAGTATCTCCTCACGGTTACAGACCCAACAACATTATATAGTATCCCCTCCTCATGGTTACAGACCCAACAACATTACATAGTATCTCCTCATGGTTACAGACCCAACAACATTATATAGTATCTCCTCATGGTTACAGACCCAACAACATTATATAGTATCTCCTCCTCACGGTTACAAACCCAACAACATTATATAGTATCTCCTCATGGTTACAGACCCAACAACATGATATAGTATCTCCTCCTCACGGTTACAGACCCAACAGCATTATATAGTATCTCCTCATGGTTACAGACCCAACAACATTATATAGTATCTCCTCCTCACGGTTACAGACCCAACAGCATTATATAGTATCTCCTCATGGTTACAGACCCAACAACATTATATAGTATCTCCTCATGGTTACAGACCCAACAACATTATATAGTATCTCCTCATGGTTACAGACCCAACAACATGATATAGTATCTCCCCATGGTTACAGACCCAACAACATTATATAGTATCTCCTCACGGTTACAGAGACAACAACATTATATAGTATCTCCTCCTCATGGTTACAGACCCAACAACATTATATAGTATCCCCTCCTCATGGTTACAGACCCAACAGCATTATATAGTATCTCCTCACGGTTACAGACACAACAGCATTATATAGTATCTCCTCACGGTTACAGACCCAACAACATTATATGGTATCTCCTCATGGTTACAGACCCAACAACATTATATAGTATCTCCTCATGGTTACAGACCCAACAACATTATATAGTATCCCCTCCTCATGGTTACAGACCCAACAACATTACATAGTATCTCCTCATGGTTACAGACCCAACAGCATTATATAGTATCTCCTCGCGGTTACATAGACAACAACATTATATAGTATCTCCTCACGGTTACAGACCCAACAACATTATATGGTATCTCCTCATGGTTACAGACCCAACAACATTATATAGTATCTCCTCATGGTTACAGACCCAACAACATTTTATAGTATCCCCTCCTCATGGTTACAGACCCAACAACATTACATAGTATCTCCTCATGGTTACAGACCTAACAACATTATATAGTATCTCCTCATGGTTACAAACCCAACAACATTATATAGTATCTCCTCATGGTTACAGACCCAACAGCATTATATAGTATCTCCTCGCGGTTACATAGACAACAACATTATATAGTATCTCCTCATGGTTACAGACCTAACAACATTATATAGTATCTCCTCATGGTTACAAACCCAACAACATTATATAGTATCTCCTCATGGTTACAGACCCAACAACATGATATAGTATCTCCTCATGGTTACAGACCCAACAACATTATATAGTATCTCCTCATGGTTACAGACCCAACAACATTATATAGTATCTCCTCATGGTTACAGACCCAACAACATTATATAGTATCTCCTCATGGTTACAGACCCAACAACATTATATAGTATCTCCTCCTCACGGTTACAGACCCAACAGCATTATATAGTATCTCCTCATGGTTACAGACCCAACAACATTATATAGTATCTCCTCATGGTTACAGACCCAACAACATTATATAGTATCTCCTCATGGTTACAGACCCAACAACATGATATAGTATCTCCTCATGGTTACAGACCCAACAACATTATATAGTATCTCCTCACGGTTACAGAGACAACAACATTATATAGTATCTCCTCCTCATGGTTACAGACCCAACAACATTATATAGTATCCCCTCCTCATGGTTACAGACCCAACAACATTATATAGTATCTCCTCATGGTTACAGACCCAACAACATTATATAGTATCTCCTCCTCACGGTTACAAACCCAACAACATTATATAGTATCTCCTCATGGTTACAGACCCAACAACATGATATAGTATCTCCTCATGGTTACAGACCCAACAACATTATATAGTATCTCCTCCTCACGGTTACAGACCCAACAGCATTATATAGTATCTCCTCATGGTTACAGACCCAACAACATTATATAGTATCTCCTCATGGTTACAGACCCAACAACATTATATAGTATCTCCTCATGGTTACAGACCCAACAACATTATATAGTATCTCCTCATGGTTACAGACCCAACAACATGATATAGTATCTCCTCATGGTTACAGACCTAACAACATTATATAGTATCTCCTCATGGTTACAAACCCAACAACATTATATAGTATCTCCTCATGGTTACAGACCCAACAACATGATATAGTATCTCCTCATGGTTACAGACCCAACAACATTATATAGTATCTCCTCATGGTTACAGACCCAACAACATTATATAGTATCTCCTCCTCACGGTTACAGACCCAACAGCATTATATAGTATCTCCTCATGGTTACAGACCCAACAACATTATATAGTATCTCCTCATGGTTACAGACCCATCAACATTATATAGTATCTCCTCATGGTTACAGACCCAACAACATGATATAGTATCTCCTCATGGTTACAGACCCAACAACATTATATAGTATCTCCTCACGGTTACAGAGACAACAACATTATATAGTATCTCCTCCTCATGGTTACAGACCCAACAACATTATATAGTATCCCCTCCTCATGGTTACAGACCCAACAACATTATATAGTATCTCCTCATGGTTACAGACCCAACAACATTATATAGTATCTCCTCCTCACGGTTACAAACCCAACAACATTATATAGTATCTCCTCATGGTTACAGACCCAACAACATTATATAGTATCTCCTCACGGTTACAGAGACAACAACATTATATAGTATCTCCTCCTCATGGTTACAGACCCAACAACATTATATAGTATCCCCTCCTCATGGTTACAGACCCAACAGCATTATATAGTATCTCCTCACGGTTACAGACACAACAGCATTATATAGTATCTCCTCACGGTTACAGACCCAACAACATTATATGGTATCTCCTCATGGTTACAGACCCAACAACATTATATAGTATCTCCTCATGGTTACAGACCCAACAACATTATATAGTATCCCCTCCTCATGGTTACAGACCCAACAACATTACATAGTATCTCCTCATGGTTACAGACCTAACAACATTATATAGTATCTCCTCATGGTTACAAACCCAACAACATTATATTGTATCTCCTCATGGTTACAGACCCAACAACATTATATAGTATCTCCTCCTCATGGTTACAGACCCAACAGCATTATATAGTATCTCCTCGCGGTTACATAGACAACAACATTATATAGTATCTCCTCACGGTTACAGACCCAACAACATTATATGGTATCTCCTCATGGTTACAGACCCAACAACATTATATAGTATCTCCTCATGGTTACAGACCCAACAACATTTTATAGTATCCCCTCCTCATGGTTACAGACCCAACAACATTACATAGTATCTCCTCATGGTTACAGACCTAACAACATTATATAGTATCTCCTCATGGTTACAAACCCAACAACATTATATAGTATCTCCTCATGGTTACAGACCCAACAGCATTATATAGTATCTCCTCGCGGTTACATAGACAACAACATTATATAGTATCTCCTCATGGTTACAGACCTAACAACATTATATAGTATCTCCTCATGGTTACAAACCCAACAACATTATATAGTATCTCCTCATGGTTACAGACCCAACAACATGATATAGTATCTCCTCATGGTTACAGACCCAACAACATTATATAGTATCTCCTCATGGTTACAGACCCAACAACATTATATAGTATCTCCTCCTCACGGTTACAGACCCAACAGCATTATATAGTATCTCCTCATGGTTACAGACCCAACAACATTATATAGTATCTCCTCATGGTTACATTCCCAACAACATTATATAGTATCTCCTCATGGTTACAGACCCAACAACATGATATAGTATCTCCTCCTCACGGTTACAGACCCAACAACATTATATAGTATCTCCTCCTCACGGTTACAGACCCAACAGCATTATATAGTATCCCCTCCTCACGGTTACAGACCCAACAGCATTATATAGTATCTCCTCCTCACGGTTACAGACCCAACAACATTATATAGTATCTACTCCTCACGGTTACAGACCCAACAGCAATATATAGTATCTCCTCCTCACGGTTACTGACCCAACAACATTATATAGTATCCCCTCCTCATGGTTACAGACCCAACAACATTATATAGTATCCCCTCCTCACGGTTACAGACCCAACAACATTATATAGTATCTCTTCATGGTTACAGACCCAACAACATTATATAGTATCTCCTCACGGTTACAGAGACAACAACATTATATAGTATCTCCTCCTCATGGTTACAGACCCAACAACATTATATAGTATCCCCTCCTCATGGTTACAGACCCAACAGCATTATATAGTATCTCCTCACGGTTACAGACACAACAGCATTATATAGTATCTCCTCACGGTTACAGACCCAACAACATTATATGGTATCTCCTCATGGTTACAGACCCAACAACATTATATAGTATCTCCTCATGGTTACAGACCCAACAACATTATATAGTATCCCCTCCTCATGGTTACAGACCCAACAACATTACATAGTATCTCCTCATGGTTACAAACCCAACAACATTATATAGTATCTCCTCATGGTTACAGACCCAACAACATTATATAGTATCTCCTCCTCATGGTTACAGACCCAACAGCATTATATAGTATCTCCTCGCGGTTACATAGACAACAACATTATATAGTATCTCCTCACGGTCACAGACCCAACAACATTATATGGTATCTCCTCATGGTTACAGACCCAACAACATTATATAGTATCTCCTCATGGTTACAGACCCAACAACATTTTATAGTATCCCCTCCTCATGGTTACAGACCCAACAACATTACATAGTATCTCCTCATGGTTACAGACCTAACAACATTATATAGTATCTCCTCATGGTTACAAACCCAACAACATTATATAGTATCTCCTCATGGTTACAGACCCAACAGCATTATATAGTATCTCCTCGCGGTTACATAGACAACAACATTATATAGTATCTCCTCATGGTTACAGACCTAACAACATTATATAGTATCTCCTCATGGTTACAAACCCAACAACATTATATAGTATCTCCTCATGGTTACAGACCCAACAACATGATATAGTATCTCCTCATGGTTACAGACCCAACAACATTATATAGTATCTCCTCATGGTTACAGACCCAACAACATTATATAGTATCTCCTCCTCACGGTTACAGACCCAACAGCATTATATAGTATCTCCTCATGGTTACAGACCCAACAACATTATATAGTATCTCCTCATGGTTACATTCCCAACAACATGATATAGTATCTCCTCCTCACGGTTACAGACCCAACAACATTATATAGTATCTCCTCCTCACGGTTACAGACCCAACAGCATTATATAGTATCCCCTCCTCACGGTTACAGACCCAACAGCATTATATAGTATCTCCTCCTCACGGTTACAGACCCAACAACATTATATAGTATCTACTCCTCACGGTTACAGACCCAACAGCAATATATAGTATCTCCTCCTCACGGTTACTGACCCAACAACATTATATAGTATCCCCTCCTCACGGTTACAGACCCAACAACATTATATAGTATCTCTTCATGGTTACAGACCCAACAACATTATATAGTATCTCCTCACGGTTACAGAGACAACAACATTATATAGTATCTCCTCCTCATGGTTACAGACCCAACAACATTATATAGTATCCCCTCCTCATGGTTACAGACCCAACAGCATTATATAGTATCTCCTCACGGTTACAGACACAACAGCATTATATAGTATCTCCTCACGGTTACAGACCCAACAACATTATATGGTATCTCCTCATGGTTACAGACCCAACAACATTATATAGTATCTCCTCATGGTTACAGACCCAACAACATTATATAGTATCCCCTCCTCATGGTTACAGACCCAACAACATTACATAGTATCTCCTCATGGTTACAGACCTAACAACATTATATAGTATCTCCTCATGGTTACAAACCCAACAACATTATATAGTATCTCCTCATGGTTACAGACCCAACAACATTATATAGTATCTCCTCCTCATGGTTACAGACCCAACAGCATTATATAGTATCTCCTCGCAGTTACATAGACAACAACATTATATAGTATCTCCTCACGGTTACAGACCCATCAACATTATATGGTATCTCCTCATGGTTACAGACCCAACAACATTATATAGTATCTCCTCATGGTTACAGACCCAACAACATTTTATAGTATCCCCTCCTCATGGTTACAGACCCAACAACATTACATAGTATCTCCTCATGGTTACAGACCTAACAACATTATATAGTATCTCCTCATGGTTACAAACCCAACAACATTATATAGTATCTCCTCATGGTTACAGACCCAACAACATTATATAGTATCTCCTCCTCATGGTTACAGACCCAACAGCATTATATAGTATCTCCTCGCGGTTACATAGACAACAACATTATATAGTATCTCCTCATGGTTACAGACCTAACAACATTATATAGTATCTCCTCATGGTTACAAACCCAACAACATTATATAGTATCTCCTCATGGTTACAGACCCAACAACATTATATAGTATCTCCTCCTCACGGTTACAGACCCAACAGCATTATATAGTATCTCCTCATGGTTACAGACCCAACAACATTATATAGTATCTCCTCATGGTTACAGACCCAACAACATTATATAGTATCTCCTCATGGTTACAGACCCAACAACATTATATAGTATCTCCTCATGGTTACAGACCCAACAACATGATATAGTATCTCCTCCTCACGGTTACAGACCCAACAACATTATATAGTATCTCCTCCTCACGGTTACAGACCCAACAGCATTATATAGTATCCCCTCCTCACGGTTACAGACCCAACAGCATTATATAGTTACGGTTACAGACCCAACAACATTATATAGTATCTACTCCTCACGGTTACAGACCCAACAGCAATATATAGTATCTCCTCCTCACGGTTACTGACCCAACAACATTATATAGTATCCCCTCCTCATGGTTACAGACCCAACAACATTATATAGTATCCCCTCCTCATGGTTACAGACCCAACAACATTATATAGTATCCCCTCCTCACGGTTACAGACCCAACAACATTATATAGTATCTCTTCATGGTTACAGACCCAACAACATTATATAGTATCTCCTCCTCACGGTTACAGACCCAACAACATTATATAGTATATCCTCCTCACGGTTACAGACCGAACAACATTACATAGTATCTCCTCACGGTTACAGACCGAACAACATTACATAGTATCTCCTCACGGTTACAGACCGAACAACATTACATAGTATCTCCTCACGGTTACAGACCCAACAGCATTATATAGTATCCCCTCCTCATGGTTACAGACCCAACAACATTATATAGTATCTCCTCACGGTTACAGAGACAACAACATTATATAGTATCTCCTCCTCATGGTTACAGACCCAACAGCATTATATAGTATCTCCTCACGGTTACAGACACAACAGCATTATATAGTATCTCCTCACGGTTACAGAGACAATAACATTATATAGTATCTCCTCACGGTTACAGACCCAACAGCATTATATAGTATCTCCTCGCGGTTACAGAGACAACAACATTATATAGTATTTCCTCCTCATGGTTACAGACCCAACAGCATTATATAGTATCTCCTCGCGGTTACATAGACAACAACATTATATAGTATCTCCTCACGGTTACAGACCCAACAACATTATATGGTATCTCCTCATGGTTACAGACCCAACAACATTATATAGTATCTCCTCATGGTTACAGACCCAACAACATTATATAGTATCTCCTCATGGTTACAGACCCAACAACATTATTTAGTATCTCCTCATGGTTACAGACCTAACAACATTATATAGTATCTCCTCATGGTTACAAACCCAACAACATTATATAGTATCTCCTCCTCACGGTTACAGACCCAACAGCATTATATAGTATCTCCTCATGGTTACAGACCCAACAACATTATATAGTATCTCCTCATGGTTACAGACCCAACAACATGATATAGTATCTCCTCATGGTTACAGACCCAACAACATTATATAGTATCTCCTCCTCACGGTTACAGACCCAACAGCATTATATAGTATCTCCTCATGGTTACAGACCCAACAACATTATATAGTATCTCCTCATGGTTACAGACCCAACAACATTATATAGTATCTCCTCATGGTTACAGACCCAACAACATTATATAGTATCTCCTCATGGTTACAGACCCAACAACATTATATAGTATCTCCTCCTCACGGTTACAGACCCAACAACATTATATAGTATCCCCTCCTCACGGTTACAGACCCAACAGCATTATATAGTATCTCCTCCTCACAGTTACAGACCCAACAGCATTATATAGTATCTCCTCGCGGTTACAGAGACAACAACATTATATAGTATTTCCTCCTCATGGTTACAGACCCAACAGCATTATATAGTATCTCCTCGCGGTTACATAGACAACAACATTATATAGTATCTCCTCACGGTTACAGACCCAACAACATTATATGGTATCTCCTCATGGTTACAGACCCAACAACATTATATAGTATCTCCTCATGGTTACAGACCCAACAACATTATATAGTATCTCCTCATGGTTACAGACCCAACAACATTATTTAGTATCTCCTCATGGTTACAGACCTAACAACATTATATAGTATCTCCTCATGGTTACAAACCCAACAACATTATATAGTATCTCCTCATGGTTACAGACCCAACAACATTATATAGTATCTCCTCCTCATGGTTACAGACCCAACAGCATTATATAGTATCTCCTCGTGGTTACATAGACAACAACATTATATAGTATCTCCTCACGGTTACAGACCCAACAACATTATATGGTATCTCCTCATGGTTACAGACCCAACAACATTATATAGTATCTCCTCATGGTTACAGACCCAACAACATTATATAGTATCTCCTCATGGTTACAGACCCAACAACATGATATAGTATCTCCTCATGGTTACAGACCTAACAACATTATATAGTATCTCCTCATGGTTACAAACCCAACAACATTATATAGTTTCTCCTCCTCACGGTTACAGACCCAACAGCATTATATAGTATCTCCTCATGGTTACAGACCCAACATCATTATATAGTATCTCCTCATGGTTACAGACCCAACAACATGATATAGTATCTCCTCATGGTTACAGACCCAACAACATTATATAGTATCTCCTCCTCACGGTTACAGACCCAACAGCATTATATAGTATCTCCTCATGGTTACAGACCCAACAACATTATATAGTATCTCCTCATGGTTACAGACCCAACAACATTATATAGTATCTCCTCATGGTTACAGACCCAACAACATTATATAGTATCTCCTCATGGTTACAGACCCAACAACATTATATAGTATCTCCTCCTCACGGTTACAGACCCAACAACATTATATAGTATCCCCTCCTCACGGTTACAGACCCAACAGCATTATATAGTATCTCCTCCTCACGGTTACAGACCCAACAACATTATATAGTATCTACTCCTCACGGTTACAGACCCAACAGCATTATATAGTTTCTCCTCCTCACGGTTACAGACCCAACAACATTATATAGTATCCCCTCCTCATGGTTACAGACCCAACAACATTATATAGTATCCCCTCCTCATGGTTACAGACCCAACAACATTATATAGTATCCCCTCCTCACGGGGACAGACCCAACAACATTATATAGTATCTCTTCATGGTTACAGACCCAACAACATTATATAGTATCTCCTCCTCACGGTTACAGACCCAACAACATTATATAGTATCTCCTCCTCACGGTTACAGACCGAACAACATTACATAGTATCTCCTCACGGTTACAGACCCAACAACATTATATAGTTTCTCCTCCTCACGGTTACAGACCCAACAACATTATATAGTATCTCCTCCTCACGGTTACAGACCCAACAACATTATATAGTATCTCCTCCTCACGGTTACAGACCGAACAACATTACATAGTATCTCCTCACGGTTACAGACCCAACAACATTATATAGTTTCTCCTCCTCACGGGGACAGACCCAACAACATTATATAGTATCTCTTCATGGTTACAGACCCAACAGCATTATATAGTATCTCCTCGCGGTTACATAGACAACAACATTATATAGTATCTCCTCACGGTTACAGACCCAACAACATTATATGGTATCTCCTCATGGTTACAGACCCAACAACATTATATAGTATCTCCTCATGGTTACAGACCCAACAACATTATATAGTATCTCCTCATGGTTACAGACCCAACAACATTATTTAGTATCTCCTCATGGTTACAGACCTAACAACATTATATAGTATCTCCTCATGGTTACAAACCCAACAACATTATATAGTATCTCCTCCTCACGGTTACAGACCCAACAGCATTATATAGTATCTCCTCATGGTTACAGACCCAACAACATTATATAGTATCTCCTCATGGTTACAGACCCAACAACATGATATAGTATCTCCTCATGGTTACAGACCCAACAACATTATATAGTATCTCCTCCTCACGGTTACAGACCCAACAGCATTATATAGTATCTCCTCATGGTTACAGACCCAACAACATTATATAGTATCTCCTCATGGTTACAGACCCAACAACATTATATAGTATCTCCTCATGGTTACAGACCCAACAACATTATATAGTATCTCCTCATGGTTACAGACCCAACAACATTATATAGTATCTCCTCCTCACGGTTACAGACCCAACAACATTATATAGTATCCCCTCCTCACGGTTACAGACCCAACAGCATTATATAGTATCTCCTCCTCACAGTTACAGACCCAACAGCATTATATAGTATCTCCTCGCGGTTACAGAGACAACAACATTATATAGTATTTCCTCCTCATGGTTACAGACCCAACAGCATTATATAGTATCTCCTCGCGGTTACATAGACAACAACATTATATAGTATCTCCTCACGGTTACAGACCCAACAACATTATATGGTATCTCCTCATGGTTACAGACCCAACAACATTATATAGTATCTCCTCATGGTTACAGACCCAACAACATTATATAGTATCTCCTCATGGTTACAGACCCAACAACATTATTTAGTATCTCCTCATGGTTACAGACCTAACAACATTATATAGTATCTCCTCATGGTTACAAACCCAACAACATTATATAGTATCTCCTCATGGTTACAGACCCAACAACATTATATAGTATCTCCTCCTCATGGTTACAGACCCAACAGCATTATATAGTATCTCCTCGTGGTTACATAGACAACAACATTATATAGTATCTCCTCACGGTTACAGACCCAACAACATTATATGGTATCTCCTCATGGTTACAGACCCAACAACATTATATAGTATCTCCTCATGGTTACAGACCCAACAACATTATATAGTATCTCCTCATGGTTACAGACCCAACAACATGATATAGTATCTCCTCATGGTTACAGACCTAACAACATTATATAGTATCTCCTCATGGTTACAAACCCAACAACATTATATAGTTTCTCCTCCTCACGGTTACAGACCCAACAGCATTATATAGTATCTCCTCATGGTTACAGACCCAACATCATTATATAGTATCTCCTCATGGTTACAGACCCAACAACATGATATAGTATCTCCTCATGGTTACAGACCCAACAACATTATATAGTATCTCCTCCTCACGGTTACAGACCCAACAGCATTATATAGTATCTCCTCATGGTTACAGACCCAACAACATTATATAGTATCTCCTCATGGTTACAGACCCAACAACATTATATAGTATCTCCTCATGGTTACAGACCCAACAACATTATATAGTATCTCCTCATGGTTACAGACCCAACAACATTATATAGTATCTCCTCCTCACGGTTACAGACCCAACAACATTATATAGTATCCCCTCCTCACGGTTACAGACCCAACAGCATTATATAGTATCTCCTCCTCACGGTTACAGACCCAACAACATTATATAGTATCTACTCCTCACGGTTACAGACCCAACAGCATTATATAGTTTCTCCTCCTCACGGTTACAGACCCAACAACATTATATAGTATCCCCTCCTCATGGTTACAGACCCAACAACATTATATAGTATCCCCTCCTCATGGTTACAGACCCAACAACATTATATAGTATCCCCTCCTCACGGGGACAGACCCAACAACATTATATAGTATCTCTTCATGGTTACAGACCCAACAACATTATATAGTATCTCCTCCTCACGGTTACAGACCCAACAACATTATATAGTATCTCCTCCTCACGGTTACAGACCGAACAACATTACATAGTATCTCCTCACGGTTACAGACCCAACAACATTATATAGTATCTCCTCACAGTTACAGACCCAACAACATGATATACATTATTTATCCTCGTGGAGAAAGGCCCATGGGCTAATTGTAATACACAAAGTCAGCAAAACAATGAAATGCATAATTGTAACATTGCCTAAAATGATGACTATGATAATGAGACAGACCTATATAAGCATAATAACAATGGAGATGGATCAACTAACCATGGTGTAAGGGAACGAGGAGCGGATAAGAGAGAAGCCGTAATGTAGATTAAGACATGAGCGAACTGAGATGGACGTAGCCTATATGCCTCTATATTCTGCACTTTTGAAATGGACAGCGACAGAATTCAGAACATGGGCTGTTCTTACAGTATTCTCCCTGTACACCAAATCAGAACTGTAGGCTAATTAACGACGGCGCATAAGTAGACAATGAAAGCATTTACAATATTCAATGATGACATTTCTCTATAACAGGCTATAGGCTACATGTGCAGTACCAAGTCAATCTCTGAATTTCTAAATCGGAATCTCTGAAGTCAGAATGGTAGGCTAAGTTCTGTGGGAGAGAGGGACCAAATTTTTAGGGTGAAACACATAGGCTACTAACAGTTTACTACACAACAGCTACAGCATACAGTGGGGCAAAAAAGTATTTAGTCAGCCACCAATTGCGCAAGTTCTCCCACTTAAAAAGATGAGAGAAGCCTGTAATTTTCATCATAGCTACACTTCAACTATGACAGACAAAATGATAAAAAAAATCCAGAAAATCACATTGTAGGATTTTTAATGAATTTATTTGCAAATTATGGTGGAAAATAAGTACTGTTGTGCTGTTCTCACTTGAACAGGGCGCCCACGCTCTGTGCTTTTGCTGCCCCCCCCCCCATCACCACAGAAATGGCTGTATTCTGGAGCTGCCTTACTCAAAGAAGGAGACAATGTTTGTATGCTGCTCTATTGACTCAAGGATATATTTTTGTCATTGTTTGCTAAACTGACATGTGACACGAATTAATGCCAGAATTACATGCATAACAGGCCATTTAAAAAATATATGCTTACTGGTGGGGCTATGGCCTGAATGAAGGGTCGCCACTGTTCGTCACTGGTTATTTGGACAAATCACGATCCCCGCCAAAAAAATGTAACCAGGCAAGTCAGTTAAGAACACATTTTTATTTACAATGACGGCCTACCACAGCGACGCTGGGCCAATTGTGTACCGGCCTGTGGGACTCTCAAATCATAGCCGGATTTGATACAGCCTGGATTTGAACCAGGGATTATATTGACCCCTCTTGCACTGAGATGCAGTGCCTTAGACCACTGTGCCACTCAAGAGCCTTATGTTGCTCATTCTAGCATTTCAACTATCTCTTAACATGTATGGACCCATAATTATTTTGAGCAGCTGACCAATTACGTGAGACTTTAGTTCTGGGTTAACAGAGATTATGCTAACCCTAACACACTGAATGGCATCCACATGACAGAACCCATTTTGTCAGATTCATGGAGAGACTGCTGCCCTACTATCTCAGCTCAACACTTGCATATCGCTTATTTTCAGGCTCGTCTTCCCCCTGATACAACAGATTCACAGGCTGGATCTACCTGCTAGCTGTCAGTAAATCAGAGTATGATCTGGACATGAGGACAATGCAGGCATACCTTCCTGAAGATTATGCTGCTGTCTTCCGAACACCTCCTCAGAGACCAGGAAAGGGATTTGTTAGAGGAAGGCTGTGAAGAGGAAGAAGCTAGCAGACAGCAGCTGATTCTCTGGTGGATCTACAGAATTGCCAAATCTAAACAGACATGGTGAAAAGCCTGCAACCGGTCTAACGCTGTAGTCACTACAGTATAGTGTTAGGTAACGCTGATGTTGGCATACATTAGGCTACATTTGTACCTTAGAAACCTTAGGCACACATACCTTAGACATTTGTACCTTACCTGCCTTTGTCTGTGATGGGGAAAGGTTTGTATTTTTGTGGTTACTCTTGATAAATGGTTTAATTGATGGCCCTAACCTACATGGCATAATTGATAGCCCTAACCCACATGGTTTAATTGATAGCCCTAACCCACATAGTTTAATTGATAGCCCTAACCCACATGGTTTAATTGTTATCCCTAACCCACATGGCATAATTGATAGCCCTAACCCACATGGTTTAATTGATAGCCCTAACCCACATGGTTTAATTGATAGCCCTAACCCACATGGTTTAATTGATAGCCCTAACCCACATGGTTTAATTGATAGCCATAACCCACATGGCATAATTGATAGCCCTAACCCACATGGTTTAATTGATAGCCCTAACCCACATGGCATAATTGATAGCCCTAACCCACATGGTTTAATTGATAGCCCTAACCCACATAGTTTAATTGATAGCCCTAACCCACATGGTTTAATTGTTATCCCTAACCCACATGGCATAATTGATAGCCCTAACCCACATGGTTTAATTGATAGCCCTAACCCACATAGTTTAATTGATAGCCCTAACCCACATGGTTTAATTGATAGCCCTAACCCACATGGTTTAATTGATAGCCCTAACTCACATGGTTTAATTGTTATCCCTAACCCACATGGTTTAATTGATAGCCCTAACCCACATGGTTTAATTGATAGCCCTAACCCACATGGTTTAATAGTGATGTTTATGGGGCATATAGGAGTGCCAAGAAAGAAGCTCGTCAAAGGTAATGAATGTTTTATATTTTATTTCTGCGTTTTGTGTAGTGCCGGCTACGCTAAATCTTTGTTTACGTCGCATTCAGGCATTTTGGGGTGTTGCATGCTATCAGATAATAGCTTCTCATGCTTTCGCCGAAAAGCATTTTAAAAATCTGACTTGTTGGCTAGGTTCACAACGAGTGTAGCTTTAATTCAATACCCTGCATGTGCATTTTGATGAACGTTTGAGTTTTAAGGAGTACATTTAGCATTTAGCGCATTTGCATTTCCAGGTGTCTACTTGAGACATCTGTGTCTCAAGTAGGAGCAAGAAGTTAATTGATAGCCCTAACCCACATGGTTTAATTGTTATCCCTAACCCACATGGTTTAATTGATAGCCCTAACCCACATGGTTTAATTGATAGCCCTAACTCACATGGTTTAATTGTTATCCCTAACCCACATGGTTTAATTGATAGCCCTAACCCACATGGTTTAATTGATAGCCCTAACCCACATGGTTTAATTGATAGCCCTAACCCACATGGTTTAATTGATAGCCCTAACCCACATGGTTTAATTGATAGCCCTAACCCACATGGTTTAATTGTTATCCCTAACCCACATGGTTTAATTGATAGCCCTAACCCACATGGTTTAATTGTTAGCCCTAACCCACATGGTTTAATTGATAGCCCTAACCCACATGGTTTAATTGATAGCCCTAACCAACATGGTTTAATTGATAGCCCTAACCCACATGGTTTAATTGATAGCCCTAACCCACATGGTTTAATTGATAGCCCTAACCCACATGGTTTAATTGATAGCCCTAACCCACATGGCTTAATTGACATCCCTAACCCACATGGCTTAATTGATAACCGTAACCCACACGGTTTAATTGATATCCCTAACCCACATGGTTTAATTGATAGCCCTAACCCACATGGTTTAATTGATAGCCCTAACCCACATGGTTTAATTGATAGCCCTAACCCACATGGCTTAATTTATATCCCTAACCCACATGGTTTAATTGATAGCCCTAACCCACATGGCATAATTGATAGCCCTAACCCACATGGTTTAATTGATAGCCCTAACCCACATGGTTTAATTGATAGCCCTAACCCACATGGTTTAATTGTTATCCCTAACCCACATGGTTTAATTGATAGCCCTAACCCACATGGTTTAATTGTTATCCCTAACCCACATGGTTTAATTGATAGCCCTAACCCACATGGTTTAATTGATAGCCCTATCCCACATCAAAAAATACTACAGTGTACTATAGAATTTTACAGTACTTACTATAGAATTCTATAGTAAACTATAGTATACTGTAGAATAATATATTGCACACTGTAGGATCCCTCGATCATGTTTAGTACTTCCTATAGAATTTTGTAGAATTATCCACAAAGAGGTAAATACTACAGTAATGTCTGCAAAAACACTACAATCTGCAAAAACACTACACTTTTTTAACTATAGTAAAACCGACAGTATTTCATTTGCATATATTCTGCCCATTCTCATCCCCCATGTTGCAAATTGTGCACCCATATGTGAGAAACCTACATACCAAGTATAGCCCATACAGCGCTTTCAGAAAATATTCACACCCCTTGATTTATTCCACATTTTTTCTTACAGCCTGATTTCAAATGTATTAAATATATTTTTCTTCTCACTACACACAATACCCCATAATGACAAAGTGAAAACATGTTTTTAGACAATTTTGCAACATCATTGAAAATTAAATTCAGAAATATCTCATTTATATAAGTATTCACACCCCTGCATCAATACATGTTAGAATATACCTTTGGCAGCAATTACAGCTGTGAGTCTTTCTGGGTAAGGCTCTAAGATCTTTCCACAGCTCGATTGTACAGTATTTGCACATTACTATTTAGAAGCTCTGTCAAGTTGGTTGTTGAATATTTCAATGTCGTCTAGGTAAGCAACTCCAGTGTATATTTGTCCTTGTGTTTTAGGTTATTGTCCTACTGAAAGATGAATTTGTCTCCCAGTGTCTGTTGGAAAGCAGACTGAACCAGGTTTTCCTATAGGATTTTGCGTTAGCTCCATTTCAAATCAAATCAAATCAAATGTTATTAGTTCTTAGCCCGAATACAACAGGTGTAAACCTTTCAGTGAAATGCTTACTTACAAGCCCCTAACCAACAATGCAGTTTAAAAAATATGAATAAGAATAAGAAGTAACACGTAGTTAAAGAGCAGCAGTAAATTAACAATAGCAAGACTACAAACAGTTTGGCACTGGTACAGAGTCAATGAACGGGGGCACCGGTTAGTCGAGGTATTTGAGGTAATGTGTACATGTAGAAAGAGTTATTAAAGTGACTATACATAGATAATAACAGAGAGTAACAGCGGCGTAAAAGAGGGTGGGCAATGCAAATAGTCTGGGTGACCATTTGATTAGATGTTCAGGAGTCTTATGGCTTGGGGATAGAAGCTGTTTAGAAGCGTCTTGGACCTGGACTTGGCATTCCAGTACCGCTTGCAGTGCGGTAGCAGAGAGAACAGTCTATGACTGGGGGTGGCTGGAGTCTTTGACAATTTTCAGGGCCTTTCTCCGACATCGCCTGGTATAGAGGTCCTGGATGGCAGGAAGCTTGGTGCCAGTGATGTACTAGGCCGTATGCACTACCCTCTAGCCTTGCGGTAGGAGGCTGAGCAGTTTCCATACCAGGCAGTGACGCTCTCGATGGTGCAGCTGTAGAACCTTTTGAGGATCTGAGGATCCATGCCAAATATTTTCAGTCTCCTGAGGGGGAATAGGTAGACTGTCTTGGTGTGCTCGTTACAGTGCTTTTCTTCAGACATAGGAATTCTCCGGTTGGAAGCTTATTGATGTTTTATGTTAAAAACATCCTAAAGATTGATTCCATACATTGTTTGACTTGTTTCTACGACCTGTAATGGAACTTTTCTAGTTTTTGTCTGGACGAAGTGGTCCCACCTCATGAAGATGGATTACTGGGATGAAAACGCAAACAACAAGTGGCTGTTTGGACATAAATTATGGACTTTATGGAACTTTATCGAACAAATCAGTCATTCTGCCTTCTGATGAAGATCATTCAAGGTAAGTGAATATTTATAGTGTTATTTCTAACTTCTGTTGACTCCAAAATGGCAGACAATCTGGCTGGATTGGGCTCTGGGCGCCGTTCTCAGATTATGCTTTTTCCGTGAGGTTTTTGGGAAATCTGACACAGCGGTTGCATTAAGGAAGAGTCTATCTTTAATTCTGTGAATAACACTTGTATCTTTTATCAATGTTTATTATAAGTATTTCTGCAAAATCACCAGATGTTTTGGAATCAAAACATTACTTTTGATGATATTCTTTGTTGGCACTCCTATATGTTCCATAAACATCACAATTGGGTCTTTTTCCCGATTAAATCCGTCCATGTATGCCCAAAATATCCATTTGTATAGCCTGTCTGGTTCAGGAAAAAGCTCAGTTCCAAAACGCGACGTCATTTTTAAAAATTATATAAGTTGCCTATATTCTTTGACAAAACACTTCAAACTACTTTTGTAACCCAACTTTAGGTATTTGTAAACGTTAATAATCGATCAAATTGATCACTGGGTGATCTGTATTCAATAGCAGCTACTCAAGAAAACGTTGTCCTTTCTCTCTCTTCCAAAAATCTCTTCCTGTATGCTGGACGAAATGAAGGATCTATTTGTCATTACACAAAGGATTTTTGTCAACGAAAATGACGTTTTTGGCGACATCGTGTGGAAGTTGTAGGAACTGCAAGCTCCCGGCTATATATTTTTGCTTGCAATAAACAATTCAGAGACTGACGAATTAATACTTTTCTGTGGTTTTTGTGACCAGGTTTTTCTTGGGATTTCGCTTGCTGTTCACGTTCTGTTATAGTCACAGACATTATTTAACCAATTTCAACTTCAGGGTGTTTTCTATCCACACATACTAATCATATGCATATACTATATTCCTGGCATGAGTAGCAGGACGCTGAAATGTTGCGCGATTTTTAACAGAATGTTCGAAAAAGTAGGGGGTCGACTTAAGAAGTTTTAACAAGATGTTTATCTTTCATTTGCTGTATTGGACTTGTTAATGTGTGAAAGTTATATATTTATAGCGTGATCACACAGTTGTCTGGAACAGCTGATGCTCTCATGCATGTTTCAGTGTTATTTGCCTCGAAGCGAGCGTAGAAATAGTTTAGCTCGTCTGGTAGGCTCGTGTCACTGTGCAGCTCTCAGGTGTGCTTCCCTTTGTAGTCTGTAATGGTATGCAAGCCCTGCGACGTCCGACGAGCATCGGAGCCGGTGTAGTGCGATTCGATCTTAGTCTTGTATTGACACTTTACCTGTTTGATGGTTCGTCATAGTGCATAGAGGGATTTCTTATACTGTAAGCTTCTGGGTTAGAGTCCTGCTCCTTGGAAGTGGCAGCTTTAGCTCAGTGCGATATTGCCTGAAAACCGTTGCTTCTGGTTGAGTGATGTACATTCTGTCACTGTGGGGACGACATCATCGATGAACTTATTGTTGAAGCCAATGACTGATGTGGTGTACTCCTCAGTGCCATAGGAAGAATTCCGGGAACACATTCCAGTCTGTGCTAGCAAAACAGTCCTGTAGTTTAGCATCTGCTTCATCTGCCCACTGCTGCCCTCTGCACTGAAGACAGGAAACACTGTCACCACAAATAAATCTACATTAATCAATAATTTCAATAAGCATTTTTCTACGGCTGGCCATACTTTCCACCTGGCTACCCCTACCCTGGCCAACATCTCAGCACCCCCTGCAGCAACTTGCCCAAACCCCCCTCCGTTTCACCCAAATCCAGACAGCTGATGTTCTGAAAGAGCTGCAAAATCTGGATCCCTCAAATCAGCTGGGCTAGACAGTCTGGATCCCCTCTTTCTGAAATTATCAGCATAAATTGTTGCAACCCCTATTACTAGCCTATTCAACCTCTCCTTCTCATCGTCTGAGATCCCGAAAGATTGGAAAGCCGCCGCGGTCACCCCCCTCTTCAAATGGGGAGACACTCTAGAGCCAAACTGTTATAGACCTATATCCATGCAGCCCTGCCTTTAAAATCTTCGAAAGTCAAGTTAATAAACAGATCACCGACCATTTCGAATCTCACCGTACCTTCTCCACTATGCAATCTGGTTTCAGAGCTGGTCATGGGTGCACCTCAGCCACACACTAAACGATTTCATAACCGCCATTGATAAAAGTCAGTACTGTGCAGCCGTCTTCATCGGCCTGGCCAAGGCTTTTGACTCCATCAATCACGGCATTCTTATCGACAGACTCAATAGCCTTGTCTTCTCAAATGACTGCGTCGCCTGGTTCACCAACTACTTCTCAGAAAGAGTTCAGTGTGTCAAATCGGAGGGCCTGTTGTCCGGACCTCTGGCAGTCTCTATGGGGGTGCCACAGGGTTCAGTTCTCGGGCCGACTCTTTGTATATATCATTGATATCGCTCTTGCTGCTTGTGATTCTCTGATCCACCTCTATGCAGACAACATCATTCTGTGTACATCTGGCCCTTCTTTGGACACTGTTCTAACAAACCTCCAAACGAGCATCAGCACCATACAACACTCCTTCCGTGGCCTCCAACTGCTTTTAAATGCTAGTTTAACGAAGTGCATGCACTCCAACCGATTGCTGCCCGCACCCACTTGCCCGACTAGCATCACTACTCTGGATGTTTCTGACCTAGAATATGTGGACAGCTACAAATACCTAGGTGTCTGGTGAGACTGTAAACTCTCTTTCCAGACTCACATTATGCATCTCCAATCCAAAATTAAATCTAGAATCGGCTTCCTATTTTGCAACAAAGCTTCCTTCACTCATGCTGCCAAACACACCCTTGTAAAACTGACTATCCTACCGATCTTTGACTTCGGCGATGTCATTTACAAAATAGCCCCCACCACTCTACTCAGCAAACTGGATGTAGTCTATCACAGTGCCATTTGTTTAGTCACCAAAGCCCCATATACCACCCACCACTGCGACCTGTATACTCTTGTTGGCTGGCCCTCATATCCATCGCAAACCCACTGGCTCCAGGTCATCTTTAAGTCTTTGCTAGGTAAAGCCCCGCCTTATCTCAGCTCACTGGTCCCCTTAGTAACATCTGACCACTTTTTCACTGCTTTAATTTTAGCTTGTAAGCAGGAATTAGGAAGATACTTCTATTCCGTTTCTTTTTATTCTAAAAAACTCCATAATCCTTGCTGATGACAAACATATTCATAACATGATGCAGCCAACACCATGCTTGAAAATATGAAGAGTGGTACTCAATGATGTGTTGTGTTGGATTTGCCCCAAACATAACACTTTGTATTCAGGACATGAAGTTCATTTCTTTGCGAATTTATTTTGCGGTTTATTTTATTGCCTTATTGCAAACCAGATGCATGTTTTGGAATATTTATTATGTACAGGCTTCCTTCTTTTCACTCTGTCATTTAGGTTAGTATTGTGGAATAACTACAATGTTGTTGATACATCCTCAGTTTTCTCCTATCACAGGCATTAAACCCTGTGACTATTTTAAAGTCACCTTTGACCTCATGGTGAAATCCCTGAGTGGTTTCTTTCCTCTCCGGCAAGCGGGTTAGGATGGACGCCTCTATGTTTCGGGGCTCCCGGGTGGTGCTGCAGTCTAAGGCACTGCATCTCTGTGCTAGATGTGTCACTACATACCCTGGTTCAATTCCAGGCTGTATCACAGCTGGCCGTGATTGGGAGTCCCATGGGGTGGCGCACAATTGGCCCAACTGTCTTGCCTGGTAAAATAAAAAAATATTTGTGGTGACTGAGTGTATTAATAAACCATCCAAAGTGTAATTAATAGCTTCACCATACTCAAAGGGATATTCAATGTACTGTATGCATTCTTTTTTATTTTTATCTACCAATAGATTACCTTCTTTGCGAGGACTTGGAAAACCTCCCTGGTCTTTGTGGTTGAATATGTGTTTGAAGTTCCCTGCTCGACTGAGGAACCCTACAGATAATTGTATGTGTGGAGTACAGAGATGAGGTAGTCATTCAAATATCATGTTAATTAGTATTTTTGCACATAGAGTGAGTCCATTCATCGTATGTGACTTGTTAAGCACATTTTTACTCTTGAACTTATTTAGGCTTGCAATAACAAAGGGGTTGAATACTTATTGACTCATGATATTTTCAGCTTTGAATTTTTTTATTAACTTGTAAATTATTATTTTTTTAAATCCACTATGACTTTATGGGGTATTGTGCCAGTGACACAACAGCTTTAATCCACATCAAAATGTGGAAAAAGTCAAAGGGTGTGAATACTTTCTGAAGACACTGTACCCTACAGGTTACGGAAAAGAGCAGAGGCTCTGAACAATCCATTCAGACCCCAGTCTTACCTAAAGGTTACAGAAAAGAGCAGAGGCTCTGAACAATCCATTCAGACCCCAGTCTTACCTACAGGTTATGAAAAATGTGCGCTTTTATTATTTCTGTAGTAGGTTTTCTCAATGAGAAAGCCTCCACTTCTATGTCAAAGATAATACAACTAAAACACTATAGTAAATACTACGGGAATGTCTGCAAAAACACTACAATAAATACTACACTATACTACAGTGGGCAACTTAATGAAACATTATCTAATCACAGTTGTTAGCCCAGAGATGGAGAGCAGGTGACTTGAGGGTCTAAAATAGCATTTACTGTAAGAGCAGACTGTACAATCAGAGGGGACCATTGGTGGGAGGGTAGACTGGTAGGTAGTGCTGCCTGCTGACATCTTGGAAGGAAGGAAGTGTCTATGTATGAGTTCCAAATGGCACCCTATTCCCTAAACAGTGCACTACTTTGGACCTTTTGGGGGCATGTAGGGCAACAACAGGAGACACTGCATGTATTCTCTGTCCTGGCTCTTTATCACAGGACTTCATTTTTATACACTTTCCCCCCTCATTTCGTACCTCGGTGTTACTATTTTTGAAGTAGTTCTATCAAATAAATTAACAGACTTTACTTCAGTTGCATCCCTATTCTTCACCCTTTTCCCAAAGTGTACACTTGCACACTTTCTCACATTGTTGGAAACTCCCTCTAGCCAATGCTTACACCACTCCTATGCTTTAAAATCCATGACAGGAAGTGTGCAAGTGCACACTTCTGGAAAATAGTGGAGAATTGGGATCTATGATTTGTTTTTGGTCCCTCTCTCTCTCTCTCTCTCTCTCCCACCACCCCTGCTTCCTCTTAACCCCTCACAGTATCACTACTTTAGAAATGTCACTCTTCTTTTGCTGACGTGATGCTCTTTAGAGTAGATTGGTTTTGCTCTCCGCTCCAGAGCAGATGGCCTATATAGATATACATCTCTTAATGCAACTCCAGCCCAGTCACTCAGCCAGTGAGTCGGTCTCACACTTGAGCCAGCTGTGTGGGTGGTCAGTCACAATAGCACTTTCTCTCTCTCACTGCTGCTGGTCTCCAAATGCAAACAGGTGTCAAAACACAGAAGGGGAATTGAGACCCCACCTCAGGCACTCCAACTACTTTCACAGGACAGAGGGGAGGCTACTATGGAGGCCATTCAGACCAGGGCCAGCTATTGTTGCTATGTCAATGGCTCCCTTTAAGACCCTCTTATATGTTCAAAGTGAACCTTGTTTAGCATTCGTTATTGGCATTTCATTAGAATATAGCCTAGCTATGACCACTACAGAGGTTGGATCTTAATTTGACCCCTTTTGATGCAGGAGGGAAATAATCCTACAACAGGAGGATTTGAGCAGTGGGCCGCTAGAAGCGGTGTTTGTAGGCTATACAATAACTTAGACTGCAGGTCCGCTGGGCGTCAGTTCAAGTAGCTTACAGTATGTAGGCTACGTGTGGGCTACAGCGGGTCTTGTGTGAATTTTATGTGGATTATAATAAATGGACATACAGTATTTGTAGGGGTAGATGTATTTTTATTATATGTTCAAGGCGAGCAATAGGCTGAATAAATTAGTGGTCACCTCAGTTCCTGTTTGATCTAGCATTTACAGCCGCTGACCCCGGCACTGATCTGGCCCATTGACATTAGCATTTTTGGAGGAACAAGTACTTTTCTAGTTACTCTCAGTGTACTTGTACTATTATTCAAGTTTTTTTCTGAAGGAATTAACTTACTTTTTACTCTGTTAAATTTGACCAAATCACTTCAGTTAGATAGATATTAGATGCATAGATATATTATATTATTATATTGTTGCTGTCGGATGAAAACCTTCTAACTCCAAATGTTTTTTTCCATTTTTTTTCCATTAATAAATAATTTTGGTTCCCGCTTACGTCTGAATGAGCGATTAAATGTGAAATAGCTTGTCAGCAAAACTCTTAAAGGAAAACTCCAACTAAAAACTATCTTTTGGTATTTGTTTCATTAGTCCATTGTTGATAAAAATGTTTTGCATGTCAGCAAACAAGTTTTCAAGATGTATAACTTTAAAAACATCAATATACTTCCAGTATGACGCGTCATGAATAATAATAATTCAAAATGCATCATACCGGCTGTACAGTTCTCATAGTTAGTTTCTTAACAGGTGCATGGTTGTCAACAATTGGCATGAATCATTTACAAATACTCATTTTACAGATCAGACCAACATAAACAAATGTTATATCTTCAACACAAGAGTCTTCAGAAAACATTTTCTATGATCTCTTATAAATAACTTTCGGCTCTGACTTTGGTACTTTAGCTTTCCTTGTTCTGGCCACAGTGTTATGGCCACTACATCCAATGGTAACTGATATTGTTTTGGAGCAGAGCTCTACAGCAGTGGTGAAGATATGATCAATACAAGTGGATCCAACACTATTGGTCGACACTCTAGTTGGTTGAGTGACCTGGGTCATGTTACAGGCATTAGTCAAAGTAAGAAGCTTCCCCTTATGAGGACAACTAGATGATAACCCGTCAATGTTCAGGTCACCAAGAAAATGCATCAGAGACCGTGTCTAACACCACACACATATTATCCAGGTACTGACAGTTTGCACGTTTAATTCCATGCTGAAATGTGTAATTTGCATACTAGTAACATGATTGAGAGGGAAATGTCGATATTGATTGTTTGAGTATTGCAACACTTACCTGATCCTCCTTGATATTTCATTCTGAGTTCAAAATTAAACATCACACTTGGTGTAAATATTTTTAGTACGCATTCACCATCACCAGAAATTATATTGTGAAATAAATGTTCATGAATGCTATTGAAATTGTTAAATTATTCCAGTGTCTTGAGTACCATTGAACTCTTTTATGAAATTGAACCACATTGATATTAAGTCAACTTTGAATAAGACGGTAATTGAAACCATACAGTCTATGGACTTCGTTTGACGTCAGTCTCATTTGCGTTTTCCGTTTGGAGTAAACGTTTTCTGTTGCAAAACGTTTTGCAACAGAATCTGCGTAATGATTACACCCCTGTGCTGGACTGGAGGACATCTGCAAGATGGTGCTGGCAAGATTAAATAATAAATTAATATCAAATCAATTGCAAGTTGTTTAACCTTTTGTTTTCTGTCACAGTTTACCATAAGGTGTAAAAAATTACCTAAAAATATACTACATTTGTAGCTAGTTTTCTGACTGGATACATTTTTTACTGTTACTTGAGTAGTTTCTTAAGACGGCTGCTTTTACTTTTACTTGAGAAAATGACAATCTAAGTAACAGTACTTTTACTTACAGTATGTACAGATTTTCAGTATTCTACCCACCTCTGCAAATTATACATAGCCTAACTACTGTATACAACTAGAGGGAAGTGTAGTGCTCAACAGTAGGCCTTCATTTGTCAGTCAAGTGATGGCCCAAATCAGCTCATCAGCTCAGCCAGGGAAACACAAACAGTAGGCTAGCCTACTGTCGGTTTCAACACCTTTCATTATGTGACAATGGATAGGCTAACGGTTAGCCTACAGAATGTAGCCTATTGGAATATAATCAAATAACAACCATCGATGAAACTAAGATTATCGCCAGCTGATGTCTTAAACGATCAATATGTGCTATTATTCACCCACACAGCTGACCTCAACCATTATTGGTCATAATCATTACCGCTCCATAAAAGATGTGGTTGGTGTAACCTTAGTCAGAGATCTGATGCTCATGTCTCCGCCCTAACAATGGGAATCTTTGTCCACAAGGCAGGAAGACAGGCGACAAGCTTAGGTCTGCATATTAAGCCCATAGAAACGCATGGGCTTACTCTGGACAGACTTTGTAGAGTGAGGCCTCTCGCTTCGCCTCTTCCTCTGCCTTAGTCCTGCTTGCAACCAAAGGTTTTCAAGATATGTTTGCCCTTTGTTTGGTGTTGTCATTGGAAAAACGTAGTCCTTTTTTTATTTTGTCCTGACTGAGGGCGTTCCGTACAATAGAAATAAAGTATTTCATAGTTTTATGAATGAAAACTTAGTATGAATGGAAACTAATGTTGGTGTAGCCTACTGTTATTATTTTACTATTTATGTTATGCACCAGTGTCTGGTATGGTCATATCTTATCAAGATCTGGGGTCAAATATCCCTGGACTGTCCATATTTGAAGTGTGTAACTAAATCAAGTCAATCGGGGGGGGATTGAGTTATTTGTGCCAAAAGTACATGGGCTGGAATCAGACCCAGGCTGACGGTTTACATTACCTGTTGAAGGTAGTAGCCATAACCACAAAAACAGTTCAGACCACGACTGAACTACATTTCGACAGTTCATTCATAACCTTTGGATACACTTCACACATGTATGTCGCAGCCTAGTGGAGACTAATATCTACAGTGCATTTGGAAAGTATTCAGACCCCTTGACTTTTTCCACATTTTGTTATGTTACAGCCTTATTCTAAAATGAATTAAATTGTTCGTTTTTTGTTGCCCTCATCAAACTACACACAATACCCCATAATGACAAAGCAAAAACGTTTTTGAGAAAATGTTGCTAATTTATAAAAAATTTAAAAACCGGAAATATCACATTTACATAAGCATTCAGACCCTTTACTCGGTACTTTGTTGAAACACCTTTGGCAGTGATTACATCTTCGAGTCTTAGGTGTGACTCTGCAAGCTTGGCACACCTGTATTTGGGGAGTTTCTCCCATTCTTCTCTGGAGATCCTCTCAAGCTCTGTCAGGTTGGATGGGGAGCATCGCTGCACAGCTATTTTCAGGTCTCTTTACCAGCAGCATACCACCCTGCATACCACTGCTGGCTTGCTTCTGAAGCTAAGCTGGGTTGGTCCTGGCCAGTTCCTGGATGGGAGACCAGATGGTGCTGGAAGTGGTGTCTTAGGGCCAGTAGGAGGCACTCTTTCCTCTGGTCTAAAAAAATATCCCAATGCCCCAGGGCACTGCCCTGTGTAGGGTGCCATCTTTCGGATGGGACGTTAAACGGGTGTTCTGACTCTCCGAGGTCATTAAAGATCCCATGGCACTTATTGTAAGAGTAGGGGTGTTAACCCCGGTGTCCTGGCTAAATTCACAATCTGGCCCTCAAACCATCACGGTCACCTAATAATCCCCAGTTTACAATTGGCTCACTCATTCCCCTGTAACTATTCCCCAGGTTGTTGCTGCAACTTACCTGGTAAAATAACAGATAAATAAATAAAAGATGTCAGATTGGGTTCAAGTCTGTGCTCTGGCTGGGCCGCTCAAGGACATTCAGAGACTTGTCCCAATGCCACTCCTGCGTTGTCTTGGCTGTGTGTTTAGGGTCGTTGTCCTGTTGAAAGGTGAACCTTGGCCCCAGTCAGAGGTCCTGAATGCTCTAGAGCAGGTTTTCAACAAGGATCTTTTATCCGTTTATCTTTCCCTCGATCCTGACTAGTCTCCCAGTCCCTGCCGCTGAAAAACATACCCACAGTATGATGCTGCCACCACCATGCTTCACCGTAGGAATGGGGCCAGGTTTCCTCCAGATTTGATGCTTGGTATTCAGGCCAAAGAGTTCAATCTTGGTTTCATCAGACCAGAGAATCTTGTTTCTCATTGTCTGAGAACCCTTTAGGTGCTTTTGGAAAACTCCAAGCGGGCTGTCATGTGCCTTTTACTGAGGAGTGGTTTCCGTCTGGCCACTTTACCATAAAGGCCTGATTGGTGGAGTGCTGCAGAGACGTTGGTCATTCTGGAAGGTTTTCTCATCTCCCTGACCAAGGCCCTTCTCCCCCAATTGCTCAGTCTTGGTGGTTCCAAACTTCTTCCATTTAAGTGCACCTGAGCTCAATTTCGAGTCTCATAGCAAATGCACTTATATAATAAGGTATTTCGTTTTTTTTCCGTTTTTTTTAATACATTTGCAAAATATTCCAAAAATCTGTTTTCACTTTGTCATTATGGGGTATTGTGTGTAGATTACTGAGGACATTTTTATTTATTTAATTCATTTTAGAATAAGGCTGTAAGAGGTCTGAATACTTTCCCGAATGCACTGTATATTGTGTTATTAAGCTGTATTTCAGATATATTTTTGTATATTTGAATGTTGCAGTAATAGGACCTAGGCCTAGCGTAGCAACTTGAGAGCGAGAGATAATATTATTTTGATATCAAGCCTGATCCTAATGACTAGACTGCCCCTGTATGTAGAGAAAGAGAACTGCACATTTTCAAGGAATCACAAGTATCATTTGAATTTCCTGATGCAGCAGGAACATTTTCCACAACAAAATAGTGATCAAGTTAAGATTCAACATCTGTACACTGGTTCCATCTTTCAATGAATGCAAACTGTGTCTGTTTCCCAGACATAAATTAAGCCTGGACTATAATCTGCTTTCAATGGCTATTCTCTATGGAGCATGGTGTAGTCCCTATAGAACCTACTGTCTGTGTTATATTGTAAACTCCTTTACTCATAATCTCTCTGAGCACTGCAGTTTTTC